>NC_071616.1:42278276-42878276 GCF_014839835.1 Dryobates pubescens | reverse complement strand
TGATGGAGATAGACTGTTTACAAAGGCCTGTGGGGATAGGACAAGGAGCAATTGCTTTAAACTAGAGAAGGGCAGATTTAGATTGGATATCAGGAAGAAGGTCTTCACTATGTGGTGAGGGTGGTGGAACACTGGAAGAGGTTGCCCAGAGAGGTAGTTGAGGCTCCTCCCCTGGAGATATTCACGGTGAGGCTCAATGAGTCCCTGGGCAGCCTGATCTAGCTGGGGATGTCCCTACTGACTGCAGGGACATTGGAATGGATGACCTTTGGAGGTTCCCTTCTGGCCCAGACCATTCTATGATTCTATGAATTGCTCTAATTGTAAAAGTAAACAAAAATTAAAATATCTGAAGCATAATCTAATTGTTTTAGATTTAGGCTGGAGGTTAGGAGGAAGTTTTACACGGAGAGAGTGATTGCCCATTGGAATGGGCTGCCCCAGGAGGTGGTACAGTCACCATCACTGGAGGTGTTCAGGAGGAGACTTGATGGGGTGCTTGGTGTCATGGTTTAGTTGATTAGGTGGTGTTGGATGATAGGTTGGACACGATGATCTTAAAGGTCTCTTCCAACCTGGCTTCTTCTCTTCTCTTCTCTTCTCTTCTCTTCTCTTCTCTTCTCTTCTCTTCTCTTCTCTTCTCTTCTCTTCTCTTCTCTTCTCTTCTCTTCTCGTCTCGTCTCGTCTCGTCTCGTCTCTTCTCTTCTCTCCTCTTCTCTTCTCTTCTCTCCTCTTCTCTTCTCTTCTCTCCTCTCCTCTTCTCTTCTCTTCTCTTCTCTTCTCTTCTCTTCTCTTCTCTTCTCTCCTCTTCTCTTCTCTTCTCTTCTCTTCTCTTCTCTTCTCTTCTCTTCTCTTCTCTTCTCTTCTCTTCTCTTCTCTTCTCTTCTCTTCTCTTCTCTTCTCTTCTCCATACTTTTAATCTTTTTGTCTTGTTTTGTTTTTTTGTTAATTTATACTGAACTACTGAAGTATTCTTCATACTGAAGAATGAAGAAAAATGAAACACACCAGGGAAAGGAGCACAGCAGCAGGAGACAGAGACCACAAAGAAGTACTGTGAAAATCAATGATGCTATGTTCCTGGTTTCATGGTGACTAGAAAGGTGAAGACTCAGAAATATTTAGTACTTAATTTCTCAGTCAAATACAGAAAGCTATAATGATGTGTGAGTTATGCTTCTTCAGAAAAGAATTAGCCATACAAACACTCTTTCCTTGCTCTCCTTTTTTTTAAACATTTGTATTTAATTACTGTGGGTGTTTATTCAGTGCAAAGCAGTAATGTCTTCAATCTTCCTGATGACTCTTTGCTTCAAAGCAAAGGAAAGCCGTTTAACTACCTATTTTGTAAAGAAGCCTAAATGGAGAGCAGTGTAACAAAGTCTGATAAGCAATTGTAAGAGCTGCTTCTGGTAATAATTAAGATAACTCCTTAAAGAGCTGAAAAACTGCTTCTGGTAATAATTAAGATAGTTCCTAAAAGAGCTGATCCAAGTTTTTCTTGAAGTCTGTAGGCAAAGCTCCACGCACAGCGATGAGCTGCTGTGATGATCAATACTAATTTGTTAGCAGTGTTTCAAGAACTACAGGTTGGCCAAGGGTCCTACTGATAAACTGAATAAACTGAGTAACAGCAGAGAGAAATATAGATATTTTTTTGTTTTGTTTTCATACTAATAATGATGAAAAAGGCTTTCTGGAGGAGAATGGCCACCACCTACTGGTAGAGACAATATGCTAGGCTGGACTCTATAGTCTAGATCAAACACTATTGGAGGTACAAACACTGTATATCTTGTATATCTTTTCAGCAAAATGAAGTTTCACTGTCTTTTTGTACCAATCAGCTGTGTCCAGTCCTGAATCAATGTATTTAAAGTCTTTTATACAGACTTAGTCCTGGAATAATGTATTTAAATACAGACTTCAAGACCTGAAAAAAATAATTGCAAACAATTTTTCTTTCAGAGGATAATAATTATGATTTGGTGACTGCAGTTCATAGAATCAGCAAGGTTGGAAGAGACCTCACAGATCATCAAGTCCAACCTGTCACTACAGACCTCATGACTAAACCATGGCACCAAGTGCCACGTCCAATCCCCACTTGAACACCAATTCCATGCTGGCTGTTGTAATTGCACAGGAAAAAAAAAAAAGAGTGAATTAGAACTAGGATTAGGGTTAGAAAAATAGGAATGAGAACTGAAGTACTCCAATTCTCTTTACTCCTGAATTTTTACTGTTATTCTGTTTATCTCCAGTGTGCCCTTATTCATGCCCCCAAAAAGTCTGTGTATGCCATCATCTTTGAAATACCCTGACATTTCTTAGAGCAATGAAAGCCTTTGGGAATGGAACAGGAAGAATTTGGCATACAATTTATAGAGTGAAAAATCAATAAAATAAAAATAAATAAAAATAAAAAAAGATAAAATAAAATATATACATTATAAAGTAAAATAACAGAAAGAATTTAGCAATAAGGAAAGAATAAGCATAATTAAGAATTCTGCTGCTGTTTGGCATCTAGCATTCTATGTCTTTGTGCAAAGAAATGGTAGTTCTGGGCCCCTCAGTTTAAGAAGGACATCGAGAAACTTGAATGTGTCCAGAGAAGGGCAACAAGGCTGGGGAGAGGTCAGGAGAACAGCCCTGTGATGAGAGGCTGAGGGAGCTGGGGTTGCTTAGCCTGGAAAAGAGGAGGCTCAGAGGTGACTTCATTGCCCTCTACAACTACCTGAAAGGTGGTTGTAGCCAGGAGAGGGTTGGTCTCTTCTCCCAGGCAACCAGCACCAGAACAAGGGGACACAGTCTCAAGCTGTGCCAGGGGAGGTTTAGACTCGAGGTGAGGAGGAAGTTCTTCACCAAGAGACTCATTCGTCATTGGAATGGGCTGCCCAGGGAGGTGGTGGAGTCACCATCCCTGGAGGTGTTCAAGAGGGGATTGGACGTGGCACTTGGTGCCATGGTCTAGTCATGAGGTCTGTGGTGACAGGTTGGACTCAATGATCCTTGAGGTCTCTTCCAACCTTGGTGATACTATGATACTGTAAAAGAACAAGGTACAACATTGGAAGTTTCCATCTAGAAAGACAATTTTAGTATGCTTCTAGTATGGAAATATTGCTTTATGTTTGAGGATAACTGTGATTAACTGTCTAAAGTAGTGGGAGGGGTCCCTGCCCATTGCAAGGGGGTTGGCACTAGATGATCCTTGAGGTCCCTTCAAACCCTAACAATTCTATGATTCTGTGATTATGTTTGTCAAATGTATCTTAGTGTGAAATGACAGCAAGAGAAAACAATGAAATAAGGGGCATCTTGTAATATAATAAAAACTACCACATTAGAAGGGATAAAGATAGTAGTTTAGAGAATAAGTGTAAAAATCACTAAACTTGCAGGAGGGTAGGATTTATTATAGAAAGGAGGCATAATTCAAGGGTCTCTGAAGGCCTACCAGATTATAAACATCCAGATATCTTCTAGAATAGACAGTTGTCCCTACCTTCCTCATTTCTTTTCCTTTCCTTTCTTCCCTTCTCTCTTTCCTCCCTGTTTTCTCTCTTTTCATATCTCTTATTGAAAAAACAATGTTCATATTCCTGAATAATCAGTACGCAGAAATTAGATATTGAGATACTTGAATGTGTCCAGGCTGGGGAGAGGTCAGAAGCACAGCCCTGTGAGGAGAGGCTGAGGGAGCTGGGGTTGCTTAGCCTGGAGAAGAGAAGGCTCAGGGGAGACCTTCTTGCGCTCTACAACTCCCTGAAGGGAGGTTGTAGCCAGGTGGGGGTTGGCCTCTTCTCCCAGGCAACCAGCACCCGAACAAGAGGACACAGTCTCAAGCTGCACCAGGGGAGGTTTAGGCTAGATATCAGGAAGAAGTTCTTCCCAGAAAGAGAGATAGGTCATTGGAATGTGCTGTCCAGGGAGGTGGTGGAGTCACCATCACCGGAGGTGTTTAAGAAGAGACTGGATGGGGCACTTGGTGCCATAGTTTACTTGATTAGATGGTGTTGGGTGATAGGTTGGACTCGATGATCTCAAAGGTCTTTTCCAACCAGGTTAATTCTATTCTATTCTATTCTATTCTATTCTATTCCATTCCATTCCATTCCATTCCATTCCATTCCATTCCATTCCATTCCATTCCATTCTCTATTAGAAAATAATCCTATTTTTCAAATTGTATTGGAAGTTTTGATTATTCTGAAAGGAATTCACAAAAGAATCCAAGAAAATACCAGAAAGTATGAACAGAATCTCAAAAATTAAGAATCATTTGAAGGAAGTTTAGCAAAGTGTCATGGACTAGAAATCTATGAAACCTGAATGTGTCAGCAAAAATGTATCCAGTAGACTTATTAAATTATCACAGAATCACAGTACAATATCACAGTACATTAGAGGTTGGGAGGGCACTCCAGAGTTCATCAAGCCCAACCCCCTTGCCAAAGCAGCATCACCCAGGGTAGTCTGCGCAGGAATGCATCCAGGTGGGTTTGGAAAGTCTCCAGAGAAGGAGACTCCACAACCTCTCTTTGCAGACTGTTTCAGTACTCTGTCACTCTCATTGTAAAGAAGTTTCTTCCCATGTTGAGGTGAAATTATGCTCTAATAAACTTCAGCAGAAGTAAAGGTAGAATTCAGATCACATTTTCATTTTTTCTCTGTACTCTCTTTCTTCCTTCCTTCCAGTACTTTGGAACTTGTCTGCGATGGTGGTCTGTGCTAGCTGCTTCAGAAAAAGATGGTTAGAAACTCCACACCAGAACATAATGTCATAACCTAAACAGTGAGGGTGCTTGCCAGCCCTTTGTTTTAAGAGCAGAAGAATATCTCATTTTATGGAAACTTATAAACCCATTTCATTTTAGCAGCAATGCTGTTATTCTCTGAGAGCACATGAATAGAAGCACAGGGCTGGGCTTTTTTTCTGTTGTTCCTTTGTCACACTAACTGCTAGTCATCTTTGAAATGCATTTTTCATGGACATTTTTTGTGCTTATCCTTTTTGTCATTTTTCTCTGAACATTGCAAGTTCAGATAATTTGTGGGCAGGGTGACCAGAAATCATCATCCCTCAAGGTGAAAAATCTCAGTGTTGGCTTACATAATATCGCTGTGATCCAGCTAGTATTATTTTCTACCATGGTTTTCATGTAGAAGGGGAGTTTGGGTTGTTGGTGTTTGGTTGGTTGGTTGTTTTGTTTTGGTTGTTTTGTTTTTCTTAGCTGGTTTCTAAAATCATCCAGTTTGTTCTTTCTGTCTCCTCCTCCCCTGAATTCTACATTTAATTACATTTGGCAGCTCAAAATGTATTTTCTAAGCTGAGCTACCTTGTGCTGTTGAACAGGGACATTAGCTTTCATAAACTCTGCCTTTACTAGCTTTATTAATTCATTAAATCCACATACCTCACCTTCCTTGACCTTTCCAGTATTGACTGCTTTCATTGAAAGAAGTCTCACTGAAGGAGGTATATTCGTGTCCCAGTCATTGCAGAAGTCTATTAATTACTTTCATTGCTGTTTGTTTTCTTCCATAGCCTCTTTAGCACTTGGATTGCACACACAAAAATCCATCCATTATGTCTATCACCATTACATTTCTGGCTGATTCTTTCCCATCCCTCTCCTTAATGTTTCTGTGTGATATTGATTTTCTTTTTTTAATCATTAATTTGAACTGGGTTTTACTTTCAAACTTAGGGACCTAACTAAATGCCAGTTGCAGTTTTCCTGGTTGTTCTCTGTCTTCTGCCAATGTAACATGAATTATTTCTGTGCTGTTAGCAACCTGACTTCTTCCCCCATTCTGATCTCCTTTTTATGTCATGCAGCTTGGGCATCAGCCATGCAAATCGAGTGTTCTGGATTGATGAGACACAGATACTGAGCTGTCCCAAGGTCCAGGGTTTAAGGCAGCTGCTTTGCCAGCTCCCTGCCCTTTTCACAGTAGAAATCTGCAACAGAGAGAAGCAGCTTCTGTGTTATGTCAGGCAAAAAAATCACCAAGCTGTTGCTCCTTGTGTGTGACAGCAGAAAGGGCAGGAATCACCTATCCTGTACAGCAACAATGTGATATGGAGTAAACTACTATTACAGCATCTCCATATGTATCTTCCTGGAGCACTTAAAGAAACCTGCTCTAGCTTACCCTGCTTCTGCAGGTGGTCTGCACTAGGTGGTCTCAAGAGGTCTCTTCTGACCTAAATGATTCCGTGAATCAGTTTGGGGTTTCTTAATTCTTTTTCAAAAGTTGCTTCTAGTTGATTCTAGATTCTAGTTGCCATCTAGTTGATTTGCCCAGGGAGGTGGTGGAGTCACCATCATTGGAGGTGCTCAGGAGGAGACTTGATGGGGTGCTTGGTGCCATGGTTTAGTTGTTTAGGTGAGTTGGATTGGTTGATGGGTTGGACGCGATGATCTTGAAGCTCTCTTCCAACCTGGTCTATTCTATTCTATTCTATTCTATTCTATTCTATTCTATTCTATTCTATTCTATTCTATCCTATCCTATCCTATCCTATCCTATCCTATTCTATTCTATTCCTATTTCCCCTCTCCACTGTACTTTTCCTATTCTTCCACTTTATTAAGTAAATAATGCATTAGATCAGAACTTAATGGAAAAACAAAAGATCTCTTTACCCTGATGAGTATATGATATTAATAGACTGTGATTGTGTAATAGCTGATTTAATGATTTCATCTTCATACTCTTAAGTTTCCATTAACTTGTTTATATTACTTTTTTATTTCCAATAGAGAATTGGGTGGTACTTTTCCTGTTTGCTACAAGCGGGGAAGTCATTCTGTCCCTGTATGCAACACTGGTTAGGCCACACCTTGAGTACTGTGTCCAGTTCTGGGCTTCTCAATTTAAGAAGGATATTGAGGCACTTGAACTCGTCCAGAGAAGGACAACGAGGCTGGGGAGAGGTCTGAAGCACAAGCTCTATGAGGAGAGGCTGAGAGAGCTGGGGCCTGGAGAAGAGGAGGCTCAGGGGAGAACTGAACACATCAAGATGGGCCTTGAAAGTCTCCAGAGAAGGAGACTCCACAACCTCTCTGGGCAGCCTGTTCCAGTGCTCTGTGAGCCTTACAGTAAACAAGTTCCCCTTTGTGCTGAGGTGGAACCTCCTGGGCTGCAGCATACATCCATTGCTCCTTGTCCTATCCCAGGGAGCAAGTGAGCAGAGCCTGTCCCCTCCCTCCTGACCCCCAGCCCTCAGATATTTCTAAACATTTATTAAATCCCCTCTCAGTCTTCTCTTTTCCAGACTAAAAAGCCCCAGGTCCCTCAGCCTCACCTCATCAGGCAGTGCTCCAGTCCCCTAATTATCCTTGTAGCCCTCCACTGGACCCTCTCCAGCAGATCCCTGTGTCTCTTGAACTGGGGAGCCCAAAACTGAAGGCAGTACTCAAGATGAATTCTCACCAGGGCAGAGTAGAGGGGGAGGAGAACCTGATTTATTAAAGTGGTTTCCAATCACTACAATGCAGAAGATTCCATTTTCAGCTGTTTGTAGCCTTCCAAAAAAAGTTATTGTATTGTACCAGAGACAATGATTCCAGCCTTTTCATGGGAAAGCCTCACTAAGAAAATTGTCAGTGTTATGTATGCAGTTGTTCAGCTTCACTTGCTCTTGGGGATTGCTGCTGCTGCTGCTGTCCGTTCACCAGTACCTGTAGCGCAAGCACACATTCAGAGGGGTTTGTTACTCTGTGCCCTGTGATTTGTTTGTTCTGTGCTTATGGAACCAAACCCAGGTGGGAAGCATTATTATAAATCAATTTCATTGATTCTCTTCAGGTTCCTTAGGTAAAGAGCAGCACTAAGGGTATTCATTTTGCTTTCAGAAAGTGAATGAACAATTTATCAAGTGCCTCGTAGCAGTGCGTTGATGAGCACAAACAAACAAACAAACAAACAAAAGAGTTACAATTTCTCTTCTTTCCTTTTTTTTTTTTAAATAAGGGTCTTTAGTATTTCATGTCAAGGTGTTTTTGTTTTTTTTTAATCAGACTGCATGTCTGGTCTAGAGCAAGACTTCAGAGTGTCTGCAAACCTGCCTTTCTCCTTCCGCCTGCCTTGGCCACACTGAGCAGAGAAATTGCTTGAGAGTGGTGGCAGAGAGGGCTCTGCTGTGGATAAAGCACAAGTCCTACAAGGAGAGGCTGAGAGAGCTGGGGCTGCTTAACCTGGAGAAGAGGCGGCCCAGGGGAGACCTTCTTGGTCTCTACAACTACCTGAAGGGAGGCTGTAGCCAGGTGGGGGTTGGTCTCTTCTCCCAGGCACCCAGCACCAGAACAAGAGGATACAGTCTCAAGCTGTGTCAGGGGAAGTTTAGGCTGGAGGTGAGGAGAAAGTTCTTCCCAGAAAGAGAGTTGTTAGCCATTGGAATGTGCTGCCCAGGGAGGTGGTGGAGTCCCCATCCCTGGAGGTGTTCAAGAGGGGATTGGATGTGGCACTTGGTGCCATGGTTTAGCAGTCAGCAGGTGTTGGGTGACAGGTTTGACTTGATAATCTCTGAGGTCTTTTGCAACCTTATTGATTCTATTCTATTCTATTCTATTCTATTCTATTCTATTCTATTCTGTTCTGAACAGTTTGGTAATGGAAAGATTACGATTGCTGCTGGGGACCTCTCTAGTTGCCAAAGCAACTGCAAAAACACCATAATGTGCCTTCTCTTCAGCTTCATGGACATCAAGGCAAATTCAATTTCCAGGGACATGAGACAAAGCTGACTCTTTGAAAGATAGTCTGGAGTTACCTGATGCTGATTCAGAAGGGGAAGGCTTGTTGAGACAACACAGTGTTTTGCTGGTTGATCTCAGTTCTTATAGAAACTACATTCTCACAGAAACTAATTCTCCCAGGAGCTGAAAGTCACGACGAACTCAGAGCATTTTCTGCTTCAAATAGCAGTGGCCCTTCTCTGAGTATGTTCCCTGTAATGCAAACAGCTTACAGCTTAAATTGAAAAGTATTTCCATGGAGGGCTAATACAGATCCAATCTTCCCCCTCCCAGAAAACAGAACAAGCTGCATGCCTAAATTTGAAGCTATTACAAATGCCTAGCTTCATCTTTGTGAGTTGTAAACACTTCACTGAGACTTTGAAATTTGGATTTATTCCCCCCCCCCCCCCCAACCCCAGTGCTTTAACATGGACAACATTGTCAATGACTGAAAAAAGTAATATGCAATGATTCATTCTGTCATGAGAAAATCACCATGGGAGTGCCTTGCTTTTAGAGTCTCCCAATGGTCTAAACTCATGACTTCCATGAAACAAAACAATGCCTTGCTTTTAGAGTCTCCCACTGGCCTAAACTCATGATTTCCATGAAACAAAACAACCTTTGAGCTGGGCTCTGCTTCAGAGAATTCAGGTAGCACAGCAGTGAAGGCTTTCTACAAAAGCACATAACAGAGCAAATTAGAAATCATATGCATTTTAAAGGATGTGTTGTAGTCCTGAGACACTCTGGAATAATGAGCAGATGTTGATAATGCAGCATCCCAATGGACTGTGCTTAAGGAATCAGATTTGCCAGTTCTTTCTGCTTTTGTGCAAGGGACAAGTGTATGACAGGAAAGAGGCAGCTCATGTGCTCTCTTAAGATGAAGAAAGGGTGCTATACTCTTTCTGCACAACAGTGGAAACAGACTATTAACCTATACTATAAGGCAACAGTGTAATACAGAGAAATCCATTAGCACAGGGTCTGCATTTGCTTCTTTCTAGAGTATTTAAAAATCAACTTTGATTTCCTAAGGGCTTCATCTTTTTGGAGCCATAGCACACTTTTCTCAGGGTTGCTGTAATCTGACTTCAGTTTTATTTCAGCCAGTCTTGGATACTTGTCCTCAAGGCTCAAATATTCCTTATTAAATTATTTCCCCCACCCTTGTTTCATGTTTCATAGCAAATAGAGAAAATTAGTTCAAGTTTGCTAGACTGTACCAGGTTACATCCAGCCCAAGAGGAGGTAGGCTGAAAAGAACCCAGCCCCCCAATTGGACAAAGAAACCTGACCCAGGTGGGCAGAGAGACTTGGTCCCCCCCTCCCAGGAGGAGGGGTCCCTGGGTCAAAGTCTATTCTACTCCCACTTCCTGCCCACCAAACCTACTTAAGGGGAGCCCTTTCCTGTCTTCTCTCTCTTGCTCCTGTCCAAGATGCTGCTCCTGCAGCAGTGGTGGTGCTTGTTTTGTGCTGCTCCAGACTCCTAAGGACTGCACCTAAAGAGAGTCCACATTGCATCTAGAGAATCCTTTGCCAGCTGTGCTTGGTTTCGCATATAGTTTTATCTTCCCTTTTCCCTTATACCTTTGTAACCTTCCTTTCACTCATATGCCTTTTATATTTTGTTAAGCTTACCTTTTTACTTCCAGATTGATACAAGACAGTTTCATAATTTTGCCTCTCTTCTCCTCCTGCCTGATTTGTTTTTCCCTGAAGGGAAAAAAGAGAGAGAGGAGACAATCCGTATCTGTTCCATTTGGGCTTTTGGACTTTGGGAATGCCTAAACCACAACACAGACCAAAGAAACCTATCAAGCAAGTGGCTGAAAATCTGAGAGAACAGACTAGACTAGACTAGAATAGGCTAGACTAGACTAGACTAGAAGAGAATAGAATTAACCAGGTTGGAAGAGACCTTTGAGATCATTGAGTCCAACCTATCACCCAACACCATCGAATCAACTAAACCATGGCACCAAGCACCCCATCCAATCTCTTCCTAAACTCCTCCAATGATGGTGACTCCACCACCTCCCTGGGCAGCACATTCCAATGGCCAATAACTCTTTCTATGAAGAACATCTTCCTAACATCCAGCCTAAACCTCCCCTGGTGCAGCTTGAGACTGTGTCCTCTTGTTCTGGTGCTGGTTGCCTGGGAGAAGAGACCAATCCCCACCTGGCTACAACCTCCCTTCAGGTAGTTGTAGACATCAATAAGTTCTGCCCTGAACCTCCTCTTCTGCAGGCTAAGCAACCCCAGCTCCCTCAGCCTCTCCTCAAAGGGCTGTGCTTCAAACTCCTCCTCAGCTTTGTTGCCCTTCTCTGGACACCTTCCAGCAGCTCAACATCTTTCCTAAACTGAGGGGCTCAGAACTGGACACAGGGCTCAAGGTGTGGCCTAACCAGTGTGGTGTACAGGGGGAGAATAACTTCCCTGCTCCTGCTGGCCACACTATTCCTGATCCAGGTCAGGATGCCATTTGCCTTCTTGGCCACCTGGGCACACTGCTGGCTTATGTTCAGCCTACAGTCAACCAGTACCCCTGAGGAGGCTGAGGGAGCTGGGGTTGCTTAGCCTGGACAAGAGGAGTCTCAGGGAAGGCCTTATTGCCATCTACAACTACCTGAATGGAGTTTGTAGACAGGTGGGGATTGGTCTCTTCTCCCAGGCAATCTGTGACAGCACAAGAGGACCCAGTCTCAAGCTGTGCCAGGGGAAGTTTAGGCTGAATGTTAGGAAGAAATTCTTCACAAAAATAGTGACTGGCCATTGGAATGTGCTGCCCAGGGAGGTGGTGGAGTCACCATCACTGGAGGTGTTTAAAAAGAGCTTGGATGAGGCACTTAGTGCCATGGTTTAGTTGATTAGATGGTATTGGGTGACAGGTTGGATTCGATGATCTTGAAGGTGGAAAATTTTCTGGGCACAGGCTAAAACTAGCATATATGTGAATGAAACAGGAGACTACATAGAGAGATTTGCTTCAGCTCTTGCAGTAGTGAAGAGTACATCAGTCATCTGAAAAAGTGCCTGTGGCATAAGAACAGTAGGGCTCTGCTCAGATGTGGCTCGCTTCGCAGTACGTCGGGTTATTGCGGTGACACAGACTAACATTACCCAGGAATATCTCTGCACAACACTGTAGCCTTCTGCTGTGGAGTTTTGAATCATCTGCAAATTGGTGCATTCACTTTCATTTCAAAAAGTAACAGAAGATATCCCCTGCAGTCATGAGCACGCTCCAGCGGTGTTTTCAGAAGTGCTCTAATGCAACAAATACAATCTTAATGTCCTCCACTGAAACAGGAAAAAAAGAAGAAGTCATTATGCACAAATACCTTCAAGGATGCACTGCAGAGGTTGTGAAAGTGCTTTAAAAAGAAAGGACTATATGTGTGTTCATATGACATTGACTAATTGGACCTATCAAAGAATCAGAGAATGGTCTGAATTGGAAGGCACCTCCAAAGGTCACCTGGTCCAACCCCTTCTGCAGTAAGCAAGGGCATCCACAACTAAATCAGGTTACAATACATAATTGATTTATGAGTATAAAAAAACATTTTTTCTATGGAAATGATACTGCAGAAAAATAACTATTTGGAAGTCTCAGTAATGCTTCCTTTTCCCTTTCCCTTTCCCTTTCCCTTTCCCTTTCCCTTTCCCTTTCCCTTTCCCTTTCCCTTTCCCTTTCCCTTTCCCTTTCCCTTTCCCTTTCCCTTTCCCTCCCCCTTTCCCTTTCCCTTTCCCTCCCCCTTTCCCTTTCCCTTTCCCTCCCCCTTTCCCTTTCCCTTTCCCTCCCCCTTTCCCTTTCCCTTTCCCTCCCCCTTTCCCTTTCCCTTTCCTTTTCCCTCCCCCTTTCTCTTTCCCTTTCCCTCCCCCTTTCCCTTTCCCTCCCCCTTTCCCTTTCCCTCCCCCCTTTCCCTTTCCCTCCTTTCCCTTTCCCTCCTTTCCCTTTCCCTCCTTTCCCTTTCCCTGCTTTCCCTCCTTTCCCTTTCCCTTTCTTTCCTTTCCCTGCTTTCCCTTTCCCTCCTTTCCCTTTCCCTTTCTTTCCTTTCCCTGCTTTCCCTTTCTTTCCTTTCCTTTCCATTTCTTTTCCCTTTCCCTTTCCCTTTCTTTCCTTTCCCTGCTTTCCCTTTCTTTCCTTTCCTTTCCCTTTCCTTTCCCTTTCTTTCCTCTCCCTTTCCCTTTCTTTCCTTTCCCTTTCCCTTTCTTTCCTTTCCCTCCTTTCCCTTTTCCTTTCCCATCTTTCCCTTTTCCTTTCCCTTCTTTCCCCTCTTTCTCTTTCCCTCTTCCTCTGGATCAGGTTGCTCAAAGGTCCATCTGACATGATCTTGAACATACCCAGGGGCAGGGTGTCCACAGCTGCTCTCCCAAACCTGTTTTAGTGTCTCAGCATCTCAGTTGTAAAAACTTTATTCCTTAAACCAAGTCTAAATCTACTCTCTTCTAGTATAAAGCCATTACTCCTTGTCTTATCACTACAGGCTTTGGTATTGGAAGGCCTTAATAAGTTCTCGAAGAATTCTCTTTTCCAGAATAAACAATTACAATTGTCTCAGCCTTTCTTCATAGGAAAGATTTTTCCAGTCCTTGGATAATTTTCCAGGCCCTCCTCTGCATCTCCTCACAAAGGTGTGTGTCTTTCTTGTGGTGGGCATTCCAGAACCGAATCATAGAGTCGTAGAATTGTTAGGGTTGGAAGGGACCTCAAGGATCATCCAGCTCCAACTCCCCTTCCACAGGCAGGGACACCTCACACTAAAACAGGTTGCTTAGAGCCACATACAGCCTGGCCTTCAAAACCTCCAGGGGTGAGGTTTCCACCACCTCCCTGGGTACCCTGTTCCAGTGTCTCACCATCCTCATGGGGAAGAACTTCTTAATATCCAATCTGAATCTACCCAGTTCTATTTTTTTTTCTTCCATTCTCCCTAATCCTATCACTCTCTGACACCCCAAAAAGTCCCTCTCCAGCTTTCTTGTAGCCCCCTGCAGATACTGAAAGGCCACATTAGGTCTTCTGGGAGCCTTCTCTTCTCCAGACTGAACAGCCCCAACTCCCTCAGGCTGTCCTCAGAGGAGAGCAGCTCCAGCCCTCTGCTCATCCTCGTGGCCCTTCTCTGGACATCTTCCAGGACCTACAGATTCTTCCTATACTAGGGGCTCCAGAACTGGACACAGTACTCCTGGTGGGGTCTCAGCAGAGCAGAGTAGAGGGGGAGAATCACCTCCCTTGACCTGCTGGCTATGCAATATTTCAGGTGGTAGGTATCTCATAACAGAGATAACAGGGTAACAGAGGCAGAGAATCTTCTTTGACCTGTGGGGTCACACTTTTATTTATGCATTCCAGGATAATATTAGATATCCAAGCTGCAAGAACACATTACTAGCTCATACCTAATTTTTATCCTATCAATATCCCTAAAATTAATAAAGAGTAAAAACAAAACCTCAACTGTCTCTTCTTTTGTGCAAAAGCTTCTCTGTTCTGTAGCAGCAGCAGTACAGGGAATGTAATTAATTTTAGCACAGATTAAAAGAAAGAAAAACACAGCTAAGACAAGGTGAGGCATTAGCTGTTTCGGATCTAGTTGTCATCATAGATGAATTCCTTGTGGATGTTTTATCCCCTTCACAAAACCACCATATAATCTGCCTTAATTGAGAGGCTTTGTCTGAGACAGGCACACATCTGAACTAGCAGGGACACTGCAGGTCAGATACATTGCAGTGGCAGAAGTTACAAGGCATGCATATCCTCAACAAGGACCAAACACTGTCCTTGAATGTGCATGACAAAAAAAATCCTATTAAGTTCTGAGAGAGCTGGTAATTCAGCTTTGGGAGGATAATATCCCTCACACTTCTCAGGACTATGGAAAATCACTTGGTTTTATGACCACTACTAATTATTTAGAAATGAATCATATCACAGAATTGTAGGAGTTGGAAGGGACTTCTGGAGATCATTGACTCCAGCCCCCTCTGCCAAAGCAGGATCACCAAGGGCAGGTTACACAGGAACACATCCAGATGGGTTTTGAAAGTCTCTAGAGAAGGAGAACCCACAAACTCTCTGGGCAGCCTGTTCCAGTGCTCTGTCACCCTCACAGAGACAAAGGTTTTCCTCATGTGGTGGTGGAACTTCCTATTTTCCAATTTGTATCCATTACCCCTTGTCCTATCACAGGACACCATGGAAGAGAGACTAGCACCTTATCCTTTACACCCACCCTCCAGATACTTATAAACATTAATAAGATCTCCTCTCAGTCTTCTCTTTTCCAGACAAACTATAATTGATCTGCCTGCACAGAAACATGGAGAGGCAAAGCAGTGAGCCAGGCACTTCTCATCCACCCCTAAACCTTGAAGGAGCTGCTATGCGGCTTCCCCTGGGGGAGTGGGGAGGACCTGCAGGAGCCTGGCCCCTGGTTGGGATGTGTTGCAGCTGGGGTGGTTTTCTCCAAATCTCAGTTTCCAATGGTGCATTATCTACCAGAGGTGGATGTTCTTTGGCCTCTGCAAGGAGCACCCACTGCACCAATAGATCTGTCATGGGCATTCCAGGAGTATCATTCTGTTATTGCAACAGTGGGGTGAAGGTAGAGGACCCCAAATCATCTTAACTACAGCAAATAGAATAGAATAGAGTAGAGTAGAGTAGAATAGAATAGAATAGAATAGAATAGAATAGAAGAATTATCCAGGTTGGAAAGGACCTTTGAGATCATTGAGTCCTACCTATCACCCAACACCATCTAATCAGCTAAACCATGGTATTAAGTGCCTCATCCAGTCTTTTCTTAAACACTTCCAGTGATGGTGACTCCACCACCTCTAAGAGATCAACACCTGCCCCCCAGATTGGTGTCATCTGCAAATTTACTGATAATGGACTCAAAGCCCTTGTCCAGATCATTGATAAAGATATTAAAGAGCATGGGGCCCAGCACTGATCCCTGGGGGACACCACTAGTGACTGGCTGCTAGCTGGATGTGACACCATTCAGCACCACTCTTTGGGCTTGGCCCTCCAGCCAGTTCCTAACCCAGCTCAGAGTGCTGCTGTCCAGGCCATGAGCTGCCAGATTGGCCAAGAGTTTGCTGTGGGGGATGGTGTCAAAGGCCTAGCTGAAGTCCAGGTAGACTACATCCACAGCCTGCCCCACATCCACCAGGCAGTCACCTGATCATAGAAGGAGATCAGGTTGGTCAGGCAGGACCTGCCCTTCCTAAACCCATGCTGGTTGGGCCTGATCCCTTGGGTACCCTTGGCCCAGCCTCACTTTCTGGGTCCCACTTTGAGAATAAAGAAGAAGAATATCTAAGGACATTTTCCCCATCCATGAAGACTCCTATCAATGGAAATTAATTATGAAGACACTATAGCGCTGAGTTTGACTAAATACCTTTAACTCACCTCTTTACATATGAGCTGATGGTAGAATTCATGAATGCAAAATGGTTTATAAAATCAAAGTGATGCAGCAGAGACAGGGTGGTACATAAAAAAAATATGATTTCTATTAATGAATTCCATTAAAGGAAACTTCAGGGCAAGTATAAATGCAGATATAATACATCAGCGTGCTTATGGCTTTTGATTTGAGAATAATAAAGCTGATTTAAAATGCCTGCTGGTTTCCAGAGCACAGTTTTATTAGTAGTTAAAAAAAAATAATGAAACATCAAAATGTGAATTAAAGGCAAAGAAACTAGGTAATAAACTGATATTTATTTAATGGCATTTATATATTAATGGTCAGGACATTTATCTAGGGCTGAGAACTGTGCAGGATGAATTTCATCCCAGACAGCGAATCGATATACCATTGGAATCTGTTCCAAGAACTTACATGATATTTCATAAGTGCACTGATGTTTTCCTGGTCCTCTGAAGACAATGATATGCAGCTCATCCAGAGCTGAGTCTACACAGATTTCAGTTTGGACTTAAATGTATGTCTTGATGGAATTCATAGCTGTAATTACCTCCTGTACCTGTAAGTGATTTATGCTTGGCTCCTTGCAGGTGGCATTCCATGCGATCATAGAGATCATAGAATTGTCAGGGTTGGAAGGGACCTCAAGGATCATCTAGTTCCAAGGAAACTTGTCAAAATCAGTGTATTAATCCATTATAGGTCATATCTCAATTCCAAAACAAATTATCAAATTAAATTTACTCTATTATTAACTTTCCTCTTTGTTTCTCTCTATTAAGAAGTTCATTTTGCATCTCATTTGGGAATTGCAGCTCATAGGGAATTCCACATTGTTTTCTATTGTGAAACTAAAGTGAAGTAGTAAAGAGAGTAGGAATAATATCATTAGCCAGGACTACTGTCATTGCTGATGGGCAGATGACACTGCACCAGCTTCAGACCACTGCCATGGTCCTCACACCAGTTCTAATCCTTTCTTTCACTTTGCTCTGGAAGACACCTTAGAATGATAGAATTGTCAGGGTTGGAAGAGAACTTAAGGATCATCTAGTTCCAACCCCTCTGCCAGGGGCAGGGACACCTCACACTAGATCAGGTTGCTCACAGCCACATCCAGCCTGACCTAAATAGAATCATCCTATTACCATAAGTCATCGTAGTCCAATGCGGGCAACCTCAGAAAAATAAGTAGTGAATCTTCAGGTCAGCCTGCTAGACATTCACTAGTTCATGTAGCTCTCTTCTTCCACTTGCAAATAAAGAAAGTGTTATTCATCAGGCTGTCCAGGGAGGTAGTTGAGGCCCCATCCTTGGAGATATTCAAAGTGAGGCTTGACCGAGCCCTGATCTAGTTGAGGATGCCTCTGCTTACTGCAGAGGGAGTTGGATGAGGTGACCTTTGGAGGAGATCCTTTCCAACCCAGACCATTCTATGATTCTATGATTCTATGGTTTGTCTTTGAAATCTGTGAACTGAAGAGAAAGTGATAAACCAGGTAAACATGGCATTAATATAGCAATCAATCAAAACACTAGTTGTTAGGAATTATGCCCTTTTCTTTGATTGTTTTTTTTTTTTACACATTAATATGTCACACAAATTTTCAGATATTTTAATTAATCTTATTTTGGAATTAATTTAATCTATTTTTTACACAATACAGTGTGGAGATTGCATGTAACTGCAGAAGATTAACTAATTGGAAATTAAACATTGCAAATGTTATTACAAGAGACTTGTCGAGTAAAATGCACAATCCCAGAATGTGTATTTCCTTCTCCAGCCTGAACAACCACAACTCAGCCTGTTCTCATAGGACAGGCATTCCACTCCTCCATAACTCTATCAGCCTGTTCTCATAGCAGAGCTGTTCCACCCCTCCATAACTCTATCAGGCTCTTCTCATAGCAGAGGTGTTCTACCTCTCCATAACTCTATCAGCCTGTTCTTATAGGAGAGGTGTTCCACCCCTCCATAACTCTATCAGCCTCTTCTTATAGCAGAGGCATTCCACTCCTCCATAACTCTATCAGCCTGTTCTCATAGGAGAGGTGTTCCATCCCTCTGATCATCTTTGTGGCCCTCTGGATTATTTCTGCAGTCTTCACTGTTCTCCTTCCATGCCAAGTGTTTTTATGATCTCCCAAATAAAATCAATTAGCTAAAAGGTAGCAAAGCAACTTTTTCTCCCCTCAGTTCTGAGTTGTGTATTGCTCCTAAAACTCTTCCTTTAATCCCAAAAACAAGAGGACAGAAACACTCTCTTTGGTTGGTTGGTTTTTTTCTCACTTCTCTTTCCTTTTCCAATTGATGTTTCCTATCTCAGCCATCTCAAGCACTCCTCTTGCTCTTCTATATATTGCACTAGAGAAAAAACAAAGACAAGTGTCAGAAAGAGTTGAAAATACTTAGCATTAGGCAAGTGAAACATCAGGTCAATGCCTATTGATAGCTCAAGGGCTTTTTATTTTATTGGGCTACTTTCTTAACTTCTTTTGAAGCAGGTGGAGAACCAATGGGTTGTGAGGATCTTTTGTTGGTTTTGGTTGTATTTGGACCTACACATGAAGATGTACTTCAAAACTGTGTGTTTCAAGAATGTTCAAGATGTATTATGGTGTGTTATGTGCATTGCCACAGAGTAACTAAAAGGTGAAAACCAAATCTGATTTAGAGGATTCCACAGAGCTAAACTCTTAGTCTGCTTAGGCAGTTTTGTTCAGGTTAGCAGATTACAGGATGTATCCTAATCTACTGACAAGATACTTCTACTAGGAACACTTTTTCCTCAGTTGGCTTCAAACATGTTAATCCCTTCCAGTACAGAGGAAAGCAGCTGTTTAAGAAATGTTGGCATCTGAAGTAGCTCTGCTAAGCTTCATCCTGAAGGGTAATGCCATAAGCAAACCTTATTTTCAAGGAGTATTTTTGGCCTGTCTTAGAAGCTTATTTTCCTTTGAATTTGGATAAAATTACCTGGAATGTTAAAGATTCCAAATCCATTGATCTTTCAAGAAGATGAGGACGAGCTGGAACAATGGAAAGAGTGATTTGCACATGCCCCTTTTAAAGTTCCTTTTAAACATCCTTTTAAAGAAGTACTGCATCCAGTTCTGGAGCCCCTATTCCAGGAAGAATTTGGAGGTGCTGGAAGTTGTCAGAACAGGGCCACAAGGAGGATCAGAGGACTGGAGCTCCTCTCCTTGGAGGACAGACTAAAGGAGTTGGAGCTATTCAGTCTGGAAGAGAGAAGGCTCCAAAGAGACCTTATTGTGGCCTTCCAGTATCTGAAGGGGGCTACAAGAAAGCTGGGGAGGGACTTTTGAGGGTGTCAGGGAGTGATAGGACTGGGGGGAATGGAAAAAAAGTAGAAATGGGTAGATTCAGGTTGGATGTTAGGAAGAAGCTCTTCCCCATGAGGGTGGTGAGAGACTGGAACAGGTTGCCCAGGGAGGTGGTGGAATCCTCATCCCTGGATGTTTTCAAGGCCAGGCTGGATGTGGTTGTGAGCAGCCTGCTGTGGTGTGAGGTGTCCCTGCCCATGGCAGGAGCTTTGGAGCTGGATGACCCTTGAGGTCCCTTCCAACCCTGACAATTCTATGATTTTAAGATGTCTTCTACAGCAAAGTGAAAGAAAGGATTAGAACTGGTGTGAGGACCACGGCAGTGGTCTGAAGGTGGTGCAGGGTCATCTGCCCATCAGCAATGACAGTAGTCCTGCCTGGCTAATGATATTATTCCTACTCTCTTTACTACTTTGGTTTCACAATAGAAAACAATGTGGAATTCCCTATGAGCTGGAATTCCCAAATGAGATGCAAAATGAGCTTCTCAATAGTGAGAAACAAAGAGGAAAGCTGATAATACTGTAAATTTAATTTGATAATTTATTTTGTTATTTGGATATGACCTATAATGGATTAATACACTGATTTTGACAAGTTTCCTTAAATCTGCTAGGCTGGCTGCTTGCTTTCTGCAGTAGGTCTTATTCCTGCAGAGTATTTTGTAACACCATGTCTAGGGTAGGCCTAGGAGGCTGTTTTATAGAACATCCTGGTTTGGGCTAGTAAATCTCTAAATCACACTCAAATTTATTCCATAAAGCAAGAGATGTGTTGGAATTTAAAGATAACTAAGACAAAACATAACTTCAGAATCCAAACCAGCTTTGTTTATTTTACTCTCCCCTTCAATCAAAACCAGAATCATTCTTTGCACACAAATACATGAAAACCAAGCTTTTAGCTGAGCTGTTAGTGGAACATCTACCCAGTAAGCTTTGCTTATGTTGCAGACAGCTACCCTGAGGAGTGATTTGAATTTAAATGTGGCTCCCTTATTAGTTTCTGCTAACTGCAAATATCCCAGGCTCTTAATTAAGTGGCTGAGTAATGTATGAATGCTCACTTCTGCTTGTCATGCAGAACAAAGTGATGTATTTAGATTCTATGCACAATATGAAATTTAATGACACAGGCAACAGTAATTTAGAGAACCTTTTGGGTTTTATTATCCTTGGTTTTGCTTAGCCAATCTCCCTTTTTTTTTACATTTTTTTTTCCTTCTTTTTTAATTTTCTTTGGTGTTTGGCTGCTGCTGCATTATAAAAGTTTGCCTGTGAGCTAATGAATTTTTAGATTTACAGATAATGTGTTACTAAATGCCTGGTTTCCAAATGCATAATGCATGGTTTATGTCCTTAACCCCTATGTATTTATTTATATATCTTAAAAAGAAATAGTACACACAACCCAGAGCAGATCCTGATGAAATGGTCTTATTTGGCTTGGCACAGACTCTACTGTTAGATTCAGAGAGATTCTGAATGGACTAAATAGTGCACTGTAAGAGGTTTTACAAAGAGGAAGGAAAGAAGAAACAAACCAAGCTTTTCTTCTGGAGCTGGTGGTTCCTGACAGCTTTCAGTGACTTTCTGCAGTCCTCCTGATCTCTTTATAGATTTTATAGCTTGTATTCAGTCACCAAACTGCTCTGCTTCTGCTCTGGGATTCGGTAGTTTGCATCTATATTTTTCCCCGGGGGTGTGATGATCATTTTTCCCCATCTTGAATTTTTTTCTGGTTGCCCTGATCTTTTCTCATGCTCACAGAATGCTCTGCAGGCTGCTAATCTGAATGTATGTGTGTGGTTTTGTGAAAGTCAGGGTAGTACATAGGTACAATTATTTGGAGAGCTGTTTGGGTTGTTATTGTCATGCACAACTAAATTAGGGTAGGGTAGAGTAGAGTAGAGTAGAGTAGAGTAGAGTAGAGTAGAGTAGAATAGAATAGAATAGAATAGAATAGAATAGAATAGAATAGAATAGAATAGAATTAACCAGGTTGGAAAAGACCTTGGAGATCATCAAGTTCAACTTATCACCCAACACCACCTAATTGACTAAACCATGGCACCAAGCACCCCATCCAGTCTCTTCCTGAACACCTCCAGTGATGGTAACTCCACCTCCCTGGGCAGCACATTCCAATGGCAAATCACTCTTTCTATGAAGAACTTCTTCCTCACATCCACCACACAGCCTTAATCTTCCCTGGAATGAATTGATGTCCTACTGTTTTTTGCTCCTTCACTTGACTCTGTAGAGCTTGTCTATCCCTTTAATTAGAGCTCTAACCATCTCCCATGTCCTTGAAGTTCTCATTTAAATTGCCTCTTTAAAAAGAGACTGGATGAGTCATTTAGTACCATGCTTTAGTTGATTAGATGGTGCTGGGTGATAGGTTGGACTTGGTGATATCAAAGGTCTTTTCCAACCTGGTTAATTCTGTATTCTGTAGTCCTCAAAAAAGCTTCTGCTGTATCCCTCGTGAATTTGAGCCTGGATGCTCAACCATTCTCTAGTATCTAAAGATTTGCCAAAGGAGTTTCAGCTAAATGCTGTCATTCCCCATTAAGTGTAGAGACAGATATAAATAGTTGTAATTCCTTCTCTTTTTAAGGACTAACAGTTGATACTATTATTTTCATTATGATACTTTCTACCAGTTATAGGTAGGCTCAGGACAGTATAAGTTAAAAACATAGTGTCCTAGTGGATGGAAGGTTGAGCATCAGCCAGCTATTTGCTCTTGTGGCCAAGAAAGCCAGTGCAATTCTGGGGGTGATAAGCAGGTTGAGAGAGGCTCTTCTCCCTCTCTACTCTGCCCTGGTGAGGCTGCATATGGAATACTGTGCCCAGTTCTAGGACCCTCAGTTCAAGAAGGACCTCAGGGAACTGCTTGAAGGAGTCCAGCACAGAGTCACAAAGAGGATTAAGGGAGTGGAACATCTCCTTACAAGGAGAGACTGAGGGAGCTGAGGACTCTTTAGCTTGGAGGAGACTGAGAGCTGACCTCATTTTTGTTTATAAATATGTAAAGGGTGAGTGCCAAGAGGCTGGAGCCAGGCTCTGCTGGGTGGTGTCCAATGACAGGAAAAGGGACAATGGGTGGAAGTTGAGGCATAGGAAGTTCCGTGAAAACATGAGGAAGAATTTTTTTCCCTGTGAGGGTGATGGAACACTGGAACAGGCTGCCCAGGGTGGTTGTGGAGTCTCCCTCTTTGGAGATATTCAAAACCTGCCTGTTCCTGTGTGACCTGGTGCAGGTGATCCTGCTCTGGCAGGGGCATTGGGCTGGATGATCCTCAAGGTTTCTTCCAACCCCTGGCATTCTGTGATTCTGTGAAATATTATAGAATACATACATAGAATACATACATAGAATAAACCAGGTTGGAAGAGACCTTCAAGATCATCGCGTCCAACCCATCAACCAATCCAACTCCGCCCAAGCAACTAACCCACAGCACCAAGTACCCCGTCAAGTCTTCTCCTAAAAACCTCCAGTGATGGTGACTCCACCACCTCCCCAGGCAGCCCATTCCAATGTGCAATCACTCTTTCTGTATAGAACTTTTTTCTAACATCCAGCCTGTATCTCCCCTGGCGCAGCCTGAGACTGTGTCCTCTTGTTCTGGTACTGCTTGCCTGGGAGAAGAGACCAACATCCGTCTGTCTACAACCTCCCTTCAGGTAGTTGTAGAGAGTAATAAGGTCACCCCTGAGTCTATTTAGGTGTCTAACTTTTTTAGGCATTAATACTTGCTTGGACAGTAGTCTCTAAGCTTATGTCCCTATAGCTCTAGAGCTCATAGTCCTATTTCACTGAAGGGTCCTAAATACAGTAAAAATGAATTGAAACATGTAATTGATTTTGTCTTTGGCCATCTTATAAATCAGACATGCATGCTAGTGCAATCATATGAGCACTTCTTAAACTAAAAGGGGGGTGGGGGTGGGGGGAAATAAGATGCTCCAAAAATATGATTAATCTCAGCAAATTCAACACATATTTTTGGATGGCAAGAACTGTCCTCTGGAAGTGCCTGCCTCTTCATGGGCCGCAGAGACAGCTTGATTAATGAATTGAGGCTCAATACTTTTTATATCAAGCTGCTTTGGCACCACTTGTTTGCCAATGTTACTACCAAGTATTTGAAGATGGTAAAAATAGATGAATAAATGAATTGAGGTCAAACAGGAGATATGAAACTAAGGCAGAAGCAATATGTAGAACACTGTCACTGGGTGGCATCCTGTCAGTTAGAACAAGAAACCAAATCCAGCTGCCTCAGAGACCTTTTACTCTGACGTGGGTGTCCTTAATTGTTGTCCACATAGATAGTTTTTGGCCTTTGGCCTTTGTTCACAGACAAAGTCCTTGAAGGAACCTAGAAGAACAATGTCATTCTACCATATTTTTCTAAAAAATAACAGCTTAAGAAGGCCTAAAAAGACTACTTAAAGAATGGGAGAATAGAGATTTCATTTTGTATGGTGTACAAACAGCTATGGAAGAAGATTGCAAACTGTTAACTAAATAGTCAGTTACATTTTTAAAACAGGTTTCACCACAAGGGAAGTGCTGGGAGAGCTTGGAGTTTTCTTTTGTTGTTAGGTGTTAATTTTTGTCATGCCATCCAGCCTGCTCTAAACTTTGACATAACTTTGGAGAGTGGAATAGAATAGAATAGAATAGAATAGAATAGAATAGAATAGAATAGAATAGAAT
The DNA here is from genome assembly GCF_014839835.1 of Dryobates pubescens. Lineage (NCBI taxonomy): Eukaryota > Metazoa > Chordata > Aves > Piciformes > Picidae > Dryobates > Dryobates pubescens. Next base: position 42,853,978 of record NC_071616.1, on the reverse strand, counting down.
AGAATAGAATAGAATTGAATAACCAGGTTGGAAGAGACCTTGGAGATCAGCAAGTCCAACCTATCATCCAACACCATCTAATCAACTAAACCATAGCACCAAGCACCCCATCCAGGCTCTTCCTAAACACCTCCAGTGATGGTGACTCCACCACCTCCCTGGGCAGCACATTCCAAAGGCCAATCTCTCTTTCTATGAAGAACTTCTTCCTAACATCTAGCCTAAACCTCCCCTGGTGCAGCTTGAGACTGTGTCCACTTGTTCTGAAAATAAACAAATAAACCATGAGATCTTTGTTTCTTTCTGGAAAAGCAATGATTAAATCTCTAACCAACATATGGTGGGATCTATTTTTGCCTTGGATTCCATCATAAACTGTTCATTATTCTGTATGTATATATATACATACATATATATACACAGAGACAATATAATCACAAATATGAAGATTACCTTCCTGTACATTCTACCTAGTGAGAGTTTGTTAATTCATCTCAGATATATTTGCATAAAGAATCTTAGTTCTTTCATAGCTTATCTGTCTTTACAGGATATATCCATATTACAGAGATTGTAGGGCAATTTTCTGCACAAACTTATTCCCATCATCCACTGTTTAATCATAGAACCAAAGAAAATTGTTCCCACTCTCCTGTCCTTCCTCCCTGCAAGGAATTAAAGCAAGCAACACAAATTACTATTCAAGCTAAGATAAAATTAATCTGCAAAAAAATAAGGGCTTATTTGGATCAGAAAACACGAATCACTGCTTGCTCAGTTCCTGCAAAAATTGATTTCTTACACCATTTATATTCTGGAGACAAAAGTGGTCTATCACTGGTGGAATTCTGTAATTGGCCATGAAATTCCTAACACAGCCAACTCAGCAAAAGAATTGCAGGGTCTTAGAGGCCTAGCAGCATTTCTTGTAGACATATTTTAAACCTTGTAGACATAGTTAGACATATTTAGATTTGCTTGACTATGACTGACTTGCATTGTGGCACATTGAAGGGTTAGCATCACAGCTAGGATGGATGAAAAGTCTTGAGAAGCTTTTAATTTCCCTGCAAAGGAATAGAATAGAATAGAATAGAATAGAATAGAATAGAATAGAATAGAATAGAATAGAATAGAATAGAATAGAATAGAATAGAATAGAATAGAAGAATAGACCAGACCAGGTTGGAAGAGACCTTTGAGATCATTGAGTCCAACCTATCACCCAACACCATCTAATCAACTAAACCATGGCACCAAGCACCTCATCAAGTCTCCTCCTAAGCACCTCCAGTGATGGTGACTCCACCACCTCCCTGGGCAGCACATTCCAATGGGCAATCACTATTTCCATGAAGAACTTCTTCCTAACTTCCAGCCTAAACCTCCTCTTGCTCAGCTTGAGACTGTGTCCCCTTGTTCTGGTGCTGGTTGCTTGGGAAAAGAGACCAACCCCCTCCTGTCTACAACCTCCCTTCAGGTACTTGGAGACAGCAATAAGGACTCCTCTGAGCCTTCTCTTCTCCAGGCTAAGCACCCCCAGCTCTCAGCCTCTCCTCATAGGGCTTGTGTACCAAACCCCTCCCCAGCTTTGTTGCCCTTCCCTGGACGCGTTCCAGCATCTCAGCATCTTTCTTAAACTGAGGGGCCCAGAACTGGACACAGGACTCAAGGTGTAGCCTAACCAGTGCAGTGTACAGGGGCAGAATGACCTCCGTGCTCCTGCTGGCCACACTGTTCCTGATGCAGGCCAGGATGCCATTGGCCTTGGCTGCCTGGGCACACTGCAGACTCATGTTCAGCCTACTGTCAACCAGTACCCCCAGGTCCCTTTCTGCCTGACCACTCTGCAGCCACTCATTTGTGAACACACAATTCAGGTGCAATTTCTGTAGATATTCCCATCTGCCTCTGACAGAAGCACCCCCCAGTCTAATCACAGCCTCAATGTATAAAGGACATTTTGTTACTCTTGCATTTTCTTTTACAACATCTCACCCTGGCAGGGTTTTTTCCCAGTTATTGCTCCTTGAGTCACAGTATATTCTAATGTGGCACAACGAACAGACAGCATAGAGCTGTCTGACCCCAAATGAGCTATTTCAGGTCTTAAACCAGCAAAGGTATGTTAGCCATGTGCCCCAAAGGAATTAATTTGCTCTGTTGGGGAGCACTGGTGTGAGATAAAGGACTATGCTAATAAGACTATCCTTTATTTGGTAGCTAATTTAGCATGGAATGCCAAGTTGAATACCCCTGCACTGAACCTCAGCCTGCCTCTAGGTAAACCTCTTTAGTATGACTGCCTAGCAAATGATGGGAGAGAAAATCACTGAAGAATATCAGTTGTTTATCTATGCAGCCAACTGTTATGTGTTGTGTGTGCTTTGAAGCTTCATGCTTCTGAAATTACTTTGGGTTGCTACACCTTTGAATTCAGGTGGTCCACTGAGGGGGTCAGCTGTATCAATGGCCATAAGTTAATCTCTTTCTTCCATCCTGTGTACCACTGGTGATTCCAACTGCTTTCTTACATTTCTCCTGCAAAGCTAACTGCCTTCCTGGTTGACTGGAAGGTATAAATGCCACATGACTCAGTTGTAGAGAGCAATAAGGTCTCCCCTGTGACTCCTTTTCCTTACTGAGCTATAATGCATACTTGGTTGCCCAGGGAGGTCATGAATGCCCCCTCCCTAGAGGTATTTAAAGCCAGGCTGGATGAGGCCTTGAGCAACCTGGTCTAGTGAAAGGTGTCCCTGCCCATGGAGGGAGAGTTGGAATAAAATGATCTTTATGGTCCTTTGTAACCTAAACCACTCTATGAATCTATGAACAGGGAAAAATATATTCATAAGTGTCTTAAGATAGCAGATGATACATCTACTTATGTGCTTAAAAACAGTCATTGAAAGTTTGATCTGCACAACAGCTGTAGCTAAAATAACATAAAGAAGCAAAGTGCTGAGTTGTACTTTTTAAAGCACATGCTTTCTTTAACTGCACTTTGCTGGGCAGAGACTCCATGCACTGAAGTCAACATTATTCCTTAGCATGCAATTTTCTTGTAAGGAGAGAGTCATCAGAGTCAGAATACTGCCTTGTACATCACTTTGAGTCTTGGGATTTCATGATTGTGATATTAGAACAGAACAAGGAACCATTCATAAGAATGAAAAGTGTTGCTTTTTCTCCTCTTCTAAGGAGCTCCTTCATAGAGACTCTAGGAATGTGCAAAGCATTTGTTATGCATGAGATTGAACACATCCAAGTGCCGGATTCTGCACATTGGCCACAGCAACCCCATGCAGTGCTACAGGCTGGGGTCAGAGTGGCTGGAGAGCAGCCAGGCAGAGAGGACCTGAGGGTACTGGTTGATGGTAGGCTGAACATGAGTCTGCAGTATGCCCAGGCAGCCAAGAGGGCCAAGGGCATCCTGACCTGGATCAGGAACAGTGTGGCCAGCAGGAGCAGGGAGGTCATTCTGCCCCTGTACACTGCACTGGTTAGGCTGCACCTTGAGTCCTGTGTCCAGTTCTGGGCCCCTCAGTTTAGGAAGGAGGTTGACTTGCTGGAACAAGTCCAGAGAAGGGCAACAAGGTTGGTGAGGGGTTTGGAACACAAGCTCTATGAGGAGAGGATGAGGGAGCTGGGGTTGCTTAGCCTGGAGAAGAGGAGACTCAGGGGTGACCTTATTACTCTCTACAACTACCTGAAGGGAGGTTGTAGACAGATGGATGTTGGTCTCTTCTCCCAGGCAGCCAGCAGCAGAACAAGAGAACACAGTCTCAGGCTGCACCAGGGGAGGTTTAGGCTGGATGTTAGGAAGAAGTTCTGTACAGAAAGAGTGATTGCCCATTGGAATGGGCTGCCCGGGGAGGTGGTGGAGTCACCATCACTGGAGGTGTTCAGGTGGAGACTTGATGGGGTGCTTGGTGCCGTGGGTTAGTTGTTTAGATGGTGTTGGATTGGTTGATAGGTTGGATGCGATGATCTTGAAGGTCTCTTCCAACCTGGTTTATTCTATTCTATTCTATTCTATAAGCGGTATTGTGTTATAATCAACCTATTAACCCAAGGCCAATCAAATGTAATAATACAGCATATAGTAATATAACATAAAATAAATAATACTACTGTAGCATATGAATATAGTTAATAATATTGCTATATTTAATAATATTAACCTATTCAAAGGCTACACGTTAGTAATTAGCTAATTACCTTGTGTTATGTGAAGGCAGTCCTGGAACTCCTTGATTATGGAGACTACTAGCATGATTGCTAGAACATTTCATGCATATGGAAGAAAAACTTCTGAGAGCACAGTAAAAGAGTCTTAAAAATACCCCCACTGAAACAAAGGTGTTCTTTATGTTGCATGAGCACCTGCTCCAGGGTCTGGGGTTGCTTAACCTGGAGAAGAGGAGGCTCAGAGGAGATCTTCTTGCTTTCTACAACTCCCTGAAGGGAGGTTGTAGCCAGGTAGGGGTTGGTCTCTTCTCCCAGGCAAACTGCAACAGAACAAGAGGACACAGTCTCAAGCTGTGCCAGGGGAGGTTTAGGCTGGATGTTAGGAAGAAGTTCTTCATAGAAAGAGTGATTTCCTATTGAAATGTACTGCCCAGGGAGGTGGTGGAGTCACCATCACTGGAGGTGTTTAAGAAGAGCCTGGATGAGGCACTTAGTGCCATGGTTTAGTTGATTAGATGGTGTTGGGTGATAGGTTGGACTCGATGATCTTGAAGGTCTTTTCCAACCTAGTTAATTCTATTCTATTCTATTCTAGTCTAGTCTAGTCTATTCTAGTCTAGTCTAGTCTGGTCTAGTCTAGTCTATTCCATTCCATTCCATTCCATTGCATTCCAGTAATTTATTCAGGTTATTCATTAATAGTGATGCTGAATCAGCAGTAATGTCCAGCTCTTGGTATCATTATTATTGAACTCATTCAGGTGAAAGTTTTCAGGGTAGACTTGAAATGTGGTGCTGGAATCAGAGTAGTCCTGTTAGAACTGGCATGAATATCAGTGTTATCTGTCATTAATAACTCTCATTTCAGAATAGAATGCAAGTTCTGCATGGGACAGCAATGTGCCCTTGTGGCCAAGACTGGCAAGGGTATCCTTGGGTGCATGAAGAAAAGTGTGTCCAGCAGGTCTAGGGAGGTGGTTCTTCCCCTCTACTCTGCCCTGCTGAGACCACACCTGTAATACTGTGTACAGTTTTGGGCTCCCCAGTTCAAGAGAGACAGAGACCAGCTGGAGAGAATCCAATAGAGGGCTACAAGGATGACCGGGGAACTTGAGCACCTCCCCTATGAAGAAAACTGAGAGAGGAGTTTAGTCTGGAGAGGAGAAGACTGAGAGGGGATCTGATCAATGTATATAAATATCTGAGGGGTGGATGTCAAGTGAAGGGGGCCAAGCTCTATTCAGTTGTGTGCAATAATAAGAAACAGGTACAAGCTTGAACATAGAACATGAGGAGAAACTTCTTTACAGTGATGGTGACAGAGCCCTGGAACAGGCTGCCTGGAGAGATTGTGGAGTCTCCCGCTCTGGACACATTCAAAAGCTGTCTGGATGCATTCCTGTGGGAACTACCCTAAGGGATCCTGCTTTTGGCAGGGGGTTGGACTTGATGATCGCTGGAGGTCCTTTCCAGCCTCTAATGTACTATGATACTGTGAGAAAAGTACTTTGTGAAGGTATTCCTGAGTGTAACCGCTTGGAAATTGCTATTTCTTCCCATTGGTAGTAAAATCAAAAAAAAGGGGGGAAAAGTGGGGGAGGAAAGGGAAAAACACAGAAAAAAAAAGGGAAAAAAATAATAGTTTTCATATTGTTTAAAAGATTTATTTTTTTTTCAGGAAACTATTCATAAAATATTAACTGCTAGAATGATATTGTGTCCCCCCCAAGAATGTATTAACTCATAAGCACATGGAGCTATCACTGCAAATGTTTTGGAGCATGTGTTACAGGCACTTATCCTCAGGAGACTTTCAAAACAAAGTAGGAACTAGGAATTATGACAGAAACTACAGAGAAGAATAAACAATAACCCCCCTACTGTTTGCCATTAGATTTGCCATTACTTGTCCAAACAAATAAGGTATTTGATATATAGCACATGTTGCATAAACAGTAGACAATAATAAAGTAGTCGTTAGGCAATAGTGAAATAGTTATTAACCAAGTATATGATCCTGTTTGTTCTGGCTAATGAAAATTTTATTTAATAATGTGACTATCAGGGGGGGATTATAATCAAATGTGAGAAAAAGTTTCTACATGAGACTGAAGTCACAGAATCACAGGTTTGGAGCACAAGCCCTGTGAGGAGGGGTTGAGAGAGCTAGGGTTGCTTAGTTTGGAGAGGAGGAGGCTCAGGGGAGACCTTCTTGCTCTCTACAACTACCTGAAAGGAGGTTATAGACAGGTGGGGGCTGGTCTCCTCCCAGGCAACCAGCACCAGAACAAGAGGACACAGTCCCAAGCTGTGCCAGGGGAGGTTTAGGCTGGATGTTAGGAAGAAGTTCTTCATAGAAGGAGAGATTGCCCATTGGAATGTGCTGCCTTGGGAGGTAGTGGAGTCACCATCACTGGAGGTGTTTAGGAGAAGACTTGATGGGGTTGCTTAGTGCCATGGTTTAGTTGATTAGATGGTGTTGGATGATAGGTTGGATGTGATGATCTCAAAGGTCTCTTCCAACCTGGTCTATTCTATTCTATTCTATTCTTTTCTATTCTATTCTATTCTATTCTACTCTATTCTATTCCATTCTATGCTATTCCATTCTATGCTATGCTATGCTATGCTATGCTATGCTATGCTATGCTATCCTATCCTATCCTGTCCTGTCCTGTCCTGTCCTGTCCTATAAAGGTGAATTGAATGTTCAAACCAAACCTCCTTGTCTAGAACTTTTTATGGATTTAGTTAACAATGTTCCTGAAGTAATGAAGAACACCAAAGAAAAATGTTAACCAGTGCTTTCCTTCTTGAAAGCAGTAAAAAAACACCAAAAGAGGATGTTACCATCTCTAAGTTTTATTTTTGTCATAGTAATTATTATTATGGATATTTGGATTGGTTTCTGTTCATTCATTTCCCAGCAGGTGTCTCTATACTGCAGCTTTACTGAAAAAAAAAAAAAAAAAGAGAAATGTTTAAAAGAAGAATGATTAAAAAATAGTCCAATTAAAGCTTACTCTAAACATCAAATAACACCAAAGGAAAAAAAAACAAAACACGCAAGAAACAAAACCACAAAACATAACAAAGCAAGCATCCAACCAAACAGAAAGATCAAACCAACCAACCAAACTAAAAACAAGACCGAAAGGACTGTAAAGAGAGTTGTCTTATGACATGTCATGGGTACAGCTATAGACACCTGCATACAATACAGAGGCCAGATGGCCTTATTAATTATTGATTCCAAAGAAAAGAGAAAAATGGTAAAAATGGGGCACTGAAAAACTAATGCTACCACAACAAACCCCTAAAGCCTGGTTTCCTGGTAAGTTTGGAGTCCCTCGGGGGTCAGGAGGTCAGGGGTGACTTCATTGCCCTCTACAACTACCTGAAAGGTGGTTGTAGCCAGGAAGGAGTTGGTCTCTTCTCCCAGGCAACCTGCAACAGAACAAGGGGACACAGTCTCGAGCTGTGCCAGGGGAGGTTTAGACTCGAAGTGAGGAGAAAGTTCTTCACCGAGAGAGTCATTCGTCATTGGAATGTGCTGCCCAGGGAGGTGGTGGAGTCGCCGTCCCTGGAGGCATTCAAGAGGAGATTGGAAGTGGCACTTGGTGCCATGGTCTAGTTGTGAGGTCTGTGGAGACAGGTTGGACTTGATGATCCTTGGGGTCTCTTCCAGCCTTAGCTATACTGTGATACTGGGAGCAGTATTGTTCAATATATTCATCAATGACCTGGATGAGGGCACAGAGTGTACTGTCAGCAAGTTTGCTGAGGACACCAAGCTGGGTGGAATGGCTGACATGCCAGAAGGTTGTCCTGCCATTCAGCCAGACTTGGACAGGCTGGAGAGCTGGGCAGGGGGAAATGTGATGAAGTTCAACAAGGGCAAGGGGAGAGTTCTACATCTGGGAAAGAACACCTGCATGCACCAGTACAGGTTGGGGATGGACCTGGTGGAGAGCAGAGAAGGGAAATGGGGCCTGAGGGTCCTGGTGAATGGAAGGATGACCATGAGCCAGCAATGTGCTCTTGTGGCCAGGAAGGCCAATGCCATTCTGAGGTAGATTAGAAGGGGTGTGACCAGTAGGTTGAGAGATCCTCATCCTGCCCTGCTCTGCACTGTTGAGGCTGCATCTGGACTACTGTGTCTGGTTCTGGGCCCCTCAGTTCAAGAAAGACATTGAGCTGCTTGAGAGTGTCCAGTGCAGAGCTACAAAGAGGATTAAGGGCGTAGAACATCTTCCATATGAGAAGAGACTAAGGGAGCTGAGGGCTCTTTAGCTTGGAGAAGAGGAGACTGAGAGGTGACCTCATCAATGGTTGTAAATATTTAAAGGGTGAGTCCCAAGAGGCAGGAGCCAGGCTCTGTTGGGTGATGCCCAATGACAGCACAAGGGGCAATGGTGGAAGCTGAGGCATAGGAATTTTCATGTAAATATGAGGAAAAATGTTTTCCCTGTGAGGGTGATGGAACACTGGAACAGGCTGCCCAGGGGGGTTGCGGAGTCTCCCTCTCTGGAGATGCTCAAAACTCTCCTGGATGTGTTCCTGTGTAATCTGGCAGGGGGGTTGGACTGGATGATCATTCGAGGTCCCTTCCAGCCCCTGAAATTCTGTGATGCTGTGATTCTGGGAAGTGCTGCAACCTTGCCTATTTCCACAGAGAGAAATACATAGCCTGTCGAGCAGCTGCTGGGATTTATCTGCGGCAGCAGCTAGAATGAAAATACCGAAGCCTCACAAAAGAAACGCTGCAACCTTTTCTGGGAACGTGGACATGGAGGTTAATGAAGACTGCAGGGGGTTAGAAACATTAAGGGAAGAAAAGTACAAGTAGTAAAGGAAAATTATGGTTATGAGAAAGAGTTCTGGTTTGGCTTGGCTTGGGGCAGACGAAAGCAACTTTGTCTCATTTGCAACCAGATGCAAAAGGAAAAGAAAAAAATGAATTAACATTTTTTTCACTTAATTGGCAACATGTAATCTTTTCAGCCAAATAAAATTTATGCTTTGATGGATCCCAGTTGTATTTCTGCCCCCATCTAAATGGAATGAAAATCCTGCCTTACCATATAAAAGGGCTAGAAATCTGTTTAGCATTTGATTTTAATTGCAGATTTCATGGACCAGAACACTCTGAGATGAATAACTGGTGGTGCTGAGAAACAGCTGAAATTCCATGTCTGATTCACGATCTAGAACTAAACCTCTGCAAAGCTGTATTTTAAAGCCTTCCTGTTGGCAGAAGCGGCGTTTCAAGGCAAGGAAAAGCCAATACTCCCCAGTTTATCCTCTAATCAATAATTTGCTGAGTAGTTGATAAGAGCTCAATGAGCCATAAGAAGGTACATGATGAGTTTTCTTGGTTACCTCATAAAAACAGCAAAGAAGTGACAGATGAAGGCCCCGTTAGAGCTTTACAGCAAGCAGTTAGAGTATTTGTGGGACATTAATTAGACCAACTTCTATTTTTAGCACAAGAAGAGGAAGTGAATGCATCCAGAGAAGGACCATGAGGATGATTTAAGGGCTGGAGCACCTCTGCTAGGAGGACAGACTAAAGGAGTTGGGGCTGCTCAGTCTGGAGAAGAGAAGGGTCCCAGGAGACCTAATTGTGGCCTTCCAGTATCTGAAGGGGGCTACAAGAAAGCTGGGGAGGGACTTTTTAGGGTGTCAGGGAGTGATAGGACTAGGGGGAATGGAAAAAAAAACTAGAAATGGGTAGATTCAGATTTAATTTGATGTTAGGAAGAAGTTCTTCCCCATGAGGGTGGTGAGACACTGGTACAGATTGCCCAGGGAGGTGGTGGAAGCCTCATCCCTGGAGGTTTTTGCAGCCAGGCTGGATGTGGCTGTGAGCAACTTGATGTAGTGTGAGGTGCCCCTGCCCATGGCAGGGGGGTTGGAATTAGTTGATCCTTGAGGTCCTTTCCAACCCTAACAATTCTGTGATTCTATGATATAATGCCACAAGTGTCACTTGCATCAAATTTACTTCTCATGCACACACACAACAAAAAAAGGCACAGGAGAAATTAATTAGAGTTTTAATAAAGTAATGGGGTTAAACAGGATTATATCATCACAGCAGAAATCAGGCTCTGATCCAGAACTCTGTTCAAACAATGTTGTTTCTTTTACACCCTCACGTCCAAGGCATCGCGTGGTATTTATGTTCCTAGCCTCTATGTATTTTATTTATGGACTCTCTCTGTTCTTCAATATTATTTATAAGGATTCTCTCAAATCCCAATGCATACTCAAATGTGAAGTTATTCGATAGTCTTTGGCCATAAATCATTGTGCTGTTATTAGGACTTCTCTGCCACATTAATTCTTAAGCTTTGAACATAACAGCACAGAGTGGAACATGGGAAATTAATGAGTAGAGAAGACCTTTACCTCATAGGGCAGTCAAACTCCAAAAAGTTTAAATGTCACATTGGGGAAGCAGCATTCTGCAGGAATAAGAAATCTATCACTGAGGAAAAACTTTAAGAGATTCAGCCTAAAGCAAAGACATTGGATACTTATCTCTATTTTTTTTGTGTGTTGGTGTTATTTCCTTTATGAACATTTACTGTGCCTCCAAAGTATCTACAACATTACAGGAAAGTTCAGGGATATTTACTTCATTGATTCTGCAGTGAGAACTCCTTCCTTATGGAGCTCCTCTCCTATGAGGACAGACTGAGGGAGTTGGGGCTACTCAGTCAGGAGAAGAGAAGGCTCAAGGAGACCTAATGGTGGCCTTCCAGTGTCCAAAGGGGCTACAAGAAAGCTGGGGAGGGACTCTTTAGTGTGTCAGGGAGTGATAGGACTGGGGGGGAATGGAAAGAACAACAACTAGAAATGGGTAGATTGAGATTGGATATTGGGAAGAAGTTCTTCCCCATGAGGGTGGTGAGACACTGGCACAGGCTGTCCAGGGAGGTGGTGGAAGCCTCATCCCTGGAGGTTTTTAAGGCCAGGCTGGATGTGGCTCTGAGCAACTTGATGTAGTGTGAGGTGTCCCTACCCATGGCAGGGGGGTTGGAACTGGATGATTGATCCTTGAGGTCCTTTCCAACCCTAACAATTCTATGATTCTATAATTCCTAAGGGTAAGTGAAGCAAGACTGAGTTTATTTTCCTTTACTTCACCCAAATGACATAGATCTTTGGTGTAAGATGAAATCACTTAATTCTTAAAGGAGAAGGAAGAAGGAGGAGAGAAAAAAACCTCTGAGATGTCTGTGTTTCCTTCTCTGTATGACACTTCTTTCAGAACTGAACTTTGGCAGCAGGGGGAAGGCAAAGACAATCTGTTCTTTCGGGTAACAGTGGCCTAGAGTAGATAATGATGAATCTGGGTGTCTGTGCCTTATGATCAAATATGTGAAACACTGAAAGAGTCTTGAGTTGAGATACTGCTGTAGGGATATTTTTGTTTCTCAAAATAGTAGAAATTCAAGACAGGTCTGCTGGACTTTGAGAAAACATTTATTTGCTAGTTGCTGGTCAGGATGTGTATATATTATAGAGTTCATCTATGAACTCTAAAAATAAGTTAAATCTCAATCTTTCACACAATTTTCTAACCTAGCCATATCATACTCCTCTTGGTCAATTTCCTCCCCCAACAATAAAAATGTATATGGTTTAGTTGATTAGATGGTGTTGGGTGATAGGTTGGACTCAATGATCTCAAAGCTCTCTTCCAACCTGGTCTATTCTATTCTATTCTATTCTATTCTATTCTATTCTATTCTATTCTATTCTATTCTATTCTATTCTATGCTATTCTATTCTATGCTATTCTATTCTATTCTATTCTAATTCTATTCTATTCTATTCTATTCTATTCTAATTCCATTCTATTCTATTCTATTCTATTCTATTCTATTCTATTCTATTCTATTCTATTCTATTCTATTCTATTCTATTCTATTCTATTTCCATTCTATTCTATTTCCATTCTATTCTATTCTATTCTATTCTATTCTATTCTATTCTATTCTAATCTATTCTATTCTATTCTATTCTATTCTATTCTATTCTATTCTATTCCATTCCATTCCATTCCATTCCATTCCATTCCACATACACAAGGGCCTTGGGTAGGAGTAGTGCTTTATACCTGTATTGCCTTATTTCCTTAAATAAATTGATTAGCTTTACTTTTCCTTTCAAGGACACCTGTAACAACTAGTCTCCATCTGATAATACCTAGTTAGTCCTCATCAATGCAGCAGGGCTATGTCCAGATAAGCGAAAGAAAAGCTGGAGAAAGCAACCTTGTGAACTCAGCTGTGCAATGGATTTTATTGTACTGAGTGTATACCTGCCAAAAGGTGACTTATTTTCCTGAGCTGAAAGCTTTACTCTTGCTATGTACTGAATAAAAAGGGTAGTGTTTCTATCTTTGGTTACAGCAATATTATCACAAGCCAGCACGCCGGAGTATCCACGCCAAGTTCATGCTCAAGTTAAATATGTGCTGAAGTACTTCTCTGATTCAGAGTCATAATTGCAGCAATTTATTTAGATCATAATGTGGTTCCTTAAAGAAAAGCAAGTCCCAGAAGGAATGCCATTTAGAAAGGCAGACTTTCTTTTTCAGAATCTTGTCTCCATGACAGTTTATTTCTGCTCTTTTTTTACTTGTTGTTGTTTGGGTTTTTTTCCATACTTTTGCATTGACAGACTGAGGGAGTTGGGGCTGCTCAGTCAGGAGAAGAGAGGGCTCCAAGGAGACCTTATTGTGGCCTTCCAATATCTATCTGAAGGGGGCTACAGGAAAGCTGGGCAGGGACTCTTTAGGGTGTCAGGGAGTGATAGGAGTAAGGAGGATGGAAAAAAACTAGAAATGGGTAGATTCAGATTGGATATCAGGAAGAAGTTCTTCCCCAGGAGGGTGGTGAGACACTGGCACAGGTTGCCCAAGGCAGTGGTGGAAGCCTCATCCCTGGAGGCTTTCAAGGCCAGGCTGGATGTGTCTCTGAGCAACCTGATGTAGTGTGAGGTGAGGTGTCCCTGCCCTTGGCAGGGGGGTTGGAACTAGGTAATCCTTGAGGTCCCTTCCAACCCTAACAATTCTATAAGTCTATGATTCTATACCCAAGATTACACAACATAAATGATACCAGCTTGTAAATTTTATTGAAGTGGCAGTGGTTTTGTTGCCATTGCTGCATGCCCTTCTTTAAATATCTCATGCCACTAGTAAGCCAAGGTATGAGAGTCTTTGGAAGTGTGACCTGGAAGTTTGCAGGTGAGTAGCTTAAGCTAACACTTTCCAGCAGTAATGTCCTGTGCCTGTTCAACTTTTCAAATATATCATCTGGAAGAGTACAGAAAGCTAACCAGAGGCACTGAGCATCACAGCTCTATGAAGTAATGCCAAATGGAATGGCTGGCTGACAGTGCTGCCAGCTGCAGGGGATCTACCCTCTGGGATACTTTCTGATGAGTCTTCATTACCCTTTGCCTCTGCCACTGTGTCAGCAGTTGAGCTGCTGGACATCCATTTACCAGAACACATCGTCTTGTTCTGTCCTGCCAGTGAATGAGCAGGTGGCAATGATGACACAGTGCCAATTTCAAGTGCATGCTAGGGGCAGCATGACCTATTTGTTTTGCACAGTACCAAGTCATGGAATCACAGAAACAGTCAGGCTGGAAAAGATCCTCAGGATCACCAAGTCAAACCAACAGCTCTACTCTATAATGGTCACCCCTAAACCTTAGCCCCAAGCACCACATCCAAACCACCTTTAAATACATTCAGGCTTGGGGACTCCACCACCTCCCTGGGCAGCACATTCCAATCCCTGAACACTCTTGCCCTGAAAAAATGTTTCCTAATGTCCAGTCTGAACCTACCCAGTCACAGCTTGAGGCCATTCCCTCTTGTTCTATCACCAATTACCTGTGAGAAGAGACCAGCACCAGCCTCTCCACAACCTCCTTTCAGGTAGTTGTAGAGAGCAATGAGGTCTCCCCTCAGCCTCCTCTTTTTCACACTAACCATCCCCTGCACCTTCAGTTGCTCCTCATATGATTTATTCTCCAGGCCCTTCCCCAGCTTCCTTGCCCTCCTCTGCACTGGCTCCAGCACCTCCACATCCCTCTTGTATTGAGGTGCCCCAAACTGGACACAATACTCAAGGTGTGGCCTCACCAGAGCTGAGTGCAAGGGGACAATCACCTCCCTACTCCTGCTGGACACAGCATTTCTAATCCCATCCAGGATGCCACTGGCTTTCTTGGCCACGTGGGCACACTCCTTGCTCATATTCAGTTGCTTGTCAATTAAAACCCCCAGGTCCCTTTGCCAGACAGCCTTCCAGCCACACTGCCCCAAGCCTGTAGTCATTACAGAAGCTTAACACATCTATCAGAAGAGCTTATCAGTGACAAGGATCTGCCCCAGCTGACATAAGACTTTCATAAAGTATCATCTAAGTGGCAGCCCACTCCCAAGGGGAAAGAAAAAAGCCCCAGGATGAAGAAAAGTTTTGTCATTGAATCATTTGTTAGCCAGAATGCTTGGTAGCTGTGCTTGTGAGGAAGGTTGTTTCTGCTGCTGCTGTTGTTTTTAATATAATAAAGACATGATCTCTGAAAATAGTGCTGAATGTAGAACTGTAAGGCACTTGACCTGACCTGAAGGAGTTTGCACTTGGTATGAGACTTCCCATCATGTGTATTATACTTTGACATTAATACAATATATGACAATTAGCAGGCTATTTTTACACTACTTTTGTACTTGATAGCTGGACTACTTCACATATTTCCTACAAAGAAACCCCTTAAACCTAGTGAAAAGGCAAGACAATCTGTGCTGGCCAACAGTGATATCTACAGAGAAGTGACTCTCTTTTCTTAAATGTGTTTTGATTGCCATATGAGAAGTGAGCACAAGGCTTGGCCACTGGATGTAGCAGCAGCAGAGAAGAGAAAGCTGAATGTGAATGTTTTCAAGATGGGAAATAAGAGGAGAGGGTCAGACAGGATGAGAGTTTATCTTAAGTACCACATCTTAGAAAAAAACAACACTTTGAAGTGTTTTCTCTAAATCTTTCAAAGGGATAGATACTGGAAAAAAGAGCAAGAGCTAACTAGAGGATAAGTAGTGGGAGGATAAGCTGGCTGGGAGATAAAACTCTCTTTTATAGCAGCTATGTGTGAACCCTTTAAAACCTAGCTGATTAGATAGGAGGCACAACAATTGAAGTGTTAAACATTCAGGGTATACCACTGTCCAAGCATCGCTCCTGTGTGCTAGCAACGTGAAATGATGACTGCTGCATGCTCTCTATGGAGTTATTAACAAAACTTAGAATTATTTACCAAACATTTGAGAATAGCTCCCTCAGCCTGTCCTTGTAGCAGAGGTGTTCCAATCTCCTAATCATTTTTGTGGCCCTGCTGTTGACCTGCTCCATCAGGTCCATGTCCTTCCTATATTGAGGACTCCAGAGCAGGATGCAGCATTGCAGGTGAGGTCTCACCAGAGCAAAGTGGCAGAATCCCCTCCCTGTGAATGTCTTAATATTTTTTTCAGAAGCTTGAGTTAAATTTGAACATACAAGAAACTTCTTCAGCTGCTGCCTGCATTTAAACCCTTGTTCGTCTTCTGAGAATTGTAGATTGCATGAACATTAAAAACTAAGTTGGGAGCAGGTGTTGAACTGTTAGAGGGGAGAAGAACTCTGCAGAGGGACCTTAACAGGCTGGACAGATGGGCAGAGTCCAACATGATGGCATTCAACAAGTCCAAGTGCCTGGTGCTGCATGACCCCATGCAGTGCTGCAGGCTTGGGTCAGAGTGGATGGAGAGCAGCCAAGCAGAAAGGGACCAGGGGGTGTTGGTTGATAGTAGGCTGAACATGAGCCAGCAGTGTGCCCAGGTGGCCAAGAAGGCCAAGAGCATCCTGGCCTGCATCAGAAGTAGTGTGGCCAGCAGGAGCAGAGAAGTCATTCTGCCCTGTACTCAGCACTGGTTAGGCCACACCTGGAGTCCTGTGTTCAGCTCTGGGCCCCTCAATTTAAGAAGGATATTGAGAATCTTGAACATGTCCAGAGAAGGGCAATGAGGCTGGGGAGAAGTCTGGAGCACAAGCCCCATGAGGAGAAGCTAAGGAAGCTGGGGATGCTTAGCCTGCAGAAGAGGAGACTCAGGACAGAACTTATTGCTCTCTATCTGAAGGGAGGTTGTAGCCAGGTGGGGGTTGGTCTTTTCTCCCGGGCAACCAACAGCAGAACAAGAGGACACAGTCTCAAACTGCACCAGGGGAGGTTTAGGCTTGCAGTGAGGAGAAAGTTCTTCACAGAAAGAGTTGTTGGCCATTGGAATGTGCTGCCCAGGGAGGTGGTGGAATCACCATCCCTGGAGGTGTTCTAGAAGGGATAGGATGTGGCACTTAAGTCATGGTTTAGTTAGTCACGTAGTGTTGGGTGATAGGTTGGACGGACTTGATGATCTCAAAGGTCTTTTCCAACCTCTTTGATTCTATGATCTCCTTTGTAAGACGAGCCTGATGCTTGCAAGAAGTGAAGTACCAAGTCTGTGTGTAAATGAAGAATGAAAACTTTCTCAAGATGGAGTGTTGTTTTTTTCTGCTTGTATGTCTGTGTGCTACAAATAGTGCTTTGACAGCTTTGTGGAGGTGAAGGAGCTTGAGCAAACTGTGAAATATAATCTGATGCATTTCCTGTGAACAGGTTGGAACAATACCAACAATCAGGAAAGGATAAGAGGAAAACTCAGCGTGAGGCTTGGTGGGATAATAAGTTTTTAGAGCTTAAAAAAAAAAAAAGAAGAAGAAGAAGAAAAGAAAAGGAAAAATAGAACACATTATCAAAGGAAAAAGAATTGAAGCTTATGGTATAGAAAAAAAAACAGTTTATAGTAAAATGTGTGCTCTTCAAGGTTCTATGCCTAAAATGGAACAGTTTTGCCAGAGTAATTTTGTTCTTTTCTCACTTATGCTATCTCTGTTTTGCAAACAGCAGAGTGAACAGTTTGTCTCTGCAATCTGATAGACTCTTAAGTTACAGTGTCTTGCTGGTTACTTAGATAAATTCCTTGGACTACAATTAACTTTAGTTTAATGTAGGTTCACCAGAGACAGACCCCTATTTGAAAACATATTTTTTATGGCATCCCTTGGTGTATCTTTTTTCCCTTTTTTTCAGCTATCCAGTATGGGCAATGCAAAAACAGTAAAGCAGAGACATGTAGGTGACATCTTCTGACACAATCAGGAGTGATAGATGTTTGTGATTCAGTGCACCACAGGTCTTGGATTAGTACCACTGGGGAATGAAGTTAGTGATGGAAAGATAAGTCCCAGAAATAACCACAAACATGATATTGGTAATGTTGGGTAAATGGTTCCTTGCTCATGTTCAATTATTAATTTTGAATGAGTGGATCAAATATTTTCATGGACTTTGACAAGCAGTCCCTTAAAATCACTATTCAAATATCCAAGTCACTGAATATGAAGAAGTTCTTCACTGAAAGAGAGATTGGCCATTGGAATGTGCTGCCCAGGGAGGTGCTGGAGTCACCATGCCTGGAGATGTTTGAGACTGGATGAGGCACTTGGTGCCATGGTTTAGTTGATTACATGGTGTTGGATGGTAGGTTGGACTTGATGATCTCAAAGGTCTTTTCCAACCTAGTTAATTCAATTCAATTCAATTCAATTCAATTCTATTCTATTCTATTCTATTCTATTCTATTCTATTCTATTCTATTCTATTCTATTCTATTCTATTCTATTCTATTCTCCTATCCTATCCTATCCTATCCTATCCTATCCTATCCTATCCTATCCTATCCTATCCTATCCTATCCTATCCCATTCTATTCTATCCTATCCTATTCTATTCTATTCCATTCCATTCCATTCCATTCCATTTATTCTAGTCTATTCTACTTTTTACATCTATTTTTCTTACTACTCTTTTCTCATGCTTCCTGCTGGCTTCTTTGTCTTTGGCTTGAAGTACGGAAGCTTGAATTACATTGTACAGCTCCTTTTCCTTCCATTCTAGTCTTTGCCTCTCTGTCTCATAGATACTCAGTTCAACTTTAATTTTCTTTCTTTTTTTTTTTTTAATTCATTTTCAGCTTGGCAAAGTTAAGATTGTTCTTGATATGACTGTTCAATGTGCTTTTGCATTTGTTTGCCTATAATCTATTTGATTTTTCTGAGTCACCATCTGGTGATTTTGTGTTTGTTAGGTAACATGAATTTGGAAAGAACTAGCTTGTTCACTTAACACAAATCAATGAGTTCCTCATCACATTGATGAATATTTCCTTCCACTGCTGAAAGAAAAATCTAATTCCAACAAATTCTACCTTGTGTCCAGCCATTGCAGCCCTAAAGGAGTCTTAATGATCTTATTATGGCCACAATAAAGAAAGAGTTATATTGCCCTCTGGGAACATTACTTGGCCCATGATCACTAAAAAGTGAGAACTCAAGGAATGGAGAATTAGAAGAGACTCCCCCTTGGGGCTGCCCAGAGAGGCTGTGGAGTCTCCTCCTCTGGAGACCTTCAAACCCCTCCTGGCTGCATTCCTGTGTGACCTGCTCTAGGTGATCCTGCTTTGGCAGGGGGCTTGGACTGGATGATCTTTCAAGGTCCCTTCCAATCCTCAACATTCTGTGCTTCTGTGACACGGAATGGGGACAATGTGATTAGCACCAAGGTCAAATTTTTTGAGAGGGCAAAATGAAACAGGATCTGAAATAGAATTCTAAAGTCAGTGGTGCCTAAAACCATAACTCACTTAAAAAAAACCAAAAGTCATCTCAAGCCATGTGAGAATTTTATTTTTAGTTAGACCAAGGCAGAATTATAGATACCAAAGTGACTTTAAAAGGGCACCCATCTCACCCTCCTGCCTTCAAGTCAACTGTGCTTGTGACATTCCTGATGTGTTTAGCCTAATATTGAGCATCCAGAAACAGATATTCCATAGTAATTGGCATATTATAAAAATGTATGGCAATTTTCTCCTACTGTTTCTCCTTCTCAAATGATGTGCCCACATCTACCATCCCAATTTTAATGGGCTTGCACACTGTGGTGTGGCTGCTACACTTCTACACTTAATGTCCAGAGAAGGGCCACAAGGATGATCAGAGGGCTGGAGCACCTCTCCTATGAGGACAGACTGAGGGAATTGGGGCTGCTCAGTCTGGAGAAGAGAAGGCTCCAAGGAGACCTAATTGTGGCCTTCCAGTATCTGAAGAGGGCTACAAGAAAGCTGGGGAGGGACTCTTTAGGGTGTCAGATAGTGATAGGACTAGGGGGAATGGAACAAAACTAGACATGGATAAAGATTGTATGTTAGGAAGAAGTTCTTCCCCATCAGGGTGGTGAGACACTAGCACAGGTTGCCCAGGGAGGTGGTGGGAGCCTCCTCCCTGGAGGTATTTAAGGGCATGCTGGATGTGGCTCTGAGCAATCTGATGTAGTGTGAGGTATCCCTGCCCATGGCAAGGGGATTGGAACTGGATATTCTGATGTTGAGGTCCCTTCCAACCCTAACAATTCCATGACTCTATGAAAGCACTCTGCAAAAAATGATGTTTATGAAACTATTAATTTAAATTCATATTTATAGCAAAGAATATTCAACTGCCCTGTGTGCTTCCACTGACAGCTTGTTTGTTTTCTTGTTTTTCTGTTACATTTCATGAATAATCTTAAACATAACATCAATAGATTTCATGGGCCTTGAGTTTTGAACCTACAGTAAAAGACATGAAAATGTACTTTGGGCATACATCAGTGGAATATATCAGACTGTTCTTGTCTTCTGCATCACAAATGGATAACTTTGGAGTCCAAGCAACATTTTCTAAAGACAAATATATTCTAATTTATTGAAGTTTGAGTTTTAATGAAATTTAGATATTACAGAATCACAGAATTATTGAGGCTGGAAAAGACCTCTGAGATCATCAAGTGAATGAAATTAGAATGAGTACTTACATTCTACCTTTCTTATATCAACTATATATAAGTCTGAGAGGTGATAACCAGGAAAGAGAGGCAGAAAGGAATTCTATTTATCAACCAGCTGGGTAGGAAATCACACACAGTCTGTGTGTCAGTTTTGGGCACCCCAGTTCAAGAGGGACAGGGATCTGCTGGAGAGGGTCCAGCAGAGGGCTACGAGGATGATTAGGGCATTGGAATATTGCCTGGTGAGGAGAGGCTGAGGGACCTGGGGCTCTTTAGTCTGGAAAAGAGAAGACTGAGAGGGGATTTAATAAATATTTAGAAATAGCTGAGGGCTCGATGTCAGGAGGGAGGGGACAGGCTCTGCTCACGTGCTCCCTGGGATAGAACAAGGAACAATGGGTGAAAGCCACAGCCCAGCAGGTTCCACCTCAACACAAGGGGGAACTTCTTTACTGTAAGGCTCACAGAGGACTGGAAAAGGCTGCCCAGAGAGGTTGTGGAGTCTTTCTCTGGCAGGGGGGTTGGACTCAAGGATCTCTTTGGGTCCCTTCCAGTCCCTGACATCCTGTGATTCTGCAATTTCAACCTGAGGAATCTTTACCTCCTTCAGGAATGAAGAAACTGTAGCTCAGAAAGGCAAATAAGGAATTATATAGAATAAATATCTTCCTAAGCCAGGAAAAGAAGTTTCTGTACAAGGGCAAGATTGATGGAGGGTATTGTTTTAAAGGTCAGTGAATGTCTTTATCCTTCAACTGAAGCTACAGCTCTCCAAATTGTGTTATGCAATGGACTCGATGATCTCAGTGGTCTTTTCCAACCTGGTTAATTCCATTCCATTCCATTCCATTCCATTCCATTCCATTCCATTCCATTCCATTCCATTCCATTCCATTCCATTCCATTCCTTTCTGCTGTTACTGCAACTTTAGAGTTAAAGATACAATGACAAAGATTTTTGGCACACTTGACAGAGTTCTTAGAGCTTGCACATGTATACTTGATTGAAGATATAGAGTATTAATAACATCTCAGACTCCCTTCTAGGAAGGCAATTTATTTACAGTCTGTGATACTTAACTTACTTTTTGACATATTTTTGCCTGTAATACACCTTCTTCAACATTTAGAATGAAAGCATCAGTCAGAAAGGAAACATCAGATGAAGGAGATACATGTAAAAATCATACCCTCATTGAGACCATAGTACACAGTCTCAAACTGCACCAGGGGAAGTTTAGGTTTGAGGTGAGGAGAAAGTTCTTCACAGAGAGAGTTGTTAGCCGTTGGAATGAGCTGCCCAGGGAGGTGGTGGAGTCACCATCCCTGGAGGTGTTCAAGAGGGGTTTGGACGTGGCACTTGGTGCCATGGTTTAGGAGTCATGAGGTGTTGGGTGACAGGTTGGACTTGATGAACTTTGAGGTCTTTTCCAACCTTATTGATTCTATGATAATTATGATGAATTGCAGTTATCTTTTAGATAAGTTTTTAAGGCAGAATAACATATCCTATATCCTTCCAAAAGATGTGTCTGGCAGGATCTTGCCACAGAACCTGGCGTGTGCCAGCTGAAAAGAGGTTGCTTTGGTCTGTAGGAATTTTTTTTCTCCTAATTTTCAAGCTTTCTGCAGGGGAGAAGAATGCCAAGTGAACACTGCACTTATGGTTTATTAATGAGATTTAACATACTGCAAATCGGTGGTGGTGGTGGTGGTGGGAATTACTGACTGAGAAAGGCTGAAGAGAAACAGCTGCAGCTTAAAAATGCTTTCTTTTTTTTTTTTTTGTTTTAATATTTAATTTTTTTATTATTGTGACCATATGTCTACAGTGAGGTCACATGAAGTTCAGTCTCATAAAGTTACATGACTGTTTTAAACTACCCGACAATTACTGGTCTTTGAACAAGCAAATTACCACTTCCATGATGAGCCAGGTTAAATTGGCCATTTAATAGTAGGATTAATTTGAACCAGAATCTAAATACCAAGACATCTCTATAGAGCAACATACAATATGGAGTTTCTTAGTATTGGGTGTGGTAGGTCTGGAATTGATTACCATCTATGACTAGTTAGAGAATTAGTTCCAAAGTAATCCCTGAAGCCATGGTTTAGTTAGTCATGAGGTGCTGGGTGATAGGTTGGACTTGATGATCTCTGAGGTATTTTCCAATGTTATTGAGTCTATGATTCTATGATTCTATGATTTTTGGACTAGTTCTGTTACATAGTTCTGCTACATACATTTTGGCCACTGGAATGTCCTGCCCAGGGAGGTGGTGGAGTCACCATCACTGGAAGTGTTTAAAAAGAGACTGGATGAGGCACTTGGTGCCATGGTTTAGTTGATTAGATGGTGCTGGGTGATAGGTTGGACTTGATGATCACAAAGGTCTTTTCCAAACTGGTTAATTCTATCAGTTCTAGAATTTTATATGTATATCTATCTATCTATCTATCTATCTGTCTATCTATCTATCTATCTATCTATCTATCTATCTATCTCATACACATAATTCTTTTATCATATATGCCACATAATGGATTGTGCATCACAACCAGGTTGAGCTAAACATTGAGATGTTGCTGTTATTATTATTTTTTAAAGAGATGTTCATTTAAATTTCATAAAACAATCTGACCAACAAAATCAGTTGCATAGAATCACAGAATGGTCCTGGCCAGAAGGGACCTCCAAAGGTCATCCAGTCTGAGCTCCCCGCATTCAGCAGGGACATTCCCTACTAGATCAGGTTGCCCAGGGCTTCATTGAGCCTCACCTTGAATATCTCCAGGGAAGGAGTCTTAACTACCTGTTTCAACAGGTAGTTCCAACAACCTGTTCCAGTGTTCCACCACCCTCATAGCGAAGAACTTCTTCCTGATATCCAATCTAAATCTGCCCTTCTCTAGTTTGAAGTCATTGCCTCTCATCCTGTCACTGCAGGCCCTTGTAAATAATCTCTCCCCATCCTTCTTGTAGTCCCCCTTCAGGTACTAGAAGGCTGCTATTATTTCTCCCTGGAGCCTCCTCTTCTCCAGGCTGAACAACCTCAGCTCCCTCAGCCTGTCCTCATAGCAGAGGTGCTTCAACCCCCTGATCATGTTCATGGCCCTCCTCTGGACCCTCTCTGTCAGGTCCATGTCCTTCCTATATTGAGAGCTCCAGACCTGGATGCAGTACTCCAGGTGAGGTCTCACCAGAGCAGAATAAAGTCAAATTCATCCAGTGCTTTTCTAACTGACACCTGAGTCATGTAAAAAATAGAGTGATCTTGAGTGTAACGGTTGAGTCTCTAATCTGGATATGAAGCAAGGATACATAAATGAAGGAAGCATGAGTAAGTCTCCTTTCTGTGCAGAGAATAAGAAAACGACAGGAATTAATCTGATTCTTCTCTGGGAAGTCATCAAACCCCTATATTCCAATGCACAAATTTCCTGCTGTATATTAATCAACATTTGTTTAGGGCAAATGTTAGGGTTTTGGTGCACTGTCTTCCTAAAATAGGTGGAGGAGCAGTAAGCAGAATGAAAATCCAGCTCTAATAAAAAGACCAGAAATTTCCTGGATGAGAAAGAATTTCATTGTGTCTAACTGCAAACAATGAGGGCACAGCTGCAGAAACCAAGGCTGAAGCAATCATGAAAGTGAGTGTCCTCTTAGAGAAGGCTGCACTGAATCACTCAAACACATACCAGGTGCCAGGTGCTAAAGCACTTGCCATATTTACCAAGGCACTGAGAAATGTAAGCACTGAGTCCCAAACAGCTTTTTGGGGGAGAATCACAGTTCTTATAAAAGACTCTAAACCCAAGAGTAAGCAGAATTGCATCAATTTGATAAAATTGATCCAAATATGAAGAAAATGGAATATATTTTTTTTTAATAGTTTGAAAGCACCTCCCCTGTGTTAAAAACTGACACACTGCTCCTGAAATAATGTTCTCATGGAATTGTCAGGGTTGGAATGGACCCCAAGGATCATCCAGTTCCAGGCAGGGACATCTCACACTAGATCAGGTTGTCCAAAGCCACATCCAGCCTGGCCTTCAAAACCTCCAAGGATGAGGCTTCCACCACCTCCCTGGGCAACCTGTGCCAGTGTCTCACCACCTTTATGGGGAAGAACTTCTTCCTAACGTCTAATTTAAATCTCCCATCCTCTAGTTTGGACCCATTCCCCCTATTCCAATCACTACCCAACACCCTAAAAAGTGCTTCACCAGCTAAAGAGCTGACATATTCGTGCTTTACAGTTCAATCTATAAATGCAGTGTTCAGTCTCCTAAGGCTTCAAATTGTCTTTGGTAAAGAAGGGTGAGCTGCCTCTCAGGCTCTCAAGATCTCCATAATTCTTGACAGACAAAGCATATTCTGAAAGTCCTCTTGTGTGGTTGAGATTAGGCCTCATTGGCACCACACAATGAATAAAACAAATGCATTTCTCTGCTTTTTCATCAAACTTAGTTCAAGATTTCTTAGTCAGCAAGCTGAGAAATGGCCACAGCTACTTGATAAGCTTTCTGTTCTGGTAGAGTATCTTGTAATGAAGTAGCAGGGCTTCACTGGGAGGTCTGGTTCCTACACCTTTCTGCTCCTCTGTGAAGGGTATTTAGAAGAGGATCAGAACTATCAGAATCCCATATACATAGTTTCATGATTTCTGAGAGTTCCAATGACTAAACAAGTCATCAAAGCTTTCTTCCAAGCTTCTTGTCTTTTCAGAGAAGCAATGCTTCACCTTTGTTCATTCAAGAGCTGCTACTTCAGTTAATTCACTGATGATGCTTGACTATAATCCTTAGTTATAGCATCCTAGAAATTCCATATCTTGGAAACTGTGGCTGCAGAAATTATTCAGTAATGTCATTAAACTTTTCTTGCTATTGCCTCTACTTTTTCAAGAGTTCCTGTGCCAGGAGTCTAAAAGACAGGCACCAGAACAGGTTAGGGGCAACCCTGCTGGAAAGCAGCTCCTCAGAGAAAGACCTTGGGGTACTAGTGGACATCAAGTTCTGCATGGGACAGTAATGTGCCCTTGTGGCCAAGAGAGCCAATGGGATCCTGGGGTGCAGCAAGAAAAGTGTGTCCAGCAGGTCTAGGGAAGTTCTTCTCCCCCTCTACTCTGCTCTGCTGAGATCACACATCGAGTATTGTGTCCAGTTTTGGGCTCCCTGGTTCAAGAGAGACAGAGACCTGCTGAAGACCATCCAATGGAAAGTCAGGAGGATGATTAGGGGACCTAAGCATCTCCCATATGAAGAGAGACTGAGTGCCCTGGGGCTGTTTAGTCTAGAGAAGAGAGGACTGAGAAGGGATCTGATCAATGTGTATAAATATCTGAGGGGTGGGTATCAAATGGAGGGGGCCAAGCTCTTTTCAGTGGTGCACAATGATAGGACAAGGAACAACAGGTATAACCTTGAACATTGATGGGGTGCTTGGTGCCTTGGTTTAGTTGATTAGATGCTGTTGGATGATGGGTTGGACACGATGATCTTGAAGGTCTCTTCCAACCTGGTTTATTCTAGTCTAGTCTAGTCTAGTCTAATCTATAGAAGGTTTCCCCTCAACATGAGGAGAAACTTCTTTACAGTGAAAGTAACAGAGCCCTGGAAAAGGCTGCCCAGAGAGATTGTGCAGTCTCCTTCTCTGGAGACTTTCAAACCTATCTGGATGCATTCCTGTGAGGACTACCCTGGGTGATCCTGCTTTGGCAGGAGGGTTGGACTGGACCATCTCTGGAGGTCCCTTCCAACCTCTAATGTACTGTGACACTGTGAAACAGTGTGAAAGACTCAGTCTTTAAAATGGAACAGTTATCTTCCATACCTGCACGTTAAGGAAGTAAATCTACTGGGCATCAAGCATCCTGAACTTGAATATTCTCTGTTGTACTAGCAATTAAACTTTATTAAAGATGCTAGCTGGTAAGACTTGTAACTTTGGGAAAACTCCTGAACTACTGAGTAATCACATTCTTTATTGCAGAGAACCAAAACTAGTTTCTTGATGGCCATGAATTGCATTTCACTAAATTATCTTTAGGTGGGTTGTATAACATTTAATATTTCTTTAGCAACTGTCAATTGGAGCCATTAAATACGAGTGCTAAAATACTACATGGAGGAAGCCAGGAGCTAACCCCACGACTATGCAAATTTCTTGCACATAAATTTGGTTACAAAGTTTTGCTTCATTTACTGTAGTCATAAATTTAAATGTAAAAGAGTGAGGTTCTTTAATGTTGAATCTTCGCTCTTCATTACAGCAATATTTGCATATGTTGGTGTTCTAATACATATCTATCTGACTTCAGTCATCACAGATTCATTTATCCATCTGTTTGGAGCACATTTGGTGGATGTAACTGTCAGAATCTATAAAAGCATCAGCAGTTTGTGATGACAACTGATGGCACAGGAACTGACCATCATAGCTCACATATCTGAAAATATCTGTTTCCTGCCAAAAACTAGATTCAAAAGATGATGTCTCATTTATGACTGGGAGCCATCAATTAGACAGCCTGGGGGTCATCAATTAGTTACCTGGGAGTCCTGGTGGATAAGAAGTTATCCATGGGACAGCAATGTGCCCTGGTGGCCAAGAAAGCCAATGGGATCCTGGGGTGTGTTAAAAAGAGTGTGTCCAGAGATCCAGGGAGGTTATCCTCCCCCTCTACTCTGCCCTGGTGAGACCTCATCTTGAGTACTGCATTCAGTTTTGGGCTCCCCAGTTCAAGAGACACAGGGATCTGCTGGAGAGGGTCCAGTGGAGGGCTACAAGCATAATTAGGGCACTGGAGCACTGCCTGGGGAGGAGAGGCTGAGAGAAGACTTAGAAGGGGTTTAATAAATGTGTATAAATATCTGAGGGCTGGGGGTCAGGAGGGAGGGGACAGGCTCTGCTCACTTGCTCCCTGGGTTCGGACAAGGAGCAATGGATGTAAGCTGC
The DNA here is from genome assembly GCF_014839835.1 of Dryobates pubescens. Lineage (NCBI taxonomy): Eukaryota > Metazoa > Chordata > Aves > Piciformes > Picidae > Dryobates > Dryobates pubescens. The sequence continues at coordinate 42,826,830 of NC_071616.1, read as the reverse complement.
AGCACAGGAGGTTCCACCTCAACACAAGGGGGAACTTCTTTACTGTGAGGGTCCCAGAACCCTGGAACAGGCTGCCCAGGGAGGTTGTGGAGTCTTCTTCTCTGGAGACTTTCAAGGCCAATCTGGATGCATTCCTCTGTGACCCCAGCTAGATTGTGTGGTTCTGCTCTGGCAGGGGGGGATGGACTTGATGATCTCTTTGGGTCCCTTCCAACCCCTGACATCCTGTGAGCCTGTGATTATCCCAATAAAAACACATTCCTTAAATTTCTAATTTTCTTGCTTCCACATGTGGCCAGGCATTGAAGCCTGTGTTTTAAGTCCAAGCCAACAAATTGTATCATACAGTACTAAGTGGAATTTAAATCTCACATTCCTACTCCCTTCCAAATTGCTGAAGTTTACACAAACACATAAAAAAAACAACAACCAAAAAATCATTTATTTTTATTTTAAATAAAGCTGAACAGCAACAAGGAACAAACTTTAGCCATATTGCATTGCATGCACATTCCATGCTTCTAAGTAGTCTTCTGGAATATTTGCAGTAATAAATGTAAAACAAAATTCTGTTGTTGCACACAAAACTCACCAAAGGGTTATTGCCGTAAGCTGTAGTTACTGGCAGCAAGAGAGCTGAGTAGGGTCCTGAGGATGCTCTTCATTTGGTTTTTATTGCCCTGAAGATTGATACCCACTATTGATCTCGCATGACACAAAGCCAAAGTTATGTATTTAAGTTTTAAGGAAAGATTTTTCCCAGTGGAGCTATATACAGAACCTTTCCATCAATATTCTGTATATTTCAGTATGCATTTTAGCTGACATGGAGTTGTTGATGGTACAAATCACAGTGTAAGCTGTTCTTTTGTTTTCTGTTGTTCTGTGTCCTCCTCAAATATCTGTGTTTTGCTAATTCTGTTTCCAAACCCTTTGATAATGAGTTTTATCAAGCAGCTGATCTCTTCACCACAGTGTAGCATGATGACATTTTCTTAGACAAGAGTGTTGTCACTATTCCAACCCTGTTTTTGCAAGGATCAGCTCGAAATATCAGACATAATGCTAAGCTATATTAATGAAAATTCCTGGGAGATTATAACTTTTCCTTCTGAGCAGAAAGTCCTATTTCAGGCAGACTAATTGATCTTTAGAGCATGAAAACCTTCTATTACATAGCCATGGTTTAGTTAGCCATGAGGTGTTAGGTATTAGGTAATAAGTTGGACTTGATGATCTCTGAGGTCTTTTCCAACCTTATTGATTCTATGATTCTATAAGGCTACAAAGTTCCCTTATTCAAACTCCTCTGTTTCCCCAGACAGGATCATATTGGCAGCAGTGAGAGGCTACTGTTAAGTGAACTGGGTATAACTGTTGGTGCAGAGCCTGCTCCCCTTCACTCCATATCTGATGCAAACATAGTAGTTATGCTTTTTCCCTATTACATCCTCATCACAGGAGCAATCTTGTTCTCCAAAGCCTGTTGGCTCATAGAATCACAGAATTGTCAGGACTGTAAGGGACTTCAAGGATCATTTAGTTCCAACCCCCCACCCATGGGCAGGGAGACCTCACACACATGCTCAGAGCCACATCCAGCCTGGCCTTAAAAATATCCGGGGATGAGGCCTCCACCACCTCTCTGGGCAACCTGTTCCAGTGTCTCACCATCCTTATGGTGAAGAATTTCTTCCTAATGTCTAATCTAAATCTCCCCTCCTCTAGCTGGAACCCATTCCCCCTAGTCGTGTCACTACCCAACAGCCTAAAAAGTCCCTCCCCAGTGGCTCAGCAGCATAAATCTCTATGAACTACAGTGAGATGTCACTGCCTGCAAAGCTGCTGAAGCAAGTGATACTGGAGATCTTGGATGGCTCTCCACAGACCAAGAAATCACTAAGAGCATGCAAGGTCCTTAAAGAGTCTGACTGAGTTATCTACTTATACCCCCAAAACATCCACAAGATACTCCAATGTCTTTCTATATATTTTACAATAACCTGAACTCAAAGGAATGCATCAGTAATTAACATCCTGGTATTAATTATGTCAAACTACATTTTTGTGGGATTATGTGCTTAATTTATGGGGGGTTTGTAACATTTTATTTACATTTTATGGGCCAACAGTCATTTAATTTCCTTTCATATTACTTGTTGGTTCTTTTTTTCCCTATATAAGCTTCAGAATATTGAAGGTTATGTCTTATTTAAGAGTGCCACTATACACAGATTACTTTGGAGAGAATTAGAGAGTGATATTAAGTAACATTCACACCACCATATAAATCAAAGTAAAGAGGAATCTCTTATAGTCTCTCCACTCTGAAAGTGATCACATGGAACAAAGAAGCCCAGAAGTCTATTACAATAGACATTCAATCACATTTTTAAACTAACCATCACCTAAGAAACATAAAATTAAGGCAAGAATGTAAAAGTTGTTAGAAGCAGCAATTAATCTGACTACCTGCACTGTGAGGCAACAAATGTTAGGAGGTGAACAATAGACAGCAAAGAAAGCCTCTGCTAATTTTCTCCAGTACAAAGTAAAAGAACAAATCTGGTAATAAAACCCTGAACTTAGACTGTTCTGAATTTAATTCCAGAATACTGGAGGAGAGAGCTGTTTTGTTTCAATCCTTTAATTTAAAAATAAAAGATATTTTTATCCATATTTTTTTTTTTCTCCAGTGGGCTAAAAATATATACCTACAACTGAATCCATACAAGCCATTAAGCTCTCATACTTTGGCAAAGTGCTCTATGCTGAATTCTATAAATGTATCAAATAACTCCCAGCCTATATCACAGCTGTGACACCGCAGGACTTTGTGTGGACCATCTACCTTCTCCCTGCTGTCCGCTGATATCTCAGTCATGTATAAAAAGAGATAAGAACGTTGAATTGGCTGACGGAGCTTTTGTGCCAGTTCATTTGTACTGACAGCATTCATCTCAAACCTACTGGATGTTGCAGATGCACAGTAACAGAAGCAGTCCATTACCTCTGCTAGGGCTCCAGCTCTTTCAAGAGGAGGAAATAAACTGCATTAATCAAAGGCTGATCATCTTTGGGTTTCCTTCAAGACCTGATTCTTTGAAAAGTCTTTGATTCTTTGAATGGGGGTCAGAGTGACATTTCAGTAATGGTTTTTCTTTCTTCCACTTGGCAGAGCAGCTAGACTATTTTGTAATCAAGATACAAAAAAAAAAACCCCAACCCAAAAAGCAGCCAGGAAGAATCAATGCAGCTACTGACTTTCAGATGGCAAAATGTTTTACCTCAAAGGTGTTTAGGTATTTTGTGAATGTCTTCTTGAAAATATCCATAAAAGAGGTGGTAACTATGGGCTTCAATTAAATATCAGGTTGTCTTATAGGTCTGAGACTCAAGATGATGGAGGATTTTCAGGAGCAACTTGACAATGGAACTTTTAAGGATTTTTCTTCTTTGTGTAATCTTCATCTTCCAGTTTCCTTCACTTCCTTCTTATATGTTGTGAGAGGAGACCTATAGGCATAAAACTGGAATTATGGAAGAACTGACTTGCACTTCTACTGAGCTAAGTTACTTTAACATCTAACTATTTTCACTAATTCAAATTGCATTCCTGCATTAATAATAATTATTTTTATTAGTATTATAGACTCATGAAATCATAGAATAGAATCATAGAAACAACAAGGTTCAAAAAGACCTCAAAGATCATCAAGTCAAACCATTTAGCTAATACCTAACACTTCATGACAACTAAACCATGGCTCCAAGAGCCACATCCAAACCGTTTTTGAACATCTCCAGTGATGGTGACTCCACCACCTCCCTGGGCAGCATATTCCAATGGCCAATCTCTCTTTCTGGGAAGAACTTTCTTCTCACCTCCAGCCTAAACTTCCCCTGGCACAGCTTGAGACTGTGTCCTCTTGTTCTGTTGCTGGTTGCCTGGGAGAAGAGACCAACCCCCTCCTGGCTACAGCCTCCCTTCAGGTAGTTGTAGAGAGCAATAAGGTCTCCCCTGAGCCTCCTCTTCTGCAGGCTAAGCAACCCCAGCTCCCTCAGCCTCTCCTCATAGGGCTTGTGCTCCAGACCTCTCACCAGCCTTGTTGCCCTTCTCTGGACATGCTCAAGTGTCTCAATGCCCTTCTTAAGACATAATATTATGATTAGCTTCCTAGAGAAGTTGTGGATGCCTCCCTCACTGGAATTGTTCAAGACCAGTCTGGATGAGCTTTGAGCAACCTGGTCTAAAGAAACCTGTCACTGCAAGCGAGTTGGAACTATATGATCTTTCAAGCCCTTTCCAAAGCCAAACCATTCCATGATTCTGTGATTACTATTGTTGTTATTATTATTTTACTTTGCCATTCCAAGAAGTCTGTTGACTATGTGGCATAGTTTTTTATCTCATTTTACTTTTAGGAGCCGTGGGATTTCACCATAAAAGAACCATCTCTGCACCAACTGATGTATTTTTACCTCATGCATTATTCAACACATGTGACTGGGAGCTGTTAGCCTAAACCCAGGACTTAGGCTTACAGTTCTTATCTAAAAGACATAATTAAACCAAGCCAAGGTGCTACAGGCTACACCAACAGGGCATTTTATTTGTTAAATAAAACATCTGCAGTGCTGTGATAGGCTTATAAGTGCTACATTCTTTTCCCAAATCCAGCAGATTTATGTGTTCAAGATGAAGACTTAAGTTCTGAATCACTTGCAGATTTTACTAGTTTGGGGGTGTTTTATTTTTTGTTTTGTTATTTTCTGCTTGTTTGGCTTGGGTTTTTTTTTTAGCATCTTTTAACACTTTGGTATTTTTTTTTTTTACTCTATCACTAAGATTCTGGCTGTGTTATTGCCCTCGCTTTCTATCACATCTGTAATGTAGACAGCTTTTAGTGTGAGATCATTTTATAGTCCTGCACCATTTTCCTTCCTCTTCTTTTTACTCCCATTTTAAAGGCATAGAAGTCTCTAAGAAGTTGAAAATTGGCATTTACTTTAGTTCACACAGCAGTAAATCAAGGGAGCCAGTTCCGAATGCTGTCTTTATACAACATAGAGGGCCTGTTTGATGTTTTCCCTGTCTCTACCACATACTGAGTGGCACTAGCTAAATAAATGGGATGCTTTATGTTGGTTTTCAGCTTCATCTTGCCCACCAGAATTCTTTTCAGATTCTTTCATATCTGGTTAATTCATCAGTATAAGACCTAAACCTGTGGGATTTGTGCATGCATTTTTATCACTCTGCTGTTTCTAAATAGATTTTAAAAGGCAGGGACATGCTGTTTAGAGAATGTGAGGGTTTGAGCATGATTGTTTTATTTCTTTCCCTCTTTCACTTCCTCTGAGCCTTTATTATAGCAACACTGTGATTAATATAGATATATTTGTGTTTAAGGCTCGTTTGGATATGGAGCTTTGGGATATGGTTTAGGGGTGAACCTTGTAGAACAGGGTTCTCAGTTTGACTTGGTGATCCTGAGAGTCTTTTCAACATGTATGTTTCTGTGATTCTGTGATATTTGCATTAATGAATTAATTAATCCAAGCACTTTAACAACCTCTCAGATTGATACTATGATACTGTTATACTGTGATTGATTGATTGATTGGTCTTCAATTAGATTCACAGATGGCAGAAGGGGGGGCAGGAAAAGAGAGGTCCTTTTTAAGATCTGAAAATTTGGTTTTACTACTTAACCCACTTCCATTGATGTATTGATGCACATTGGAAAAATACCCCCCTAACCCCCCCCATGCATTCAATTTTAAACCTGCTTACATCAGCTAAGATGGAACGGAATGGAACGGAACAGAACGGAACGGAATGGAGTGGAGTGGAATGGAATAGAGTAGAGTAGAATAGAGTAGAGTGGAATAGAATGGAATGGAATGGAATGGAATGGAATGGAATGGAATAGAATAGAATAGAATAGAATAGAATAGAATAGAATAGAATAACTCAGGTTGGAAAAGACCTTCTAGATCATCAAGTCCGACACATCACCCAACACCATCTAATCAACTAAACCATGGCACCAAGCACCCCATGAAATCTCTTCTTAAACACCTCCATTGATAGTGACTCCACCACCTCCCTAACATCCAGCCTAATGCATGTATTTCTCTCTACAACTACCTTAAGGGAGCTTGTAGAGAGGCAGAGGTTGGTCTCTTCTCCCAGGCAAGCAGTACCAGAACAAGAGGACACAGTCTCAGGCTGCACCAGGGGAGGTTTAGGTTGGAAGTTAGGAGGAAGTTTTACACAGAGAGAGTGATTGCCCATTGGAATGGGCTGCCTGAGGAGGTGGTGGAGTCACCATCACTGGAGGTGTTCAGGAGGAGACTTGATAGGGTTCTTGGTTGCATGGTTTAGTTGATTAGGTGGTGTTGGATGACAGGTTGGACATGATGATCTTGAAGGTCTCTTCCAACCGGTCTGGTCTATTCTACTCTACTCTACTCTATTCTATTCTATTCTATTCTATTCTATTCTATTCTATTCTATTCTATTCTATTCTATTCTATTCTATTCTATTCTATTCTATTCTTAACTACCCAAAGACTTTAACATTTAAAAGCAGGTGATTAATGCTATTGCCCACCAGCTAAACAAGGAAGCAAAAGGTGTTATTGACTTCTCAGGGACTAATAAACTTATATGTTATGATAATTAGAGCTCTCATAGTGAGTAATCCAAACAGGGCGGGGGGAAAAGAAGACAAAATAATGCCGTGATTGTTGGTAAATAAAAAGTCCTGCATGAGTGCTTTTTAATAGCTTATCATCAACATGTAATCAAACTGAATAATTGCTACAGAAGAGAGTGTCTGTGAACCAGCATCTGCCCCTAGGCTGTGCTTTGTGGAGGAATGTCTCTGCGACAAAAAGTGCTGGACATACAATGCATCATCAGCACTTGTGCTACAGGCATGTCATGGAGGTGGAGAGGAATCGCTGGGCTGTGGTAAATGTAAGCGTGTCAGCGACATCTGAGTGGTGGTAGATGGATAGGGGGCAAACAGAAAGACAAAGAAGGCAAAAGACAAAGAACCTCCCCCCCCAAAAAAAATAAAAATTGAGCAAACCAGTTTTTACCACTAAATGGAAATTACCTTCAGTGCTGCAGTGCACCACTGACTTTGACAGCTGAAGCGGCAGCAGCAGCAGAGAGAACTTGACAAAGATATCGGTTACAGTGTTTTCCTCACAAGCAGCTAAGTCTGGGTGATTTTCCACTAGCTACATGAATCAATGTTCTTTTAAAAAAAAAAAAAAAAGGCAATAAAATAATGAGACTAAACAGAAGAGCATTTTCATAAGGCTATAAGAAATGAATTGGAAGGCTCGATTGGTGCGTGTGTGTGGCTGCGTGTCTGCATGTCTCTGCTTTTGTGGCACGAGAGTGAATATTACTGAAGAGCACCTTTGCTCTTCAGACTGAAGGCTATGTTATTCAAAATAGGCAAGAAGTTTTGCAACAAATATTTATGTTGCCTTCCTTTATCATAACTGCTGCTTAACAGACACTGTCCTTTGAAACTAGAAGCTTATATATCAGGCTTAATTGCGACTTGAATCCTAATTTACTTCCGTGCTTGCTGTGACTGGAATTGCTTTTCCTCTTAAACCTTTATTTCCAAACACTTTCCTTCAAATTGTCCCTGAGATATCAGCTATCCAAGGTGAGTAATACTTATGCAGTCATTACTATATATCCTAAAAGACCATGCACATGTAATAACACTTCACTATCGTGCTGTTCTTTCAATTTGTAGATGAAAAAATACCTTTAACTGTGCTTTACCTTCAGAAAACTTGAGTGAAATGCCTTATGTAAAGTCATAGGGTATGTCAGTGCTAGAACTCCTCATTAATCCAAGTTGCTGTACCTTCTATTTAGAACATTACTTTCACATCTTCATTTTGAAATGCAAATAGTTGTTTCTGTTACCAAATGCAAACACTTATTTGACAACAGCCAAATAGTACTAATATGGAATTATTAACACAGTCACAGGCCAGATTTTGTTAGCCTGATTAAGATTTCCTTTACATGAAAGAATTTTTCTTTATAATGTGGCTCAGTGCTGCATATTCTATTTAAACTGTCAGTCAGGGCATGGTGATGCTAAGTGCCAGCTGCTTGCAGCAGGGTATGTTGAACTGAACCGGCAGTGAAAGCCTTTAATGGTCTAAACTGTTGTTCTTGAATTGCTTGGACCCACTAAGCAAGCAGCTTAAGCTGAGAGTTTGTTTTCTTACTGTTGTTGAAGAAAAAGCTGAGCATGGGTGTTCACTCACAACTCAGACACCTCTGGCAACAGACATGGGCGAAATCTCTTCCATATCATGCAGTTAATGTGGGGAGAGGAACATTTCCAAGCCTGCCAATCTACCTCTACGTCCAGGAAAAGTAAGAATTCCTCAGTGGGCTCAAATAAGTACATTCATTACAGCACAAATAAGCAATGTACTGTTCTGAGAGGCCAACATTATCCTGCTCAAATACTGTACCAGAACAGGTACACTGAGAGAGATTCATGCCCAGCATGCTTGCCTGTCTATATTCCTGCCTCAAACTAATCGCTCATAAGCACAGCAGAGTCTGTGGACTGAAATTAACAATTCACACAAGCCTCCTCTGCAATGGAGCAATTTGTCTGCCTACATGAATTTTTATGTCTCTGTCAGCTAACCCAAAGATTCTTATGTGAATGCCAGCATCTGGGACATCAGGTGCATAGGCTGCATCAAGTGGAGTGCAGCCAGCAGGGCAAGAGAGGGGATTGTGCCCCTTTACTCTGCTCTTGTGAGACCCCACCTCAAATACTTCACCCAGTTCTGGTGTTCCCAGCATAAGAAGGACACAGCTGTTGGAGTGAGTCCAAAGCAGAGCGCAAAAGATGATCCAAGGGCTGGAACAACTCTGCTATAAGGATAGGCTGGGGGAGCTGGGGTTATTCAGCCTAGAGAAGGCTCTAGAGGGACCTTAGAGCTGCCTTCCAGTACCCAAAAGGATCCTACAGGAATCCTGGAGAGGGACTTTTCATAAGGGTGACTAGCAATAGGACAAAGGGGAATGGTTTGAATCTGAAGGAGAGGAAGGTTAGACTGGATCTTCGGAAGAAGTTTTTCAGTACAAGGGTGGTGAGACTCTGGAACTGGTTGCACAGTGGATGCTTCCTCCCTGGGGATGTTTAAAACCATGTTGGATGAGACCTTGAGGAGTTAAGTCTAGGCATGGTGACCATGGTGGGGAGATTGTAGTAGATGATCTCTAAGATCCCTTCCAGCCTAAGCTTTTCTATGATTCTATGATCCTTCCTATAGACTTGTGGGTTAACCAATTAATGGGTTACACTTGTCATAGAATCATAGAATCAGTAAGGTTGGAAAAGCCCTCAAAGATCATCAAGTCCAACCTGTCACCCAAGACTTCATGCCTACTAAACCATGGCATCAAGTGCCACGTCCAATCCCCTCTTGAACACCTCCAGGGATGGTGACTCCACCGTCTCCCTGGGCAGCACATTCCAATGGCTAACAACTCTCTCTCTGAAGAACTTTCTCCTCACCTTGAGCCATGCACATATGATTTTTTTTTAAACCTGCCATAGTTAAACTTGGGCTATTTACCTGTTCAGTAAATAATTGCATCATCTTTCTAAAGCTTCTGCATGCAGAGAATTAGGCTTCGTTTTAAAAGTGCTTGTATTGAGTTGCACTGAGCTGGAGTTAATTCTCCTCACAGCATCTTTCTAGTGCTGTGGTTGAAAACATAGCAGTGTTTTGGCTACTGTTGAATCCAGTATCCAGGCTGTGTCTTTCCAACATTTCCCTGCCCCAAGAGTACATTGAGGGGTGGGCAAAATCTTGGGAGTGGACATGGCTGAGCCAGCTGACTCAGACTGGCCAAAGGGGTATTCCATACCATATGAGGTCAGCTCAGGTATAAGAATGAAGTGAAAGAAGGAAGTGTGGGGATTTGTCCATGGTGTCTATCCTCCCAAGTAACCACCAAGCTTAGAGAGCCCTGCTTCCTGAGACAGATCATCGTCCTGCTGATGGGAAGTAGAGACTAACATCTCTCTGCTTTTTTTGCTTCCATGCAGTCTATCGCTGTTTGCTTATTAGTGTAATTAAAATTGCTCCTTCCAACCCACCACAGTGCTAAGACTGCAGCATCAGAGAATAAAAGTGGAAAGAAACAGCATCTGCTCGCGAATCAGAAGGGCTGCAGTGTTTGGTTTTTTTTGACCTGTAGTCTGGTTGACAGTGAAGTGTACAACTTGACATGCGCTGAGCTGCTCTGGTAGTGCACTGTTGCCGGCTGAAGGGCTTTGAGAGGCCTTTAACTGAGAGCCTTTCCCATTCTATGAAATACTACATTCTCACTGAGAATTCATGTTGGGCAGAAACTGACACATTTCTGCTGACTGCAGTTACTGTAACCAGAGGCAACACAGTCAAAATAGCATCATCTGTGCTTGCTGCTTAAGTACCTGTTCATTATTGTGTGGACCCTGCAGCAACATCCAAAAGCTGTGTTTCTTAGATGAGGCCAGTCTGGGTTTGTAATCTCAGACAAAGTATACCCAGAAATAATGATGAAGACCTTTTTTTCCCCCATGAAGAGGTAAAATAATTTCATTCATTTATTTATTTATGCACATATATACTATATGTATTTATATATTATAGCTTATAATATGTAATAGATTATACATTATATAATTATATCTTATTTTGTCATTATATATGTATATATTATAGTATCTATTAATATATACATGTATAATTCATTCTATATAAGATATTAAATAATATACAATGATATTATTTAATAATATGTGTTATAAATAGAATAGAATAGAATAGAATAGAATAGAATAGAATAGAATAGAATAAACCGGGTTGGAAGAGACCTTCAGGATCATCGCATCCAATCCCTCAACCAATCCAACACCACCTAAACAACTAACCCATGGCACCAAGCACCCCATCAAGTCTCCTCCTGAACACCTCCAATGATGGTGACTCCACCACCTCCCCAGGCAGCCCATTCCAATGGGCAATCACTCTCTCTGTATAGAACTTGGGCAATCACTCTCTCTGTATAGAACTTCTTCTTCACATCCAACCTAAACCTCCCCTGGTGCAGCCTGAGACTGTGTCCTCTTGTTCTGGTACTGGCTGCCTGGGAGAAGAGACCATCATCCGTCTACAACCTCCCTTCAGGTAGTTGTAGAGAGTGATAAGGTCACCCCTGAGTCTCCTTCTCTCCAGGCTAAGCAACCCCAGCTCCCTCAGTCTTTCCTCATAGGGCTTGTGTTCCAAACCCCTCACCAACTTCGTTGCCCTTCTCTGGACTAATTCCAGCAAGTCAACCTCCTTCCTAAAATATAATATATAAAAACAAAGTATCTATAAAATCTATATATAAAATCTATAAAATATAATACTATATTAAATGTTACAGGATATATTTAATTTCATATAAAAATTATATAATATTATATATAGATAGAAATCTCAAAGCTCAGCTTTAATGCTTGAAATGGGTAAGAGTAACATACTAATTTTTGTGGGGGGGTTGAGGGTTATTTGGCCTTCTTGGCCTATTTGGCCTGGATGAAAAAAAGGGCTCACTTTGGAGTGCCTGCAAGATCACAAGCAAAAGTACTTAGTGGAGCAGTCCACTTTTTAGAGCTTCTGCCTCACACAAGTACACCAGTTCCATAAACTAGATAAGTTATTCCTCAGTGAGGGATGGAAGCTCCATAATCCAAAGATCTGTCTGAGTTCTGTGTCTGCTGTAGGGAAGATTTTCCATCTTCCTAATGAGCCCCTGAAGATATTATTTTGAGCTATGGTTTCTCTCCTGTCCTGCTCAACGCTGTCTTCTAACAATCCCAGTCTGCCAATAACCAGGAAGAGAAGGAGAATACCAGAAAACTAGAATGAGAGTACTTCTTGAAGTCTGACTCTTATCCCTGCCATGTAATGCAAGTAATGGACTTCTTTCTCCCTGCACTCACCTGAAAAAGGAGAAGACTTGACAGTTAAGTTACAAAAATTCTGAAGGAATGGCTTGTAGGAAAACTGCTGAAGGCAGAACGTTGTGTAGATGACAGATGTAATAAACTGAATGCAATGGATATGAAGGAATATATAATTAGAGGATTAAGTGGCAGAAAATGCACAATTCTCCAAAATCAGCTTTAGCTAGATGCTGATCTAGAGACAGAAAGGAAATGGAGAGAAAGAGGAGGATAACACTTTGAAACAGCACTTCTGTAAAGGGATTTTGAACAGAAGGTAAAGAAAGAAAATGCTGTTAAGAGACAAGGAAGTTAAGGTTAATATAAAATATTCACACATCAAAGCCTAAAGGATTAATGTTATAATTAATTCTGACAGAAACTACAGTTGATCAACACAAAGGAGAAAACATAAGATAATTAGGGCAGGGATGCCTCTCAACTAGATACAGCTGCTCAAGACTTCATCCAACCTGGCTTTGAACACCCCCAGAGAAGAGGCATACACAACCTACCTGAGCAACCTATTCCAAAGTCTCACCACCCTCATACTGAAGAACGTCTTCCTAAGATCTAGTCTAAACTTACTCTCCCTCAGCTTTAAACCACTCTCCCTTGTCCTATTGATAGACACCCTGATGAAAAGTCCCTCTGCAGCCTTCCTGCAGGATGCCTGCAGGTATTGGAAGGCAGCTCTAAGGTCCCTTCTGGAGTCTTCTCTTCTCTAGGCTGAACAACCCTAGCTCCCTCAGCCTATCCTCATAGCAAAGATGCTTCAGCCCTTGGGTCATCTTTGCAGCCCTCCTCTGAATTTGCTCCAAGAGCTCTGTGTCCTTCTTATGATGAGAACAAAACTGGATGCAGTACTTGAAGTGGGGATCTCACAAGAGTAAAGAGACAGGATCCCCTCTCTTGCCCTGGTGGCCACACTCTTCTTGATGCATCCTAGGGCATGATTTGCCTTCTGGGCACTCAATATTTATCCAGCTCACAAAACTGCTTAGATAGGCTGCATATCTATTTCAAATGAATAAGGCAAATCTGTTCAGTTTCACAAAATATTTAGCACTGCCTCACTGTTTAGTTTATTCACCCAGGGGAGCTATGTTCTTCAAAACAATTTTTGGTACCTGAATTTCTTTTAACTTTTTATATGTTATAGCTTGGGAAGGATTCATTTTCCCTGTATATAGAAAAAAGAAAAGGTGCTTCTCTATATAGAGGTGAACATGTTAGCACGTGTCTTGCATCCACAAAAGGCTAAAGAAATAGAAAACGTCTGGCAAGGATGCTAAGAGGACAAAATAAATAAACAAACAACATTTCAGTGCAGAGCTATCATTAGAATGGCTATTTGCTTTGTTATGTACACACAGCATCCTGTATCTTTTATCACTTAAGTAACAACCTGAATAATGGAACTTGAAAAGGCAGCTATAAGGTTCTCCTGGAGTCTTCTTTTCTCTAGGCTGAACAACTGCAGCTCCCTCAGTTTATCCACAGAGAAGAGACGTTCCAGCCCTTAAATGTCTTGGTTTTGTGTGTGTGAGAGACTTGACATTAGCCAGGAGTCAAAAAACGAAAGACCTACAAAACCAGTTTGACTGTTTCAGACAAAGTCTGTATTTGCTGAGCCAGACAGACCAATGAACAAATACTGACAAATGAACAATAAATAAATAAATAAATAGGAAAGAAATTAAAGAAAGAGCATTCCATCATCCCATTTGATTTGTGAGTTACTGTGAGCTCCATTTAAATGTCCAATAGTCTCAAACTGCAGCACGTCAACATCTTACTGCACTTTTTTTACGCTGCTGCTCATGAGATCTTCATCTTGGTTCCTAAAACCTCTTCTTTATGAATTGAGTGTTGATCACATCTGGGAAAAATAAATGACAAGATCAGGTCATCTTTTTGATGTGAATGTCAAGACCTGCTGTTGTACATGCAGAGGTCCTGTAAATCATTTTTCTTCATAGAATACAGAAGAGCTCTCTTGTTTTTCTGTGGATTTTTATTTGACATCTTTTCTTTCTATGTACTTTCTTTTTTTGAGTATGTGGAGTGATTCTATGCTGAGTTCTTGTGCACGAGAAAAAAAAGGTACTAGATAATACAGAGCAGAAGGGGAAAAGGTAGTACAGATCCCTTTCAGTCTGAGGGAGACACATGAGCCTTAACATTTAACACATACACTATTCATCTTTCCTTCACTCAGGATCTTACCGTAAGACAGACCAGTATTGAAAGCTAACTGAACCACAGGTTGGAGTACAAAGTTATCTTGTTTGTCTTAGCCTTAGCTAAACTTGGCTTCTTTGCTAGTACTGAGGAGTAACAAAGCAACAGCACAGAGGAAGAGCTTGATTTAATGATGCTGGAATTATGAATGAGCAATTCATCCAAAGCTTCCTTTTGCTTGAGAGAACAGTCTCAGACCTGTGTGTGAGCTACTCTCCGGGCAGCTGGATAATAGGTCAAAGCAATGTCATTCCCTTCCTGAGTTAGAAACAGTACTTTCTGTACTTAGAAGAGATAAGTTCCTTCCAATGGAAGCAAGAAATGCCTTACAAATGAGTCAGACTTGAGTGTCCAGGTGGTGCCATTACTCAGTTTTTGGACACTGTGCTGCAGCATATTATAGACTCATTCAAACACTTCACAGTTGTGCAAAAGGGGAACATCTTTTCACATTTTCCCCTTTGACTTTTAAAGTAAAGACATTAAAACAGACACAGTACTCCTAGTTTCAGGGCCAGACACTATCCTATTGGGTTTAATTTCCTCTGCCATTTTTTCAGGTATTCCTAAAGTGTGAGGAGGAAACAGACTAATACCAACCAGAAAAAAAAAAAAAAAAGAAGAAAAAGAAGAAGAAGAAGAAAAAGAAGCAGAAAAAGAAAAAGAAAAAGAAGAAAAATAAAAAGAAGAAAAAGAAGCAGAAAAAGAAAAGGAAAAAGAAAAAGAAAAAGAGAAAGAAAAGGAAAAAGAAAAAGAAAAAGAGAAAGAGAAAGAAAAAAGAAAAAGAAAAAGAAAAAGAAAAAGAGAGAGAGAAAGAAAAAGAAAAATAAAAAAAAAGAAAAAGAAAGAAAAAGAAGAAAAATAAGAAAAAGAAAAAGAAAAAAAGAAAAAGAAAAAAGAAAAAGAAAAAGAAAAAGAAAAAGAAAAAGAAAAAGAAAGAGGAAAAGAAAAAGAAAGAAAAAGAAGAAGAAAAAGAGAGAGAGAAAGAAAAAGAAAAATAAAAAAGAAAAAGAAAAAGAAAGAAAAAGAAAAAGAAGAAGAAAAATAATAAGAAAAAAAAAGAAAAAAAGAAAAAGAAAAAGAAAAAGAAAAAGAAAAAGAAAAAGAAAAAGAAAAAGAAAAAGAAAAAGAAAAAGAAAAAGAAAAAGAAAAAGAAAAAAAAGAAAAAGAGAAAAAGAAAAAGAAAAAGAGAAAGAGAAAGAAAAAGAGAAGCCACAGAAGCTTTTCTCTTACTGAAAGGGAATAAAACAGATTTCTTTCTCTTCAGTTCTCTTTACAGCTAGTTTCCATGTTGACATCTTAGACAGAAGGTTTCTGAAATGAAATAGAACTTAATCTACCTGGAGCTTGGCTGATGTGCATAAGCACATCATTTTATTGTCATTGCTTAAAAAGAAATCAGAAGCAGAAATAAATTGTGATATTTTTATGATTATTTTTTAGTATTTTGGCAAGATGAATTTCTTGATTTCAGTATAGATAATGTCCTAGGAATTTGGACTGCAGAACATACCTAAATTCATTTTCTCCAATATGCAAAGCAGTCTAAATGTTGTAGCTCTTCTAACTTAATAACAGTGGTTAGCTGACCATGGATGGATGTCAGGAGCCTACCACACCATTCTATCACTCACATTCCCAGTATGACAGGGAGGGAGTACTGGAGTACTGCCTCCAATTCTGGAGTCCCTGTTGCAGGAAGGATCTAAAGCATGTCCAGAGAAGGGCCATGAGGTGATCAGAGGGCTGGAGCTCCTCTCCTGTGAGGACAGACTGAGGGACAGTATCTTAAGGGGGCTATAAGACAGCTGGGGAGCTGGGGAGCATCCTGAGCTGCATCAAAAGAAGTGTAGCCAGCAGGTTGAGAGAGGTGATTCTGTTGCTTTACTCTTTTCTGGTCAGACTCTACTTGGAGCACTGCATTCAGCTCTGGGGCCCCCAACACAAGAGAGACATGGCCACGATGGAGCAGGTCCAGAGGAGAGCCACAAAGATGATCAGAGGGCTCCTATGAAGACAGGCTGAGAGAGTCAGAGCTGTTCAGCCTGAAGAAGAGAAAGCTGTGAGAAGACCTCATTTCAAAGTCTGAAGGGGACATATAGGAAGGCTGGGGAAGGACTGTTTAAAAGGGCTTGTAGTGATAGGATGAGGAGTAATGGTTTTAAACTGGAGCAGGGTAGGTTTAGGTTGGACATAAGGAGGAAATTCTTTACAATGAGAGAGGTGAAATACTGGAAGAGGTTGCCCACAGATGTGGTTGAGGCCCTGACCCTGGAGGCATTCTAGATGAGACTTGATGTGGCAGCCTGATAGAGGTGTCCCTGCTGACTGCAGAGGGCTTGGACAAGATGACCTTTGAGGGTCCCTTCCAACCCAATGCAATCTGTGAATCTGTGAATTGGATGGAGCTAAATCTCTGGAAAAAAAAAAAAACCTGAAATTTCTACAGGCAAATCCTGGATGGGCTTTTAAATCCACTGGGTGTTGCTAACTGATAAATTCCTTCTCAATTATTCACATAACCCTCTTACAACAGCTTTCCAGTTGTTGCTATGATGGGTAAATATTTTCTAATTGTTGCTATCCAGTGGACTCCTGCACATCACATGCATTTATTGTAGCCAGCCCAATGAAAAAAAAAAACCTCATCATTTTCTGACAGATGGTGGCAATTCTCACTGTTTTATTGGCTATCCCTAACACTGTCACTTCTGATGTCTTTTAACTCTGTGAAAAGGTGATGATCCGCTGTGCGATTTCTGTGCTTATACTACTAAAAATACTGAGGCTCTCATTCTGGTAGAGCATCCTGTTACACTCCAGTACATATGCTTTAAATCCAGCTCTCAGCTGTCTGCCATACTCTATCCATCTTGAAAACAACAACAAGAACAAAAAGCAGTTCCCAGGCTCTGAAGAAAGAGTTTGGGCAATTATTCCTCTTCCAAAACTTTGAGAAAAGCTTCACAATTGTCCAACTACAGGAAATTTGCTGATTAATCTCAATCTAAAACTTTACTTCACAGAATTGTTAGGGTTGGAAGGGACCTCAAGGATCATTTAGTTCCAACCCCCCTGCCATGGGCAGGGACACCTCACACTAGAGCAGGTTGCTCACAGCCACATCCAGCCTGGCCGTCAAAACCTCCAGGGATGAGGCTTCCACCACCTCCCAAGGCAACCTGTGCCAGTGTCTCACCACCTTCATGGGGAAGAACTTCTTCCTAACAGCCAATCTGAATCTACCCATTTCTAGTTTTGCTCCATTCCCCCTAGTCCTATCACACCCTGACACCCTAAAAAGTCCCTCCCCAGCATTCTTGTAGCCTCCTTCAGATCCTGGAAGGCCACAATAAGGTCTCCTCAGAGCTTTATCTCCTCCAGACTGAACAGCCCCAACTCCCTCTGTCTGTCCTCATGGGAGAGGTGCTCCAGTCCCCTAATCATCCTTGTGGCCCTTCTCTTGACACATTCCAGCACCTTCCTGTAACTGGGCTCCAGAACTAGATGCAGTACTCCAGGAAAGGTCTCACCAGAGTAGAGTAGAGGGGGAGAATCACCTCCCTCAACCTGCTGGCTGTGCTTCTCTTGATGCAGCCCAGGATGTGATTGGCTTTCTGGGCTGCAAGTGCACACTGCTCATGGTGAGCTTCTCATCCACCAGCACCCCCATTATTTATTTCTCCAAAAACACATTGAAAAGGAAAGACCTAGCACGTTGCCTCATGATTTATCGCTGAAAATTGAAGAAACAAATGAAGGAGCATTTCCATCTCTGCTTTGGGATTTAGCAATCCAGAGAAGACTCTCTAACCCTGGGAAACAATCTGGAAGTCTAAGGATTCAGAACAAATTTTCTAAATGGAAAAAGCCAGGTCATATTTATATCTGGTTGTAAAAAGCATGGAAAAGCCTGCAATGGCAAATCATAAAAACAAATTTCTGGGCTGGCATGGATTCAGGATTGCGAAGACTAAATTCATTAAGGGACTTTAACTGAAGGGAAGAAGTAAGAAAACTGGAATTAAATTTTTACAGGCACCTTCTGCTGTTTCACTGGAGAACTTGTTTAATGTTTACCATTTTGCGTATTTTGGTTTTCTATCCTCTTTGGGCAACAGCTTTCTTCCAGTCTAACCCCACACAGGAGCTAAAAGAAGCCACTTTAGCTCCTCGACTTGGAAACCCTCAGATCTCTTACAACATAAACAAACTCTTGCTAATTATAAACTTGCCCTCTTATCTTTAAAAGAGCTTGCAATATGTATACGCCCCTCCATGTGAAAATTCAACCCCCACAGTGCTATGTTTCTAAATCAAATAAGCAGCCTTTTAATGTGCTGGGAATTTTGCATGGTAAAAAGGAATAATTCCTTCAGAAGTTATTTCAGGGAGTGCTGAGTTACTTTTTGCTCTGATGTGCATTATACTTGTGAGGAAAAGCAGTTCTTGGCCCCTCAATTTAAGAAGGACATTGAGACATTTGAACGTGTCCAGAGAAGGGCAACAAGGCTGGAGAGAGGTCTCGAGCACCAACCCTATAAGGAGAGGCTGAGGGAGCTGGGGTTGCTTAGCCTGGAGAAGAGGAGGCTCAGAGCAGACCTTATTGCTGCTACAACTACCTGAAGGGAGGTTGTAGCCAGGTGGGGGTTGGTCGCTTCTCCCAGGCAACCAGCACCAGAACAAGAGGACACAGTCTCAAGCTGCACCAGGGGAAGTTTAGGCTTGAAATGAGGAGAAAGTTCTTGACAGAGAGAGTTGTTAGCCATTGGAATGTGCTGCCCAGGGAGGTGGTGGAGTCACCATCCCTGGAGGTGTTCAAGAGGGTATTGGACGTGGCACTTGGTGCCATGGTCTAGTGGTCGTGAGGTCTTGGGTTATAGGCTGGACTTGATGATCTTTGAGGTCTTTCCAACCCTGTTGATTCTATGATTCTAAGAAATGACTGCACCCACACATGGTTATGACAGGTAGTGGTTGAATGTTAATTACGTTTTTATGAGCTGTATTGTGTCACAATGTTAATGTAATCTATCTTTGCATTGTTCCCACTAAGGCTGCCCCGTATCTACACCTTATGCTTTGAAGAGACATTTCTATTATCTTTCCTTATTCTATAGCTGGAAAGCAAGCCAGGAGACTTGTGTTACAGTTGTTAAGTTATTGCTAAGAGTACTACCAGTGATACCATAAACTTCTACAAATATATTCTGCAGTGAGTCCAGAGGAGGGCCACAAAGATGATCCAAAGGCTGGGACACCTCTGCTGTAAGGATAGGATGAGGGAACTGGGGTTGTTCAGTGGGACCTTATAGCTGCCTTCCAATACCAGAAGAGATCCTGCAGGAAGCCTGGAGAGGAACTTTTCATAAGGGTGACTGACAATAGGACAAGGGGGAAAGGTTTTGAGTTGAGGGAAAAGTAGGTTTATAGTGAATCTTAGGAAGAAGTTTTTCAGTAGGAGGGTCGTGAGACTCTGGAATAGGTTGCCCAGGGACATTATGGATGCCTCCTTCCTGGGTGTGTTCAAGACCTGGTTGAATGAGGCCTTGAGCAGCCAAGTCTAGTTGAGGGGCATCCCTGCCCATGTTGGGGAGGTTGGAGTAGATGATCTCTGAGGTCCCTTCCAACCTGAGCTGTTCTATGACTCGATGATTCTAGTACCTCACCAGGCAGCACTGTATTCTCTCAAGTGCCTTCAGGAAGGTCCAAAGTTGCAGTTATCACTACACACATTCCTTACATTTCTAAAATTCTAAAAGATTATAATATTTACAAGATAAGTAAATCCCAAGCGAATGAGAAACCTGATTCATCTTATCTTTTTGTCTTAATCTTATATGAGAGAACGTTATGCAGAACTGTACATTCTGTTCTCTCGGTGGCCATTCCTATACCTTGACACTATGCTCAACAACCTTAGCAGATGAATAAAGTTTCAGACTGTAAAACTTAACTTCTGTCATTGAATCACAGAACCAACCAGGTTGGAACAGACCTCCAAGATCATAGAGTCCAATGAATCAACCAACTCTATCTAATCAACTAAAGCATGGCACTAAGTACTTCATCCAGTCTCTTCTTAGAGGGACACTGACCCCACCACCTCCCTGGACAGCCCATTCCAATGGGCAATCTCTCTTTCTGTGAAGAACTTATTTCTAAGATCAAGCCTAAAGTAGTAGCCAGGTGGGGGCTGGTCTCTTCTCCCAGGCAACCACCAGCAGAAAAAGAGGACACAGTTGCAAGCTGCACCAGGGGATTTAGGCTGGATGTTAGGAAGAAATTCTTCACAGAAAGAGAGATTTTCCATTGGAATGTGCTGCCCAGGGAGGTGGTGGAGTCACCATCCCTGGAGGTGTTTAGGAAGAGCCTGGATGAGGCACCTAGTGGCATGGTTTAGTTGATTGGATGGTGTTGGGTGATAGGTTGGATTTGATGATCTCAAAGGTCTTTTCTGATCTGGTTAATTCCATTCCATTCCATTCCATTCCATTCCATTCCATTCCATTCCATTCCATTCCATTCCATCCTATCCTATCCTATCCTATCCTATCCTATCCTATCCTATCCTATCCTATCCTAGGCCTGATTGCGTAGTGTTAGCAAATAATAACCAATAATTTCTGTAGTGAATGCCAAATAAATTATTTGCTGACAAATGCTTCTATTATGCCTCCATCCTTAGAGATAGTTGCATAGTATTCAGCTATTACACTACTGCCTTTTAAATGACAAAGCCTCACAATAAATTTTTTATGAATACATATATATTCCTTTATTTGATCATCCTTGAGGGACAGTTTTTACTTTCCATGTCCAATGCAAGTGACATTAATAGGCTAAATTATATACTGGCATAAATCCACTGACTTTGCAACAGGCTGGGCTTTAGCCTTTGTTATTATTTAATGGGAAAATAAACATTCACACTGGAATTTGTGAAAGGCAATGATAAGAGGGTTGTATAGGTCAGTTTCTTATTAATGAAATAGAGGCATTTTCAACTCTGAGCTACTCAGATGAATCTGAGGCAGGTCAGAAGTAACCAAAAGTCATTAACGTCTGACAGATGGGTCATAACCTGTGTAAAATGAGTTGGTGCTCTCAACCCAGTAGATAAAACATCAGCATAATTGGTGTTAATTTGTACCCCTGATGGCAGTCTTAGCACAGAGGCCAAAGATTGAAGAGGCATGAAAATTAAACTATCCTGTCAGCCATAAAGGTCCTTTCAGGTCAGGATTGAAGTGCATTAGCAGGATACTAGAGAGGAATTTCTACTGTCAGCTCCTGGGCTGTGGTTGTTAGATGAACAAGCCAAAGGCTTGGTGACAAAATTCAGTAAAATGATGCACTTAGGGGGTTTTATTTTTTCTGCTCATTTTTTCTGTTTATTTTTTCACCCTTTTTTGTTTTAAATGGATTTATTTATTTGAGAGAGAGAAAATAAATTCCCATCAGAAATACAACAGTAGCAGGAACCAAGAAGATCAACAGCTAACCTCCATATCTGTATATTATCTAAATACTCCATATTTAGGAAGAAGATTTTCAACATGAGGGTGGTGAGAGACTGGCACAGGTTGCCCAGGGAGGGGGTGGAAGCCTCCTCCCTGGAGGTTTTGAAGGCCAGGTTGGATGTGGCTCTGAGCAATCTGACGTAGTGTGAGGTGTCCCTGCCCATGGCAGGGGGGGTGGAACTGAATGATTCTTGAGGGCCCTTCCAACCCTAACAATTCTATGATTGTATATCAACAGCAAGTTATTGCATCAGTGTCAGGATCTGTGGGTAACCACTAATGTATTCTTGCAGCTGAGAAGCCATGAGCACATGTCTCGATGGCAAAGGAATTGGCCACGTGGATAATTAACCTTAAGTACTTTATGGTCCAGTGTTAACTTCTAGCACAACTTTTTATGTTGAATTGACAGTCAGATACTGACTCGAGGTGTAGCCTTTATCTGTCTAATGCAATCAATGTTTACCACCAAGCCTGTGTATTCTTTTCATTCCTGGCTGCACAGGAGAATAAAGTTTGCAATTAAACTGGGGAAGTATGGAGATATTGAAAAGATGAACGTCTTCACATTGCCAGCTGACAGAAAACCCTGCTAGGGCTGTTTGAGAGATTTCTGCAGTTCTGTGGCTCTGTGCTGAGGGAGAAAAGATTCAGAAATCAGAAAGTGGGCAAGCAACATTTCAAGTTATATTTGTGCAGAGTATGCTCACCCCTTGTTAAATCCAGCAGGCATCCACATGAAATAAAATCAACCCTCTGAAGATTTAATCTCAGATTTAGATTTGCTTTGGTCTAAAAGGAAGCAATCCTGAGTGAGCTGCAGAGTTAAGTAATGCAGATGTGGCTTTCATGTGCAAATTTCTTTTGACTCAGTGAAACAACAGCTCCCAGAGTCTGGACCGATGTCCACACAACCAGGCCTGCATATGAATGCAAATGACTTCATTACAGGCCAAGTCTCCCTGCACCAATGAGCTGTACAGGACACTTGCAGTGATACCAGCTTTGTGTGCAGCTTTCTTGCTGTTTCTCTTTCCTGTCTGAAAATGAGAGCCATCTTAGCCGTTGCTAAGGAGTAGGAAAGGGGTCCGGTGTGGCAGGGGATTCAAAACTTCTCTTTTTGTCAGTGTCTCTCTTCCTCTGACGAATGCTTACTTTTATATTATCTTTTTCTTCCATCATCTTGAATTTCATAACAGTCACCTCAAAAGGAGTCTGAATTCTGTTCAGCTTGCTGCATTGCTGAACTCATTGCATGCACAGACCAAACAATACATTCAGCAGCAGTAGCAATAGGGGGGAGAAAAAAGAAATCTGTAGTTTGCAGGTAACTCTGGCACAACCTTTTATAGGAATTATTCAAGGAAAATATAAAGAGCAAGGACAGATTTTTAATGGTTATATATACTTTTACTATTCTAGCTCACAGACCAGCACCTCTGTACAGTAAAGAGCATATCAGATAAGCACTCCAAGCTTTTGTTTGTCTTGAGAGACAGGCTCACAAGTCGTCTTAATTATGCCACACAAGTAGAGCACTTCAACAGATTGGGTTAAGAGTACATCCTGCAGAGCTTCTTAACAGTTCCTGCAGCTAAAAGATCTTTTTAGGTGAGGAGGGAAATGTGAAGTTGTATCATACCACTGAGTAATTGAATTTGGATTACTCAAAGCATATGTGTGGGCTGTCATCTCCCAAAGGAGATTTTATCTTCTACTAGAGAGATTTTAGGCAGTTTTCACAACTGGTGGCTTGTGGACAGGAGGTGCATTGACAGTGTATTGTAAAATATGGTTCAGAAACCTAGATTTGAGACCAAGGCTAACCAGATCTGCATTCCAATTCAAATCCATGCCTGACTCCATCCTCCTTTAAACTACAAAATCTGTAGGATGTTCAAGGAGTAGTGCAGTGAAGCATGGGCAGGGAGCTAATGGATCTTTCCAGCTATCAAACAGAAGGAGTCATTTTCCCATGGTGCTGATATTCAGATTAAGCAGATCTAAGAAACAGTCCTTATGTGAGAATTTGTAGCCCAGTGCTGAAGATTATTCCATTGATTATTGAGAAACTCTCTCAGATGAATAGCTTTAGCTTTCTACCAGATGCAGGACATCAGCTCTGCATTGTGCTGTAGGTGTTTTCTGACTTTAGAGCATACACATGAACTGTTTTATCAGCCCTCCCTTTTATGTGTTTGAGTGCAGAAGAGACCAGACATGCTGTTTGGCTAAAATACTGCTTCTTAAAAGCCTGAACATGAAAAGAAAATCTATCAATATTTCTCTCTTACTGTCATCATCATGTTTCTGCTGAGAAAAAAAATCTCACCTGGAAGAAGAAATTAAAGTGTAAAGCATGATCCCTCAGCATCTCTTGAAAAAATTAGTTGTGCATTCTGCACAATCAGGCTATTAACATCAAGAACTGCAACTCACAGGTGGATGTAGATGTTTGAGGGCCATTAAGCACTGAGCATTTCCTCAGATGAATCACAATTACACGATCACCGGTCCCAAGTCATTTTGTGCTGATCCATCATGAAGATTTATTAGTCCTTAACATTTCTCATTGTTTACTGAAGACAGGAGTGCTTGGTGCTTGAAGGTGATCTGACACTCCACTGGTTGCTAGAATTGCATATTCCATTCCATATGAAAATAACATATGGATGCCTAGTACCAAACACCAGTATCGACTAGTGACAAACATCCAGTACCATAGAATCATAGAATTGTTAGGGTTAGAAGGGACCTCAAGGATCATCCAGTTCCAACCTCCCTGCCATGGGCAGGGACACCTCACACTACAGCAGGTTGCTCAGAGCCACATCCAGCCAGGCCTTAAAAACCTCCAGGGATGAGGCTTCTACCACCTGCCTGGGCAACCTGTGCCAGTGTCTCACCACCCTCATGGCAAAGAACTTCTCCCTAACATCCAATCTGAATCTACCCATCTCTATTTTTTTCCATTCCCTCCAGTCTTATCATTACCTGACACCCTAAATGTCACTCCCTAGCTTTCTTGTAGCCCCCTTCAGATACTGGAAGGCCACAAGAAGGTGTCCTGGGAACCTTCTCTTCTCCAGACTGAACAACCCCAACTCCCTCAGTCTGCACTCATAAGAGAGGTTAGCTCCTAGAAATACCCTGAGGGATTGTAAGCCCCTGGCTACCTTCCCACATCTTCCTCCCCACAGCTTTTGATAAGCACACAACTATTTCATATTCCATTAGCCTGATGTCCGTGTGCTTGAACATATGCTGTTGTCTGTCTTGGGCATATATCCAAAGAGAGTGCCTGCAAGTTGTATTCTCCTCTAATCCATTGTGTGTTCTGAGAAATCATATGATCCCTTTGGTTTTCCAGACACCACCACAGTTATAAGCTGTCAAAACTGACCTCGTGTCATGTTTCCCTTTTGCTTCTTCTGTTAACACTGTCCTAGATCTTCGGGTTCAAGTCTGATGGAGTGCAGCAGTATGTTTCTGTCACAGAAGGAGCAGATTTTCTCAAATCAGACACAGTATTCCATAGGCACTGCATGTTTCTAGGCTGTGCAGATTAAATTTTAAAGTTGTACTGTTCCATCCCCCAAAGAGCTGAATTCAAATTTTGGTAGCTGCAGACTCAAGGTGGTTCTGATATATGCAATAAAACTATCCATCACTTCAGACCTCTTGACAAACTTTTTATTCAAGTATGCCACACTCAGTACCAATTTGTACTTCCATGACCTAAGCCACAACTGTCCAGGACTGGAGTCTGAGTCTCTTTTTGACCCTATTTGACCCTATTCACAGGAAATTACACCACCACTCTGCACCAGCTGTGTTTCTTAACACAGCAATTACGGTCCTCTGTTGAGGGTTAAGGAAGGGAATGGAATGGAATGGAATGGAATGGAATGGAATGGAATGGAATAGAATAGAATAGAATAGAATAGAATAGAATAGAATAGAAGTGAATTGACCAGGTTGGAAAAGACCTTTGAGATCATCAAGTCCAACCTATCACCCAACACCATCTAACCAACTAAACCTTGGCACTAAGTGCCCCATCCAGTCTCATCTTAAACACCTCCAGTGATGGTGGCTCCACCATCTCCCTGGGCAGCACATCCCAATGGCCAATCTCTCTTTCTGGGAAGAATTTCTTCCTAACATCCAGCCTAAACTTCCCCTGGCACAGCTTGAGATTGTGTCCTCTTGTTCTGTCACAGATTGCCTGGGAGAAGAGACCAACCCCCACCTGGTTACAACCTCCCTTCAGGTAGTTGTAGACAGCAATAGCTCTCCCAGCACAAGGAGTTCCTCCCAGGCTCCTGGAGAGTCTGTCTATCCCAAGGGGGATGGCACTTGTAATTCATGGAATCACAGAATTCATAGAATCATGCAGCTTGGTGCTTTGTATGCTATAGCTCTTACATTTTAGCATCACTTTCTGTAATTGTTTGCTTTTGGGGATGTGTGTATAAGTGTATGTTTTTAATTGGTAGGAGTGGTATTCAATCTATTCTCCTCGAACTTCTTTTGTTGTTTCTTTTTTTAGTCAGGAAGGAATTCTTTTCACTCAGTAAATTCCCTGCTTATAGCAGAAAATTTTTGTCCCAATGAAGAAATTTTACCAGATTGGGACAGAGGTTTGCAGTCTACATGTAAAGATTTGTTTATAAAATTCTCCCTGAAGTCTATTCTTAAAACTAAAAAAAGGCCACAGGAGCTTATGTCCACTAAGTTTCAGATCCCATTTCATAGTGGCTGTTGAAGGATAGCTTAATGAAGTAAATACATCAAATACATAAAAAAGACTGAAGTGAATTTTTGTGTATGAGGAAACAAATAGTTTCAGAAAATCCTCAGAAATATTCTTCCCAGATCTGGGGTGCTTGGTACCATGGCTTAGTTGTTTAGGTGGCGTTGGATTGGTTGATGGGTTGGATGAGATGATCTTGAAGGTCTCTTCCAACCTGGTCTATTCTATTCTATTCTATTCTATTCTATTCTATTCTATTCTATTCTATTCTATTCTATTCTATTCTAAGGTTTGAGGCATCCAGGCTTGTGCCTGGCTGACCTTGTTTCTGCCTGGGGAAGAAGCTGCTTCTTTGAATTGGAGTCTGAGGACGCTTCAGCCTTGTGAGCAAGTAGGGTTGAGGCCACCAGAAGGGCCAGAGTCCTGCCGTGTCAGGACAGTGCAGCTATAACCAGGCAGCAAGGATCTGGCTTGACAACTGTCAGGCTTGTTTCATGACAACTGCCAAACAGCCATCAGGTAGTCGTGATTTCTCCTACTCACTCTGGCTTGGAGCGAAGGACAGAGTAGGAGGGGGCTGCTCTGCTTTTCTTCTAGAAGAGAGAAAACCTAGATAGCACAGATGCCTCTTTCACCTGTCCCCCTTACACAAGTGTGACACTTGTTGTGCTCCCCACCTTCCATCCTCATGGGATCCCCCTTGTGTGCTGCTCCTGGGACACTGAGCATTGTGTACCAAGGCAGGTGCTCTTACAGCTGCTGTTGGTACCACCAGCATCACTGGTGTGGCTATGCCCACTGGCTCTGCCATATGCTGGTGTCATTGAGAGAGCTGTTAGCCATTGGAAAGGGCTGCCCAGGGAGGTGGTGGAGTCACCATCCCTGGAGGTGTTCAAGAGGGGATTGGACGTGGCACTTGGTGCCATGGTTTAGTCATGAGGTCTGTGGTGACAGGTTGGACTTGATGATCTTTGAGGTCTCTTCCAGCCTTGGTGATTCTGTGTGATTCTGTGTGATTTTCTGTGTTACAGGACTTGTATACAAAATGGTTTAGAGCAGCCTCCTCATAAACTCTTATGTATTAAAGCCCCAAACACATAACATCACCCTCTCCAACAAAGAAACCAAAACCAAACCACCAAAAAAAACAAACAAAACCCCAAACCCAGCAAAAAGCAACCAAACAAAAAATCCCTAACAACCTAAGTGCAAGAAAAACAAGCTATCCACTGCTCATAATCCAGAAGAATTATGATCTTTTGTCTAGCAAACAGCACACAATTGACATTAATGTGGTTATTTTGATGGGCTTTTCATTGTCTTGTACTCAGAATCACAAGAGATATAGTATGTGGTCCACAGAGCCCTGTGGCTTCTCTTCACACACCCATGACACCTTGTGGCCATGTTTCAAGGTAGGATAAATTTGTGCATGCTCTTTTCATGTCCATGGGCTGGTCTCTTCTCCCAGGCAAACAGCAGCAGAACAAGAGGACACAGTCTCAAGCTGCACCAGGGGAGGTTTAGACTGGATGTTAGGAAGAAATTCTTCATAGAAAGAGTGATTGCTCATTGGAATGTGCTGCCCAGGGAGGTGGTGGAGTCACCATCACTGGAAGTGTTTAGGAGGAGACTGGATGGGGTGCTTGGTGCCATGGTTTAGTTGATTAGGTGGTGTTGGATGATGGGTTGGACATGATGATCTTGAAGGTCTCTTCCAACCTGGTCTGGTCTGGTCTGGTCTGGTCTATTCTATTCTATTCTAATCAGAGATGTTCAGTCTGTAGAGCTGTCACAGCTTTCTTGAGCAGAAAGCAGAAGCCTTGAGATGCTGCCTATTGAAGAGCAGGATGGGCAGGAATCTCAAGAAGTTCAAAAAGAACTGCAAAGTCTTGCACCTGGAGACGAGGCATTTAAAAGCTGTCTGGAGACAGGCCTTGAGCAGTTTTGTTGGACCAGATGACCTCCAGAAGCCACTTCCAAGGTCAACCAGTCTGTGATTCTGTGTCTAGGTTTAAGATTTTACCAATACCAATTTGTGATGATATCTACACCAGTTTTAATACTGACCCAAGCTAAAAGTAAAAAATTATGAGAAATATCTTATAGGGCTTGATTTGACAGCAACAACTCTTCTAACTTATTTAGGAACAGAATCTTTTTCTATCCATACAAGAGACTGGGTCTTGATGAAAGCTCATATCCAGTGACATGTAACAAATTGAAGGAAAGAAAAGTTGAATAAATCAAACATGAAAGACAAATCAGGTCTTAAAAATGTCAATAAAATAATGGGAACAGTCCCTTTTCTTTAGCAAATAATTTAAGATATAAATCAAAATACTGAGAAAACTTGGAAACACCACATCATGTTTTCAGTTCAAATGTTTTCCTTAGTGTATCAAAGGAGGTTGCAGCCAGGTGGGGGTTGGTCTCTTCTCCCAGGCAACCAGCACCAGAACAAGAGGACACAATCTCAAGCTGTGCCAGGGGAAGTTCAGGCTTGAGGTGAGGAGAAAGTTCTTCCCAGAAAGAGTAATTTGCCATTCTGTGTTCTGCCCAGGAATGTGGTGGAGTCCCCATCCCTGGAAGTGTTCAAAAAAAGGATTGGACATGGCACTTGAAGCCATGGTTTAGTTGTCATGAGGTGTTGGGTATTAGGTAATAGGTTGGACTTGATGATCTCTGAGGTCTTTTCCAACCTGGTTGATTCTATGATTCTATGAAAAATTCAGCTGTTGTCAAGCTGCAGCAAACCCATGGTATCCTGAACAAAGTTGACAACGTTTTTTCCCTTGACTGGTAAGCAAGGCCAGGTCACAAACTGTTTCAGATGTCTCTCTGAGGAGTCAAGATCTGTTTCACAACACCTACTTAAAGACATTGCATTCAGTGGAAGAGAAAGAATCCCAAAGTTCCTGTTAATGTACACCTCATCACATTTTCTCATGGGTGCTTGTTGCAGGGCATCACCTCCAGCAGTTGTATGTGTCTCTGTTATCCAAGGAGGTGGTGTAGTCACCATCATTGGAGGTGTTTAGGAGGAGACTTGATGGGGTGCTTGGTGCCATGGTTTAGTTGTTTAGGTGGCTTGGATTGGTTGATAGGTTGGACATGATGATCTTAAAGGTCTCTTCCAGCCTGGTCTATTCTATTCTATTCTATTCTATTCTATTCTATTCTATTCTATTCTATTCTATTCTATTCTATTCTATTCTATTCTATTCTATTCTAAGAGGGCTTTGCATTTGGCCTAGAGTATGTGCCTAATATACTTCTGTTTGCTTGTTTGTTTCTGTGATAGTTTTAGGCTATGCCTTTGAAATTCTGTTACAGATTTCAAGCAGAAAAGTATTAAAGTGTAAATAAATCACTATTGGGTGTGAAAAGGAAAACTAAAGATAATTCTAAACTATTTCATGGGAAAGATATCTGCTATAAGACTGCTTGTACCAAAAACATTCTGGGGGCTTCTTTTCCCTGCTTGCTTTCTGCTCTGAAGGGATTACTAATCTGCTTCTGCTTGACTTTGGCTGCATTGTTTTGGTGAATTCTAACAACTCCTTTTTCTCTGCTCCTTTCTCCCTTTTGGACAGGGAGGGGGTGCAGAGAGACAGCTTCCCTGGTCTCTGACCAGAGTGGGTTTTGTGTTGCTTGTTAATTGCAAATATCTGTAAACATAGTGAATCCTGTATATTTTGTACATACTCACTGCATTGTAGATTGTAGTTTTGCCTATATACACAGCTTCCATTTGCTTCTACCTGAGCTGGTCTGGCAAAGTTAATGTTGGGGGGTGGGGGGGAGAATTTCAACCCACCACATTACAGTTTCCATTTCTTTTATTTCAGGGGCAAATATCTTATCATCAAGTGTCAACATTTCAGAAATGACTACTGTATGTGGCAGCAAACACTCCTCACTGAGGTCGTGGCAAATTGCTTTCTAGCTTCTTTACTCACAAAGCTCCAGCAATGCAGCAGTAGAATTCGTTGTGGCTCTATAGAACAACTGCTTCATCCTTCTGTTTTGCTGTTAAACCCTGCCAGCACCTTTCTGATTTATTTTGTCCTAAGCTCTTAAGCATAATGCCTTGCCATACTTTTTTGGTATCAAGTGCACAGAAAGATTCATTAAGCAGCTTGCAAAGGATTTCTTCAGGGGATGGTAATGTTTGAATGACTTAATATTGGAATATTTGCTCTTTTTTTTTGTATTTTAAATAAAGCAAATCTTGCCCATTTGTTTCCTGCTGTTGGCTGGAATATATATATATATATATGATCCTGGCAGGAAATGAAAGCACCAAACATTTTTGGATGGGAAAATAAAAATTCCCCTCTAAAGTGTGAACATTCATAAATGCCATTATGTGACCTCCAGGGAACCCTAGCCTAGAATCTCATGCTGCAGGCTTTTTTACAGGCTGGATTTCACGGTACGTCACACAGACCTCCCAAGATGTGCATTGAATCTACAGGGAGCACACACAAAGCGCTGTGTCTTCTCCAGCTAGCCACCTGCAGCCTTGGAATAGCATGGTCACACGAGTAAACCAAATGATTTCAGCTGAGACATTAGGGCTGTCAATATTACAGCACATTTTCTGTTTGAGAGTAGTACTCAGTTCAGAAAATCAAACAGAAACAAACTAAATGAAAACAAAGCAATACGAAACAAAATAAAACCAACAATAAGGACAAGTGCAGGGCCCTGCTCCTGAGGAGGAATAACAGCAGGCATCAGTATTGGTTAGGGGTTGCCCTAATGGAGAGCAGCTCCATGGAGAAAGATCTTGGAGTCCTAATGGACAGCAAGTTCTCCATGGGACAGCAATGTGCCATTGTGGCCAAGAGAGCCAAGGGTATCCTGGCTTGCAGCAAGAAAATTGTGTCCAGCAGGTCTAGACAGGTTCTTCTCCCCCTCTGCTCTGCCCTGGTGAGACCATGCCTGCAATGCTGTGTCCAGTTTCAGGCTCCCTGGTTCAAAAGAGACAGAGACCTGCTGGAGAGAGTCCAACAGAGAGCCACGAGGATGATTAGGGGACTGGAGTACCTCCCCTGTGAAGAGAGACTGAGAGCCCTGGGGCTGTTTAGAAGACTGAGAGGGGATCTGATCAATATCTGTAAATACCTGAGTGGTGGGTATCAAGTAGAGGGGGCCAAGCTCTTTTTGGTGGTGCAGAGTAGTAAGACAAGGAACAATGGATGCAAACTTGGACACAGAAGGTTTCACCTTAACATGAGGCGAAAATTCTTTACAGTGAGGGCTATGGAGCACTGAAACAGGCTGTCCAGGGGGCTTGTGGAGTCTCCTTCTCTGGAAACTTTCCAAACCCACCTGGATGCATTCCTATGTGGACTACCCTGGGTGATCCTGCTTTGGCAGGGGGTTGGATTTGGTGATCTCTGGAGGTCTCTTCCAACTTCTAACATTCTGTGATTCTGTGAGACAAACAAAGAAAATGAAAAACCCAACACGGAAGATAATTCAAAATTAACCAAGGGACAATTTCCAGCATAAAAAACTTTTTGGAAGGCTCTCTCTCTCTCAAAAAAAGTCAAAAATATTTTCATGTGCTGAAACTTTCATCAAAAGCTTTATCAGTACCAAGGAAACTAGGCAATTAAAAATATGGAAGCTTTGTATGCAGTGTGGAGTTTTATTCACTGTGCTGTTATATTTCCATACATTACATTACAGTTTCTGGTTATAGTAATCTAATTGTTATATTTCCATGAATATGAAATGGTCTGCTACAAAGTCTGTTTCTTTTGCAGTAACAGCAGTATAAAACCAATGGGTTTTGTTTGGGTGGTTTTTTATTATGTATTTTCTCCTTTTGATGGTTGCAAATTGTTGACAGAGAGCCAATAGATTCATCTTTTCTTTTTTTTTTTTTTCTAGATACCAAGATGAAGCTGAATTTTTCCACGTGTGCACATCCAGTACCTTCTGTTGTTTGAAGCCTTCCAGGATATATCTACATCCTGACCTTTCAAAGTGTATGAATTGATATGAAGAGAATGCATGAGAAGAGAAGAGAAGAGAAGAGAAGAGAAGAGAAGAGAAGAGAAGAGAAGAGAAGAGAAGAGAAGAGAAGAGAAGAGAAGAGAAGAGAAGAGAAGAGAAGAGAAGAGAAGAGAAGAGAAGAGAAGAGAAGAGAAGAGAAGAGAAGAGAAGAGAAGAGAAGAGAAGAGAAGAGAAGAGAATTAACCAGGTTGGAAAAGATCTTTTACATCATCGAGTCCAACCTATCACCCAACACCATTTAATCAGCTAAATCATGGCACTGA
This sequence comes from Dryobates pubescens, assembly GCF_014839835.1. NCBI lineage: Eukaryota > Metazoa > Chordata > Aves > Piciformes > Picidae > Dryobates > Dryobates pubescens. The sequence continues at coordinate 42,793,952 of NC_071616.1, read as the reverse complement.
GTGCCCCATCAAGTCTTTTACTCCACCTCCCTGGGCAGCCCACTCCAGTGGCTAATCACACTTTCTGTGAAGAACTTCTTCCTAACATCCAGCCTAAACCTTCCCTGGTGCAGTCTGAGACTCTGTCCTCTTGTTCTGTTGGTGGTCGCCTGGGAGAAGAGACCAACTCCCACCTGGCTACAACCTCCCTTCAGGTAGCTGTAGAGAGCAAGAAGGTCTCCTCTGAGCCTCCTCTTCTCCAAGCTAAGCAATCTCAGCTCCTCAGCCTCTCCTCACAGGGCTGAGCAGCATCATGAACTACTGACATTAACTCTTTTAGCCACCATATAAATTGAATACTTGTATAGCAACCTACTACATCTCACTCAATTCTTAAGCATTGCAATGCAGAGAAGCAGTTGCCTTGGAACTGCTGTGAAATGCACAACAGCACTTACAAATGCAAAGGAAAAAATATCTTTATGGCTATTTCTTAAATATTTCTTTTGGAAGAAAGCAGCACAGCTACATTAGCATAAACTTTGCATGTAGCCCAATAAGGTTTATTTAAAGCAGCTGTGATGTTAGCTTGAAAATGACATTCAACAACCTAACATTTCAAAAGGTGCCTATTAGTTCTGTGAAACCAAGCAGCTACATCTATTTTGCTTTTTTCTTTTAATCAGATCATAATTTTTAGATTAGAGGGAAAAAAAAGAAAAGTAAATAATCAGTCCTAATCAGTTTCAAAATGGCAAATAGTTTGAAACCTTGTCACAATAACTAATGCATCTAAATACAAGAATGAGAGGCAGAGTCAAATCTGTAGCACACAGGCCAATTAAACATTCATAAATCTTACATGGAACAAAACAAATCCCCTTCATTATGGCACAATCTTCCAGTAATCAGATTGCTTTGATTGTTTCTACTAAGATGTCTGACTAAATTTAATGAAATATTTGTGGAGTTTCAGCAAGACAATATGGAAGGTATTTTGCTGCACTTGGATATTCAGTAGAATAGAATAGAATAGAATAGAGTAGAATAGAATAGAAATAATAAACCAAGTTGGAAAAGACCTTTGAGACCATTGACTCCAACCTATCACCCAACACCATCTAATCAACTAAACCATGGCACCAAGTACCTCATCCAGGCTCTTTTTAAACACCTCCAGTGATGGTGACTCCACCACTTCCCTGGGCAGCACATTCCAATGGCCAGTCTCTCTTTCTATGAAGAACTTCTTCCCCCACCAACCCGCACCTAGCTACAACCTCCCTTGAGGTAGTTGTAGAGAGCAATAAGGTCTCCCCTGAGCCTCTTCTCCAGGCTAAGCAACCCCAGCTCCCTCAGCCTCTCCTCACAGGGCTGTGCTCCAGAACCCTCCCCAGCTTTGTTGCCCTTCTCTGGACACCTTCCAGCATCTCAACATCTTTCCTAATCTGAGGTGCCCAGAACTGGACACAGGACTCAAGGTGTGGCTTATCCAATGCTGCCCACAGGGGCAGAACGACCTTCCTGCTCCTGCTGGCCACACTGTTCCTGATACCCTTCTTACAGCAAAATTGTCTGAGAAACTTAAAAACTGAAACTCTGCATATTCTACTGCAGAAGCTTTGCATAACAGCATTTTTTTCCCATGAGACTAATAACAGTAGATGAGACTATAGATTTATGTACTATCTGTAAAGGTGCTCTAAAGGTTTTTGGAAAACTCTTCAAGAACCATATCTACTCAGTATTTCAGAATCACTTAACCTATCAGTGAAATGCCATCTCTGCAATGGCATAGAGTAGTAGCTTAACAGAATACAGCCAGATTTTATAACAAGTTTTTCCTTCCCTTACAGCTGCTTTGTAGAAATGGATGAAATGGAGCTATTCCAGGTGAGGCTTAACAGGCAACTTGGTGTGGAGAAGAGGACGCTCAGGGGAGACCTTATTGCCATCTACAACTACCTGAAGGGAGATTGTAGCTAGGTGGCGATTGGTCTCTTCTCCCAGGCAACCTGCACCAGAACAAGAGGACACAGTCTCAAGCTGCACCAGGAGAGGTTCAGACTGGATGTTAGGAAGACGTTCTTCCCAGAAAGAGAGATTGGCCATTGGAATGCGCTGCCCAGAGAGGTGGTGGTGTCACCATCACTGGAGGTGTTTAAGAAGCAACTGGATGAAGCACTTGTGAGAATAGAATAGAATAGGATAGAATAGGATAGGATAGGATAGGATAGGATAGGATAGGATAGGATAGGATAGGATAGGATAGGATGGAATGGAATGGAATGGAATGGAATGGAATGGAATGGAATAGAATAGAATAGAAGAGAAGAGAATAGAATAGAATAGACCAGGTTGGAAGAGACCCTCAAAATCATTGTGTCTAACCTATCATCCAACACCACCTAATCAACAAAACCATACAACCAAGCACTCTATCAAGTCTCCTCCTGAATACCTCCAGTGATGGCGTGGTTTAGTTGATTAGATGGTGATGGATGATAGGTTGGACTTGCTCTCAAAGGTCGTTTTCAACCTGGTTTATTCTGCATTCTGTAGTTGAGGCTACCCCTGCTTACTACAGAGGGGGTTGGACTAGCTGAAATTTGGAGGTCCCTTCCAACCCAGACTGTTCTATGATTCTATAATTCTATGATTCCATGATTCCATGATTCTATCATTCTAGCATCAGGTAAGTTAGTGCTTCTATACAGCAATGCTGAATTCAGCATCAATTGCAGCAGGAAGTAGTTCAGCTTTTGTATTTAACTATCCCGAAGTTCTAAACTCTTACGCATCAGGCATAATAATTAATATGTTGCCATTCTGGAAACATTTAAACAAACAAACAAAACAAAACAAAGCCCCCCAAACCCAGGAACATGGTTAGAAGAAGCCAAGCTTTAACTGATGAAGCACAGAATCCCTGTGTCTTTTATCTGCATTGAATTGAAAGGGTTCTAACATCCCCTAGTTGAACATATTTTATTTTGGTTTGGTTTATTTTATTTTATTTCATTTTATTTTATTTTATTTTACTTTATTTTATTTTATTTTACTTTGTTTTGTTTTATTTTGTTTTGTTTTACTTCATTTTATTTTATTTTATTTTATTTCATTTTATTTTATTTTATTTTACTTTATTTTATTTTATTTTACTTTGTTTTGTTTTGTTTTGTTTTACTTCATTTTATTTTATTTTACTTTATTTTATTTTATTTTACTTTGTTTTGTTTTATTTTGTTTTATTTTACTTTATTTTATCTTTACTTTATTGTACTTTATTTTATTGTACTTTATTTTATTTTATTTTATTTTAAAATTATCTTCTTTTATTTTATTTTACTTTATTTTATTTTATTTTTAAATTATCTTCTTTTAGTTTACTTTATTTTGTTTTCTTTTGTTTTATTTTACTTCATTTTATTTTACTTTCTTTTATTTTATTTTATTTTTAAATTATCTTCTTTTATTTTATTTTACTTCATTTTATTTTACTTTATTTTATTTCTTTTGCATTTTCTGTTTTCTTTTATTCCATTTTATTTTACTTTCTTTCATTTTGTTTTATTTATTTTAGTTTTAGTTTAGTTTATTCTCTTATTTTAGGCTTTTCATTTCCTTTCTATAATTTTCATTTCTTTTCATTTCATTTCTTTTCATTTCATTTCTTTTCTTATTTGTAGTTGGCACCACTTTGAATTTACAAGGAAAGTATCACTGTTAGAAATGATTCTTCTCTTGCTTTGGATCCTGCTAAGTAGTGAAACGATTTTGATCTGTAATGGTCCATTGCTAGAATTATTGTTGCATCCTAACAGTGAATTTTGGCTTCCTGTGATAAATAGATTCAGGGAGATAAGCTATGGATGAAGAATTTCCTGATTTACTGTTTGGGCAGATAGCATCATAACTGACAACGCTTGTCAGATGCAAGCTGCCATAAACATTCAAAGGTAATGGATTTTTGGTGTCATATTCTGCTACTCCTTTTTTGATCGAGCTTTTCATATTGTGTCGATGAAATAAAGCCACTGGTACAACCCTTGCTCTTAGTTTCACTTCACAAACAGGGGGTTGGTTTGTTTGGGTTTTTTTTCAGAGAGAGATGAAATTTTCTTTCTGTGGAAAAAAACTGTGTCCAGTTCTGGGCCCCTCAGTTTAGGAAAGATGTTGAGTTGCTGGAACATGTCCAGAGAAGGGCAACAAACCTGGGGAGGGGTTTGGAGCACAGCCCTGTGAGGAGAGGCTGAGGGAGCTGAGGTTGATTAGCCTGGAGAAGAGGAGGCTTAGGGGAGACCTTCTTGCTGTCTACGACTACCTGAAGGGAGGTTGTAGCCAGGTGGGGGTTAGTCTCTTCTCCCAGGCAACCACCAACAGAACAAGAGGACACAGTCTCAAGCTGCACCAGGGGAGGGTTAGGGTGGATGTTAGGAGGAAGTTCTTCCCAGAAAGTGTGATTGGCTGTTGGAATGTGGTGTCCAGGGAGGTGGTGGAGTCACCATCGCTGGAGGTATTTAAGAGGAGACTGGATGAGACACTTGCCATGGTTTAGTTGATTAGATGGTGTTGGGTCATAGGTTGGGCTTGATGATCTCAAAGGTCTTTTCCAACCTGGTAAATTATAGTCTATTCTAAACCCAACACAATGTACTGTTGTGGGGTTGTTTGGGTTTTTTTGGTTTGTTTGGGGTTTTTGGGGGTTTTTTTGTGGGTTTTTTGGTTGGGTTTTTTTTTTGTGTGTGTGTGTGTTTTTGTTTGTTTGTTTGTTTGATTTGGTTTGGTTTGATTTGGTTTGGTTTGGTTTTTCTTCTTGTTGTTTTTGTTTGTTTGTTTCCCCCCAGTGTATTTAAGAACTGGAGATGGCTGTAAAAATCTCCTGTCAATAAAGCTGATAAAATGTAACTATCTAACCCCTACTTTTTCATGTGTGTGGCTCAGGTTCTCTTATTACTGCATCCAGGTCTGGAGCCCTCAATATAGGAAGGACATGGAGCTGATGGAGCGGGTCCAGATGATGGCCAGAAAAATGACCAGGAGGTTGGAGCACCTCTGCTACAAGGACAGGCCGAAGGAGTTGGGGGTGTTCAGCCTGGAGAATAGAATAGAATAGAATAGAATAGAATAGAATAGAATAGAATAGAATAGAATTAACCAGGTTGGAAAAGACCTTCGAGATCATCGAGTCCAACCTATGGCTCCAGGGAGACCTAATAGCAGCCTGCCAGTACCTGAAGGGGGCCTACAAGAAGGATGGAGAGAGACTGTTAACAAAGGCCTGTAGTGATAGGAAAAGGAGCAATGGCTTCAAACTAGAGAAGAGCAAATTTAGATTGGATGCTAGGAACAGGTTCTTTACTATGAGGGTGGTAGAACACTGGAACATGTTGACCGGGGAGGAGGTTGGGACCCCATCCCTGGAGAGGCCAAAGTGAGGCTCAACAGGGCAGCCTGGTCTAGCTGATGATGCCCCTGCCTGCTGCAGAGAGCTTTGGACTAGATGACCTTTGGAGGTCCCTTTCAGCCCGACCATTCTATGATCTCTGTCATCTGTGAATGGTGTTACCTGTTTAGGTGGTGTTAGAGTGTTACCTGTTCACTATTGTTTTATTTATGGGTAGCTTGTAATTGCTTAGGTACTCCAGCCAGAACTAGAACATTAGGAACTCCATAAAAATGTTAAATACAAGACATCTTTCCCATTGATGCTTTGACCTTAGAAGAGGGGCTCTCAGTGAACAGTAAAAGCTGTCATTCTATTGCTTTGGCAAGTGAATCAGAGTATTTAGAATCACAGAATCATGGAATAATAGAATCAATAAGGTTGGAAAAGACCTTAAAAATCATCAAGTCCAACCTGTCACCCAGACCTCATGACTACTAAACCATGGCACCAAGTGCCACGTCCAATCCCATCTTGAACACCTCCAGGGAATGCTTTCCTGAGTGTGAAGTAATCTTTTCCTGTAAGAAAGGCTGTAGTGACCTCTCCATCTTCCTCTCACCAGTATTCTATTGATTTATTAACATGCTGACAGCCAAAAAATTCCATTCTCTCATGACAATAATATTGTCCCAAGTGTGGGCATGTCCTAAGATTTAAAATGTTCAGTCAAGGTGATGTTTTTAAAAATATTGGAAATAGCAGAGATGTCTTTAATCACTCCATGCCAGAACAAAAAATAAACCAGAACCCTTTTCTCCAGCAGGCTGGAGATGTTTCTTTGGGTCGGTGGGGCTTTTTTTGTCTCCTTCAGCATGGGTGATAATTAAGTAATGCATGCATGTTCATGTGGGTATTAGGGGAAAGAGGGAGGGAGAAGAGGGACCTCATTTAGAACCATTTCAGACTTCAAAACTGACAAACCCAAATAACAGCATAATATTGGTGGTATCCTACCCATAACAATAATGTCTGTGTGTGTTTGTTCTTACTATTTAGGGTATCATCTAAAATACCTTAAATCTCTGTCTGTTTACTGAAGGAGAAACATTACCTCATTTGCAATTGTCTCCAAGTGGGGGGGAAGGGAGGAGGGAGGGAAAAGCTGTTCTCCAAATGCAGCCATTTCAATATCCATGTGTGGAGACTTAACACTTTGCCTTGCTTTTATAGCTGGTTCTGCATATCGAAACAGAGGGGGGAAAAAAGATTCTTGAAACAAGAAATGGATTTCCAGACTGTGGTCATTTATTCCCCTGTGCAAATCTGGCTTCTATAGTTTAGGAGCCGTCATGCCTGAAGTTTGAAAGAAGAAATAAATTGTTTCTGTGAGCTGTCACAGTTTCAGATTTATGGTGGCATATCACTTTACCACTCCTGCTGATGGCCCACCTGTCTCCAGTGCTCTGAGTCGACACTTGAGGACTCAGCACCTACTGTTAGCCACTGGGAAATACTCCCTAAGGCAGGAAAGAGGCAGCAAGCCAAAAGAACATTCAGAGCCCATTAATGGATGCAGAAATTCAAACAAACAAACAAACAAAAATACCCTGGAAATTATTTTGAGGGGGGGGGAAAATAACATTTAATCATATGATAAAGAATAAAAAGCAGAGTCAAAATATGAGCTGCTAGAAAGAAACAGAAACAAAATCATTTTACATGACACACAGCTTAGCTCTCTGTCCTATTATGTACTGCATGGTTCATTGCCTTATTTGCATCTCACACTAGCCTAATTGATGCCCTTAGTCTTGATTTAAACTGTGCTGAATGGAAAACCATCCTTCAACTTTTAATTTCTCTGTAAACATCAGATGGAACATCAGAAAGGCAACTCTTTTTAATTTGAATGCCTTACCCAGCAGTCCCAGGTGCTTTTGAGGTTTGTAACTTCCAGTTCTGTCTTTCTTTTCTAAGGTGATATCTCGAGATGAAAACGAAATAAAAATATGAAATTATTATGTTCTAGAGGGGGTTTAAAGCATAATCTGATTTATCCCAGCTGTATGACCTGACACATTGACTTTTGAAGCTGCTTGAAAGGTTTCTTCTGATTTCAGCAGGAGTTTGCTTAAGCTATCAGCACACTACAGAATTCTAATGTTACCTGCATGGTAGGGGGAAAAAAAATCATGTTTATAGGGTTTTCATCACAGCGTGAGCTAAGAGTCATGCACACTCAGGCTGATTGGAAGTCTTCTGCTTTCATCCCAGCTCCTGCTGAGCTGGAGCGCAGTGGGAGCTAGAAGTCATTGTGAGTGGCAGGAAGAAGGGGATTCCAGCTCTTGTTGGTTTTGAAACTTCTCCTTAGATCCACGTTCACTCACAAGCACTGAGGACATCTTCAGCTTGATGAGTTTTGCACTCAGTGGGACCTAGTCAGCTAGAGCTTGCAGATTCACATCTGACTGGTGCCTACCAACGTGTCTCAAGATTTACTGAGTTTGTGCTCTCGGGAGTCAGACTCCACTGGCTTCTGCAAAATTTATGACCATCACTTTTCATCAGTGACCATCTTATCTAACTTCTGCTGAAAAGAAAAGCTCAGCTGCTCCTACAAGCAGCTTGCCTTCAGAGGTCAAGCAAAATTCAGCTGGAACAATACATCTTATTGATTTGCTGATGACATGGAAACTCAGTAATTTACCCCCAAAGTGGCAGTACCTTAACCCTCTGGAAACGTTCACACCATTCCACAGAGCCTCACTATGTGCTGAATGTAGAGAAAAGCAACCAAGAAATGAAAACTTACCAAAGAAAGAGCATAGGGTTTAGCAGACTTTAATAGTGCTGAGTTTATTTCTCTGCCTACATCTATGTTATAGAACAGGGCCTTGGGATTGTGTCATATGAGTCTACTGCTACATCAGTCAAATTAGAGTACAGTTACACACATATTTCATCAGTACAAGAGCCAGAACTAGGCATGTCTTGAGCTCAGATGACTTTTAGCTGCTGTTTGGAGCAGAATATGAAAGGGCTGAAACGTACAAGCTAAGAGGGCACTTCACATCTGAGCAGCCTTCTGCTGATAAGGATGTTTCACTTCAGGCACTGGTGGAGCAGAGCACAGAAATCATGCAGTTGCTCTCAACAGAAAGTAGAAACTAACAGCACCTTGTTGCATTTAGGGAAGGATAAATTTAGTATGATTTAGGTGAATCCCCTTACATTCTAGCCAGTCCTCAGAGATTAGAGGGGCTAGGGGTGGCTGGACTTATCTCTTAATAGATAGCAGAATTTAATGCTGTGGCTATGGACCCAGTGCAAGATGCATGAACAGTCTGTGTGCTGTAGGTCTGGTTGCACTGAGAAGAAGCAGTCAGGTACATGAATAGTACAGTTTGTTTGCATGCAAGATACACAGATCCTGTAAGACTGCTGGTGATAGCTGCACTAAACTGCAGAATGGCTCTGTAGCTCTGAAATGTAATTGCAATTACAGGCATAAAATCTCCCAGGGAAGCACTTGGATGTAGCTGAGGTCACAACTGCTACCCAAAATTGTGCCTTCTGGGGTGGGGTGAGGTCCCTGCCGTTTGACATCAAAATTCTCTTCCCTACATTAGGTATGAAACCCAGGCAAGATTCCATACCATTGTATAGGGCGAGGAAGGTGGGACTTTGGTCAAGCCATTGTTCTGTTATCAGTTCCACAAGCACTTAGCTGGTTTTGTGAATGATCTGAGGAGGAATGAGCCTCCAGGCACAGTCAGGAACAGTGTGGCCAGCAGGTGCAGGGAAGTCATTGTGCCCCTGTACTCAGCACTGGTTAGGCCATCCCTTGAGTACTGTGTCCAGTTTTGGGCCCCTCAGTTTAGGAAAGATGTTGAGTTGCTGGGACATGTCCAGAGGAGGGCAACAAAGCTGGGGAAGGGTTTGGAGCACAGCTCTGTGAGGAGAGGCTGAGGGAGCTGGGGTTGCTTAGCCTGGAGGCTCAGGGGAGACCTAATTGGTGTCTACAACTACCAGAAGGGAGGTTGTAGCCAGGTGGGGGTTGGTCTCTTCTCCCAGGCAACCAGCACCAGAAGAAGAGGACACAGTCTCAAGCTGTGCCAGGGGAGGTTTAGGCTGGATGTTAGGAAGAAATTCTTCATTGGAATGTGCTGCTCAGGGAGGTGGTGGAGTCACCATCACTGGAGGTGTTTCGGAGGAGACTGGATGGGGTTCTTGGTGCCATGGTTTAGTTCATTAGGTGGTATTGGATGATAGGTTGGACACAAAGATCTCGAAGGTCTCTTCCAACCTGGTCTATTCTATTCTATTCTATTCTATTCTATTCTATTCTATTCTATTCTATTCTATTCTATTCTATTCCATTCCATTCCATTCCATTCCATTCCATTCCATTCCATTCCATTCCATTCCATTCCATTCTTCTATTCAGTGGAAGGACAGGTCTGCATATTCCTTCCCTGTTCCATGGCAGCACAGATCATCAGATGGCTACACAACCTCTGCACGTGCTTCAGTCACTATGTGCTTATAAATAACATCATTTTTTTGTTTTTTTGTGCTTTTGCAATGGTTTGTGCTTCCAGCACAACTCTTCCTGGTTAATAAAACGTTAAAATAAAATAACAAATAATTATTTAAAAAAGAAAAAAGCTTTTTTTAAAAAAAAGCTCATCTCCTTCCTTCATTTTTAAGAGTAAGAAAGGCTCGAGGCTGTTAGTTATTGCAAGCTAAGCCCTGAAGAAAGAACTCACATGGTGGACCTTGAGTCTTTGGGAGAAGTACCCTTAATTGCATTTTCTCAGCTAAGAGTGATGGCAGAAAACTGAGATTAATGTTCCTTTTCTTGTGTCCAGGTGGCCACACGGAGAGATATTGGTCTCAGCTGGGAGACAGAGTTAACAGCTGCCACTTTCCCGCAAAGGAAAAGGACAGCAAAAGACCAGTTTGGCTCAGGCTCAGCTGGGAATTGGTAATTAATGCTAAGAGGTAGCTGGGAATAATTGTTTATCCTGCTTCTTGGATGTGCTTCACCACTGAGTTCACACTGACATAGGAGGGATCTTTGCCTTGTCAAGATCACGAGATGGAGTATTCTGAAATGCAGAAGTGTTGTCCCACAAAAGGGTCCTTCATCTGGTGTGCAAAGTCCAATGCACACACAGAGAAAAGGTGTCAAGTATATTGTGATCCCAAGCAGGATCAGGTGCTAACATGGTGATGCCAAGAAGCCAGCACACCTTCTAAACATAAGCTGCTTCTTATATACAATATAGAATCATAGAATCAATAAGGTTGGAAAAGGCCTCAAAGATCATCAAGTCCAACCTGTCACCCAACACTGCATGACTACTAAACCATGGCACCGAGCACCCCATGCAGGCTCTTTTTAAACACCTCCAGGGATGGTAACTCCACCACCTCCCTGGGCAGCACATTCCAATGGCCAATCTCTCTTTCTGTGAAGAATTTCTTCCTAACATCCAGCCTAAACCTCCCCTGGTGCAACTTGAGACTGTCCTCTTGTACCGTCACAGGATGATTGGGAGAAGAGACCAACCCCCACTTGGCTACAACCTCCCTCCAGGTAGTTGCAGAGAGCAATGAGGTCTCCCCTGAGCCTCCTCTTCTCCAGGCTAAGCAACCCCAGCTCCCTCAGCCTCTCCTCACAGGGCTTTTGCTCAAGACCTCTCCCCAGCCTCGTTGCCCTTCTCTGGACATGTTCAAGAGTCTCAATATAGTAACAAAGCCAACCTCAGCTTCACACACAAAGACAGAAAATCATCACTCCCCTGTTACCTTTTGGGACCATTGCAATGCTTACCCAAATGTGATTCTGCCTCCCACTTCCCACCCTGGTTGTGAAATTTGAAACCTTTGTTAACCTCTTTCCCCTTTGCTGCAGCAATTCATTAGTGCTAGATTCATAGACATCCTTTGGTGGTAACCTTTTAATTTACTTCAGAATATTTGCTAAAACTATATGGACTCAATGAGGCTTTCCACAAATGGGTTCCATGTTCTACTACATGCTGGATAAATTGATTTCCTTTTTAATGATGTGCTCTGTGCTCTTATCATACTGTTGGAAGCATTCTAATGAGGAGAAAGTTCTTGTCAAATGTTAGGGCTGGGCTGGCCACCAAATGAGTGACAGATGCTCTCTGGCAGTTCCTTCCAAAGGGGAAAAGGAATAAAGGAGAGAGAGAGAAACTTGTGAATTGGAAAAGAAAATTTTAACTACTTTAACGAATAGCAATAATATTGAATATATACAAACATATGCAAGCCCAATATCAAACCCAGTGCCCCTGAGGGCAATTAGTCACCATCACCACTGATGCTGTGGCAGAAGTCCCAGACTGGACTCAGCAGCAGATGGGAACCAGATTCAGAAGCTGGATTCTGGATCTCAGTTTGGGGACTCAAGGATCAACATCAAAGGCAGAATAGACAGAGTCCTCAGATGTTGGACACTGAAGAAGAGCAGGAAGATGAAGAAGAAGAGGAAGACAAATAGGCACTTGACATTTGTGATCTCTCAGCTTTATACTGAACCTGACACACATGGAATTGAATACCTCACTAGTCAGTCTGGGGTCACTGGAACTGTCTGTTCCTGCCTGCAGTGCAGCCCTTTACTCTGCACCCCCAACTTAGTACACAAGATTTAACAGAGGCCTTGGTCTGTATACCAGGTGCTTACCAGAAACACCAAGCATTACCACTGCTAGAAGCAGACACTGTGCAAACACATGCTGTTCACTGCAAGCAACTGAGCTAAAAGCTAAAATTACTGAACAGGATTAGTTCTGTTCTGATTCAAACCAGGACAGTTCTGGGAGGCAAGAAGTGAGACAACAGCTTTGTAAAGGGGAAGCTGAAAGCATTGCCTAGGTACTGATCGTGGCTGTGTGATGTTTTACTCTAAGAGTCCTCTCCGTGGATTTGATGTTTCACAATATGACATCTTGGTAACACGTTGTAGATGTGTTTTTAAAAGGAGCTGTGCAGCCTTCTGATATGCCTTTGCGTGCGTTCAGCTCCGCAGGCCTCTGGCAAAGCTCTGCGAAGCTTAAGGCTTTCGGCTCACGTGTGATTTAAAATCTGATTAAAGGACACAATCTTAGCAATTCTGGGCACCAAATAAAGAGAGCAAACTTTTCAATTTAATTCGAGTGACTTCTTGCTTGGAACTACATTAAAACCAGCCCTATCTGACTGCTGCAATTCTGAGTTAGCAAGAACCTTGGGTTGCTAGCTGGTAAGACTCCCTCCTCCAGAATCAATATTGCAGTTATTGAGTAATTACAGTACTTGCTGGGGAAGATAGACAATGAGATATTTGCTCAGGGTCTGATGGGTGATAATTGTGCTCAATGAAAGACGATAATTGAAAACAAAATGGTCTTAATGCAGCTGACTGCCTCAGTAGAAAGACTGTGGTCTTTAAATCAAAACACACTTTGTCTTCTTGATTATGAAAACGTTTGTTTAAAAGAATTTGAGAAGGTAATACACCATTCACACTTCTTTGTTAGCTTCAGATCATCAATAAAGACTCTTTAAATGCTAATCCTCTTGAAAAAAAACCACCTCTTTTGTTTTCTGCTCGAGTTGTTCACACAGACTATTTCCAATAAGAAATAAGGGGAACTTTCTGCATCTGTTTTGAAAGCTAAGGAAGTTAAGCTCTGACAATTCACACTGACTCTTCTGTCACTTGTAGCAAGTGTCTCTATAACATGTATGATTAGTCTGTAAACTGTACAGAGTGCGCATTCCTCACAGGATTACAGGATCACAGGATGTCAGGGGTTGGAAGGGACCCAAAGAGATCATCAAGTCCAACCCTCCTGCCAGAACAGGACCATACAATCTAGCTCAGGTCACAGAGGAACACATCCAGACAGGCCTTGAAAGTTTCCAGAGAAGGAGACTCCACAACCTCTCTGGGCAGCCTGTCCCAGTGCTCTGGGACCCTTACAGTGAAGAAGTTCCCCCTTGTGTTGACGTGGAACCTCCTGTGCTGCAGCTTACATCCATTGCTCCTTGTCCTATCCCAGGGAGCAAGTGAGCAGAGCCTGTCCCCTCCCTTCTGGCCCCCAGCCCTCAGATATTTATACACATTCATTAAATTCCCTCTAAGTCTTCTCTTTTCCAGGCTACAAAGCCCCAGGTCTCCTCATCATGCAGTGCTCCAGTCCCTTAATCATCCTCGTATTCTTCAAAAGGAAATGACAAAGATGAAAGGTAAAAAATTGGTCTTACTCATGTTTGAATGTGACATAGAAAGGAATATCTCTCTAGAATAAGAAAATCCTTAGTGTTTTGAATTGGGAACATCAGGAGAAAATGTTTTGCTATCTCATCTATAAAATTTCATCATAGGAGAGTAAGAATTTCCTCTAATGAAATCCACTGTTTTCCAAAGGTTGTGGTTTCCTGTGCAATTTAATTCCTTAATTGCCTATCAAAACATACATCCTTATCTATATCTGAAGGGTAATCAAGTAATTCGGAACCAGCATGCACTGTGAGCAGTATCCTGTGCAGTCAAACCACCACTGTGCCCAATTACCTAGGAATTATTTTTGCACATTCCGATTCTCAGGGTCATGCTTTCACTGCCCAGCAATTCTGCTAGGATGTGGGTTCACCTAGAATAACAGTGACCTCTAGGGATACAGTTTAGTGTCATACATCAAGGGATACAGTTTTGTGTGATATCTCAAGCTTTAAGCCCATAACTGCAGCTTTTATAGTACATGGGAAGAATAGAAAGAGTGTCTGAAAATGTTAAGCAGAGTTTCTCGGACCTTCTAGGCTGAGAACTCTGATCATGAGTTAAACGAATCACAGAATCACAGGATGTTGGGGGTTGGAAGGGACCCCCAGAGATCACTGAATCCAAAGTGATATATAGATGTGCCTATTCATACACACATATTTATGGGTATCTATATACTTGCTGCTTTTTTTCCACTTTAGGGCTACTCTAAACATTCTTTTCAGTCGATGAAAAAATTCACTATTTCAACATTTTATGCCTTTCTGTCCTAGATGTTTTCTCATCAAATAATCTGGATATTACAATATGATTCTTTAAATTTAATTTTAAAGTAGCATCTTCACAGAAGCACAGAGTCAGAGAATCATAGAGTCACAGAATCACAGAATTACAGAGTCAGAGAATCATAGAATCAGAGTCACAGAATCACAGAGGCACAGAATCATAGAATCACAGAGGCACAGAATCACAGAGTTACAGAATCACAGAGGCACAGAATCACAGAGTTACAGAACCATAGAGTCACAGAATCACAGAGTCACAGAGTCAGAGAATCACAGCGTCAGAGAGTCACAGAATCACAGAGTCACAGAACCATAGTCACAGAATCACAGAGTCACAGAATCATAGAGGCACAGAATCACAGAGGCACAGAGTCACAGAATCACAGAGTCACAGTCACAGAATCACAGAACATTAAGGGCTGGAAGGGACCTCGAAAGTTCATCCAGTCCAATCCCCCTACCAGTACAGGATCACCTACACCACATCAAAGAGGAACACATCCAGAGGGTTTTGAATATTTACAGATTTGATTTTTGATGTTTTTTTGGTGGTTGTTGTTGGGGTGCTGTTTTGGTTTTCCATCTTATACCACCATCACCCCCCCCGCCCCCACCCCTCAGAAAAGAAAAAGTAATTAAAAATTAATTTGAAAAATACAGAATACAGAAATACAGAATTACCAGGTTGGAAAAGGCCTTCAAGATCATCAAGTCCAACCTATCACCCAACACCATCTAATCAACTAAACCATGGCACTAAGTGCCTCATCCAGGGTCTTCTTAAACTCCTCCAGTGATGGTGACTTCACCACCTCCCTGGGCAGCACATTCCAATGGCCAATCTCTCTTTCTGGGAAGAATTTCTTCCTAACATCCAGCCTAAACCTCCTCTGGCACAGCTTGAGACTGTGTCCTCTTGTTCTGGTGCTGGTTGCCTGGGAGAAGAGACCAGTCCCCATCTGGCTACAGTTTCCCTTCAGGTAGTTGTAGACAGCAATAAGGTCTCCTCCGAGCCTCCTCTTCTCCAGGCTAAGCAACCCCAACTCCCTCAGCCTCTCCTCACAGGGCTGTGCTCCAGACCTCTCACCAGCCTTGTTGCCCTCCTCTGGACACCTTCCAGCAAGTCAACATCTTTCTTAAACTGGGGGGCCCAGAACTGGACACAGGACTCAAGGTGTGGCCTGACCAGTGCTGAGTACAGGGGCAGAATGACCTCCCTGCTCCTGCTGGCCACACTATTCCAGATCCAGGCCAGGATGCCTTTGGCCTTCTTCCTATTTCTTCATATTTATCTGAATAAGCTTCATTCCAGAGAGAAAATTCTTCTCTTTTTTTTTTTTCTAACTGGACAAGAAAATTACAATTGTGAAATTGTAGTCAATTGATTTCCTATTAGTTCTGTAATGGAATATACAATCTGGACTCATGATTAAATATTATGTACTTTAAGCTTATTAGCTTACTGTCAGACACTGCTTATTCAGATGAGATTCTTAGTGAAAGGCAGACACTTCCTCACTAAGAATATTCTGTGCATTTAGGATTAGGCTTTACTCCATCCTTTTATTACACAAACAGTAACAGCATCGTGGGCAGTTTAACGATCTGGTTAGCCTGATGGCTTTGGTTAGATGTAGAACTAAAGTACTCCTATAAAATTTCAGTACCTTGTTAACCTTCAGGAAGGAAATTAGAGGTTGGTGTCTCTTTTTTTTTTAATCTGGTGTAGGGTAAACAAGTCACACAACTAATTTGTAGCTCAAGCCAGGGTTTGCAGAAGCAATAGGCATTATGGTTACATTAGTCATCCTGGGTGCCAGACAGATGAGGAAATTACAAGTCCCAGTCTTGTTATAACAGCCTGACTAATTGACATCACTGCACATATTCCAGCAGGCTCCAATCCTTTTTTTTTTTTGCTGTGCATGAAGAGACAGTTGAGGACTTCTAAAAGTCAAGAATCTGTGATTTGTCAAAAATGCACTTGGTGAAAAGTGGTTGTTTCAGTGCAGAGGAAAAAGATCAAGGAACAGGTCTCAAGTCAGGCTCAGGGGGCTGTTGTCCTGTCCCAAGGGGAAGAGAATGAATGTGTAGCTGGAACACTGCAAAAGAGATACTCTATAGTGGAGAATTGATTGTGACTGGTGGCATCTATAAAATCTCATATCTGCTAGGAACAAAATCAAATATGGGCAAAACAGCCAGCAGGATCACCACTATCTTACTGCTACACTTTTTTGCCCTAGGCAGATACCTTTTATGCCAGACATACTCTGACTATCCACACACTCTTAAGATCCAGGGTTGGCATAAACAAATTTGTGCTGTAACTAGCTGGTCAATAGTAGTCTGAACATGAGCCAGCAGTGCACCCAGGTGCAGAAGGCCAATGGCATCCTGGCCTCTATCAGGAACAGTGTGGCCAGCAGGAGCAGGGAAGTGGGGGTTGGTCTCTTCTTCCAGGCAACCAGCACCAGAACAAGAGGAAACTGTCTCAAGCTGTGCCAGGGGAGGTTTAGGCTGGATGTTAGGAAGTTCTTCCCAAAAAGAGAGATTGGCCATTGGAATTTGCTGGCCAGGGAGGAGGTGGAATCACCATCACTGGAGGTGCTTAAGAAGAGACTGGATGAGGCACTTAGTGCCATGGTTTAGTTGATTAGATGGTGTTGGGTGATAGGTTGGACTCAATGATCTCGAAGGTCTTTTCCAACCTGGTTAATTCTATTCCATTCTATTCTATTCTATTCTATTCTATTCTATTCTATTCTATTCTATTCTACTCTATTCTATTCCATTCCATTCCATTCCATTCCATTCCATCCTATCCTATCCTATCCTATCCTATCCTATCCTATCCTATCCTATCCTATCCTATCCTATCCTACCCTATCCTACCCTATCCTATTCCAAGAGGCAACAATGGTCTTCCAGGGTCTACTCATAATCTGAGCATATCTAAAAAAGACAATCTAAAATCCAAGTTTATGTTGGCTGTGTTCTTTGTGGTACTCATGTGCTGGAGAAGACTCAGCTAAAAGAAGGCAACCTGCACTTTCTGACACCTTAGTTTTTATGCAAATGTGTCTCCCTTCCTTCTTACATCCATTAGAGACTCATTGCTAGTGAAGTATTATCAAGGGTTAGGGCTGACTTGCCACTAAATGAGGGACAGACAACTCCTCTCCTCTCCCAAAGTGAAGAGAAAGTACATAAGGGACTATAACTTAATGGTTTGGAAAGGAAAATGAAAACTACTTCAATGAAAATAATAATTAATAATAATAATAATAATAGAATGAAATAAAAATATATACAAATCCAACATTGAACCCAGCCCTCTGATGGCAATTAATCACTGTCATCACTGATGGTGTTTCAAAAGTCCCAGACAGGTCTCAGTACAGACAGGAACCATATTCAGGGACTCCTGGATTGACATGAAGGGTGGAACAGAGTCCTCCTCAGATGCTGGCCATTGAAGAAGAGAAAGAGGAAGAGAAGGCAGCTTGACCTTCATGATCCCTTGGCATTATACCAAATATGATGCATATGGACCCCTTGGAGAGTTTGGGATCACCTGAACTGTCCACTCATCTCCAACATTCTGGCTTTTTATTCTGCACTCCCAGCTTTGTGTGCAAGATTTAGCAGTGACCTTGGTCCTCATATCCATCCTTGGTACTATAAAGAAAGTGGAGTGTTATCACTGCTGGAAACAGCTGCTGTCTGGGAGAACATTCTGTTAATTGCAGTAAGTGCAGTTATTTGGAAGACAGTGAGCTGAAAAGTAAAATTACTGAACAGAATTGGTTATGTTCTAAGTCAGATCAGGACAAGCATAACACTCTAGGTATGATATTATGTGCCCTTGTGGCCAAGACAGCCAAGGGTATCCTGGTGTGCAGCAAGAAAAGTGTCCCCAGCAGGTCTAGAGAGGTTCTTCTCCCCCTGTGCTCTGCCCTGGTGAGACCACATCTGCAATACTGTGTCCAGTTTTGGGCTCCCCAGTTCAAGAGAGACAGAGACCTGCTGGAGAGAATCCAATAGAGAGCCATGAGGATGATTAGGGGACTTGAGCATCTCCCCTATGAAGAGAGACTGAAAGCCCTGGGGCTGTTTAGTCTGGAGAAGAGAAGGCTGAGAGGGGATCTGATCAATGTGTATAAATATCTGAGGGATGGGTTTCAAGTGGAGGGGGCCAAGCTCTTTTCAGTGGTGCACAGTAATAAGACAAGGACCAATGGATACAAATTTGTACATAGAAGGTTTCACCTCAACATGAGGAGAAACTTCTTTAGAGTGGAAGAGGCTACCCAGAGAGGTTGTGGAGTTTCCTCTGGAGAATTTCAAAACCCAACTGGATGCATTCCTGTGTTGACTACCCTGGGGAATGCTGCTCTGCAGCGAGGTTGGACTCAACAATCTCTGGAGGTCCCTTCCAACCCCTAGCATTCTGTGATTCTGTGATTCTGGAAGCCAGCATGGAAAGAAAGGGCTCCCTGTTCTGAAGACTTACAGTGGTTTTTTTCTCTCTCAGCGTTTCTCTTATGGTTATATAAGATCATGATTTATCTCAATGTATTTTCTCTCTGTTCAGCAATGGCATACTGATACTTTTTCTCTTCTAGATCAGCAGACCCTAGCATTGTGAAAGCTTTTTTTTTCCCCCCTCATCTGAAACCCAGATGAAAAATTGTTGCAGTGGTTTACAACTTACAGAAACAAGTACCTTTTTTTTGTTGTTGCATTTAAATTTTTTATCTTCACTGAAATAAATATGCCATCCATGTGTGATCAAGCATCAATATTTTATGTTTATGGAAGGTATTTGCAGTTTTTTTTCTAGGGTAGCTGACATTAGAAGGGAAGGCCAGTATGGACCAGGTGGAATAGGCGTCCAGTTCTGAGCCCCTCAATTTAAGAAGGACATTGAGACTCTTGAACATGTCCAGAGAAGGGCAATGAGTCTAGGGAGAGGTCTGGAGCACAGCCCTGTGAGGAGAGGCTGAGGGAGCTGGGGCTGCTTAGCCTGGAGAGGAGGAGACTCAGGGGTGACCTTATTGCTCTCTATAACTGCCTGAAGGGAGGTTCTCCCAGGCAACCAGCACCAGAACAAGAGGACACAGTCTCAAGCTGTGCCAGGGGAGGTTTAGGCTCAAGGTGAGGAGAAAGTTCTCCACAGAGAGAGTTGTTAGCTATTGGAATGTGCTGCCCAGGGAGGTGGTGGAGTCACCATCCCTGGAGGTGTTCAGGAGGGGATTGGATGTGGCACTTGGTGCCATGGTTTAGTAGTCATGAACTCTTGGGTGGCAGGTTGGACTTGATGATCTTTGAGGTCTTTTCCAACTTTTTTGATTCTATGATTCTATGATCGTATGAATATGATGGTTCCTTCTGTGGATCTTTTCTGCAGGTTATTCTCTGGATCTTATCTGCAGGTCTTTCTGGACAGTGGACAGGGAAATGGATTTGTAGACACCTTTTGCTTGAAGAAATGTGTGTAGGATCTTCCCTATCATGATTCTATCTAATACAGTGGTGAATGAGATATTCACAGAATGATCAGAGGGCTGGAGTACCTCTGCTATGAGGACATACTGAGAGAGTTGGGGCTGTTCAGTCTGGAGAAGAGAAGGCTCCAAGGAGACCTTCTTGTGGCCTTCCAATATCTGAAGGGAGCCTACAAGAAAACTGGGGAGGGACTTTTTACGGTGTCAGGGAGTGACAGGACTGGGGGGAATGGAACAAAACTAGAAGTGGGCAGATTCAGATTGGATGTTAGGAAGAAGTTCTTCCCCATGAGAGTGGTGAGACACTGGAACAGACTGCCCAGGAAGGTGTTGGAAGCCTCATCCCTGGAGGT
Source organism: Dryobates pubescens (assembly GCF_014839835.1). Taxonomy (NCBI): domain Eukaryota; kingdom Metazoa; phylum Chordata; class Aves; order Piciformes; family Picidae; genus Dryobates; species Dryobates pubescens. The sequence continues at coordinate 42,773,631 of NC_071616.1, read as the reverse complement.
GTTGAAGGCTGGGCTGGATGTGGCTGTGAGCAACCTGATCCAGTGTGAGGTGGGGGTCAGAACTCAGTGTTCCTTGAGGTCCCTTCCAACCCTAACAATTCTGTGATTCTACCCATACAAAACCTTAATCTGTTTAGTAGTCCAAATCTAACCACAAATTTTAGGCTGGATCAGATAATTTTGAGAGGTCCCTTCCATTCTCAACCATTTTGTGATTCTCTGATTTTATATCCTTATGTAAAGGACAGTTTCACATTTCCAATTCTTTTCCTTTTCATTTCATTTCTGTTACAGATTATTAACCAACATGACCCTCACTTGAAAAGTTAGCAATAGGAGTTGTAGTCATTTTAGCATGCAGAAGAACAGAATCTGCATTTTCTACATCTTGGATGAGCCTCAAGGCCTTGAGATTGTTGCACAAAAGATGAAGTAGCTTTTGTGTTCCTCCCTTCCAGGTGGTTATTTTTCAGCTGAAAGTACTCAAATGAGCTTGGATCAAAATACACAAGTAATGTCAAGTCACTGGAAATTGCTTTGTTCATCCAGTAGACTGTCTGCCAAAATATTGCTGTCAATGATTAATTTGACCCATTCCAAACTAATTTCTCACGGGTTTTAGGTTTCCATTTGCACAGTTCTCATGCATCTGTTTTCAGTTGCACAGAAACTTGAAGACGGTAGATTCTATTCATTTATTAGCTTATAGATCACTTAGGTTTTGTGTATCTCATCTATCATATGTATGCAGCATATACACCTTCCAGCATGATCTTTGCACAAGAGAAATGTTCAGAAAGCAATACACATGGTGAGTATCACACAGACTTTATTATCAGCAGCATGACTCTTATTAAGTTGATGATGTCAACAATTGTGCAAAACAGTTGCACACACACACACACACACAAAAGGAGCAGCATCTGAAGGGGGCCTACAAGAAAACTGGGGAGGGACTTTTTAGGGTGTCAGGGAGTGATAGGGCTGGGGGGAATGGAACAAAAATAGAAGTGGGCAGATTCAGATTGGATCTTAGGAAGAATCAGAGAATCATAGAATCAACAAGGTTGAAGAAGACCTCAAAGATCACCAAGTCCAACCTGTCACCCAACACCTCATGACTACTAGACTGTGGCACCAAGTGCCATGTCCAATCCCCTCTTGAACACCTCCAGGGATGGTGACTCCACCTCCCTGGGCAGCCCATTCCAATGGCTACTAACTCTCTCAGTGAAGAATTTTCTACTCACCTTGAGCCTAAACTTCCCCTGGCACAGCCTGAGACTGTGTCTTCTCATTCTGGTACTGGTTGCCTGGGAGAAGAGACCAACCCCCTCCTGGCCACAACCACCCTTCAAGTAGTTGTAGAGAGCAAAAAGGTCTCCTCTGAGCCTCCTCTTCTCCAGAAGTTCTTCCCCGTGAGGGTGGTGAGACACTGGAACAGGTTGCCCAGGGAGGTGGTAGAAGCCTCAACCCTGGAGGTTTTGAAGGCCAGGCTGGATGAGACTGAGCAACCTGCTGTAGTGTGAGGTGCCCCTGCCCATGGCAGGGGGTTTGGAACTGGATGATCCTTGAGGTCCCTTCAAACCCTAACAATTCTATGATTCTACATTACACTAATTTGATTGTCTCTCATCATAAAACACTGCACTTGTGGGGGCTTTTTCTCTGGCACAAAATATAAATCTATTTTGACAGGTGAACAACACTGTTTTATAACAGAACTGAACATTTAGAAACTGAGTAGCTGCTAAAAGATGAGCAGAACCAAGGAGGATTGATGTTATAGCTGAAGGCAGCGTTAGAGATTAGGTACCCATTTGGCTTTTCAGGAGGTCTGGTGACTCATTCCACAGAAATGAAGTTTGTAATACATAATGAAAAGCTTTCTATCTTCACTGCAAGCAAATTAGCAGGTATTTTGTGGGAAGAATCTTAATGTTGTCTCACATTTGTTTCAGAGGAGGAGCACATTAACAGAAGGGGTTTGAAAAGAAATTCACTTTTATACCATCAGGTGCTGAACGTATTAAAAGAAGGTCACCTCTGTAAGAAGGGGAGAGAAAATGAGCTTATAAACAGGCAGTGCCTAAAAATATATTGCCTGTTTCATTGACCAAATGCAATGCAACACAGTATTGCCCCAAATTGCTCATTTTCTTTACCAAGAGTGAGATTCCTATGTCCAGAGTTGAATCTGCAAAGTTAAACAATAAAAAAGAAAAAAGCCACATTTGGGTGAGGGAAAAGGGATAAGCATCTCAGTGGGCAAGGTCATATTTTGCCATTAAGGGAAAAAAACAGTTGGGCTGTTTTACAGCTTTTACTGTTCCACGTTATAAAGCAATAGACTAGTTGAAGACACTTATTTCTTTTTTCCCTCTCCTCTCCTCTCCTCTCCTCTCCTCTCCTCTCCTCTCCTCTCCTCTCCTCTCCTCTCCTCTCCTCTCCTCTCCTCTCCTCTCCTCTCCTCTCCTCTCCTCTCCTCTCCTCTCCTCGAGTCTCCTCTCCTCGAGTCTCCTCTCCTCTCCTCTCCTCGAGTCTCCTCTCCTCGAGTCTCCTCTCCTCGAGTCTCCTCTCCTCGAGTCTCCTCTCCTCGAGTCTCCTCTCCTCGAGTCTCCTCTCCTCGAGTCTCCTCTCCTCGAGTCTCCTCTCCTCTCCTCGAGTCTCCTCTCCTCTCCTCGAGTCTCCTCTCCTCTCCTCTCCTCGAGTCTCCTCTTCTCGAGTCTCCTCTCCTCTCCTTGAGTCTCCTCTCCTCTCCTCTCCTTGAGTCTCCTCTCCTTGAGTCTCCTTGAGTCTCCTCTCCTCGAGTCTCCTCTCCTCTCCTCTCCTCGAGTCTCCTCTCCTCTCCTCTCCTTTCTTTTCCTTTCTGTTCTTTTCCTTTCTTTCCTTTCCCTTCTCTTTTCTTTTCCCTTCTTTTTTCTTTTCCTTTTTGTAAGGCCAGGCTGGATGTGGCTGTGAACAACGTGCTCTAGTGTGAGGTGTCCCTGCCCATGGCAAGGGGCTTGGAACTGGATGATCCCTGAGGTCCCTTCCACCTCTAACAATTTGATGATTCTACAGTTCTATGATTTTGCACTTGGAATAAGACAGAAACAAAATCAGCCTGTGTGCTTGCTAGGATTGGAATAAAGGAGAAAACAGGAGAGTGTTTAGGAAATTTACAGTATTTATTTATAAGAGATTGGAGTACTTCATGGCTTGTTGGTGATTTAGATGAAATAAAGTCTTAGAGTGTGAAAAAAACATATTTAGATATCTATCTCTCTATGTAGTGATAACATGACAGAGATTATTTAGGAAGAAATATGGAATATGAGGAAACGATAGCTAGACAGGAAGGCAGAGATAGCGAGACAGACATGATCTTCAAGGCAACCTGAAAAGGTAGATAAAGAAACTTGTTTGATGATAAAAGTGGCCTTGCAGCCTGGGAGATGTGGCTTACTCTCCTGATGGCTTGTGGTAACAGTGGAAGAGCTAAGTAGGCAGAGCATTTCTAGACATGATACAAGAGTCTTTCATCCCTCGTGGTTTCTGAAAGTGCCATAAAAGTGACAGATTTTTCCTTAGAAATTAAATGTATTTTTTTAGTAGATATCTTCTACAGCATCCTTTCAAAATATACTTTTAATAACTCTTGCAAGCTTTAAGGAAAAACAAGAGCAACAAAACTTAACTGTTCCTTCAATCAGTGGCTTATATTTTCAGTCCCCCTGGCTGGCAGTAGGTCAGGGCAGTAAATCTCAGGTAGGATGTAAAAGGCAACAGGCTGCAAAGTTTTTGATGTTTAGCCAAATTTGCTTCATTTAAATATTTTCATCTCACCTTTGCAATTTGGTAGATGGTCAGGGAGAAGTTTGTGCAGTCTGGGACAATTTAAAGTACAAAGAAGGACCACAAGGATGATTAGAGGGCTGGAGCTCCTCTGCTGTGGAAACAGACTGTGAGAGTTGAGGCTGTTTAGTCTGGAGAGGAAAAGGCTTCAAGGAGACCTTATTGTGGCCTTCCAGTATCTGAAGGGGGCAACAAGAAAGCTGGGAAGGGACTTTTGAGGGTGTCAGGGAGTGACAGGACAAGGGGGAATGGAGCAAAACTAGAAATGGGGAGATTCAGATTGACTGTTAGGAAGAAGTTCTTCCCCATGAGAGAAGTGAGACACTGGAAGAGGATGCCCAGGGAGGTCATAGAAGCCTCATCCCTGGATGTTTTAAGGCCAGGCTGGATGTGGCTCTGAGCAACCTGCTGGTGTGAGGTGTCCCTGCCCATGGCAGGGGGGATGGAACTTGATGATCCTTGAGGTCCTTTCCAGCCCTGACAATTCTCTGATCCTATGAAAGTTGAGTGAACTTTCCTTTTATGCCGGTAATTGCTTTAGAAATGTTATTTTAAGGCACAGCATTTTAATATTTGATCTCTGTAAAAAGTAATTCTCTTCCCTTAGAGCAGTTTATAAACATAACTTCAAATATTTGTTACAGAAAATGCCAGCAAATCTAATAATGCTTGTCTAAAGCTTGTTCAGTTAATGTTTCTGGAAGACCTTGAGGGCTTTTGATTAGGTACTTACTACTTCTTGAGAGTGCCTTTGTAATAAAATGCGCTGTGAAACTTCTTCAGGGGTGCATTGACAGAGCACCAATGAAACCAATTCAGATACAGATACACATCAAACAAAGATCTGCTCCAGAATTTATAATGTTTATTACAGATAAGTAACGTGGAAGCCTACATAAATAAATGTTAATATTTTCAAGGGAGAAAATCATAGCAGAAGGAAAAATAAATGAAGAAAAAAAATAAAGCTTTAGTTTGTATCACTGGAGAGAGCTGTGAGGGTGAGTAAGGGACTTGAACATCTCTCCTGTGAAGAAAGGCTGAGAGAACTGAGGTTGTTTAGTCTGGAGAAGGCTGAGAGGGGATCTTACTGATGTCTATAAATGTCTGAGGGGTGGGTGCCAAGAGGAAGGGGACAGGCTCTTTTCAGTAGCACCTGATAATAGGACAAGGAATAATGGATATGTGCGAGAACACAGGAGGTTCCACCTCAACATGAGGAGAAACTTCTTACTATGAGGGTGATGGAGCACTGGAACAGGCTGCCCAGAGAGGTTGTGGAGTCTCCTTTTCTGGAGAGATTCAAATCCAGCCTGGATGCATTCCTGTGTGACCTGCCCTAGGTAATCCTGCTTTGGCAGGGGGGGTTGGACTCAATGATCTCTGGATGACCCTTCTCTCCCCTACCATTCTGTGATTCTGTGACACCATAACATATTAATCAGAGATTAGATTTATGGATTGAGAGTCTGGAAGACAAAAAAATAGTCATACAATCACTTACTGTTTTCTGAATAATATGAATTTAAATCTGCCAGAGCATTGCCCACAAGTGAATATTGTGTACATCCTGGTATGTGAAAACAGGTGGAGATAGGAAAAAAAAAAGGTTTGAAACATGTATCCACAGCTTCACAGCATGCAAAAGATATTCCTGAACACAGGACAGAAGATGCCATTATTGGTATTCCATGGAAGATTCTTTTCTCATCTACAGCATCTGGACTTCTTAATGAGAAATGTCAATGCTTGGGTTTGCTTCTTTGGCAATAAATGCCTTTGCTAGCAACTAAACTTTGACACTAAAAACTAGGTCTGAAATTGGCCAGATATTCATATCTTCAGAGGTACTCAAAAGAGCACTGGGGAACGTGCTGAAGTAAATGGCAAGAACAAATACTTCACCTGGGCACCACTGGAAGGCTCAAAGAAAAGCAGTTCAATGCCTTCTGCCTTGGACTCCTGTCAGGTGTTGATGTATCAGGCATTCAACATGTGCCAAATACTTTCTACCCTGCAAAAACAGATGGACTCTACCATGCACACTGTGTGTCCCACACATCTATGAACAATAGCAGATTTTGTTTCTGTGTCATATATGAGAAGCATGTGCCCTGGATTCCTAGATGTCAGGCTTCTGGATATAGCCTGTCAGTAGCTGACAAGGCAGCATTCCAGTCACAAATTATGACCAAGCTGCTTGTCAGCTTCCATGCTCATAGAACTGAACAGCTCCTGTGGTCTGAATAGGGTTTCCAGGAGGAGAATACTACTCTAGATCTGCATTTCTGGTTTTAATACAACCCTATAATGGGACCATGCATATTTACTTTTCTGAGTAAATAAATAAAAACCCAAAACTAATCAGAGGCAAGAGATAATACATTTGTGCTCAAGTCCAGGTTTCATTATTCTTAAGCTTAGTAAGTGATAGTGTACTATGGAAGCTGTTTCAATGGATTTTACTGAATGAATCACAATCAAACTACTCTTTTTGCTCCCTGCTCACTTCACATTTTCCCCAGGCCAATGGCATCCTGGCCTGCATCAGGAATAGTGTGGCCAGCAGGAGCAGGGAAGTCATTGTGCCCTGTACTCAGCACTGGTTAGACCACACTTTGAGTACTGTGAACAGTTCTGGGCTCCTCAATTTAAGAAAGATGTTGAGATGCTGGAAGGTGTCCAGTGAAGGGCAACAAAGCTGGGGAGAGGTCTGGAGCTCAGCCCTGAGGGGAAGCTGAGGGAGCTGGGGTTTAGTCTGGAGAAGAGGAAGTTCAGGGGAGACCTTATTGCTGTCTACAACTACCTGAACGGAGGTTGCAGCCAGGTGGGGGTTGGTCTCTTCTCCCAAGCAACCAGCACCAGAACAAGAGGACACAGTTTCAAGCTGCACCAGGGGAGGTTTAGGCTGGATGTTAGGAAGAAGTTCTTCATAGAAAGAGAGATTGGCCATTGGAATGTGCTGCCCAGGGAGGTGGTGGAGTCACCATCCCTGTAAGTGTTTAAGAAGAGCCTGAATGAGGCACTTGGTGCCATGGTTTAGTTGATTAGATGGTGGTGGGTGCTAGGTTGGACTTGATGATCTCAAAGGTCTTTTCCAACCTGGTTAATTCTATATTCTGTGTTCTCTTTTAATATAATACACATTATTTTGTGGGTTTATGCTAAGAGGCTTTAGAGATTGATACTGAGAAGAAAAAGACAAAGGAAAAACCAAAACAATTCTTTACATTTGGTAAGCAAAGTGTGATGACATTCAGGACACCTAGATAATAGACTTGTTTTCTCTTAATGGTACTTAGCTCTCCTTGCTCAATAGAGACAAATATTCAAACACCAATAAACATTGTGGCCTAGACTCTCAGGCATGCTAAACACTGGGCTTGTTTTGTTTTGGTTTTCCCCAGGTTGGGGGAATCCCCAGCTGCCCATTAGAAACAGTGGAAGCAAGCAAGTATGGGAGTAGAAACTGACTTCCCCAAGTCTAATATCCATCTCTCTAAATGATCTCCCAGGTGAGGGGTTCATCAGGTTGTAAATATTTATATTTAGCAAATGTTATGACTATCATTATTATTTCCTAGGTGGTGATAAAAACATGAGTGATGAGTTCATTATATGCTCCTAGCAAAGCTCCTGCCCTGAAGAGTTCTGAGTTTCAGTTGGAACTTACTCTAGATGTCACTGAATAAAGCAAAATGAAATTTCACAGCAGGCACAGCTAAAGAAATGGTTTAATGTTCAGTTTAGGTCTACATTTGTGTTAAAAAAAAATGACACCCCTCCAACACAAGTGACATTTACTACCAGAGGTGAAGTAGAGGCAAAAATAAAATGAGTATCATAAAAGTACATAAAAGTGGTGGAGTCACCATCACTGGAGGTGCTTAAGAAGAGCCTGGACGAGGCACTTGGTGCCATGGATTAGTTGATTAGATTGTGTTGGGTGATAGGTTGGACTGGATGATCTCAAAGGTCTTTCCCAACCTGGTTAATTCTGAGTTCTGAATTCTGTATTCTTTTGCATTTTCAGAGTCCTTCTGTTTAACCAATTTGTCCAAGAAAAAAACCCCAACAACCTGATGCTCCGTCAATTTACACACATGAGTTTATGTATACTTGGGTTCCTCTAAAAGGATCTATATACAGTGACATTATATCATTTTGACAGCCCTCTTCGTTGTACAAGTTTCTGCTTCAGAACTCCTTTAAGAATACCTGCAGGGAATTAAAGTTAAATAACAAATCCTAGGTAACCTTCAGACTCATAAAGATTCTAGGAACAGAATGATCCTGAATTGTTCCTTATGGTGCATAGGGTAGAGTTTTTGTTTCATTGAGTTAAAGATTATTATTGAGATGAGGAGGAAGTTCGTGACAGAGAAAGTTGTTAGCCATTGGAATAGGCTGCCCAGGGAGGTGGTGGAGTCACTGTCCCTGGAGGTGTTCAAAAAGGGATTGGACGTGGCACTTGAAGCCATAGTTTAGTACTCATGAGGTCTTGGGTGACAGTTTGGACTTGATGATCTGTGAGGTCTTTTCCAACCTTACTGATTCTATGATTCTATGATTAACTGAAATAAATAAAGCCACCAGAGGTCCAAATTTAGTCTTATAGTAAATGATCTCGAAGGTCTCTTCCAGCCTGGTTAATTCTGTATTCTGTAAGCAGTGAGGGTGCTAAAGAAGCTTTGTAAACACACTGAAGCTGGCTATTGAGATCACTGCTCGTGTTATGCCAAGTGAAAGTGTTGGTTACAGCAGTGTCTCCAGAATCACAACTGGATCTACAGTACTCCACTAAGAGATTTCTAAGCAGGGTGATCCTGCTCTGGCAGGGGAATTGGACTGGGTGATCTTTTGAGGTTCCCGTCCAACCCCTAACATTCTGTGATATGCTATATTTTAAAATTACTATATCTCTGTATTCTACTCAGCTGTGCATTACTGGTGTGAAATTCTTCAGCACAACATGGTGTTACTGAATTCATGTGCAGATTAGATAAGGAAGTCTAAAGATACCTTCTGGGGAGGAAGATGACTTCTTTTACTTTGGAGCTATGTATTGGCGTTTCTCAGAATTACATGGCTGGATCAGAGTCTGTATCTGTATCTGACAGCTGAGGAGCAAATCCTACCAGCATGTGTAACATCTAGCATATATCTGCAGGGGATAGGAGGTGTGTCTGCACTAGGAAGGCTTTGTTTGACTGCTCTGCCTTCTGAACACACAAAGGCATCGGAGCCACGTTAATTGTGCATGCAGTCAAGAATTTCAACAGCAGACCCATTTGCAGGCAGAGCATTAAAAATTAATGAATTAGACTCGATTCCCTTAAGACTCCTCTACAATTCATTCACCAACAGTCATAAGGCAGAATCCTAGTACTAGCAGTCAAGTTGGGATTTTAACTCAGTGAGTTGTTATGGCACGTTTCCAGGTCATGATCGCAGGACAGCTGTTTTCTTCCATAACAGGGTGAATTATAGCAGACAGTGAAGCCAACAAACCTCTTAGCATTTGAGCAGGGTGCTCCCTGCCAACCAGGGAGCAGACATTGACAGGCACTGGCTTTGGAAGGGTTGGCATTTGTTCCATTGCTTGCGTTTGCCAACAACAGTCATTCCATAAAATGGTCCTCTGGTGCCTCCTGTAGGGACACAAGAGATAGGTAAGAGCACAGGGAATAGTGGTGCCCTCCTTGGGAAACTGTCTTTGAAGAAATCCCATTTTAAGATTGCATTTTGTGCTTGTGTGGATGAATCTAAATCAACCCTGAATCTGAATCCTGAATCTGAATTGCTCCTGATTAAATATATGATTAGCAAGAAAAAATGACAGGGTCTGTACTGATCATAGAGTCATAGAATCATAGAATCAATAAGGTTGGAAAAGACCTCAAAGACCATTGAGTCCAACCTGTCACCCAAGACCTCATGACTACTAAACCATGGCACCAAGTGCCACATCCAATCCCCTCTTGAACACCTCCAGGGACAGGGACTCAACCACCTCCCTGGGCTAAGAGCTAACAACTCTCTCAGTGAAGAACTTTCTCCTCACCTCCAGCCTAAACTTCCTCTGGCACAGCTTGAGACTGTGTCCTCTTGTTCTGGTGCTGGCTGCCTGGGAGAAGAGACCAACCCCCCCCTGGCTATAGCCACCCTTCAGGTAGTTGTAGACAGCAATAAGGTCTCTCCTGAGTCTCCTCTTCTCCAGGCTGAACAACCCCAGCTCCCTCAGCCTCTCCTTGTAGGGCTTGTGCTCAAGGCTTCTCCCCAGCCTCATTACCCTTCTCTGGACACTTTCAAGAGTCTCAATGTCAATGTAAATTGAGTGGCCCAGAACTGATGTACCTATGAGAGAGAGAAGCCACCTATGTGGCCTCTTCATTGTCATGATTAATCCCTGCATCCTTTTGGGTAGTCTAGTACACAACACCTAAATCACCAAACTGGTAAAATCTCCGTGGACTTTCAAAATAAAATAATAACTCATAGAGTGGTGGTTAGGACAAGGCTTTCAGAGATGCCCCTCACTGAGATGTTATGGTAAAAGTATCCCAAATCATTCAGGGGTTTCTAAGAAAATATTATCATTACCTGTGGGTATATCCAAAACTCTTAAGTTAGGATCAGACTTAAGTTCCTCTATATCTAGTGCAAAAAGTACAATCTTTATATCTCATTAAGACTACTCTACAGCTCCTTCGACATCTAAATAATATCACCACAAACATGAGATGAATGCTTATCTACAGTACAACATCAAGTTCCATGGAAACAGGAGGAAAAAAATTTTCACTGTGAGGGAACACTGGAACAGGCAGCCCAGGGGGGTTGTGGAGTCCCCCTCTCTGGAGATATTCAAGACCTGTCTGGATGCATTCCTGTGTGACCTGGTATAAGTGATCCTACTCAGGCAGGGAGGTTGGACTGGATGGTCTTCCAAGGTCCCTTCCAGCCCCTACCATTCTGTGATTCTGTAAAGTCAAGTCATAACCTTTTATCAGTCCAGCAGTGAAGTACCAAAGGGAGGTGGTGGAGTCACCATCACTGGAGGTGTTTAGGAAGAGACTGGATGGGGAGCTTGGTGCCATGGTTTAGTTGATTAGATGGCGTTGGGTGATAGGTTGGACTCAATGATCTCAAAGATCTTTTTCAACCTAGTTAATTCTATTCTATTCTATTCTATTCTATTCTATTCTATTCTATTCTATTCTATTCTATTCTATTCTATTCTATTCTATTCTATTCTATCAATCCATAAAAAGGATCTTCTCTAACAGTATTTGATGAGTTTAATGATTGTTCCCTAACTAGGGATGCTTTCCACTTGCTTCTTATTTAGGCTGACTCCTTCTGGGAGGTTGCAAATCCATTGTTTTCTAACTACTGATAGTTAGAAATCTCTGCACTTAATGACAGTTTGTTATCTGGCACTGCTTCCCTTCCAACATCTTGTCTAACAATGCTTTTCCCAGCATGAATTCCTAAAGCAACTGCTGGCAATATCTTTAATCTAGCTTTTGGAGGGGTGGTGTGGTGGGGGGGCATCCTGCTTAAGTTAAGGCATCATAACAACCCAGATTGTTCCCCTCATGCAAACATAGTAAATGCTAAAATACAGTATGGCTGTGAATAAAATATGAGTGCAACCAGATTCATTAACCGTATGTGCAGACATACAGAAATACACAGGAATAACATATAGGAATGTTTTCCATAAGGGGATCAAACCAGATTTGTTCATCTGATCAGTATGTATCACAGCATCACATAATTGTCAGAACTGCAAGGCACCCCAAGGGTTCATCTAGTTGCAGCCTCCCTGCCATGGCTCACACTACATCAGGTGGCTCACAGCCTCATCCAGCTGGCCCTTAAAAACCACCAGGGATGAGGCTTCCACCACCTCGCTGGGCAACCTCCTCCAGTGTCTCACCACCCTCATGGGAAAGAAATTCTACCTGACATCTAATCTAAATCTCCCCTCCTCTAGCTGGGATCCATTCCCCCCAGTCCTATCAGTACCTGACATGCTAAAAAGTCATAGAATCATAGAATCAATAAGGTTGAAAAAGACCTCAGAGATCATCAAGTCCAACCTATTACCTAATACGTAATACCACATGACAACTAAACCATGGTTCCAAGTGCCCCAGCCAATCCTGTTTTGAACACTCCCAGGGATGGGGACTCCACCACCTCCCTGGGCAGCACATTCCAACGGCTAATTACTCTTTCTGTGAAGAACTTTCTCCTCACCTCCACAGTCTTAGCATAGCTTGAGACTGTGTCCTCTTGTTCTGGTGCTGGTTGCCTGGGAGAAGAGACCAACCCCCTCCTGGCTACAACCTCCCTTCAGGTTGTTGTAGACAGCAATAAGGTCTGCCCTGACCCTCCTCTTCTCCAGGCTAAGCAACCCCAGCTCCCTCAGCCTCTCCTCGTAGGGCTGTGCTCCAGACCTCTGCCCAGCCTTATTGCCCTTCTCTGGACACATTCTCAATGTCCTTCTTAAATAAAATCCCTCCCCAGTTTTCTTGTAGCCACCTTCAGATGCTGGAAGGCCACAATAAGGTCTTCTCAGAGCCTTCTCTTCTCCCATCTGAACAATCCCAACTCTCTCAGCCTGTCCTCATAGGAGAGGTGCTCCAAAAGGAAGGAGCTCTCACTGCAGAATCAGTGAGGTAAACATTAATAAACTTATCTGTAGTTTTGTAGCTAATTTGAAGGCACAGTAAATGTTCATAATTTTTAACATTAAGAGCATATGTTATATAAGTCTGAGGAGTCAGGGTCATAAATATAACCTCCTGATTGGTAAAATTTAGGTTGATTGAAAACTTCACGTAGCTGTTCACCTGCATAACGAGATGAGGGTGAAACACTTCAGATCTATAAAATACAGTATTGGAGATCTCACAATAGCAGCAAGGTTGCTGTCAAAATGTTAACCATGAGGCCACTCTGAAAGTGTCAGTCTATATGCCAGCTGGAGCTGGCATCTGAGATGGTGGTGACAGATGGTGAGCTTGGTCATTTTTCTTTGGCTCTGAGAGCATCGACTGAGCAATTCTGTATACACAACCACATTCTAAAGGTATTTCATAGAAGATGTATCTGCACTGTTCACATGTGAAAGCAAAGAGCTGAGACCAAAGAAACATGCCAGAAATGGTAAAAAGAGTTTCTGAGTACAGCTAGACTTAAGCAGAAAGAAAGGAAAAAAAGAAAGAAAAAAGATGGAGAGAGTGATTAACAGATCCACCTTTTAAGGTTCCTTTAAAACATCCTTTTAAAGGAGTACTGTGTCCAGGAAGGATGTGGATGTGCTGGAACGTGTCCAGAGAAGGGCCATGAGGATGAGCAGTGGTCTGAAGCTGCTCTCCTGTGAGGACAGACTGAAGGAGCTGGGACTGCTCAGTCTGGAGAATAGAAGCCTCCAGGGAGACCTAATTGTGGCCTTCCAGTATCTGAACTGGGCTACAAGAAAGCTGGGGAGGGACTTTTTAGGGTGTCAGGGACTTTTTAGGGTGTCAAGGACTGATAGAACTGGGGGGAATGGAACAAAACTAGATATGGGTAGATTCAGATTGATGTTAGGAAGAATTTCTTTGCCATGAGGGTGGTGAGAGACTGGCACAGGTTGCCCAGGGAGGTGGTGGAAGCCTCATCCCTGGAGGTTTTTACAGCCAGGCTGGAGGTGGCTGTGAGCAACCTGATGTAGTGTGAGGTGTTGCTGGCCATGGCAGTGGGGTTGGAACTGGATGATCCTTGAGGTCCCTTTCAATCTTAACAATTCTATGATTCTATGATGTTTTTAGGAGAGATATTATTTAAGACACAGGTTCTGTAGCATTTCTGAACACCTATAATATTTATTTAGAAAAAAAAAAAACCAGAAAATATATCTGTTTCTGGAATCATGATAAATTGTTGAACACAAATATCAGAGAGAAAATTTGCCACTAATTAAATATTCCTGTAGATCTTCAGGAATAATTTTCCTTTCTAAGAGGAATGTATTTTTGCTGGACTTGAAATTCTTCATTCAAACCACAAGTTCAGTGGAGTGAGGTGATCATGGTCACGGACAAAACACCTGCACTTGACATTGTGAATAACCTGCACATGCACATGTTGCAGAATTGAATGAATAACTGTTGCAGAATACAGAATTACCCAGGTTGGAAAAGACCTTCAAGATCATGCAGTCCAACCTACCATCCAAGACTATCTGCTCAACTAAACCATGGTACCAAGTGCCTCATCCAGTCTCTTTTTAAACACTTCCATTGATGGTGACTCCACCACCTCCCTGGGCAGCCTGTTCCCTTTACATTTATTTGAACCAGTGTATATAAACCAGAATATTAGTCAACAAGTGTTAAACTAGGGATGGGTAGGTTTAGACTGGACATTACCTGAAGGGATGTTGTAGCTGGATGGGGGCTGGTCTCTTCTCCCAGGCACCCAGCACCAGAACAAGAGGACACAGTCTCAATCTGCACCAGGGGAGGTCTAGGCTGGATGTTGGGAAGAAATTCTTCCCAGAAAGAGAGATTGGCCATTGGAATGTGCTGCCCAGGGAGGTGGTGGAGTCACCATCACTGGAGGTGTTTAGGAGGAGACTTGATGGGGTGCTTGGTGCCATGGTTTAGTTGATTAGATGGTGTTGGGTGATAGGTTGGACTCGATGATCTCAAAGGTCTTTTCCAACCTGGTTAATTCCATTCCATTCCATTCCATTCCATTCCATTCCATTCCATTCCATTCCATTCCATTCCATTCTATTCTATTCTATTCTATTCTATAAAATTTCTTCAGGGAAAGAGTGGTCAGGCATTGAAATGTGCTGCCCAGGGAGGTGGTTGTATCACCAGCCCTGGAGGTGTTTATAGGTGTTTTGGATGTGGTGCTTGGGGCTATGGTTTAGGAGTAAACATTGTAGAGTAGGGTTATGAATTGGACTTGGTGATCCTGAGGGTCTTTTTCAACCTGAATGTTTCTGTGATGCTGTGAAACATTTAATAGTGTAAACAATTTGAGGTTTTAGAGTTGCAGGAATGCAGGTGAATAAGCAGGCAAAAAGAATTTAACCAGCTGACAAAAAATTCCAGGAGTTTACAACCTGGGTGAAAGGAAGCTAATATAATGCTGGTAAGTGGCTTCCACAATAACAACCCAAAATACAGGCAGCCCTGCTACATTTACATTAGAAAAATATTTGTGAGGTAACTTTTTCAGTTGTCTGTCTTCCTTAGCACAGTGATAACAGGCAACAGCTGCTGCAAACTTCTATGTTGAAGTCACTCAGAAATGTTGACAAGTCACAGAAAAGACTGGCATAGAAAGTAGGCAGGCTACAAATGGGATTTACGTGGAGCATCTGACTCTGTGTAAGCAATAAATAATGCTCACTCAATTTTATTAACCTGTCCTTCAATAATCTCTGTCATTGTTAACAAGTCTGCTAGATCTGATGAGCAAGTCCTGGAAACATTTCTCTTTTCTTTTTAAATGAAATGATTTGTCTTTTCTATCCTAATCTTTTCTTATTAGTTTTTTTCTGCCGTGGAGTAAACTACACACATAGAAACCCTCTGTATAGTACAGACAAGAGGACACAGTCTCAAGCTGCACCAGGGGAAGTTTAGGCTGGAGGTGAGGAGAAAGTTCTTCACAGGGAGAGTTGTTAGCCGTTGGAATGTGCTGCCCATGGAGATGGTGGAGTCACCATCCCTGGAGGTGTTCAAGAGGGGACTGGACGTGGCACTTGGTGCCATGGTTTAGTAGTCATGAGGTGTTGGGTGACAGGTTGGACCTGATGATCTTTGAGGTCTTTTCCCACCTTATTGATTCTAAGATTCTATGAAGATCACATCTATCATCAGAGTTTAAGCAAACCACAACTCAGAAAAACTTTGTTTTCCCAAAATTGCAAATGCTAAGCAGGGCAAAGGAGTTTACATGCTGCTTGAAAGATTTGCTTGTGGGACTTTTTTTTTGTCAAGTGGAAATAGCTGTCACCTAGCATCCAGCTCATTGAATCATAGAATAGAATCAATCAGGTTGGAAAAGACCTCAGACATCATCAAGTCCAACATATTATGTAATACCTAACACCTCATGACAACTAAACCGTAGATCCAAGTGCTATGTCCAATCCTTTAATGAACACTTCCAGTAATGATGACTCCACCGCCTCCCTGGGCAGCACATTCCAACAGCTAACAACTCTCTCTGTGAAGAACTTTCTCCTCACCTCCAGCCTAAACTTTCCCTGGTGCAGCTTGTGACTGTGTCCTCTTGTTCTGGTGCTGATTACCTGGGAGAAGAGACAAACCCCTTCCTGGCTGCAACCTCCCTTCAGGTAGTTGTGTGATGCCCATCCACAAGAAGGGTCAGATGGAGGAACCTGGAAACTCCAGGCCTGTCAGCCTGACCTCAGTGCCAGGGAAAATTATGGAGCAGATCATCCTAGGGGCAATCACTGCACACCTGAAGGATGGCCAAGGGCTCAGGTCCAGCCAGCATGGATATAGGAAGGGCAGGTCCTGCTTCTCCAACCTGTGTTGGGTGACAGGTTGGATTTGATGATCTCTGAGGTCTTTTCCAACCCTATTGATTCTATGAAGTTGTGGACTCTTCTTCCCTGGAGACTTTCCAAACCCACCTGGACACATTCCTGTGCAGACTACCCAGGGTGATCCTGCTTTGGCAGGGGTGTTGGATTCGATGATCTCTGGAGGTCCCTTCCATCCTCTAATGTACTGTGCTACTGTGAAACACTTGAATTTTTTATGTTGTAGTAAGGAGGGATTATTTCAAGAAGGAAGTTTACTTTTTAAACCTAATTTGACTTCTAAGAGAGTCATTCAAAATGATTGTGCTGCTTTAAACAAATCTTAGTCTCTGAAAATGTATCAGGTGCCATCCATTCTGCAGGAAATATGGAATGAGAGTTTAGTTTGCAACAGCAATAAGCAACCTAACATCATACATTCAGAAAACAAATTAAATCCATCATAAAGACATATATAAAATTGCATCCTCTAAGAAGTTAATTCTATACAACTGAATGGAAGTCTTACAAATTAGCCTACAAAACACTGCTCTTATTATGAGAAGTTGAAATACTGGAGTTTGGAAATAAATGTGTGCTTGCAATGATTAAGCTTTACTTCATCATTCTTAATATGCCCAATTTGCTCTTTCTACACTGAATGACATTATCAAGCACTTATTTATGCCAGGAGAGAGATGCTTCGGGGATAATCCCTCCCCCCCACATGTTATTTTTAATTACTGCCAATAAATATTTATCATGTTCATAGAATGGTCTGGTTGGAAAGGACCTCCAAAGGTCATCTAGTCCAAACCCCTCTGCAGTCAGCAGGGACATTCACAACTAGATCAGGTTGCCCAGAGCCCTTTTGATCCTCACTTTGTATATCTCCAGGGATGGGGCTCCAACCACCACCCTGGGAAACCATCTCTAGAGTCCCATCACTCTCATAGCAAAGAACCTGTTCCTATCATCCAATCTAAATCTGCTCTTCTCTAGTTTGAAGCCATTGCTCCTTGTCCTATCACTACAGGCCTTTGTAAACAATCTCCATCCTTCTTGTAGGCTCCCTTCAGGTACTGGCAGGCTGCTATTAGGTCTCTCCAGAGCCTCCTCTTCTCCGGTCTGAACACTCCCAGCTCCCTCAACCTGTCCTCGTAGCAGAGGTGCTCCAAACCCCTGATCATATTCAGGGCTCTCCTCTGGACCCTCTCCATCAGGTCCATGTCCTTCCTATATTGAGGGCTCCAGAGTTGGACACAATACACCAGATGAGGTCTCAGCAGAGCAAAGTGACAGAATCAGCTCTCTGGATCTGCTGGCAAAACATCTTTTGATGAAGCCCAGGATGTGATTTGCCTTCTGGATGTCTGCAGGCTCACACTGCCTGCTCATGACCTTTAAACGCATCCAGGGATAGTCACTCAAACACTTTTCTGGGCAGCCTGTTCCAATGCTTGACTCCACTTTGGTTTGACTACTCTTTCCCATTGGAATGTGCTGCCCAGGGAGGTGGTGGGGTCACCATCACTGGAGGTGTTTAGGAAGAGACTGGATGAGGCACTTGATTCAGTTGATTAGATGGTGTTGGGTGATAGGTTGGACTCGATGACCTCATAGGTCACTTCCAACCTGGTTAATTCTATTCTATTCTATTCTATTCTATTCTATTCTATTCTATTCTATTCTATTCTATTCTATTCTATTCTATTCTATTCTATTCTATTCTATTCCATTCCATTCCATTCCATTCCATTCCATTCCATTCCATTCTTCTTTTTGTTTGTTTGTTTGGGGTTTTTTTCCTTCTTTTTCTGGTTAAGCCTCTTTGCAACACATGTTTTAAAGCATGTTTATTTTTCTTTGGTGTCTGCATTTATATTTAGAGTGAAACCTGACTGTACAGATGTTGTTTCCATAAAAGCCTGTTGAGAAGGCTGGGTGAATAATTCCAAGTAACTTCCTATGAGCAACAGGAAAATAAACTAATAATAATAATAATAAAAAGGTCTCATCTGGAGCTATGAACTTCTTTCTTTACAAACAAATGAGCAGTACAGTACTTCATAGGGACAATTAAAACTTTTAAATTGAAACAATTATAAAGGGATTTAGCCTAAAAAGCTAAAAGCTACTTGAGTAACTACCCATATCCATAGTTAGGAAAGCTTCATGAGATGCCTGACTCTCTGCCAGTAAATACATGCAGGAGTAATAAATCTTTGTCAAGTCCAGCTCCCAGTAGGATTTCCATTCTCTTTTTTTCCAACCTATTTACTTCAGTGTCCTTATTCACACTACACCTATGAGATCAGGCAACAAAACAGTTTTCTGAGCACTGTGCTGATCTGTTACCACAATGACCACAAACTTGATGATCCTTTACTTAGGAAGAGGCTTGGCAGGGCTCTGGGCAGCCTGATCTAGTTGTGGATGCTCCTGGTTACTGCAGAGGGGGTTGGACTAGTTGACCTCTGAAGGTCCTTTCCAACCCAGACCATTCTGTGATTCTGTGATTCTATCACTCTGTGATTCTATCACTCTGTGATTCTGTGATTCCCTGATTCTATGATTCTATCATTCTGTGATTCTAAGATTCTATGATCCTGTGATTCTGTGATTCTATGATTAAATGATTCTATGATTCCCTGATTCTATGATTCTGTGATTCCATGATTCTGTGATTCCACCATTCTATCATTCTGTGATCCTGTGATTCTATCATTCTGTGATTCTAAGATTCTGTGATCCTGTGATTCTATCATTCTGTGATTCTATCATTCTATCATTCTGTGATTCTATTTTTCTGTGATTCTATGATTCCCTCATTCTATCATTCTATGATTCTATGCTTCTATGAAGTGGGAGACATCAGCAGAATAAAATAGGGGGGAAGAATGTTTCTGTGTCTGTTATTTGTACACCCTTCAGTATTTATCTATGCTATCACAAGCATGTAAACATGATGGACACCAAGCTGCTGGATGCTGATTCGGACTTTTAAGCCTTGATGGGACATTGTGAGGGGATGGGGACAGGTGAGATGAGACCCAAAGCCTCATCCAGTGTGAGGAACCTGCAAAAGAGCACCAAAGCCACCTTGTCCCATTGTGAATGGCCACAACATCTGATGTCTCTCCCCTCTGGCGTTTCTTGCCAGGCAAGAAGAGCTTTGGAGTGGCCTCCTGGCAACACTACACAAAGAGAAACAACCTCACCCAGGTCCTGCAGGGATTTAAGGATAAGGGAGATGCACAGTGACAGGAGCTGGTTGCATCCCACCCAGGGCTAGAAGGTCAGTAGAGCTTCCAAACACTCGTGCCAACAGTTGTATTTTTTACCTTATTTTCATTCTTGCAACACTCATTTTTTGTAACACCTTGAGACATGGTGGCCAGGATGAACCCTCCCCCCAAAGGCAGCATGTCCAGGGGGGTCACCTTGGCTATGTGGTCATGGAGGGGTTGGGTAGGAGGTTGGACTTGATGATCTTAGAGGTCTTTTCCAGCCTTAATCATTTTATGATTCTATGAATACTGGATGTGTTTTGACTGGAAGCACTCTATAAACATCTTCCACTACTGTCTAGCCAGTTTCACTCTGTGTTTTGTTTTGTTATAGAATGATAGAATTGTTAGGGTTGGAAGGGACTCCAAGGGTCATCTAGTTCCAAATCCCTGCCATGGACAGGGACACCTCACACTAGAGCAGGTTGCTCACAGCCACATCCAGCCTGCCCTTAAAAACCTCCAGGAATGAGGCTTCCACCACCTCCCTGGGCAACCTGTGCCAGTGTTTCACCACCCTCATGGGGAAGAACTTCTTCTTAACAACCAGTATCTCTCTCCATATATATATATATATATATACACACACACAGTATGGCTTTTCACTTCACAAAGATCACAGTAACCTACATTTGCATTTAAGCTGCCACCACAAGGTATATTCAGGCTGGTGTTGGAATATAGCCATTAATGCAAGTAATCCAAACTGAGGATATCTGGAGCTCCTTGGTACAAAAAGGCCACATAACTTTCCTGCATTCTCAGGGAAATCTGTTGCTCAAGTGATGTAAATACAGGCTTTTTACTCTGATCACATAATTATCATCTTCATTCAGTCTGGAGAAGAGAAGGCTCCAAGGAAACCTCATTGTGGCCTTCCAGTATCTGAAGGGGGCTACAAGAAAGCTGTGGAGGGACTTTTTAGGGTGTCAGGGAGTGACAGGACTAGGGGGAATGGCACAAAACTAGAAATGGGTAGATTTAGATTGGATGTTAGGAAGAATTTCTTTGCCATGAGGGTGGTGAGAGACTGGCCCAGGTTGCCCAGGGAGGTGGTGGAAGCCTCATGCCTGGAGGTTTTTAAGGGCAGGCTGGATGTGGCTGTGAGCAACCTGCTCTAGTGTGAGGAGTCCCTGTCCATGTCAGGTGGTTTGGAACTAGATGATCCTTGAGGTCCCTTCCAACCCTAACAATTCTATGCTCTTATGTAGCCCTCCACAGATTCCATTGGGCTTGGAATTACCTTTAGAAAATAAATATTCAGGAAGCAATTTTCAGTCTGAAAATATTGATTCCTATCAATATTGCTTTTCATGGTATTCATTGCTAGTACCAACCCCTATTTGCAAAATGGAGCTAATTATTTCATAGTAGAATGCATTGGACATTGAATTACCAAATTTTGACAGATTTTTTTAATCCTCTTGCAATAGAAATATTCAGGAAAAAAGCCTTCTGCACTCTCTTCTTACACACCTCAGAAAAAAACAAAATAAAACCCCAAGATGACAGGGATTTGAAGGTGACTAAAAATTGACTCCTTTTACTGATAGTATTCCAGTGGGATGCCACAAGAACAGAGCAGATGGGCAGAATCACCTCCCTTGACCTGCTGGCTATGCATCTTTTCATGCAGCCTAGGATATGGTTGGCCTTTGGGGCTTCTTAGCAGGAATTCTCTCTGTCAATTCATTGCCCAGCCTGTATTTCTGCTTGGGGTTGCAGGACCTTGCACTTTGCCTTGTTGAACTTCATTAATTTGTCATGGGCACACCTCTCCAGCCTGTCAAGGTTTAGAATGGAATGGAATGGAATGGAATGGAATGGAATGGAATGGAATGGAATGGAATGGAATGGGATGGGATGATATGGGATGGGATGGGATGGGATGGGATGGGATGGGATGGGATGGGATGGGATAGAATAGAATAGAATAGAATAGAATAGAATAGAATAGAATAGACCAGACCAGGTTGGAAAAGACCTTTGAGATCATCAAGTCCAACCTATCACCCAACACCATCTAATCAACTAAACCATGGCACCAATTGCCTCATCCAGTCTCTTCTTAAACACCTCCAGTGATGGTGACTCCACCACCTCCCTGGGCAGCACATTCCAATGGCTAATCACTCTCTCTGTGAAGATTCCTCTGGATGGCATTCCTGCATCATGCCAACTGAACCACACAGCTTGGTGTCCTCAGCAAACTAGTTGAGAGAACCTTGATCCCACTGTCCATGTCACCAACAAATATGTTAAGCAGCACTGGTCCTGGTACTTTTCCTCAAGGAACTCCACTCATGTCATGTCTCCATTTGAAAACTGAGCCATTGATCATAACTCTTTGAGAGTAGCCATCTAACCAATTCAACATCCATCATCCATCAAACCCATGTCACAGAATCACAGAAACAGTCAGGTTGGAACAGACCCTTGGCACCATCAAGTCCAACCATTAACCCCACTCTACAAGGTTCACCGCTAAACCCTATCCTCAAGCACCACATTTAAACCACCTTTAAACACATCCAGGCTTGGGGACTCAACCACCTCCCTGGGCAGCACATTCCAATGCCTGACCACTCTTGCTGGGAAAAAAATTCTCCTAATGTCCAGTCTGTCCTTCTAATTTAGGGACCAGGAGGTCATGGGTGATAGTGTTGAAAGCTTTCCACATGTCCAGGAAGGTGACATCAGTTCATCAGTTGCTCTTCCCTTATCCACCAATGTTTGTCTTCAGAGTTTGTTACCTAATAGCACAACATTCAAGTGCAATGGCAAGAGCCTGCCATCACCCCTAAATGCCTTTCTTCTGGGCCCTTACTCCATCAAATTTGAGGCTTATCAGAAATTGCTCTCTTCATCTATTGATCTGAGTTTCAAATGAAAGAGAAATTAAGTTTGTCACCTACCAAGCAGAGAAATACTCAGGTCAAGCTTTGCAGTGGTATTTTGACATAGAAATATATATGAATAAAGAGCCTAGGCAACTAAAGATAAACTCATGTCTTTGTTGAGCCCTTAGCCCCTTGCAAAAGAGCTTTCAGCATTGACACATTTATGTGTCTGAAGTCCCACAGCTCTGCAGCCACCTTTGCAGGGCAGAGCAATTACCAAATATCTGGAAAGAATCTACTAACAGCCCCTCAAATGTCCAGTCCTGTAGCTCAGCTTGCAGCAAAGGTGCATGAAGACAACAACCCCACTCAAAATACAGCCAACAAAGACTTTTTCTTGAAAGGAAGATAATAGCCTTTTTCCTCTAAAACATATAAATTAACTAGCAGGTATTCTCTTTGTATCTCACCTTACTCCAATGACCTCCTCCTCAATAAGTATCCAATGAACTCTTTCTGAGAGCCTAAACAGCTAAGCAGTCTCTGCATGAAGTTATTTTTTGTTTTACAGAAGCTGAGCCAGATTTAAGAAAGAGCTCAAGATTCTTTCCTTCAAGGGAAGGAACATGGTTCTCCAGCCTATGATCAGAATAACCATCTGTGTGAGAGAAGCACCTCTGTCCTTTACACAGTTAATAAGTCACACTAGACAAGGCTCTGAGCAGCCTTATCTAGTTGAGGATGCCCCTGCTCAATGCAGGAGGGGTGGAACTAGATGACCTTTGGAGGTCCTTTCCAACCCAAACCATTCTATGATAATACATTTAACAATACAAGCTGTGCAGATTGAATATGCAGCCTTTGGAAATGGGTTTCTCTTCTCCACAAGAAGAACTGTTATAAAGACACAATAATGTCTGGATACTTCTCTCTGGTCTTTAGATATTTGTTTATTTATTCCTATGGAGAGGTACCCTAAAAGTGCAATGGAAGGAAGAATGCCTCTGCTTAGAACATGGAAGACTTCTGATTTATCTTCATTTTCCAAGCCACTGAAAGTTTACTGAGGCAGCCACAATCACAGCCTATGAATGTTCTCCAGAAAACAATAAATGTAATGACAACTGAAAAGCAGAACCTGATAGAGAACAAAAAAAAAAAAAAGCATAGAAAAATAATGCTGGGAAGAACAAGGAAAAATGTCCAGTGCATGGCAGACTCTGCTGTAAAAAGGTAGTGAGGGGTTTGGAGCACAAGCCCTATGAGGAGAGGCTGAGGGAGCTGGGGTTGCTTAGCCTGGAAAAGAGGAGGCTCAGGGGAGACCTTATTGCTCTCTACAACTACCTGAAGGGTGGCTATAGCCAGGAGGGGGTTGGTCTCTTCTCCCAGGCAACCACCAACAGAACAAGAGGACACAGTCTCAAGCTGTGGCAGGGGAGGTTTAGGCTGGATGTTAGGAAGAAGTTCTTCATAGAAAGAGTGATTGGCCATTGGAATGTTCTGCCCAGGGAGGTGGTGGAGTCACCATCACTTGAGGTGTTTAGGAAGAGACTTGATGGGGTTCTTGGTGCCATGGTTTAGTTGATTAGATGGTTCTGGATGAAAGGTTAGACTTGATGATCTCCAAGGTCTCTTCCAACCTGGTTAATTCTATCCTATCCTATCCTATCCTATCCTATCCTATCCTATCCTATCCTATCCTATCCTATCCCATCCTATCCTATCCCATCCTATCCTATTCCATTCCATTTTGACTACAACCAACAGAGTCCCTGCATTCTGTGTTACACTAAAAACTCATCCTGATGGGTGAAACACCTGCAGCCAGGTAACAGATTGTTAGAGGAGGCAGCTTTCATCTGTAGTGTACCAGTGGCTAGCGATGTCTGGTGCTCTTTGGAAAAATATTATCAGCACTTCCTGCAGAGATGAGAGCTGGAGTTCATAAACATGAATTTCTAATGTGCTTCATACTTGCATAAGTGTGCTCACTTGAGCATGCCACTCTGCCAATACTTTTTCTCCAGGAATACTCAACACCTAGTGAATTCAAATGAGTGTAATACACAGCCTTATGATTAATGGAAAATGGCAGAGAGTAAGGGACTGAAGCAGTTCGTGCTTTGCTTGATTAATTAATAAGAGACTCTCTTTTCCCAGCTTCAACTCGTTATGCTAATGAAATGTCATCAATTAAGGCTTTCCCCTGATTATTGAATCTGTCAGGTAGTGCTCAGTTAAAAAGCTGCATTCCTTTGCTGCCTTTGTAGAGTTGCCATCACAGCTTTTTATGAAATGCTACTTCCATTAGACAGTGTTTGCTCTGTTTTCTCATTATTGTATCATCCTGCTGACCTTGAGACAGGTGAACGTGGAATGCCCAAAATGAAACAGAGACAACACTATCTGGGGCACTGTGATTCAAGATAATGCATTAGCAGAAAAATAAATACCGTTCCTCATTCACAGTTCCTTCATAATTAATATCAGTCTGGCCGAAGATAAATCCAAGGAGAAGGTGTGACATTCAGAAATCTATGTTGTGTCTGTACTAGGCCATACTAAAAGATTAATACAAGATGAAGGGGATGTGTTTTAACTGTTTAAAACCCATTTTTGCCATGAAAACTATTTAATAGACAAGAAGTGAAAGGCCCAGTAGACGGACTGGACACAGTCTGCTGCCTCCACAGGGCCTGAGTACAGAATAGAATACAGAATTAACCAGTATGGAAAAGACCTTCAAGATCATCAAGTCCAACCTAGGACCCAGCACCATCTAATCAACTAACCCATAGCACCAAGTGCCTCATCCACTCTCTTTTAAAACACTCAGTGATGGTGACTCCACCAAAGTTAAAGATGTAGAGAGAAACCTCCCCACTCTGATAAGGATGTGAAATTATTATCCACTTGATTTTTCAAGTAGGTAGAGATGAGCTGGTAACAAAAGGTCTGAGGGCAATCACTAGAGACTTCAGGGCCTTGGTACAACTGGTGTAAAGATTAGGAACTCAAACAGTTCACAGTCTCAAGCTGCACCGGGGGAGGTTCAGGCTGGATGTTAGGAAGAAATTCTTCCCAGAAAGAGAGATTGGCCATTGGAATGTGCTGCCCAGGGAGATGATGGAGTCACCATCACTGGAGGTGTTTAAGAAGAGATTGGATGGGGCATTTGGTGCCATGGTTTAGTTGATTAGATGGTGTTGGGTGATAGGTTGGACTTGATCTCGAAGGTCTTTTCCAACCTGGTTAATTCTATTCTATTCTATTCTACTCTATTCCTAGTCTAGTCTATCCTATCCTGTTCTGTACTGTTCTGTTCTGTTCTCCTCTATCCCTCCAGTTGCAGGGACTGACAAGGGAATGAACTGGAATTGCCAGCAGATCAATACCTGGCTCTGAGCCTGGTGTCACTGGCAGGGCTTTGGGTTTTTTAATCATGCATTGGTTTACATGACAACATCACCTGCTGGCGATGCACAGAGGACACCTGTTGCAAGCAGGGAAAAGGCTCTTTGCACAGAAGATGGCAGGGCTCATCAAAAGAGCTCTGAACTAGATTGAAAAGGGTAAGGCAGTGCTGAGTACTTATTGTTAAGAATCATTGGGGAAAGCTAGCAAGGCAGTCATTATAGTATGATTCTGTTATAGACTGCTGTGGTGGGTTGAAATCACCCCCCAACATAAAATTGCCAGACCAGCTCAGCTGAAAGCAAATGAAGCTATATTTAAAAGCACAACTACAATCTAGAATTGTGGAATGCAATGAATATATACAAAATATACAATATTTACATATATATATACAATTTATAAATAACACAAGAATCCCCCTGGACAAAACCAGGGGGCTACTAATAGCTTCCCCCTCCCTACTTCCTTTCTCCCTGTACAAGGTAAAGGAGAGAGAAGAGCAGAGCTGGTGTTAGTACTTAACCACAACAAAGATCACAGCCAAAGTTAGCAACAGCTAAACAAAAGCCAGCCACTATCTGCTAGAGCAAAGCAGCAGAAAAGAGAAAGAGTTAGTTTACCAAACCAACTAAATTTTCCTAGACACAGCCTAAAACTACTACAACTGCCCAAAAAGGATGCGGATGCAGACAAAATATTCTGTAGGCAGCTAGAAGTACTGCAATCACCTGCCCTTGTTCTTTTGGGGGACTTCAATTTACCAGGTGTCTGCTGGAAATACAACATGCAGAAAGGAAACAATCCAGAGGTTCCTGAATTATGTGGAGTACAAATTCGTGACACAGCTGGTGAGGGAGCAGGCTAGGGAAGTCACCCTACTATTTGTGACTAGAGAGGGACTTGTGGAGAGCAGCTGGAGCCCATCTTGGGCACAGAGATCATGAAATGATAGTTTCAGTTCTTAGAGAAGCAAAGACCTGCAAGATCATCAAGTCCAACCCAATCACCCAACCCTATCTAATCAAGTAGACCATGGCACTAAATGCCTCATCCAGTCTCTTCTTAAGTACCTCCAGGGATGCTGACCCCACCACCTCACTGGGCAGCCCTTTCCAATGGCCAATCTCTCTTTCTGTGAAGAACTTCTTTCTAAGATCAAGGCTAAACTTCCCCCTTCACAGCTTGAGACTGTGTCCTCTTCTTCTGTTGCTGGTTGCCTGTGAGAAGAGACCAACCCCCACGTTTCTGCAATCTCCGTTCAGGTAGCTGTGGACAGCAATAAGGTCTCCTCTGAGCCTTGTGCAGGATGGATCCAACAGCGAATTCTGTATGAAAAGAGGGTAGCAGCTTCTGCCCTGAGAAGTCCACTGAATACTACATGCTGTGGGAAGACACTCAGGAAAAGAAATACTCTCCCTTCTCATATTTTTCCCTAACCATTTTTGTTTTACTCTGGATACAGTCAGAAAACCAGTGCTGAATTAGAAAACAGGACTTTTGGCTTGCACACAAAATACCCCAAAAACCCCAGCCACCCAAGCAAAACAAGGCAGACACCCACATTGTAGAGTTACAGTTCTGGTACATCTTCAAGAAGTCTGCAACTCAGTAATTTGCCAAATGGCAAACAAACTATAGAGACTCTTAATCTAATAAAAAGATCAAATTCCTGAGGGGAAAAAAAACAAACCACAAACCAACAAACAAACCCCCAATGACAACAACAAAAAACACAACAAAAAACCAAACCCACCACAACAGAATCAGCAAAGAAACAACAGGGCAGGAGTAAAATCTTTGAGTACAGAATTGTGACCGTTTGAGGCTGTGCCTTTAAGAACAAACAGTGCTGGGACACTGGCTAAATGTTTTCGGTACTAGAACAAAAACATTCTGATATTCTAAACGAATTTCATTGGTGGATGGATAAAATGCAACTTTAAATTGTAAAGCAGTTGGAATTCTTTTTTTCTCTCAGTTCAGTTTGGTTTGGGAGTTTGGGAGTGTGGGTTTCAGCCTGTTCTCCCTGCCTGCTTCTCTGCGAACTGCTGGAGTTGGCCTTGAGATAAGCAAAAACTAATCCTGCATGGGCTTTTGAAGCTTACTAATAACTCTTTTCCTTAGTAACTTGACTTTCTTTCTCTCTAACCCCCTTTTTTGGGAAAAAAAAGGGAGGTAGGGGGAGAGAGAGGGGGATACAGGGAGGGGATCCCTCCTCGGGGAGGGATTTTTGTTGTGTTATTTCTCTTTGCTGTGTATTTCTGTGTATATATTGTAAATACTTGTATATATTGTGTTATATATAACCTGCTTTCCATATATGCTTGTAAATATATAGCTTTGCTCCTCCGACTGGGTTAGCTGTGGTTTCTCACTCTGTGGGGGAGAGAGAGAGAGAGACCCTCTCTCAACCTACCACAAGAATACAGAATTAACCAGGTTGGAAAGACCTTTGAGATCATCAAGTCCAATCTATCACCCAACACCGTCTAACCAAGTTAACCATGGCACTAAGTGCCTCATCCAGGCTCTTTTTAAACACCTCCAGTGATGGTGACTCCACCACAGAGAGACCAACAGAATTACAGAGTCAAGCAGGTTGGAAAAGACCTCAGAGATCATCAAGTCCAACCTGTTACATAATACCTAACACCTCCTGACAACTAAACCACGGCTCCAAGTGCCACATCCAATCCTTTTTTGAACACCTCCACTGATGGTGACTCCACCACCTCCCTGGGCAGCACATTCCAATGGGCAATCACTCTCTCTGGGAAGAATTTCTTCCCAACATCCAGCCTAAACTTGCCCTGGCGCAGCTTGAGACTGTGCCCTCTTGTTCTGGTGCTGGTTGCAGTACATTTGAAGTGTGCTTTGCTGCTTTTTTCCTGGTGATGTAAGTTCACTTTCATGTTTTCCTTTTCTCTCATCATTACTTCTCTTGGAAAGAGTATGAAAATTTATGGTGACTTGAAGTCTTGGGAAATGAAAACAAATGATGAATCATAAGGCTGTGGCAGTTTTAGGCTGATGCCTAGGAAAGTTTTCCACAAACTGTGTAGAAAACTAGTAGAATGTAAATAAATTACCATTGGATGTGAAAGAGAAAATAATGATAAGCAGATACAAGCTGGTAGCTTTTGCTTGGCTGCTGCCAACCTTAGCTGTGTTCTTGTTGTGGCTAAGCACTAACAAGCTGCTCTCTGTTCTTCTCTCTCTTACCTTGTACAGGGGGGAAGGGAGTACTGAGGGGGAAGCTATTAGTATCCCCCTGGTTTTGTTCAGGGGGGGTTCTTGTGTGGTTTATAAATTGTAAATCCATGTAAATATTGTATATTTTGTACATATTCATTGCATTTCAGCTTTCTGGATTTTAGAGTGCCTGTAAATATAACTTTATTTCCTTTCCAACTGAGCTGGTCTGGCAATATTATTTTGGGGGGAAATTTCAACCCACCACACTTTCATATTTTCCCTATCATCATTACTTCTCTTGGGAAGAGTATGAAAAGTTATGGAGAATTCAAGTCTTGGGAAATGAAAACAATTAAATAATCATACGGCACAGCCTCGGATTCACTGCATATATTTTGTGTATTGTTCGTGAGATCCCAGGATCACAGGATGTCAGGGGTTGGAAGGGACCCAAAGAGATCATTGACTCCACCCCCCCTGCCAGAACAGGACCATACAATCTAGCTCAGGTCACAAAGCAATGCATCCAGACAGGCCTTGAAAGTTTCCAGAGAAGGAGACTCCACAATCTCTCTGGGCAGCCTGTTCCAGGGCTCTGTGAGCCTTACAGTAAAGAAGTTTCCCCTTGTGTTGAGGTGGAACCTCCTGTGCTGCAGCTTACATCCATTGCTCCTTGTCCTACCCCAGGGAGCAAGTGAGCAGAGCCTGTCCCCTCCCTCCTGACCCCCAGCCCTCAGATATTTATAAACATTTATTAAATCCCCTCTCAGTCTTCTCTTCTCCAGACTACAAAGCCCCAGGTCCCTCAGCCTCTGCTCACCAGGCAGTGCTCCAGTCCTCTTATCATCCTCTTAGCCCTCCACTGGACCCTCTCCAGCAGATCCCTGTCCCTCTTAAGCTGGGGAGCCGAAAACTGAAGGCAGTACTCAAGATGAGTTCTCACCAGGTCAGAGTAGAGTGGGAGGAGAATCTCCCTGGATCTGTTGGACACACCCCAGGATTCCATTGACCTTCTTGGCCACCAGGACACATTGCTGTCCCATGGATAACTTGTTATCCACCAGGAGTCCCAGGTCCCTCTCCATGGGGCTGCTCTCCAGCAGATCACCTCCCAGCCTGTACTGTTGCAGTTTATTATTCTACCCCCAATGCAGGACTCTGCATTTGTCCTTGTTGAACTTCATTAGGTTCCTCTATGTCAGCTCTCAGTCTGTCCAAGTCTCACTGGATGGCCACACAACCTTCAGCTGTATCAGCCAAGCCTCCCAGTTTGGTGTCATCAGCAAACCTGCTGAGCTGACACTCTGTTCCCTCACCAGTGTCATTGATGAAGATTGTTGTAGCGTGTTGGGCAGGAACCTCCCATTTAAAACATTTAGAGGTTTCTCTAGAGATTCTACATTGCAAGTTGTTAAAGGTATGTGGTATTCAACATTGCATTTTTGTCTTCCCACCATCCAACCCATGTAATATCTGACAACTATCTGACAATCCAAAGCAGATTCTTCTGGTGAGAGGGTTCTGTTTAATGCTAAAAGGACTCATTTAGTGAAGTGATCCTTAAAAAAAAAAAGCAGTGTAAAAGTAGCTCATGTAGATAAGGAAGAAAAACATAGTAAACTTTGAGTACTTTCATAATTACTGAGATATCTTTAGTTTCCCCCCCCCCTTGTTTTCCATCTTTCCCTAATCACAAATATTTCAGTTCAACCCCATTTATCTATGCTATGAGCTGGCCTGTGGCAAAGACATGAATTCCTCTTTTTCTTTGTGACAGCCTATTCGCAGATTCTTAGAATAGTTTAGGTTGGAAAGGACCTTAAAGATCTTCTAATTCCAACTCCCCTGCCATGGGCAGAGACACCTTCCACTAGAGCAGGTTGCTCAAGGTCTCCTCCAACCTGGCCATTAACCCCTCCAGGAAAGGGTCATCCCTGGGCAACCTGTTCTGGGGTTTCACCACTCTCACTGTAAAGAACTTCTTAATCTTCAGTCTAAATCTACCCTACTCAAGTTTAAAGCTGTTCCCTCTCATCCTATCTCTACAAGCCCTTGCAAAAAGTCCCTGCCCAGCTTTCTTGCAGGCCCCCTTCAGGTACTGGAAGGCCACTCTAAGGTCTCCTCAGAGCCTTCTTTCCCCAGCAACTCCCTCAGCCTGGCCTCTATTAGTTCAAAGCATCCACTTGTCTGCCAAGGTGGGGGATAAAAAACAAGCATTTACTGAAAGAACACGTGCAACATGCTTCAAATTCAAGCCACACATTTATTTGAGATAGGATTTGCATGGTTCGAATCTCCTTACAATTCTTTTCCTTACCCCACACGCTCCTTTACAGTTATTGAGTAGTCACAGTTTTTCCCAGTCACATAGAACATACCAAAGAATGCAGAATTTCCCAGATTTTTTGTTTTAATGGTTTTAATAATGATTAAAAAATAAAATAAAATTGGAAGCTTTTAAGGCCAGGATGGATGTGGCTGTGAGCAACCTGATGTTCCATGGCAGGGGCGTTGGAACTAGGTGATCTTTGTGGTCCCTTCCAACCCTAACAATTCCATGATTCTATGACTGTATCTGTTTATTAGGTTTGTTTGAAAGACTTTGGGACTATAACTGGATTTGAATTCTTTCTTCTAACAGCCTCAGGCAAGCACTAGAAGTATTCTGAATATGTCTCCATTTAATGTGATTGAATACCTTGTCTGAGGCAGCAGTATGTCTACAGCAGGGTCTCAGACTAAGGCTGCTTGATTGATACCTTTAGCTTCATTACAGAGTCAGTTTATAACATTTGTGGAGATGTGTAACTTGTATGCTTCATTTTGCTCATTTATTAAGCAAACAAAATAGTTTAATTAAAGAAGATGCAATAACATTTTGAGTCCCTCAAGGCTCAATGATAGAATTCTACTTCAATATGAGCTCTATTATTTACTGTAGTCATTACCTTACTGGTGTTGTGAACACTTGAAATTATTCCCTGCCCTATTAAAGCTGTCTCCTGTTATCAGGATTGTGAAGCAGTTGGGAAAAGCTGCACTGACCCTTTCCATCAAACTTAATGCTCCTGATGACATCTTAGATTGGACGTTTAGCTCTTCAAATGTGGTCATTCACAGAAAAGGACCTGAGGATGCTGCTTGACAGCTGGCTGAACATGAGTCTGTGGTGTGCTCAGGTGGCCAAGAAGGCAAACAGCATCCTGGCCTGCATTAGGAACAGCATGGCCAGTAAGACAACAGAGGTGATTGTCTCTTTAATGCTGGGGACTGCTGAGGCACACCTTGAGTACTAGATTCAGTTTTGGGTGCCACAGTAGGAGACTTCAAGGTGCTGGAATATGCTCAGGGAATGGCAACGAAGCTGGCAAAGGGTCTTGAGAATAAGTCTTATGAAGTGCAGCTGAGTGAGCTGGGGTTGTTTAGTCTGAAGAAAAGGAGGCTGGGGGAGACCTGCAACTACCTGAAAGGAGGTTGTAGAGAGATAGGTGTTGGTCCCTTTTCACAAGTCACAATTCATAGGACAAGAGGACATGGCATCAACTTATGCCAGGGTAAGTTTAGGTTAGACGTTAGGAAAAACTTCTTCATTGAAAGCCTTTAAGACTGAAACAGGTTGCCCAGCAAAGTGGCTGAATTTCAAAAGACACATAGTTGTGGTTCTAAAGGATATGGTTTTGTGGTGGCCCTGGTAGAGTTAGATAATGGTTGGGCTTGATGATCTTGAAGGTCTTTTCCAACCATAACAATCCTGTGATTCTGATTCATGAAGATTCTAGCCAGATATCTCACTAAAGAGCTCAGATTCCCACAGTTCTCAACTGCTTGTGTGGGAAAAGCTTCTGTTGAAGTACTGTGCATTAAGATTGTTGCATTCTTCATTTTTAGGAGAACTTGGCTACAAATTTATTTTGATTCACCAGATTAGAAAGAACTGCTTTGTCCCTGCAAAAAAAGATTCTTCTTGCTGCTGTTCAGCATCTGAAAGTTTTCCTTTATATCAGTCATTCCCCCATGAGAAACAGCTTTTTCTGTGGTGTTTTGGTGGGTTGGGTTTTTTGGGGGTTGGGGTGGGTGTTGTGTTTTGTGTTTGTTTGTTTGTGCTTGGGGTTTTTTGTTTTCACTACAACTGTTTCCAGAATTGTATCAATGATCTTTGAACTTGCTTTGTTATAGTATTATTTCAGGGGAAGGAGATGGTGGGTTTGTTTGGCCTTGCCTTGCCCCTTCCCTTCCCTTCCCTTCCCTTCCCTTCCCTTCCCTTCCCTTCCCTTCCCTTCCCTTCCCTTCCCTTCCCTTCCCTTCCCTTCCCTTCCCTTCCCTTCCCTTCCCTTCCCTTCCCTTCCCTTCCCTTCCCTTCCCTTCCCTTCCCTTCCCTTCCCTTCCCTTCCCTTCCCTTCCCTTCCCTTCCCTTCCCTTCCCTTCCCTTCCCTTCCCTTCCCTTCCCTTCCCTTCCCTTCCCTTCCCTTCCCTTCCCTTCCCTTCCCTTCCCTTCCCTTCCCTTCCCTTCCCCTCTCAATATTTTTCCTTTCCTTTCTTTGTTTTTCTTCTATTTTCCTTTCTTTTATTATTTTTAAATTTTTTTCCTTTCTTTTCTTCTTCCCCCCCCTTTTTTTCTTATTCTTTCTCTTCTCTTCTCTTCTCTTCTCTTCTCTTCTCTTCTCTTCTCTTCTCTTCTCTTCTCTTCTCTTCTCTTCTCTTCTCTTCTCTTCTCTTCTCTTCTCTTCTCTTCTCTTCTCTTCTCTTCTCTTCTCTTCTCTTCTCTTCTCTTCTCTTTCCTTTTCTTTATTTTATTTTCATTTCTTATAAAAATGTCAGCATAATTATCTGGTTTATGCATTCAGCAGCTAACCAGCAAGTGTGCATTGTAAACATCTGGCCCTTAATCTCTGCTTACTTGTCAACTGCATTTTTATTAATTCAAATATACAATTGCTCAGTTGTGAAAATTTAGATTTAACTTTATTAGGTAGTCAAGAGACAAAGGTTATTGAGATGATAAATGAGGAGGAATAAAAAGAAGAAATAAAGTCAAAATGTTTGTATGCTCTGTTATGAGAAAGAAAATTAGCTGGTTAGTTGAAGTGATAATTTCCAGCCAGGTTTGCAGAATCAAGAAGACACTCAACAGTCAGATTTTATCCTCTAGCTAAGGGCATGTTCCTTATCACATGCTAACCATAACAGGTACAGCTGGAAGTCTCTAGTAGTCTGGGAGATTCCTGTTCTAGATGGGGCTGCCAGGCCTCAGAATAGGGCTGGAGTAGAGGGTCTCAGTGCTGCTACTTGTGTTAGGGTCATGTGGAAATCACAGACACTGCTGTGATGTGGCTTTTGCCAATTTCTAGCATCTTCTGTCCTAAGCTAGAATTCTGCTTACTCGCTCCAGCTGCTAATCTGTTTCTGCATACCTCAGCTCACAAAATACTATGCTGATATATTCTGTGAACCAGATTGAATAGCTTTCAACTGCTGCAGCTTAGTCTGCTGGTATTTTAACTAACCACCTGATATTCACATTTTTGGATTGCCTGTTCTGCTGAAGTTAAAAATAAATAAATTAATATTTAAATGTACCTTCAAGAGTGAAAATTTTATTGGTTTTTTTTAGGGGAAAAAAATAAACCCCCCAAATATTTCACTGCTGCTGTTTATATCCTAAGGAAATCCCAGGAAAAGAACAACGGACTGTAGCATGTACCTGGTAACTATGACAACTAAAATATGGTTTGCAGTGATATCTAATGCTAGATGATAAGAATCAGTGGGGTTTGTTGTTGCTGTTGTTCAGAAATGAAGACTAAAATCTAAGACTTATCTACACCTGGCAAAGGGTGGTGTTGGTTGATAGGTTGGACACGATGATCTTGAAGGTCTCTTCCAACCTGGTTTATTCTATTCTATTCTACTCTATTCTATTCTACTCTATTCTATTCTATTCTATTCTATTCTATTCTATTCTATTCTATTCTATTCTATTCTATTCTATAACAAGATAATAGCTCAGCATGGCAAGACCCAGTATCCCCTTCCATACATGTGCTAGCAGCTAACCCACAATACAAGGCAATGGGAGAATCAAACCTCATCATGTGAAATTAGAATAGAATAGAATAGAATAGAATAGAATAGAATAGAATAGAATAGAATAGAATAGAATAGAATAGAATAGACCAGGTTGGAAGAGACCTTCAAGATCATCGTGTCCAACCTATCATCCAACACCCCCTAATCTTCAAGCTTTCCACTTCCTTAAGTAAGGCAAAAATCTTTTCTTCAGTATGAGTACAGCAACTGAAGTCTTTTCTTACAGAGAATGTTACCATGGAAAAGTTTGTCATATTAT
Source organism: Dryobates pubescens (assembly GCF_014839835.1). Lineage (NCBI taxonomy): Eukaryota > Metazoa > Chordata > Aves > Piciformes > Picidae > Dryobates > Dryobates pubescens. The sequence goes on along the minus strand of NC_071616.1, from coordinate 42,738,138 downwards.
TCAAAAGGTTATACACTGTGCCCAGAAAGAAAATGTAGAATGGAGCAAGAGCAGGGAAGTCATCGTGCCCCTGTACTCAGCACTGGTTAGCCCACACCTTGAGTACTGTGTCCAGTTCTGGGATCCTCAACTTCAGAAGGACATTGAGACACTTGAACGTGTCCAGAGAAGGGCAATGGGGCTGAGGAGGGGTCTGGAGCACAAACCCTGTGAGGAGAGGCTGAGGGAGCTGGGGTTGCTTAGCCTTGAGAAGAGGAGGCTCAGGGGAGACCTTATTGCTGTCTGCAACTACCTGAAGGGAGGTTATAGCCAGGAGGGGGTTGGTCTCTTCTCCCAGGCAACCAGCACCAGAACAAGAGGACACAGTCTCAAGTTGCACCAGGGGAGGTTTAGGCTGGATGTTAGGAAGAAGTTCTTCATAGAAAGAGTTATTGGCCATTGGAATGTGCTGCCCAGGGAGGTGGTGGAGTCCCCATCCCTGTAAGTGTTCATAAAGGATTGGATGTGGCACTTGAAGCCATGGTTTAGTTGTCATGATGTGTTAGATATTAGGTAATAGGTTGGACTTGATGATCCCTGAGGTCTTTTCCAACCTGGTTGATTCTATGATTCTGTGATTATGTGCACTGGGTTGTTTTCTGAAGGAGTTTGTCTTTCTCCACAAACTGCAGAAGACTCCTCTGGAACTGACTTTGTAATATGGGTAATTAGAATTTGAAGTTTGTCAGTATGAATACCTCTCTCTTTTCATTCAGTGTTAATCCTGTTGGGGGAAAAAATACAGTCTGTGATGTATGATATTTAAAACAACATAGAATTATGAATGTTTTCTTTCTTTGCATTGTACTGGAATTTATTGGAGGAGTATCTGTGTATTCAACATGGCAAAATCCAGATCAGTGTATCAGAATTATTAAAAGCTAATATCTTCTGCAGGTTCTGCACCCTAGAGATCACAAGGAATAAAATGCAACCAGGTTTTTTCTTTTTTCTGGATGCCAAAGTGATTAATGGTTTTATTTCTAAGATGAATGTTATAGATGAGTAACAGTGCAATCTTCACATAAAATGGGAAATACAGAAGATGATTAAGGAGCTTAATTTACTTGGTATGTTATAATCACAGAATCACAGAATTATTGAGGCCAGAAAAGACCTCTGAAGTCCAGCTTATGACCTAACACCACCACATCAGCTAAACCATGCCCCCAAGTGCAACACCCAAACTCTTAAAGACCTCCAGTGATGGTGACTCCCTGGGCAGTCTATTCCAGTGCCTAATCAGCCTTTCCCTGAGGAAGTGCTTCCTAATATCCAACCTAAACCTCCCCCAGCACAGCTTCATAACATGCCCTCGTGTTCTGTCACAAGTTACCTGGGAGAAGAGCCTGAATCCCACCTGACTACAGCTTCCTTTTAGGTAGTTGTAGAGCAGAATGAGGTCCCCTCTATGTCTCCTCTTCTCCAGGCTGAACAACCCCAGCTCCCTCAGCCTTTCCTCATCCAAACTTCCCACCATCATTGGAGGTGTTCAGGAGATGACTTGATGGGGTGCTTGGTGCCATGGTTTAGTTGTTTAGGTGGGTTGGATTGGTTGATAGGTTGGATATGATGATCTTAAAGGTCTCTTCCAACCTGGTCTAGTCTAGTCTAGTCTAGTCTAGTCTAGTCTAGTCTGTTCTAGCATCAAGTCCAACCTAATACCTAATACCTAATACCTCATGACTACTAAACCATGGCTTCAAGTGCCATAGTCAATCCTTTTATGAACACCTCCAGGGATGGGGACTCCACCACCTCCCTGGGCAGCACATTCCAATGGCAAATCATTCCTTCTGTGAAGAGCTTCCTTCTCTCCTCGAGCCTAAACTTCCCCTGCTGCAGCTTGAGACTGTGTCCTCTTGTTCTGTCGCCGGTTGCCTCTTCTCCCAGAAACCAGACAGGAAAAGAAAAAAATAATAATGAGTAAAAGTTGCAAAAAAATTGCAGCCATAATTATCTTATTTGTTTGTGGTGGCTGGCTCTTCTTGCATTACTTAATGATATTAGCATTGCAAGGAGCTTTCGCATTTCTGCCAACAGACTTGCACTCTTGGTTACTATTTTCAGCTATTTTTGTGGTGTTCAACAGTAATTTTGAGCCACAGCTGCTGGTCTTATTTTGATATGTTTACTTTTCATAACACAATTTGTATTACAGAGATGAGTTCCATTAAACTGGACTTCAATAGAATGGAATGGAATGGAATGGAATGGAATGGAATGGAATGGAATAGACCTGAATTGAATTGAATTGAATTGAATTGAATTGAATTGAATTGAATTGAATTGAATTAACCAGGTTGGAAAAGACCCTCAATATCATCAAGTCCAACCTATCACCCAACACCATCTGATCAGCTAAGCCATGTCACTAAGTGGCTCATCCAGTCTCGTTGTGCATTATGCCAGTATAATTATTGTCTTAGGGTTATTATTGTAATGAAGTGTTGGGTTGGGGTTTTGCTTTGTTTGTTTGTTTTCATAATTGATTATTTACATAATGTTGGGTTTTAAGGTTGAGTTTGTGCATGTTTATTTTCATAAAAAATAATGCCAATAGCTTGTGTTGGTATTACTGTAAGCCAAGACATTTCAAAAGAATGAATGAAAAGTCTGTCTGGAAAGGAAGATCCTTTTCCAGTAGTACAAGCTGAGGAGCAACTCTGAGGAGTGGCAGACATGCTGGAGGGAAGGAAGCCATCCAGAGGGACCTTGACAGGCTGGAGAGGTGGGCTCATGAGAACTTCATGAGGTGCAACAAGACCAAATGCAAGGTCCTCATCTGGGTCAGGGCAATCCCAAGCACTGATATAGGCTGGGCAGGGACATGCTTGAGAGCAGCCCTGGAGAAAAGGCCTTGGGGGTGCTGGTGGTTGAGAAGTTCAAAAGCCCAGAAAGCCAACCACATCCTGGGCTGCATCAAGAGAAGCACAGCCAGCAGGTCGAGGGAGGTGATTCTCCCCTTCTACTCCACTCTGGTGAGACCCCACCTGGAGTACTGTGTCCAGTTCTGAAGCCCCTAGTACAGGAAGGTTCTGGAGGTGCTGAAATGTGTCCAAAGAAGGGCCACAAGGATAATCAGAGGGCTGGAACTCCTCTGCTATGAGGACAGACTGAGACAGTTGGGGCTATTCAGTCTGGAGAAGAGAAGGCTCCAAGAAGACCGAATTGTGACCTTCCAGGATCTGAAGGGAGCCTACAAGAAAGCTGGGGAGGGACTTTTTAGGGTATCAGGGAGTGACAGGACTGGGGGGGAATGGAACAAAACTAGAAATGGGTAGATTCAGATTGGGTGTTAGGAAGAATTTTTTCCCCATGAGGGTGGTGAGAGACTGGCCCAGGTTGCCCAGGGAGGTGGTGGAAGCCTCATCCCTGGAGGTTTTTATGGCCAGGCTGGATATGGAAGATTTTTTTTTTCCTTAGAAAGACAGGTAAGGAGTGAAACAGGTTGCTGAGAGAAATTGTGAAGGCTTTATTCTCAGAAGTCATTAAGACTGTAATGGATAATGCCCTGAGTAACCTCGTGGTGCCTTACATGTGACCCAGCTTTGAGAGACCTCCTGAGATCCCTTCCAGCCTGAGTTGCCTTATAATGCTGAGGTTATATAGTATCACATTTCTTCATTATTTTAACTGTTATTTAATTAAGTTTCTAGAATTTTATTTTTTATTAGTTACATTTATCAATGTCAATTTTGAGAAGAAAAAAGAAATCAGGAAGAGGAATGGAAAAATCAATTTATTTCAAGAAAAATGAGAGGCATCCACAACCTCCCTGGGCAGCCTATTCCAGTCTCACTACCCTTGTAGTGAAGAACTTCTTCCTAAAATCCAGTTTAAACCTACTCTCCCTAAGGTTCAAACAATTCCCTCTTGTCCTATTGCTAGACATGCTTATGAAAAGTCCCTCTCCAGCCTTCCTGTAGGATCCCTTTAGGTACTGGAAGGCAGCTCTAAGGTCCCCACAGAGTCATCTCTTCTCTAGGCTGAACAACCCCAGCTCCCTCAGCCTATCCTTATAGCAGAGGTGTTCCAGCCCTTGGATTATCTTTGTGGCCCTGCTCTGTACTTACCCCAAGAGCTCTGTCTTCTTCTTATGATGGGGACATCAGAACTGGATGCAGTATTTGAAGTGGGGGGCTAACAGAAGTCTAAGATGAAGCATCTAACAGAAGTAGAAGTCCTGAGCATATCCCTAGCAGCATCCCTACCCTGAAGCCCTAGCCAGAAGTAGCTAACAGAAGCAGAAGTCCTTAGCAGCCCTAATCCAAGGGTGTCTTGCTCAGAGTGGTTACCAATCCTTTATCCAGTAAAATCCAACCATGTATGGGGGGGTGGAACTAGGTGATCCTTGAGGTCCCTCCCAACCATAACAATTCTATGATTCAATGATATAAGCTAAAATCTTTTCCCAATAAGAGGTGGCAGCATGTCAAGGAGGTGGCTTCTGCAGTATGTTCCAATCCAAGAGTGCCAACGTGAGGCTGTTGTTCCTGGCACACATGGCATTATTTTGTTCTAGGCAGCTGCTAAGGAATTGGTCAGCTAAGGAATCCTGCACTCTGCACGCGTCCAGCAGCTGCCCTCTGAACAGAAGGTTGGGGAAGCTGCAGCAGAAGGTGGGGGAAGCTTAAGTCCCTATCGATCCACATTTCCACTGATTCAGAAAAACAAGAACTTGGCAGAAAGTTAGGACTTGGGTGTTAAGGATCCCCTAGTGATAACATTTCTGAATTAACAGCAAATGAATAGTTGCCTTTGATAGCTCCTTTATAGCTGAGTACAGCTGGATTAAACTTAACGGCAAAGGGAACTCAATTTTCTTTATCATCAGTTTGACATTGTTTAACAGATGGTTTTGGGAACTATTGCAATCTTTTTAATTTGTCTCTGTGTAATGTGCAGCAAATATCCTTGGTTAATAGTCTGATTATTAAATTTAATTCTTTTTCAATAGCATTTTTCATGGTTGCAGAAACTTTGAATCCTAATAACAAGGCTATAAAGAACACTGATTTCACTCTGGTTGTCTATTTTACAGCAGGCACATGCCGAAACAGTCCTTCATATGAAGCATTCTGTGACAGCCTGATTTCCAATAGCTAGTGTAATAGATAAAAGAGTCTTTAATGATGAGTTTGAGTCCAAAGCCTTAGAGATATAACTTGTTCTCGATGTTTTTCTGATTTCTCTGAAATCCTTCTCCCTTACATCATCTATCTTCGTTGCCCTTTACATAGACCATATTCCAACTTCTCCTAATATCATATTCAGACTTGTTCCCTTTCCAAGTTCAACATCAGCATATCTAATTTTAGCTTACTTCTGTGGCTAAAATGTGAAAGTCCTCTCTGTGTTTTCACTTCCTTTTCGTTCCTTTTTCGTATAGGGTCAGTATATTTTTTAAGGTCTTACACATGTGTTTATATTAACACTATTCTTTTAAGACACTACTGGTGTCCCCAAAGGATCAGTGCTGGGCTCCATGCTGTTCAGTATTTTTATTGATTATCTAGATGAGGGGATTGAGTCAGTCATCAGTAAATTTGCAGACGACACCATGTTGGGAGCAGGTGTTGATCTGTTAGAGGGTTGAAGGGCTCTGCAGAAGGACCTTGACAGGGTGGACATATGGGCAGAGTGCAACATGATGGCATTCAACAAGTCCAAGTGCTGGGTGTTGCACTTTGGTCACAACAACCCCATGCAGTGCTACAGGCTGTGGTCAGAGTGGCTGAAAAGCAGCCAGACAGAAAGGGACCTGCGGGTGCTGATTGACAGACACCTAAAAATGAGCCAGAAGTGTGCCAAGGTAGCCAAGAAGGCCAATGGCATCCTGGCCTGCATCAGAAATAGTGTGGCCAGCAGAAGCAGAGAAGTCATTCTGCCCCTGTACTCAGCACTGGTTAGGCCACACCTTGAGTACTGTGTCCAGTTCTGGGCCCCTCAATTTAAGAAGGACATTGAGATACTTGAATGTGTCCAGAGAAGGGCAACGAGGCTGGGGAGAGGCCTTGAGCACAGCTCTATGAGGAGAGGCTGAGAGAGCTGGGGTTCTTTAGCCAGGGGAAGTTTAGGCTGGATGTTAGGAAGAAGGTCTTCCCAGAAAGGTAGATTGGCCATTGGAATGTGCTGCCCAGGGAGGTGGTGGAGTCCCCATCACTGAAGGTGTTTAGGAAGAGACTGGATGGGGTGCTTGATGTCACGGTTTAGTTGATTAGATAGAGTTGGATGATAGGTTGGATTTGATGATCTTAAAGGTCTATTCCAACCTGGTTAATTCTATTCTATTCTACTCCTATTCTACTTCTATTCTATTCTATTCTATTCTATTCTATTCTATTCTATTCTATTCTATTCTATTCTATTCTATTCTATTCAGGTTGTTTGTTTGGGGTTTTTTTAGAATCCTGTCCCAATTTAGGCAGCACATCTATACTAATCAGGGAAGCTGTTGGAAAGGGCTAGGGGAAAGGTTTTACTCTAATCATGGCTGCAGCATTACAAACTGTATGCATATTTTCTAAAGAATAAACATAAGTATGCATAGAATCATAGAATGGTCTAAGTTGGAAGTGACCTCCAAAGGTCATCTGGTCCAACCTCTCTGCAGTAAGTAGGGGCACCTTCAACTAGATCAGGTTGCCCACAGTCCTGGCCTTGAATATCTCCAGGGTAGGGGCCCCAACAGCCTCCCTGGGCAACCTGTTCCAGTGTTCCACTACCCTCATGGTAAACTTCTTCCTAATATCAAATCTAAATCTACTGTTATCTAGTTTAAAGCCATTGCCCCCCCCTCCTATCACTACAGGCCTGTGTAAACAATCTCTCTCCATCCTTCTGGTAGGTCCCCTTCAATTATTGGGAGGTCTCTATTTGGCCTCCCTGGAGCCTACTCTTCTCTAGACTGGAAACCCAGCTCCCTCAGCATCATAATGTGGAGTTAGCTTATGCCTGCTTCTGTAATTAAAGATATGTGGAGATGATAAGATTTCTCTCAAAAAGCCTTCTGCTTTAAGAAAATGTTAAGTCTGGGGTTTGTTTCTAAAAGTACATTTTAGCTCAGTATCTAGGGGTTTATGCAACTTGTGATGGATGGAGCTGGGCTTCAGGTCAGCATCATGTAAAGATCCATTTTATAAGCTGCATTTTTTATGCTTGCTTGTTTTGGTGAGACTGTGACTGGGGGGGGGAAAAGGATGTGATGAGGAAGAAATGAAATACCAGTTTTCTGTGCATGTTCAACTGGTGGCTGTCAAATAAAGTGCAATTAATATGAGAATTGTTCATCTTCCTTTGAATAGGAACTTGGTATCTTATGTGTTCTTCACCGAGCAAGTCATTCGTCATTGGAATGTGCTGCCCAGGGAGGTGGTGGAGTCACCATCCCTGGAGGTGTTCAAGAGGAGATTGGATGTATTACTGTGATTACTTGGTGCCATAGTCTAGTCACAAGGTCTGTGGTGACAGGTTGGACTCAATGATCCTCGAAGTCTCTTCCAACCTTAGTGATACTGTGATACTGTGCAAATGCCTGCTTTATCGATTGCATGTGTGCAAAGTGGCTTCCATGTGCACACTCAGCTTCAGAACTAAGGAGGCAACTGTCCCCTTATACTCAGCTCTGGTGAGTCCACACCTTGAGTATTGTGTCTAGTTTTGGGCACCTCAATACAAGAGAGATGTGGATGTGCTGGAGCCAGGGCAGAGGAGGGCAAGGAAGCTATGAAGGGCCTGGAAAATAAATCTTATGAAGAGCAACTGAAAGATCTAGGGATGGTTAGTGTGAAAAAGAGGAGACTGAGGGGGTGACCTCATTGCTCTTTACAACTACCTGAAAGGACATTGTTGAGGGGCTGCTGCTGCTCTCTTCTCACAGGTAATTAATGATTGGATGTTAGGAGGAAGTTCTTTCCCATGAGGGTTGTGGAACACCGGAAAAGGTTGCCCAGGGAAGTATTTGAGGCCCCATCCCTGGAGATATTTAAGGTGAGGCTCGACAAGGCTCTGAGCAACCTGATCTAGTGGAGGATGTCCCTGCTGACTGCAGGGGGTTTGGACTAGATGACCTTTGGAGGTCCCTTCCAACCAAAACCATTCTATCATTCTGTGATTCTATACTTTCACTCTTTGATACTGTTGTGGTCTTTGCAAAGGGCTACTTCTTCCACTGCGAAACCAAGTAAGAACTAATGAGCCCTTCTTGATTGTCAACCACATACAGTGTTTCTCACCAACATGTAAGAGGTCCAACTCAAATCTGTGTTTATCCTGGATGTGTGAATCACAGGAACTCTTATTTCTGGGTAAAAAGACCAGAAAAATGAAAGTACATTTCTGCTCACTGTACAACTTCAAGTGCTTCTTGAAAACGCTTCTCAGTGACTTACTCAACTGACAGTGATTAGTAGAGCTACCTCACAAAACCTGCTTTCACCCCAGATTTGCCAGGGCCAAAAGCCACTGTTACTTAATTTGATTATATTCATACACAGCTTAGTCTGCAGCTGTGTCAACACACCCACTTCAAAATGGGCTGTTAGCTCCTATTAACTGTTTCTTTCCCAGCCTAGAAGAAAGATATTATGTTCCTGCTTCATGTGCTGGCTGTTGCTCCATACTCTTCATCTGTTATTATTTTTAGCCTCATATATGAAGCTATTCTGAGGACATAGTGAGGATTTTCCCTTGAGCATCAACCAGCTTAGCCTGTTGCTCTCACAGTTGTCTCAATCACTTCAGCAAACTATAGACAGAGAGGACTTACACTCAAAAGAAAAAGGGCACCTCTGGTCTATTTGTTTACTACCCTGCAAGTAAAAGAAGAAATGAAGAGCAGTTTGACTTTGCCAAAACTAAGTTTCTTCTCTCATCTCCAGAGTGCCAGTGCTTTGTTTCTACCACTTGGAGAAAGTGGTGTTACACAGACATCTCCTTTAAAGGAGTCCTGCACAGGTTCTTTTGCAGTTGTATTTCTAGACAGCAAGAAGGTTCCCTGCACTCCAAACCTACCAGAGAGCCATCTAACACAACTGTTGAAACCATGCTTCTGCTGCTTGTTAGAGATGGCATCGCTACTCAGTTAAATTGGAATTAAAATGGAGAGCAAGACAAATGTAGAATTAGCAGAGAAAATTGAGGGATTAAGGAAGCAGAACATCTTCTTTATGAGGAGAGACTAAGGGAGCTGAGGATCTTTAGCTTGGAGAGGAGGAGACTGAGGGGTGACTTCATTAATGTTTATAAGGGGTGAATGCCAAGAGGATGGAGTATCACCATAAACATGAGATGAGTGCTTTATCTACAATAAAACATCAAGTTCCACGGAAACAAGAGGAAACATTTTTTCACTGTGAAGGTGACAGAAGACTGGAACATGGGGTGTTGTGGAGTCTCCTTCTCTGGAGATATTCAAAACCCATCTGGATTCATTCCTGTGTGATCTGCTCTAGGTGATCCTGCTCTGGCAGGGGGTTGGACTGGCTGATCTTGCGAGATCCCTTCCAACCCCTAACATTCTGTGATTCTCTGAAGAGAGGTTGGTTTGCTTGCTTGTTTGCTTTATTTCCATTTCCAGCTAAATGATTTTCAGTTGTAGCCAATAACACAGTATTACTAATAAGATGATAAAATGTTGACTGATAAGGACAGGAGAGGTTGTAGCCAGGTGGGGGTTGGTCTCTTCTCCCAGACAACCAGCACCAGAACAAGAGGACACAGTCTCAAGCTGTGCCAGGGGAGGCTTAGACTGGATGTTACGAACAATTTCTTCACAGAAAGAGAGATTGGCTATTGGAATGTGCTGCCCAGGGAGGTGGTGGAGTCACCATCACTGGAAGTGCTTAAAAAGAGCCTGGATGAGGCACTTGGTGCCATGGTTTAGTTGATAGGTTGGACTCGATGACCTCGAAGGTCTTTTCCAACCTGGTTAATTGTATTCTGTATTCTGTCTGTATTCTGACTATGATTAAATAAGCTCAAGCTTATTTAAATTATGGCTTAACTGAGGCAGGTCTGATATTGACATGCACATTTGTTTTAAAGTTCTAGATTGCTGAAATTCAGATATCATTTGGTTTTGATGTTTATTCTTCTTTCTTCACTGCTTTTACCATCTTCCCTGTAATTTCCAGATTGGTTATTTCCATTCAAGTAAACACTGTTCCCCCCTCATATTTCCTGATTCCCAGCCAATGAGACTTACTTGTTTATCATTTCATTTGTCAGAAGCATCTGTGATTGCATCATCAATGATGTCCACACAGTTCTGGGAATAGACTTTCTGGGTTAACAGTTTGGGCTGGAAGACTCCATCTGTATACACAAATTGAGAGTATGGTTTTTATTTTTTTGTAAGTTAAATTTTACTCAGAGATTAATGTGATCAGGTAAGTTCATTTAAAAATATGGAAGATCAGTTTCACTTAGGTAAAAACTAGGTCTCAGCTAGCCCTGCAACGGGCTGCCCAGGGAGGTGGTAGAGTCACCACCCCTGGAGGTGTTCAAGAGGGGACTGGACGTGGCACTTGGTGCCATGGCTTATTAATGAGGTCTGTGGTGACAGGTTGGACTTGATGGTCTCTGAGATCTCTTCTAACCTTAGTGATTCTGTGAGCTACATAAATACATACATACAAACCCCCTCAACCACACAAACCAAACCAAAACCTCTTCCCAAGCATAGAGGTGTTTACTTCACTGTACATGTGTTGATAAAATGTTATATTCCATTCCATGTTTTTCTGGGAATCAAGATTTTCGTGCAGGTAAGAGCTGCATTTGTTAATTTTCTAAGCAGCAGCTGCACAGGGAGACAGAACTGTTGCTTGTAGGAGGAGGGAGGCAACAGCACTTATTTCCCCCAGGAAATTTTTAAAAAGCAAAATCATTTTTGGTGGATCTCTTGCACTTCATTAAATTTAAATTAGAGGTGGAGGGGGGGAAGACAAAAAAGTTTCAACAACTGCAGTGACTCACCATCTGTCCAAATAACAGCTAGGAATGAAAATGCACTGACCCTTTCCCATCTGTATTTGTCAATGGTTTGGTAGAAGCACATAAAGCCATCACTCTGATTGAACTGAATGTTCAATACAGTTTCATTTACATAGGCTTTGGGGGCAGATTCAGGCTGATAAATAATTATTTGGCCATGGAGTCCGTTATTTAATTCTATGTTGTAAGTGACTGTTTGGGGCTTGGGTTTTGTTGAATGTATATTTTTAATATTCATTTTAATAACTTGACTTAAAACCCCAGACAAAACAGGGTGAGTGTTGTGTGTATTATGTGGGTTTAGCTAAAAAATCAGAAAAAGCTTGTACACAATGAGTGTGGCTATTGTGCTGCAAAGTGACTCACCACAAGGAAAAAAATAGACAAATCACTCATCCATATTCTACCCCATCAATAAATCTTCCTCATTTAGCTGTGACACAGGCTGAAGTCCATTATAAGTGTAGGGAATGGTACAAACCATCCATTGCCAGTTTCCAGGAAATTAGCAATGCCATTTCTACGCCTGTGACACACAAGAGCCTCTAACATCTTTATTGATGATCTGGACGAGGGCATCGAGTCCATCATCAGTAATTTTGCTGACGACACCAAGCTGGGGGCAGGAGTTGATCTGCTGGAGGGTAGAGAGGCTCTGCAGAGGGACCTCAACAGGCTGGACAGATGGGCAGAGTCCAATGGCATGAGATTGAACACATCCAAGTGCCGGGTTCTGCACATTGTTCACAACAACCCCATGCAGAGCTACAGGCTGGGGTCAGAGTGGCTGGAGAGCGGCCAGGTAGAGAGGGACCTGGGGGTGCTGGTCGATGGTAGGCTGAACATGAGCCTGCAGTGTGCCCAGGCAGCCAAGAGGGCCAATGGCATCCTGGCCTGCATCAGGAACAGTGTGGCCAGCAGGAGCAGGGAGGTCATTCTGCCCCTGTACACTGCACTGGTTAGGCGACACCTTGAGTCCTGTGTCCAGTTCTGGGCCCCTCAGTTTAAGAAGGAGGTTGACTTGCTGGAACAAGTCCAGAGAAGGGCAACAAAGCTGGGGAGGGGTTTGGAACACATGCCCTATGAGGAGAGGCTGAGGGAGCTGGGGTTGCTTAGCCTGGAGAGGAGGAGACTCAGGGGTGACCTTATTGCTCTCTACAACTACCTGAAGGGAAGTTGTAGACAGACGGATGTTGGTCTCTTCTCCCAAGGCAGCCAGCACCAGAACAAGAGGACACAGTCTCAGGCTGCACCAGGGGAGGTTTAGGCTGGATGTTAGGAAGAAGTTCTATACAGAGAGGGTGATTGCCCCTTGGAATGGGCTTCCTGGGGAGGTGGTGGAGTCACCATCACTGGAGGTGTTCAGGAGGAGACTTGATGGGGTGCTTGGTGCCATGGGTTAGTTGTTTAGGTGGTTTGGATTGGTTGATGGGTTGGACACGATGATCTTGAAGGTCTCTTCCAACCTGGTTTATTATATTATTATTATTAAGAGCCAGGGCGTCCTTAATGTTAAATACACTGCAAACAAAACATGGGAGTGCTGGGTTGCTGGAAGATCCAACAATGTCTTTTACAGTCATGATGTAAAAAAAGAGAGCTTTGGCCATAGCTGTATTAGTTCCTTTACAGCTCAACACCATGTTGCTGTAAATTTCTGGGTTAGCCTTAGCTGTGTCAAACACAAACTGGATGACATTTCATTGTGTGGTGGGTTGAAAATTCCGCCCTCCAACATTAAATCTGCCAGACCAGTTCTGTTGGAAACAAATGAAAGTTGTGCTTGCAGGCAAAACTACAATCTACAATGGAATGCAATGCATATATACAAATATGCAAGATTTACAGATATTTAGAATTAATATGCATCACAAGGACCCCTTTGGCCAAGGACCAGGGGAAGCTACTAGCTTCTCACTCCCTTCCTCCCCCTTACCTCCCTGTACAAAAGGGACAAGAGACAGAAGCAGAGGGATGTTAGACTTAGCCAAAACAATGCAGCCAAGGTCAAGCAGAAGCCAGCAGAAGCGAATAGAATAGAATAGAATAGAATAGAATAGAATAGAATAGAATAGAATAGAATAGACCAGGTTGGAAGAGTCCTTTGAGATTGAGTCCAACCTATCACCCAACACCATCTACTCAACTAAACCATGGCACCAAGCACCCCATCCAGTCTCTTCCTAAACACCTCCAGTGATGGTGGCTCCACCACCTCCCTGGACAGCACATTCCAATGGCCAATAATTCTTTCTATGAAGAACTTCTTCTTAACATCCAGCCTAACATCCAGCCTAAACAAAGTTAGTATCGGCCAGCCCGAGGAAGCCAGAAGAGAGAAAAAATGTTTGCATTACTAGCTTAAGTCTGTTATCTTTCTATTGGGATTGTTTAGAATTACCATTGTTTTCCTTTTTTACACCCAGCAGTGATTTATTTACATCTTTGCTACTTTCTGTTCAAGATCTGTGAACATTTTTCAAAGGCATAGCCTAAAACTACCACACATTGCCAGCAAGAGCTCCTAAAGCCAATTGGTATATTAAGACATGATGATGTGCCTACAGTTTTAAGTATTCAAAGAGCACTGACTCTTGGTCGGCTGAAAGTGACCAAAATGATTTTGTCAGTGTGGGAACTGAGTTAGAATACTGGTGACAGCTGATGAGCACCTTGGGGAGAAGAAGAAAAGCATATGAGCGGTTTTGTGAATGAATTTCTGGTGGAAGTCTCTGATGAAGGCACAACATCTGTACAAATAAATAATAAATTAATAAATTAATAAATACCATCAGCTCTTTAAGAGCTTTAGGAGCTAAAAGATTCTTTAATTTCCATATACAGAGAAAAAGATTAAAAAAAAAAAAAAAGGAAAAAACACACAACACCATAAAAAACCCCACCAAAAACCCCCACAAAGAAATAGACCTTCTTAAGGAGAATGAAAACACTTGTGCAAAATTGGGTATGATTGTAAAACTTGAATGATCCCAAGAGTCTTTCATATTGGTTCATGCTGTGACCTCACTTGATGCTATGTTTATCTGTCTAAAGTTACCATGACAGAAATAGTTTTACAGCTAACAAGCTATGTCCATGCAACAGAGCTCTGTGCTCCCAGTGAGTGGCTTCCAGAGAAGCCTCTTCCCTCTCAGCCTCACCCCTTGATTTATTCCAGGCTCACAGAGCCAGAGGTAGGCCCTGAGTATTCCATGTTTAAAAGTATTTACTAACTCTCCATGCCTAGTCTAAATATTTTTGAACTCTAAAACTGTAAACATTTATTACTTCTTTAAAAAAAAAAACCCACCCTAAAATAATAAAACACACCACAGTTATGCCTTCAGGAATATAATTACCTGTTTCACTAAATCTGACACAATCAAATGAAACTCACTGCAGCACAGAAAAGCCCTTGAGGTACCCAAACTATAAACATCACTCTGTGTGTGCAACTGGGAAACGATTTTTCAGCTGGTATCAGTTACTTAAAAGGACTTAGCTCGTCACTGAAATAAATCAGGCGCATGTTGATTTTATCTTTGCTCTACTAGGACCAGAATATGAATTACAGAAAGGAGGAAAAGAATTGTTTTGACAAATAAATGGAGATCGGGACGGGGAAAAAATACATTGGCATTTCATTTATGTGAGGCTGTGGTATCACTTTTACAAAATGGCTTTGGCTGGAGGGGTGTTTTCAGATAAAGCATATAAATTAGGATGCCCCCAAGGCATAGTTTTTCATTCCATGTGAAACCTAGAAAGCATTATAGGTCTCAAAGAAGTCTGTAGGGACAAACAGACTCGTACTTAGTTAAGGGGAAAACCGCCATAAGGAGTGATGGTCTTGGTATGCAGCTGGGAAGCTGGGCTGATATGACTAGCAATAAAACTCCATCAGCCTCAGCAAGTAGCTCCCACTTTGTTTGGAAATGTGAAGTGGCACTGACTAAAAAAATGTTCCAAGGGTCATCTGCAGAGTTGTTCCCAGTCAGATGTGGCCTCTTTTAACTTGCCGTATCAAAGTCAAAGAAGGGATGTAAAGAACGGTAATCATTTGCCACCAAAAGGAAAGGGGAGATAAAGATAAATTAAGAAGAAAAGATAATGGAAATCTACCTACCTATGAGAGCATTAGTGTGTCCCCATTTATAGTTAACTGAACAAAAGTAACCCAGCCAAAAAAGCAGACTCTGACCTCTGCGCTTGCACTTCAGGGACAAATCTACCGAAAGGCACAGAATTTAGAAAGAAAGACAAAATAATGTTCAGTCATAGATTCCATAATGGCTCCGAATTAAAATGTTAGCTGATGCTACTCAAATCCTACTCCAATAGTTGTCCAAAGTGACTGCTTTAAGACTGGGATGTAAAAAGAGCGGCACAGCAAATAAACAATGGAAAATCCGAGGGAAAAAAAACCACCCCGGTTTAATGAGATGACTTCAGGATATCTGAAACAGAAAATCCAGTGGGGATATTACAACCACTCCTGAAGGCTTTTCAGCCTTTTTCACCACACTCTTTTACGTTTCTCTGGAGCAATTTCATTTGGAATCTTTCCAGAGATTGTTTGGGTTAAAAATCAGTTAATATTGGGCTTTCTCCTGGTATTGTTCTTGCTTTCTCTTCTCTTTGTTCTACTTTTCTGCTTCCATTCTAGCCCTTCTCTTTTAGCTCAAAGACTATAGACACCCCTTGGTTTTTCTTTTGCAGAAACATTAAGTGCCATGCATTAAAAGAACCATTTTTGACTCCTGTTTCTTAATTTCTCCAGAGATAAAGTTAAGTAGCTGCAGAGTAATTGCATGTGTCTGGGCTGTTTGAAATTAAGGATTTCTTCCAGTGTTTCATTTTACAGCCACAAACACTGCTGGTTTTGACAAACTGTTTTCAAGGAGTGAAAGAATAACAGATGTCTTGCAGCCCTCACTATCAGCAGCTAATTTGACTAGCAGAGTCAACACTGTAAAATCCCTTTGTGTCTATAATTATCTCATTCATGTGATTACTGGCATGGTCTGGCCAACCTTACTGAAGTGAATCATAAGAGCTGGGCACAACCAAATGGAAATGCTGATGAAAAGTTAGCCTTTGCTAATGTAACTTCTGTCAGTCTCTAGAAATAACTTAAGGGATATTGGCTGCAAAAGCTGGGGAGCATGGACAGCCCCTGTGATGCCTGAGTTTGGCTGAACTGAAAAGTGTTAGCTTTTTTGGAGTCTATACAGATATTGCTGGTAGGTCTTGATGGTTGTCAGGCATAGGATGATATAAATGTATCTGAGTTAGGGTGTAGAAAACTCTATACGGACAGCTGAGATGCTCGCATCAGACCCTGGGGTAAATGCCTGTGCTGCTGGATCCACTATCTGCAATGACTAAAATAGTACTGGAATCTGACAGTCTAAAGCCAGCTTAGACTGGTTCATTTGAACTGTAAAGTCATACCTTTGCTGGCAATATGTCTTGCAGTCATGATAATGCAAGAAACTCATGTGACCACTCTCTGTAAATACCTGTCTCACGCAGGCAAATACATCCACAGCTCCCTAGTTTCCTCCTCAGGAGCTTGTGCTCCAGGATTTCTTTTGTCAGGTGCTTTTTCACTCCTGGATTCACAAACATCCTGTGACTGAACTCAATGATCAAGATTTTGACCTAAACTCCCCTGTGGCAAAACTTAATTGCATGCCTGTCTCACCATTCCTCCTACAGTCCTTTTGTAGGTGATTCAGAATCATAGAGTCATAGAATCAACCACGTTGGAAAAGACCTCAGAGATCATCAAGTCCAACCTATTACCTAATACCTAACACCTCATGACCACTAAACCATGGCTTCAAGTGCCACATCCAATCCTTTTTTTGAACACCTCCAGGGATGGGGACTCCACCACCTCCCTGGGCAGCACATTCTAATGGCAAATTACGCTTTCTGGGAAGAACTTTCTCCTCACCTCAAGCCTAAACCTCCCTTGGTGCAGCTTGAGACTATATCCTCTTGTTTTGCTGCTGGTTGCCTGGGAGAAGAGACCAATCCCCACCTGTCTACAACCTCCTTTCAGGTAGTTGTAGAGAGCAATGAGTTCTCCCTTGAGCCTCCTCTTCTCCAGGCTAAACACCCCCAGGTCCTTCAGCCTCTCCTCACAGGGCTGTGCTCCAGACCTCTCACCAGCAGTAGGTTACTTAGTAGGTTGAGTAATAGAGAAAGGTAGTTATGGCAGCTAAAAGGCTCCTTGTGTGCAATGGAGCTTTGCACAAATGCATAAAGCCCAATCTACTATGGGAGATGTGACTCCTTCTGGATTCCTAGTTCCCCTGCAATGCCTGGCACTGCAGTCCAGTGTAAGTGCAAAGTGCCTTTCTTATGTGATCTCTAGTTGCATCTGTTGCCCTTTCCTCCAGTCCATAATATGAATTCTTATGATCTCCACAAAAAGATTTTCCCCAAGCCTTGTGAATGCCAATGGCTATACTGCTTAGGGCAGGGTTGTATACCTGGAGCCTCCACGCATCCTACTTTCAGATTGCCCAAGTACTTTGTGTGAAAAGAGAGGTGGGTTTTTGTCTGAGTGATTTTTGTTAGCTCTCTCTTTCTGCTTTTCCTGATCAGACCACTTTAGTCCATATATTATTAATGTTTTTCCCTTCATGATCCCTTTTGCTATTGCCTGTGCATAGCCATAACAGTTGTGCTATTATTTTGTGTATTTACTGACAAGGTCTTAAAATGGAAGGGGCTGAGTTGGGAAGATAAAATATTTCTGGAGGTGAAAGTTCTCTCAATGCAATTCAGCCTGTACTATGTCTCCTTTGCTTCCACAGCAGTTGAAATGGAAAGGGACAAAGCCAAAGCATTTATAGAGCACTATGAGAAAGTAGAAGCAATTTGAGCTTTCTGGAGAGAAAGAAGCAGCAGAGTAGCCTTTGTGTGGGCTGTATAATGACTTACTTAATTCCTATGCCTTTTCTTTTTGAGAGGATTTTTCAGGAAAATAAGACTTCCCCCATATGACCTAATAGATGGAGACTGTGTATCAAAAAAGCACTCAATGATGGTGCTAATTATACTGATTTGTAATGTTAGTTTTCTCAGGTTGTGTTGCAAAATAGAAGAAAAATGTGAAAGAAAATGAAAGTTATTTCATTTATCCATTTTTTTTACAAGTGTATTGATACTTATCTCTGGAGATCAGACCTAGTATCCCAGGAACAAATCCCATGGAAGGGTGTTTCACAGAACCAGGTGCTAACAGAAATGCTTGTGTAAAAGGGCATACAGAAAAATTAGAAGCCTGAGCTGTGCTTCCAGGTCTGAAACTGCTAAGTGTTTTCTGTAGCTGACACTTGGCTCTCAGCTGCCCAAATCAGCACTGAAATATGAGTTGGAACATTTGGGAACAGCACTGGGAAAATTGGACTGTAACTTTACAGCTCCTGTACTGCATTGCTTGGTCTGCAGGGACAATGTAGAGAGGCACAGTGGACATCTCAGTGTATGACAATGTACTGAAACTTGCTTTGGGCAAATTCCCTCAGTATGGTGAGGTAGTACTTGAGCAACACTATTGGGTAACATGATGTTGGAACTGGGAACAGAATAAAAAATGTTTTACAGTGGCAGCTAGTGTCTGTGTAGACAAAGTTAAGAGGGACAGGACTAGGGGGAATGGAGTAAAACTAGAAATGGGTAGAGTCAGATTGAATGTTAGGAAGAAGTTCTTCCCCATGAGGGTGGGGAGAGACTGGCACAGGTTGCACAGGGAGGTGGTGGAAGCCTCATCCCTGGAGGTTTTTACAGCCAGGCTGGATAAGGCTCTGGGCAACCTGATCTAATGTGAGGTGTCCTTGCCCATGGCAGGGGGGTTGGAATTAGATGCTCCTTGAGGTCCCTTCCAACCCTAACAATTCTATGATTCTATGATGCACAGCAACCATTAAATCCCAGTATCCATAAATACAGTGATACACACAAACCCAGTTTTCTTATTAGTACCTTTTCAATATCAAGGTTCCTGTGGAGAACAGCAATACACTATCAACAGGCTGCTTTATTCAAAAACATTCAGCTTGCCAGATGCATCACTTATGGACAGGATCTCTCTTTCAAAATCCAACAATTTTATTAAAAGATACAGTGTAAAAGTGTTACATGGCTGAAGGGGAAATGAGGAATTACATAATTACAGACTTAACCAGGTTGGAAAAGACCTTTGAGATCATCAAGTCCAACCAAGCACCCAACACCATCTAATCAACTAAACCATGGCACCAAGGGCCTCATCCAGTCTGTTTTTAAACACTTCCAGTGATGCTGACTCCACCACCTCCCTGGGCAGCACATTCCAATGGCCAGTCTCTCTTTCTGGGAAGAATTTCTTCCTAACATTCAGCCTAAACCTCCCCTGGCACAGCTTGAGACTGTGTCCTCTTGTTCTGGTGCTGGTTGCCTGGGAGAAGAGACCAGCCCCACTTGGCTACAACTTCTCTATAGGTACTTGTAGACAGCAAGGTCTCTCCTGAGCTTCCTCTTCTCCAGGCTGAGCAACCCCAGTTCCCTCAGCTTCTCCTCTTAGGGCTGTGCTCCAAACCTCTCCCCAGCTTTGCTGCCCTTCTCTGGACACCTTTCAGCAACTCAACATCTTTCCTAAACTGAGGAGCTCAGAACTGGATGCAGGGCTCAAGGTGTGGCTTAACCAGCTCTGAGCACAGGGCAGAATGACTTCCCTGCTCCTGCTGGCCACGCTATTCCTGATGCAGGCCAGGATGCCATTGTCCTTCTTGGCCACCTGGGCACACTGCTGGCTCAGGTCAACCAGTACCCTCAGATCCTTTATGGGGCCATACACATGCCTGTATGTGTGCCACAATAATTCAGAAGTTAGTATTACCAAGAACAAATAAACAACCAACCATGCACATCTTTCTAGGTGGTTTTTTTTTTTTTTTGGGTGGTTTCAGCACTGTTAAAGCAGAATCAATGTAAACCAAAATGGAGTGAAGCCACATCTCTCTCCCTTTCCATTTCATCATTTTAAACACTCCCCCTGGGTCACGTCACTGCCTTTTACACTATGCTGTTGTCCAGAAAAAAAATCATGAAAACAACATGAGGTTAAAGCAAGAACAATAATCACTGTTCTTTGTGGAGCACCCAGAATAACAGCGTTTATTGTCCTTGTGCTGACATTGTTTCTCTGTTGCTGCTCTGACTTAATGCTTTGTGCTTTTTGCTGCTCCTACCCCAGTGAGCTTTCGGTATACATTTAGTTCCTAACCCTTTGAGGGCCAGAAGCCCTGGTTTGGCGTGGGGAAACCTAATGCAAGGTAAAATGAGGTAAAAAAGCAAACCCTTTGTAGATGCCAGCGATAAAGAGGTCTTCAGGGGGTGCCTCACATTGTGCAAATTGTGGACAGATGGAAATTGGATGTAATGAGAGTTACTTCAGGGGAGAGCCTGTCAAAAAAAAATAGGAAGAAGAAGGAAATGCATTTGAGAGAAGGAAGTTTCCAGACTTCACAATGTGCTTTGTGTGGATAACTAGGTGGAAGTTAGAAAAGAAATTGGTAGAAGCCTACGAGGAGAGAAAAAAAATCACTCTTAGATGTGGTACAGCAGACAAAGGGATGCTGGAACAATAGGCAATTTTCTTTCTATCAGCCCCTCTAATGAGCATGAGAATAACAATCTGATCACCCTCACTGAACAATATAAATGAGTGCTGAGTGCTCTCCCCCCCCCCCCAAAAAAAAAAAGTGCGGTTTTTTTTTTTGGCTTTCAAAGACAGGAGCTATCAAAGTTAAGGGAAATCTCTGCAGGCAGAAAGTGTTTGCTATTCCTAGCACTGCTACCTCTGAGGTACCAGGAGCATATCAGAACAGATCCTGTTACTGCTTCTCTTTTCATCCCCTGGTTTCAGCTGGTACACAGCGCTGAACTGCTTTCATTCCACTTTATTCCCCTTTTCATTTTATCACCCTTTCTGCCTTAACTGTTCACCCAGTAAGGCTTCTAAGAGAAGAAACTTGCACTGTGTACTGCTACTACATGTGGCAAATTGAGACCTTTCGACAGTCCTGTAGTAAATATGTTCCAATAGATTAGTTACTGAACATTTATGTGAATATTTTTTTTTCTTATAGAGTCATATAATCATGGAGTGCTGAGGGTTGGAAGGGACCTCAAGGATCATCCAGATCCAACCCCCCTGCCACGGGCAGGGACACCTCACGCTAGATCAGGTTGCTCAGAGCCACATCCAGCCTGGCTGCAAAAACCTCCAGGGATGAGGCTTCCACCACCTCCCTGGGCAACCTGTTCCAGTGTCTCAGTCTCTTCAAATGCAGGATGGAGATACTTCGAAGCACCTGCAGCAGTTCAGGTCCAGCAGAGCAGAGGTTGCATGATTATTACTGTATTATAACTGCATGTGGCAAATTGAGGCCTTTTTGACAGTCCTGTAGTAAAGATGTTCCAGTGGAATAGTTACTGCACATTTATGTGAATTCCTTTCCTTCAAACATAGGATGAAGATACTTCAAAACACCTGCATCAGTTCAGGTCCAGCAAATCAGGGGCTGCTCTGTCCCATATTTTCTGATTAGTTACTCCTATGAAATTTCCTTTGCTTTGCAAAAATCCACAACCTTTAGCTCCATATAATCTGGCAGATCAAAAACTTAGGGGTCAGGTTCGTCCAGATTCTCAAGCAGAGCTGTGAGATGCTTCTTGTTTCATATGCTGACAACTTTTGAGCTTTCAAGCCACTTAGAGATGAGGTTTGTTGGAGGGAAGGGTTTGTAGATTAAAGGCTATTGGTGCCTGTGTGCAGCTGTGGGCAGAAACGTCACATTAATTTAAAAGTATGTGATCAGGTTGTCCTCTAGTGGCTGCCCAAGAGAAGATCTAACCATAAATTTCACAACAGATGTTGCTGGAGTGAAAATTAGTGTGAAGTCTTTGGAACTTCTCTTTCTGGAAGGATTTGGTAACCAGATCCCAGAGTTATCAATCTCCCTGTGATGTAGAGTCTGCAAGCCTGTTTTCTTACTCTCTTCTGAATTGTGCCTTGCAGTGACATCCTAAATGAGGCATCTGGTGAGCCAGTATGAGTAGAAAAAAAACAGTTCCACACCTTTAGAGCCTTTTTGTGGGTTGTTTTTGCTGGTTGGTTTGATTTTTTTTTCCCTTTGGTTTTGTCTTGTGGGGGTTTTTTGTTTTGTTTTGCGGTGTTGTTTTTTGGTTCGTTGGTTGGTTTTTGTTTTGTTTTGGGTTTGGTTTTGCAAGGCTGAAACAACCTTTTAGAATCATAGAATTGTTTGGGTTGGAAGGGATCTCAAGGATCATCTAGTTCCAACCCCCCCTGCTCTGGGCAGGGACACCTCACACTACAGCAGGTTGCTCACAGCCACATCCAGCCTGGCTGCAAAAACCTCCAGGGATGAGGCTTCTACCACTTCCCTGGGCAACCTCTGCCAGTGTCTCACCACCCTCATGGGGAAGAACTTCTTCCTGACATCCAATCAGCTGGCACTGTCACAAGACAAACATCACTCTTTCCTGAGAGTACAGGATCTGCAAGATGGCAAACCTAGCACGGTATCGTGGACAGACAGTCCCATAATATCCTATTATTATTAGCCTGGGGACAGACTGGCTGGACAGTGGCCTGGCAGAGAGGGACCTGGGGGTACTGGTGGATAGTAGGCTGAACATGAGCCAGCAATGTGCCCAGGTGGCCAAAAAGGACAATGGCATCCTGGCCTGCATCATGAATAATGTGGCCAGCAGGAGGGAGGTCATTCTGCCCCTGTACTCAGCACTGGTTAGGCCACACCTTGAGTCCTGTGTCTAGTTCTGGCCCCCTCAGTTTAGGAAAGATGTTGAGATGCTGGAAGGTGTCCAGAGAAGGGCAACAAAGCTGGGGAGGGGATTGGAGCATAAGCCTTGTGAGGAGAGGCTGAGGGAGCTGGGGTTGCTTAGCCTGGAGAAGAGGAGGCTCAAGGGAGACCTTTTTGCCACCTACAACTACCTGAAGGGAGGTTGTAGCCAGGTGGGGGTTGGTCTCTTCTCCCAGGCAACCAGCATCAGAACAAGAGGACACAGTCTCAAGCTGCACCAGGGGTGGTTTAAGCTGGATGTTAAGTTCTTCACAGAAAGAGAGATTGGCCATTGGAATGTGCTGCCCAGGGAGGTGGTGGAGTCACCATCACTGGAGGTGTTTAGGAAGAGACTGGATGGGGCAGTGGTTTAGGTAATGTCCAGAGAAGAAGATCATCCTTGATTAATTTCTTCACTCACCTTAAACACTGCATATAATCCACATATTTTCTTTGATTTCATACTGTGTTGGGTTTTTTTTTATCCCTAAGAAGTGATTTATTTCACACTCTAATTGCCCATGAAATTTCATTTTAATTTATAAAAATCAATTTAATTAGATCTGTAGCAGAACAATGAAACACTTTCAACTATTGTATTTGTTAATCTTTCATTTTCATATTTCAGAGTTAGTTTTGGTTTATTTTTGTCTTTTCCTTGCCTCTCAAATATAGTCAAACCTGTTCTTTTAGGGAAGGTGGAATTGGTCAAGGGGGAATGAAACTTAGCATGCTGTGTCTTATCCTGGAGAAAAAAAACGTCATCCAGGAAAATTAGAGGTTATAATGGATAAGCCTGAAGACCTTTAACTATAGTCTTAATAAATGGCATATCAAGCAGACAGATCATGATCTCTGTAAAAAGCTCTCCAGCAATACCTTGTAGCTAGAGGAACAAGAGCAACTGATTGGCACTTTGTTACCTGAATAGTGTCCCCAATGATGAGGCAAAAAAAGACCATTAAGAATGATTTTTACAATATCCAAAACCTGCCAGGTGTCAAACTTAAAACTATGGAAGAAAGAAAGAGAGAAAGAAAGAAAGAGGGAAAGAAAGAGAGAAAGAAAGAGAGGAAGAAAGAAAGGGAGAAAGAAAGAAAGAGGGAAAGAAAGAGAAAAAGAAAGAAAGAGAGAAAAAGAAAGAAAGAGAGAAAGAAAGAAAGAGAGAAAGAAAGAAAGAAAGAAAGAAAGAAAGAAAGAAAGAAAGAAAGAAAGAAAGAAAGAAAGAAAGAAAGAAAGAAAGAAAGAAAGAGAAAGAAAGAAAGAAAGAAAGAAAGGAAGGAAGGAAGGAAAGAAAGAAAGGAAGGAACGAAAGAAAGAAAGGAAGGAAGAAAGGAAGAAAGGAAGAAAGGGAGAACAAGAAAAAGAAAGAAAGAAAGAAACAAACAAAGAAAGAAAGACAAAGAAAGAAAGAGAGAAAGAAAGAAAAAGAAAGTAAGAAAGAAAGAAAAAGAAAGAAAGAAGGAAAGAAAAGAAAGAAGGAAAATGAAAGAAGGAAAAAGAAAGAAGGAAAGGAAGAAAAGAAGAAAGGAAGAAAGAAAGAAGGAAAGAAGGAAAATGGAAGAGGGAAAGGAAGAGAAGGAAGAGAAGGAAGGAAGGAAGGAAGGAAGGAAGGAAGGAAGGAAGGAAGGAAGGAAGGAAGGAAGGAAGTTAAAAACAGTAAAAAGATGAAGAAGAAGAAAAAGACAAGTACCCAAACTCAGAGCGTAATGCAATGCCTTTCTCAGGACTTACATATACTTCTTCCTTTTTATTACTTGCCCAGTATACTCTTCATCATAATGTCTCCTTTATTCTCCTGCAAACCAAATAATCATCTTCATCTATAAGCAATAGGAGCCTGCTGCCACTGCTGCCACAATACAAATGTGTTGCATTAAAAATTAAAAATATTATTTCTTTCCACTCCATCAAGATGAAAAGTGAGCCTCTGATCCTGTCTGCAGTGCTGCTTCTGTGCTGTCATCCTTCTTGCATTGTACTGCAGGATGTGATCACTGATAGACAGCCAAGTTTCGAGACCTTAAGTTACCTCAGCTGTTCTCTGAGCTTGAACACACATGATAGCAAATACAGAAGAGTTTTCAAAGGTGAGCAAAGTTGGATACTGTGCTTTGCTGGGGATAAACTTCTTTGATCACATGTCAGAACAAAAGAGAAAAGGAATGTACAGAATACAGAATTAACCAGGTTGGAAAAGACCTTTGAGATCATCAAGTCCAACCTATTACCCAACACCATCTAATCAACTAAACCATGGCACTAAGTTCCTTATCCAGTCTCTTTTTAAATACCTGTAGTGATGGTGATTCCACCACCTCCCTGGGCAGCCAACTCTGGCTTTATCTTTCCTCACAATGCTCTTAAAAGCTGAAGAATAGAATAGAATAGAATAGAATAGAATAGAATAGAATAGAATAGAATAGAATAGAATAGAATAGAATAGAATAGAATAGACCAGACCAGGTTGGAAGAAACGTTTGAGATCATCACATCCAACCCATTATCCAACACCACCTAATCAACTAAACCATGGCACCAAGCATCCCATCAAGTCTCCTCCTAAACACCTTCAGTGATGGCAACTCTACTACCTACCCAGGCAGCCCATTCCAATGGGCAATCACTCTCTCTGAGAAGAATTTCTTCCTAACATCCAGCCTAAACCTCCCCTGGCACAGCTTGAGACATCACTATTTGGTTTGGAAGCTAGTAAATCCCACCCCCCAAAAGTGATTCCTTTTGTACAGTCTACCAGTCTTTTAGAAAGCAAAATTAAATATGTATCTCTTGGATCCTTTGCCCACTTGTTTGCTTCCTTGCTCTATTTATTTATTTATTTATTCATGATTTCTTTTGGTAGGGCACCACTGAACTCTGCATTTGTGTTTGCAGAGAATAAGGTTAACTTTCAAGCTGGCTGAGCACTCTGTTTTGTAATTTGAAGGTTAAATTCTTCTCCGAGAGCCTTGCTGGAGTTAGTGTTCTTGCTCCTGATAACTGCAGGAGCTGCCTGACCTTTCTAAGTACAAGTCAATATTCACACTGTCAGAAGGAGCATTGTGGAGAGCAATCTTCACAATCATGAGCAGAAGTGCTTTGCCACAGGCAGATCATGACCAGTGAAGAGGAATCAGTGAACAGCCAGATAAAACTGTTTTAACAGGCATCGAAGAGTCTCTTTTACACAGCTTCAGACTCCATTCACAGGCTCACAGGATGTCAGGGCTTGGAAGGGACCCAAAGACATCACCGAGTCCAACCCCCTTGCCAGGGCAGGACCATGCAATCTAGCTCAGGTCACACAGGAACACATCCAGACAGGCCTTGAAAGTCTCCAGAGAAGGAGACTCCACAACCTCTCTGGGCAGCCTTTTCCAGTGCTCTGTGGCCCTGACAGTAAAGAAGTTCCCTCTTGTGTTGAGGTGGAACCTCCTGTGCTGCAGTTTACATCCACTGTTCCTTGTCCTATCGCAGGGAGCAAGTGAGCAGAGCCTGTCCCCTCCCTCCTGACCCTCAACCCTCAGCTAGTTATAAACATTTACTAAATCCCCTCTCAGTCTTCTCTTTTCCAGACTAAAACTCTACAGACCTTCAGTATCCACAGCTCTCCTCCAAATTTCAACAAGATCAATGGATTCATTGGATTCCATTGGAGATATGTCTACCACAAGGTTGACTCAATCAAAACAATTTCTCTTCTCTTCTCTTCTCTTCTCTTCTCTTCTCTTCTCTTCTCTTCTCTTCTCTTCTCTTCTCTTCTCTTCTCTTCTCTTCTCTTCTCTTCTCTTCTCTTCTCTTCTCTTCTCTTCTCTTCTCTTCTCTTCTCTTCTCTTCTCTTCTCTTCCTTTTTCTTTTCTTCTCTCTTCTTTTCTCACTCTGGGGAGATGCTAATTTGCTTCTGCTTGACCTTGGCTGCATTGTTTTGGTTAAGTCTGACAGCACCTCTCTCTGCTCCTTCCTCTTCTCTCTTTTGGACAGAGGGGTAAGTGGGAGAGGGTGCAGGGGTGTTCTTGGGCTGTTTGTTAATTGTAAATACCTGTAAATATTGTAACTATTGTATATTTTGTACATAATCATTGCATTCCATTGTAGATTGTAGTTTTGCTTGTAAATACAGCTTTCATTTACTTCCACCTGAGCTGGTGTGGTAAAGTTAAAGTTGGGCGGGAAATTTCAACCCACCACAAATACCTTCCACCTCATAAACATTTCCCCTTTTTCTGACAGAAAGACTTGGAGCTTTATATGTGACATCAGACCAAAATTAAACACCATCATCTCTAGCCAGACTGCCAGAGCAGTAGCAGTTTTTCTGTGGACTGAAGAGTTGTATTCTGTGTTGAGATAATGGTAGCATTACGCAAATATGCTCAGGTTTCTGGTAGCAGTTGCAAATAGATGTATGCAAGCAAGGGAGAGGAGTGAATGAGGAACCCAACCAAGCATGAATGACTTGAGATACATAAATGGGAGTTAGTTATGTAATGAAAAACATAAAATAGATGTTGTGAACATCTGAGAGCAAAATGCACTTTGGAAACTCTTTCTCCCACTTCTTTAGACCTCTGAGATTACTAGAAATCCCCGAATTTGGTAGAACCCCTTGCTCCAAGATAAATGTTTTGGACCATGCTTCTTCTCTCCTGAATTTTCAGTAAATCAGAAGTCTGGGTTTAATTTAATGATAGAGAATAAATGACATCAGAAATTTGGCAGGATAATGCAAACTGGGCTTTGCCTGACTCAGACTAAGTTTCGGGCTCTGTTATAATCAGGAGACAAAGGAAAAGCCGAGCAAGGGGAAATGTTGCATCTTAGGTAAGCATAAGAAACTGAGATAATATTTCTCTTATTTTCTTCTTCTTTTATTTATTAACTTATTTTTTTTTACCTCCCCCCCCCCCCTCCCCAGTTTATGTATTTTATTTTATTTTATTTTTTAAGCTGTTTATTCAGTTCTGTGGCTCATGACCTGGCTTCTGTTTTGAAACATCTGTTACTGGCTGCAACCAAGGCAACCAGCAAATGCTGGAAATTTCATAACACTCCTGGAATGTAAAAATGTTGTTTGTGGGAATGCTCTACAGGTCCAAAGAATTTCAACTAAAACCTGGTTAATTTTAGGCTCACATTCAGATGTAATCAGGTATTGATTTTTAAAAATCATAGGATCACAGAATCATGGAATGAACCAGGTCGGAAAAGACCTCAGAGATCATCAAGTCCAACCTATTACCTAATACCTAACACTTCCTCACAAATAAACCATGGCTCCAAGTGCTCCATCCAAACCTTTCTTGAATACCTCCAGGGATGATGAATCCACCACCTCCCTGGGCAGCACATTCCAATGACCAATCTTTCTTTCTATGAAGAACTTCTTCCTGACACCCAGCCTAAACTTTCCCTGGCACAGCTTGAGACTGTGTCCTCTTGATCTGTTGCTGGTTGCCTGGGAGAAGAGACCAACCCCCACCTGGCTACAACCTCCTTTCAGGTAGTTGTAGACTGCAATAAGGTCTCCCCTGAGCCTCCTCTTCTCCAGGCTAAATACCCCCAGTTCCCTCAGCCTCTCCTCACTGGGCTGTACTCCAAACCCCTCCCCAGATTTGTTGCCCTTCTCTGGACACCTTCCAGCAATTCAACATCTTTCCTAAACAGAGGAGCCCAGAACTGGACACAGGACTCAAAGTGTGACCTAACCAGTGCTGAGTACAGGGCAGAATGACTTCCTTGCTCCTGCTGGCCACACAACTCCTGATGCAGGCCAGGATGCCAAATGTTGCAGAAGATGCCTGCACTTCAGTTTTAGTTTTCATGTCAAGTAGTCAACTTCTGCAAAGGCTTCCAAGCCATGACATCTTGTGGAATTTTTATGTCAGAAGTTTCATTGAGAAAGTTCTGAAATGAAAGCATTTTAATTTTTACAGATCCTCCTACTTTGATTTTTCTTTATTGTCCTGAAGCAAGCTTCATTTTACCTTGCTGCAGCACTAATTTGTATCTATCTGGTTTCCCCATCATTTCTTCAGTGATTTGTGTTACAAGTTTTGTGTTGTTTTTTTTCCCCCTAGCATTTAGAGTTCTGTCTAAAGCAATTCCCTGCTGAGAAAAGATTCATAGTGATCATAAAATTCTTGCCTTGAGCTGAATCTGTTCAAATTTTGGGGTATTTTTGCCCATTATGGGCATTGCAGTGCTGCCTTTATCTTACATTGGTGAACTGGAATAAAATGGAGTGAGAAGGCAAGAATCATAGAATTGTTATGGTTGGAAGGGACCTCAAGGATCATCTAGTTCCAACCGCGCCAGCATGGGCAGGGACACCTCACACTAGATCAGGTTGCTCACAGCCACATCCAGACTGCCCTTAGAAAACCTCAAGGGATGAGGCTTCTATCTCCTTCCTGGGCAACCTGTTCCAGTGTCTCATCACCCATAGGGAAGAATTTCTTCCTAACAACCAATCTGAATCTACTAATTTTGAGGTTTTTTTCCATTCCCCCCAGTCCTATCACTCCCTGACACCCTCAAAAGTCCCTCCCCAGCTTTCTTGTAGCCCTCTTCAGATACTGGAAGGCCACAACTGGGTCTTCCCAGAGCCTTCAGTCTGTCGAGCAAGGCCAAGTAAGCAAACTCAGAATCCCCCAGAAAAGAGCTTTAAAATGCCAATTACACTAAAAGATTCATTATGCCAAAATAAAATTAATAATCATATAAGTGAACTCTATGAAGCAATTACCGAGGAGGTGCTCTTCATTTAATTTACTTGATGTTTTCAGACAGGTCTCAAATGATTGTTCAAACAATCTTTATAGCTGAAAACAAAGTGCAATATACAGTCATCATCATCATCATCCAGCTGCAGCTTCCTGACAATTATTACTATTTTTTTTTTTACACCATTTTAATTTTTTGTGTCCTCTGTTAATTCCCCAGGAGGAAGAAAAATAGATTTTCTTCTTGCAGAGCTGCCTTGGGGAAGAGGTTGCATTCTTCAGGGTTTCTATTTTCTTCACAGAAGGAGATACAGAGCAGCACCAGGAGAATCACTTTTCATTTTCCATGTGTGGGTACCATTTATTACAGCCTTTTACAATGCCTGATTTTGATTTTTAAACTTTATTTTGTTTTAAACTTCTCTGATGCCAAGAGATGTTCTGTTTCTACAGCCCAGTGAGAAGTTTTATGGAAGCTCTGGTTGAAGATCTCGCGTGGAGCAGCTACACCTAATCATGGGTTTAGCAATAGTTTGTAGTTAATTGGTAATACATTCAGGATTTGAGGTGATTCAAAGCAAGGTGATTTCTTTCTTTAAGCAGTGAGTATCTCGTGGTACTCTTCCTATCCACTTACTCCTATCCAGTTCCTATCCAGTTACTCCTATCTGGCATCACTGGAGGTGTTTAGGAAGAGACTGGATGAGGCACTTGGTGCCACAGTTTACTTGATTAGATGGTGTCAGGTGATAGGTTGGACTTGATGATCTTGAAGGTCTTTTCCAACCTGGTCTATTCTATTCTATTCTATTCTATTCTATTCTATTCTATTCCATTCCATTCCATTCCATTCCATTCCATTCCATTCCATTCCATTCCATTCCATTCTTCATATATACCACTGGGTGGAGTGCAGTCTTGTTCCCATTTGCAGTGATAATTGGTAGTGGCATTTGACACACATGGCTTCCTAAACTCAGCAAAATACATCCTCCATCGCTGGAGAGTGGAATGCAGTTGTTGCATGAGCCAAGAAGTGAAATACAGCCAGTTACAAGAAAATAGTAAGCATGGTAAGGATGTAAAGGTACTCCTGCAGAAGAGGGCTATGATGAAACACTTGACTGGTCTGCTAAGTGTTATTCAGATCCCAGTACTGAAATTTAAGGAGCAAGGAGGTAGTTGTACAATTTTGCTAACTGAAAGGAAAATGACCCCCTCACCCCCACTCCTAAAACCCCATGCCAACCAAAACTTAAGATCTCTACACCCCCCCAAAAAATATCCCCAACCAACCACAAACAAAACCAACCCACCAACCCAACCCAAACCAAAACCCACCACCCCTACAGCATTCCAGACTGTAGTTTTGCTTGTAGATACAGCTTCATTTGCTTTCAACTGAGCTGGTCTCGCACTTTTATGTTGGGGGGAATTTCAATCCACCACATTGCTCTAGTAGCTGGCAGCAGAGACCTTCACCACCACCAGTGACTGGCACTGAGATCAGCCATTTTTTCCAGTTGCTGGCAGCACAGGCCAAAGTCCCCTATACCTCCACTCTGACTCCAGTTGGTGGCACTAAATCCATTCATGCTGGTTCCCCCCTGTAGCTGGCACTCTGGGCATGAAATCTGCAGGACCCAAGCAGACCATCTGGAGAGCTATTTCTGACAATCCTTTTGGGTTTGCATATCCTGAATACAACTTTAATAAATTTCAATGTGGAATGTACCCAGCTACAGCTTCAGTCTTAACATTTTCTGGTCTTTAAAATGCAGAGATCAGAGGTTTTTAAGGCCAGGCTGGATGTGGCTCTGAGCAACCTGCTCTAGTGTGTGGGGTCCCTGCCCATGACAGAGGGGTTAAAACTAGATGATCCTTGAGGTCCCTTCCAACCCTAACAATTCTATGATTCTATGGTTTATGTTGTTCTCCTGTTATCATTCAATATTTTAGCATCTTGTAGAATTAAGGTTGTAAGAGAGAGGTGCTGTGGAATTCCCACAGAGCCAAGACCTGATGCATAATGCCTTTGACATAATTTTGCTGTGATTCCTGCCAGAAGATCCTTCCACACTTCGCACTCAGGAACTTCAGATTGGGCTGAGAGATCCATCTGCAAAAATCAGGGCATGAAAGCTGCCAAAATTTGAAAGCAGTGCTAAGATCATTTGGCCACCTCAAAAAAAAACCCCAACTCTCTTCCTCCTTTTTTTCTCCCTCCTTGTGAAGAAGAAAATCGTAGCTGAAGTGCTAAGAGCTGTGATAGGAAGATTGCATCTCTTAAAAAAACATTTAAATCTTCCCACCCCTTAATTGCAAACTGCCAAACAACAGATTGCAAAGGCAGCTTTGACTACTGTGCTTACAAGTTCCATACCATTTGCCTGTTAAGTTCAAGATGGAAAGGTAGCCGGAAAGCTGCCAGTAATTTTTGTTTGTTTTTTTCCTCTTTTGAGATTCATCTGTTTCAAGAAAGACTGAGAAAAGGTGGAAAGAATGAAAACAAAAAATTGGATAGAAAAAAAAAATAAGGGAGGGGGTTAGGGAAAGAAAAAAAGTTGTTAGCCAAGAGCAAACAAAGTACATATGCATGCTACAGAATTCAGACACGTGTCACAAGGCTCCTTTTAAATGAATTCAGTGCTGCCAGGCTGATGGAAGTCATGCACTGCAAGGGTATTGGCAGACTGCTAGTATCTCAGGTTTGCCTGTCTCACCTCTGGACTAGCCATTCAGCTCTGATTTATGTCTTTTACTATATCTCAGCTGTAAACTGAAGAGATTGCTCGTGACGTTTTTTTGGGGCTGTTTCCTTCTTGGATCTCTCTAATAAAATTTTCAAGGAAAATGTCAGTTCCAAGGCTTTTCTGATTTAAATTTTCAGTCCAAGAAGGGCTAATGTTGCACATCCTGTTCCAAACCTCTTTTGGTTTTGGATGAAGGAAAACAAAGTGAACATCCGTAGGTGGCAAAGTGGGAACAAGACATACATCTTCTATTTGATAATGTGATCATTGACTCAGACGACTTAAGGAAACTTCCTTTCAGTCCTTGCAGGACTAGCAACACAAAGTAAACTGAGAACATATTCCTGTCATTTTGACCAGGATGGTTGTGCCAGATTATTGTTTACCTAGGTTGCCTTTTCAGTACCCGGATTCAGGGAAGAAAGAGACACTAGTTGCAAACTATTCATTAATCAATCTTTTTGATCATAGAATTGTTAGGGTTGGAAGGGACCTCAAGGATCATCTAGTTCCACCCCCCGTGCCATGGGCAAGGACACCTCACACTAGAGCAGGTTGCTCACAGCCACATCCAGCCTGGCCTTCAAAACCTCCAGGAATGAGGCTTCTACCACCTCCCTGGGCAACCTGGGCCAGTCTCTCACCACCCTCATGGGGAAAAAATTCTTCCTAACAACCAATCTGAATCTACCCATTTCAAGTTTTTTTTTCATTCCCCCCCAGTCCTATCACTCCCTGACACCCTCAAAAGTCCCTCCCCAGCTTTCTTGTAGCCCCCTTCAGATACTGGAAGGCCACAATTAGGTCTTCTTGGAGCCTTCTCTTCTCCAGACTGAACAGCCCCAACTCTCCCAGTCTGTCCTCATTGCAGAGGAACGCCAGTCCTCTGATCATCTTTGTGGCCCTTCTCTGGACATGTTCCAGCTTGTCCAGATTGTTCCTGTAATAGGGGCTCCAAAACTGGAAGCAATATTCCAGGCGGGGTCTCACCAGAGTGGAGTAGAGGGGCAGAATCACCTCCCTTGACCTGCTGACTATGATCAAGTCAGTAATATCTAAAGCTGAGAATAGAACTATTTTTTCTTTTAAGTGTATTACTAAATTGATATATATGATGTAAGACTGATTTGACTTTGCTGTTATGCTTGAGCAGATGTCAGGAGAATGTGTTTGTATTAAGAGATGTGGTCAAGAATTCCATTAATGAGACAGCCAGCTGAAGATGAGCTCAGTGACTGACCAAATAAGATGACATAAAGAAGGAAAGATAATTCTGTAACTCTAAGGGAGTAAAAAGCCTAACTCTGAATTTAAAACTAATTAAGAGACATGGAATAAAGTGTATTAATATTCCATTCTATTCTATTCTATTCTATTCTACTCTCATATGTTCAAATAGTATTTTTCACCTACTTAAGGATCATTTTAGAGGGATGTTTTTATTATCATTTTTATTTGTGTAAGGACTTTTTCATGGCATTTGCACTAGGTTTCTTACCATCAGCTTGCAAAATCTTCTACAGAAAGGCCTCCTTTTGCTAAGAGTGTATTCCATATTTTCAAGCTTTAATGTGTAGAAAAATCTATTAAGAGTTCTAAAAGAACCCCCCCCAAAATTCACTTGCAGTGTTGCAGTTGTCTGTCATCATCATCACAAATAATCTGGATACACCTCCCCTTCAAGAGGAATTTGACATTCCTCATCTTTAAAGCTCAGAATCTCCAGCTCTCATGCTGATAATGCACTCCACTAATTGTGCTGTATTGCAAATATTTCCCTGTGCAAGTTTTCAACAGTTATTCAGCTGAATAATGTCACAAATCAAAAGCCCTGTTTAAAATGCCAGCATGTTCTTGCCATTATTATCACAGGAATGAGCCTGGCATTATTACCAATGCATAACAAATGCTACCCCATGAGTAACTGCAAGGCTCTTTGCCCTGCGTGCAGCTGTACCACCTTAAGTATAAAATTGTATTCACTGCATTATAATGCACACATTTTGTAAGGTGTGGTGGTTTGAGCCTTAACTGGGGCTTAAAAGCTCAGATGGGGGCAAGGCTGAGAATCCCTCCCCTGTTTCCCACCCTCCTCTTCCCCAATAGAGAGAGGGAAAAAAAAGGAAGGGGAGCAAATCCACCAAGAAATATATATAAATATATATATATATGTGTGTGTGTGTAACAATGACAGGCAGGGTTCACAAGGGTAAGGAACAAGGAACAAGGATGGATGGGAAAAGGAAAAGAAAAAAATATGAGATACAGAACCAGTTCTTTGTAAAGTGTGGAAGCAGCAGGGAGAGAGAGAGCAATGGCTGCGATGTCCTCCTTCTTATACCCCTGCTGGACAAGGCCGGGGGGGGGGGGGGAGTGGAACAGACCAAGTCAGTTTCCCAGGGGGGAAAAATAACTCTCACAAGCCCTCCCCTGCTGTATCTTTTTTTCAGGATGGGCATAACCCACCACAGTAAGGTAAGATAATCACTTAAATAAGATAAGCAGAAGATGAAGGCAATATTATGTCATCATAATCAAAGACCTTAGCATAAAGCACTGAAAACTGAATTTTTAAAGGATTTTTTTTTTTAATATTTAAAAAACTTTAAGGCTTAAAAAAAAGAACCAAAACACCTGCTTCTTGACCAGTTATACCCATATATATGGTGAGGAGAAGGTTCTTCACTGAGCGAGTCGTTCGTCATTGGAATGGGCTGCCCAGGGAGGTGGTGGAGTCACCATCTCTGGAGGTGTTCAAGAGGAGATTGGACGTGGTGCTTGGTGCCATGGTCTAGTCATGGGGTCTGTCGAGACAGGTTGGACTTGATGATCCTTGGGGTCTCTTCCAACCTTAGTTATACTGTGATACTGTGATACCTGGATGTGTCTCTGAGGAATATGATCTAGTGTGAGGTGTCCCTTCAGTTGCCATCATTGGAGGGGTTTAGAAGGAGACTAGATGGGGCACTTGGTGCCATGGTTTAGTTGATTAGGTGGTGTTGGATGATGGGTTGGACACGATGATCTTGAAGGTCTCTTCCAACCTGGTTTATTCTACTCTACTTCTATTCTATTCTATTCTATTCTATTCTATTCTATTCTATTCTATTCTATTCTATTCTATTCTATTCTATTCTATTCCATTCCATTCTATGCTATTCTATGCTATGCTGTTCTGTTCTGTTCCCACAGCAGTGGGGTTGGAACCAGATGATCCCTGAGGTCCCTTTCAACCCTAACAATTCTATGATTCTATGCTATTGTAAGGTCTCAATGAATAATTTTCCAAATAATAATGCTTAGGTTTAGGGATTCTTGATTTTGGTGTTTGATTTGCTTGTTTGCTTGTTGGTTCTTTTTTCCCTGAAAAAAAAAAAAGACAAATCAGTTCAAAACAAGGAAAAAGAGAACCTTCAAATGATATATCTCTTGAATGAACAAATAGAATTACAAAACAAGCAAGTGTTTTCATCTTGAATACTGACTAA
The DNA here is from genome assembly GCF_014839835.1 of Dryobates pubescens. Classification (NCBI taxonomy): domain Eukaryota; kingdom Metazoa; phylum Chordata; class Aves; order Piciformes; family Picidae; genus Dryobates; species Dryobates pubescens. The sequence continues at coordinate 42,702,253 of NC_071616.1, read as the reverse complement.
CATCTCAACTATCAGCCCTTCCTAAACAACATGGGAGATGCAAGTGACCATGTTGGCAAACTCTGAATGAGGGCTAAAGTGGAGACAGAGAGACAGAGGGGAAGAGTTGGAAAACCCTGTGCTACATTATGTCTCAAAAGTACAGCATGATCCCACAATCAAGATTGTTAAATGCTGCTGAAAGGTCAAGTAGCACTAATATAGTGCCATGATTATAATCAGCCATTAGGAAGAAGCTGTCAACATCTTTTGCCTGAAGACTTTGCACAGAACCACAGAAACATTCAGGTCGGGAAAGACCCTCAGGATCACCAGGTTCAACCAACAATCCTACTCAGCAAGGTTCACCCCTAAACCATATCCCCAAGCACCACATCCCAATGACCTTTAAGGCAACCAGGGTTGGGGACTCAATCACCTCCCTGGGCAGGACATTCAAATGACAGACCACTCTTTCCATGAAAAAATGTTTCCTAATGTCCAGCCTAAACCTACCAAGTCCCAGTCTGAGGCCATTCCCTCTTGTTCTATCACTAATTACCTGTGAGAAGAGACTAGCACCAGCTGCTCTACAACATCATTTCAGGTAGTTGTAGAGAGCAATGAGGTCTCCCCTCAACCTGCTCTTTTCCAGACTAACCATCCCCAGATCCTTCAGTTGTTCTTCATAAAACTTATTTTCCAGGCACTTCACAGCTTCCTTGCCCTCCTCTGCCATGGCTCCAGCACCTCCACATCTCTCTTGTATTGAGGTGCCCAAAACTGGACACAATACTCAAGGTGTGGCCTCATCAGAGTGGAGTATAAGGGGACAATCACCTCCCTAGTTCTGAAGCTGAGTGTGCACATGGAAGCCACTTTGCACACATGCAATCAATAAAGCAGGCATTTACACATAAGATACCAAGTTCCTATTCAAAGGAAGATGAACAATTCTCATATTAATTGCACTTTATTTGACAGCCACCAGTTGAATATGCACAGAAAACTGGTATTTCATTTCTTCCTCATCACATCCTTTTTTCCCCCCAGTCACAGTCTCACCAAACAAGCAAACATAAAAAATGCAGCTTATAAAATGGATCTTTACATGATGCTGACCTGAAGCCCAGCTCCATCCATCACAAGTTGCATAAACCCCTAGATACTGAGCTAAAATGTACTTTTAGAAACAAACCCCAGACTGAACATTTTCTTAAAGCTGCAGACTTTTTGAGAGAAATCTTATCATCTCCACATATCTTTAATTACAGAAGCAGGCATAAGCTAACCATCCCCAGCTCCTTCTGTTGCTCTTCATAACATTTACTCTCCAGGCCCTTCCCCAGCTTCATTGCCCTCCTCTGCACTGGCTCCAGCACTTCCACATCTCTTGTATTGAGGTGCCCAAACCTGGACACCATACTCAAGGTGTGGCCTCACCCCAACTGACTCCAAGAGGACAATGACCTCCCTGCTCTTGATGGACACAGCAGTTCTGATCCCAGCCAGGATGCCTTTGGCTTTCTTGGCAGCCTGGGTGCACCGCTTGGTCAGAACCAAATGAGACCCAACAGAAGAATTCAAGAATGCATCATTCAAAATATGCTTGAAGATATTAACCAATCTATGGATTTTCTGGTAAATCTTGGATTAACAGTAATGAAAGGGGGAAAAAAAAGACCAAGTTTATATTCTATGAAAGGATGACCTGGAAGGTGGCAGCACTATAAAATTAAATAGGTTTACTGTTTTGCTATCTTGAGTTTTGTATAGGAAACTTCATATACTGCTAATTGAGATCTTGAAAACTCTACAGTAACTCCCTTCCCTTTTCCTGTGAAATTTGTATAGCCCTGTTTGAAAGCCCTGCTGGAGTCACTAGGGCATTTTCTTTAATCTCTCCTCATTATCCTCAGCCTCCATTTTCAGAGCAATTTTGCACAAGCACAACTCCTAACTGAATTTTGCCCATCTCCGTGATAAATTCCCATGGCTGTGCATCGTTTCTATCACCCTGTGATGCGAGTCAAAAGACAACACATTAGCAAAAACAAATGGGCATGGTTGCAACATTGCACATTCTTTTCCAAATTCAGTCAGCATTCCAATATTCTGTTTGCTCTAAAGAACACCTCCAAAAGCCAGAATTAAATTTTGAGACACTTAAATTTCGTTATAATCTTGGCTTTATTTAGCACTTATTAAACCAGCTAGAAAGATAATACTGAAAAAAGGTGCTTTGTTAATGAGCAGCACAGACAAATCACTTTCTTTACCTTCTATCCTTGACAAAAATTTTGTGCCTAGGGAAACTTTTAATAATAGTATTTCATATTAATGTGGCCTCACTGTGCCCTGGGGAGGCCACATCTGGAATATTGTGTGCAGTTCTGGGCCCCTCAGTTCAAGAAGGACCTCAGGGAACTGCTTGAAAGAGTCCAGAACAGAGCCACAAAAATGATGAAGGGAGTGGAAAATCTTCCTTATGAGGAGAGACTGAGGGAGCTGGGGCTCATTATCTTGGAGAAGATGAGCCTGAGGGGTGAACTCATTCATGTTATGTAAAGGATGAGTGCCAAGAGGATGGAGCCAGGCTCAGCTTGGTGATGCCCAAGGACAGGACAAGGGGCAATGGGTGGAAGTTGAGGCATAGGAAGTTCCACAGAAACAGGAGGAAAACTTATTTCCCTGTGAGGGTGATAGACCCCTGGAACAGGCTGCCCAGGGGGGTTGTGGAGTCTCCTTCTCTGGAGATATTTGAAACCCATCTAGACATGTTCCTGAGTGATCTGCTCTAGGTGATCCTGCTCTGGCAGGGGAGTTGGACTGGTTGAGATTTTGAGGCTCCTTCCAACACCTAACATTCTGTGATACTGTGAAAAGTAACCTGAGGGAGGAATTTCTTTAGTTATTAATACTATTGCAACTGGAGTGCAATGATTATTGTTGCATGCTGACTTGGATTGATGATATCCAGAGACATTTTCTTACTAACAGCTTTGCATTCTGCATCTTGAATGTATCCAGCTTAATTTTACAAACCTGTGTGAACTCCTTGCTTTTAATGAGATTTCTGAAGTAATAAATGAAATCAAAATGTAGTGTTCACAAAATATGGACCATTCCCAAAGCTGATAAAAAAGGAACATTCTTAAATCACAGGATCAGAGGATGTCAGGGGTTGGAAGGGACCCAAAGAGATCATTGAGTCCAACCCCCCTGACAGAGCAGGACCATACAATCTAGCTCAGGTCACACAGGCATGCATCCAGATGGGCCTTGAAAGTCTCCAGAGAAGGAGACTCCCCAACCTCTCTGGGCAGCCTGTTCCAGTGCTCTGTGAGCCTTACAGTAAAGAAGTTCCTTCTTGTGTTGAGGTGGAATCTCCTGTGCTGCAGCTGACATCCATTGCTCCTTGTCCTATCCCAGGGAGCAAGTGAGCAAAGCCTGTCCCCTCCCCCCTGACCCCCAGCCCTCAGATATTTATAAACATTTATTAAGTCCCCTCTAAGTCTTCTCTTTTCCAGAGTACAAAGCTCAGGTCCCTCAGCCTCTCCTCACCAGGCAGTGCTCCAGTACCCTAATGTGGACATACCAGCAATGACAGCAGGTACACCTCCCAGAACTCCCTTTTGCAACGTGGGTCATGATATTCCCTCATTATGCCAGAGTGCCAACATTTTAATCTCTGGGATGAAGGAAAACAAAGGCAGTGTGTGTGGTAGCTCATAAGAACAACCAGTGCGTCAAGCACTTCATGACCCATTTGATGCCTGAGGTAACAACATGTGTGAGAAACTACCTTATGTTTTCTACAAATATATAAAAAGCACATTTTATAATAGCATCAAAATGAAATGAAGGGGGATTAGAACCTGAAGAATCTGCTCTCATTTTCCCTGCACTTGAGGATAGAGGCAGAGACGATGAGATTGCTCAATTTTCTAGGGTACAATGAGGGCACTGGTAACGGCTGCACAAAATCCAACAGGATAATCAGCACCTGTATTACTCTTGTAGTGATGTATGGATACATCATATTTCTGTGAACATTCATGAATGATTTTTTTTAACACAGACATTTCCAAAATCAACAAAGAGCACTTAAAATAACAAGTCAAAGACACACCATTTCTGTTGGATAATGTCTCCTCTGGTGATCTCTTGATGATCTTTGAGGTCTCTTCCAACCTTGGTGATTCTGTGATTCGGTGATTCTGTGAAGATGAGTCATCTGGAATTTCAGAAACTTCCAGAATCCAAACAGAGATGGTCCCAGTGCTGACATTATTAATTTCACTAACAGTGAAAAGCTGCATACAAATTAACTCCTGGAGTGAGTAACAGTATCACAGAATCACAGAAACATTCAGGTTGGAAAAGACCCTCAGAATCACCAAGCTCAACCCACAACCCTATTCTGCAAGGTTCACCCCTAAACCAAGCACCACATCCAAAAGACCTTTAAGCACATCCAGAACTGATGACTCAACCACCTCCCTGGGCAGCACATTCCAATGTCTGACAACTCCTGCTGGGAAAAAATGTTTCCTAATGTCCAGTCTAAACCTACCCAGTGGCAGCTTGAGGTCATTCCCTCTTGTTCCGTCATTAATGTGAGAAGAGACCAGCACCAGCCTCTCTAAAATGTCCTTTCAGATAATTGTAGACAGCCATGTAGGGACCTTTGAAGGTCATCTAGTCCAACCTCCCTGAAGTAAGCAGGGACGTAGAATCATAGAATCAATAAGGTTGGAAAAAACCTCAGAGATAATCGAGTCAAACCTGTCACCCGAGACCTCATGACTAACTAAACCATGGCACCAAGTGCCACGTCCAATCCCCTCTTGAACACCTCCAGGGACAGTGACTCCACCACCTCCCTGGGCAGCACATTCTAATGGCCAATTACTCTTTCTGGGAAGAACTTCCTCCTTACCTTGAGCCTAAACCTCCCTTGGCACAGCTTGAGACTGTGTCCTCTTGTTCTGGTGCTGGTTGCCTGGGAGAAGAGACCAGCCCCCACCTGGCTACAACCTCCCTTCAGGTAGTTGTAGCTGGCAATAAGTTCTCCTCTGAGTCTCCTCTTGTTCAGGCTAAGCAACTCCAGCTCCCTCAGCCTCTCCTCGTAGAGTTTGTAATGTGATGAAAAGTCTTCCAAAACTTCAGCCAATATACTTGGCTGATATTCAGTACTTTGTCTAGTTCCTTAAGGAATGCAGCAGTGATTACTCACAATTTTTTTTGGAAAAAAACAACCATCAACTATTTAATATTTTACTTCATGAATGCCTTAAGAGATAGATTAGCTTTTCTACAGTTGGTTGCACTTCAGGATGCTCAGCCTTTACACATTCCTCCAAACGCAACAAAACCTCTTCACAACAAAGTTTCTCTGCAGAGCTGTTCATTTTTCCAACTTTTTTGACTCATCAGCCCTGAAAGTGTAGGAGGACAACATGATCTGCTGCTCCCTCTGGTCTACCCAAACGACAGCTGCCTAATCATTAAGAGAGTGAAGGGGTTTTTTTCCTTCCTCTGAAGAGAGTTATGTTCACTGCCTTGGTTCACAAGTCTGAATTTCACCAGGCTTAACAACACCAAAGGATGTTGCCATCTAAAAGTTCTGCAAAAATGAACTCCTCATTACCCAAAATTCTGTAGGAACTATGATGAAGGCATAAATCTTGCACTGCAAAAATAAATGACCTAATGATGGAGCAATTAATTCTCCAGTTGCAGCTAAGTAACTGATTAGTAGCAGCTGGGATAAAAGCCTAATACTAAGGGGATATTAAGTGTCTACTCCCAGAGACATTAAAGTTTATATTATGAAAAATTCTTTGTAACAAATATTTAAGGCTCTGGGTCCTCTTTTTACTCAGAAACCTGTTCAGGAGTAGATAAAGAAAAAGAGAATGGGAAACTCTTGAAACCTTTCTGCTTCCTTATAAAACAGGGCTGATTAGCCTTGATGGTAGGACTTTTAGGTTATTCTACACAATTTCTATTCTATAAAATGTTTTGGTTTAGTCCTGAAAATAAAGATGCTTATTACACTTAAAAATGGATAAAGCAGTAAACATCCTAAAAGCCTACCAGAGGAGCAGGATGTTAGCTGGAGTGCTAACAACCAGGAATTATAGAGGCTAATAGACTAGACTAGAAAAGACTAGACTAGGCTGGAGTAGAATAGAACAGACTAGACTAGAATAGACTAGACTGGAATAGACTAGACTAGACTAGACTAGACTAGACTACAATAGAATAGAAAGAATAGAATAGGATTAACCAGGTTGGAAGAGACCTTTGAAAGCAAGAAGCATCTTTACAGAAGCAAAGGAAAGAAAGCAAGAACAAAAAATAGAGATAGCTGCTGGTGATTCTACTGTTGCAAAAGTGGCAATGTTTATCACCAGCTTACAGAATCATAGAATTGTTAGGTTTCAAATGGACCTCAAGTATAGTCCAGTTCCAAACCCCCTGCCATGGACAGGGACACCTCACACTAGAGCAGGTTGCTCACAGCCACATCCAGCCTGGCCTTAAAAAACTCCAGGGATGAGGCTTCCACCACCTCCGTGGGCAACCTGTGCCAGTGTCTCACCACCCTCATGGGGAAGAACTTCTTCCTAACATCCAATTGGAATCTACCCATTTCTAGTTTTGTTCTATTCCCCCCAGTCCTATCACTCCCTGACACCCTAAAAAGTCCCTCCCCAGCTTTCTTGTAGCCCCCCACAGATACTGGAAGGCCACAAGAAGGTCTCCTCAGAGCCTTCTCTTCTCCAGACTGAACAGCCCCAACTCTCTCAGTCTGTCCTCATAGCAGAGGAACTCCAGCCTTCTGATCATCCTCATGGCCCAGATTACTGGTAGCAAGAGGGAAAAGCAAAACCTTCAACTGTTCAATGCTGATAGCTGGGGAACTAGTTCCAGAGCACTGTGTTGGCCTGTCTTGATGCTCATGCATAGGCAGGGGAGACATAGGTTGTTAACATAAGACTTCATTGTTCTGGAGGGGAAACTGCTAGATATTTGATGAATTGGATTGACCACTTGATTCTCTTTCCTTAAAAATCTACCAAGCTTCTGAAAGTAAGAGAATGCAACTCCTTGGCTAAAGACAAATAGATTAAATGTTCTGGTCCCAGAGAGAAGTAGCAAAATGACAGATTTCTCTCACAGACTTTTGGAGATGTTTAAAGCCCTTATAGATTAAATTAATCTTGGTTGAGTAACTCATATTTGAATTTCAGACACCTTTACATCATTATTAATGGGAATTCACAGGATGTTAGGGGTTGGAAGGGACATCTTTTTAGTAACAGCTTTGCATTCTGCATTTTGAATGTATCCAGTTTAATTTTACAAACCTGTGTGGACTCCCTGATTTTAATGAGATTTCTGCAGTAATAAATGAAATCAAAATGTAGTGTTCACAAATAGTGGACCATTCCCAAAGCTGATAAACAAGAAGCATTCTTAAATCACAGGATCACAGGATGCCAGGGATTGGAAGGGACCCAAATTGATCATCAAGTTCAACCCCCTCTGCCAGAGCAGGACCATGCAATATAGCTCAGGTCACAGAGGACCCTATCCAGATGGGTCTTGAAAGATTCCAGAGAAGGAGTCTCTACAACCTTTCTGGACAGCCTGTGAGCCTTACAGTAAAGAAGTTCCCCCTTGTGCTGAGTTGAAACCTCCTGTGCTGCAGCTTACATCCATTACTCCTTGTCCCAATTCTGTGCAGTCTTACCTGATTGGGAATGTATCCTGCTGAATTTGTATAACAGAGAGCTTTCAACTGAGTGGGAAGATGTTGCATATATTCCTTTTCACCCTGTGAAGTATCAGGAAAAGAAGACTTTGCTCCCTAGCTTCAGGTAGGTTGCTAGAATTCCTGTAAATGAAAATAAGAATCTTGCTCACTGTTATCTTCATGGATAAAGTGGAAAAGAGTTTGTGCCTGACCCATTAAACTTTCAGAACAATTATATAAGCCTGTGTAGGACGCTTTTCTTGCTTCTTTCCCAACTACCTGAATGATGTGTAATCACTTTCAGAGTCGAATACAGTCCATTGATTTTAGTCTTTAACCTGGAAAATGTAACTTCAGCAGTCATTTCTTTATATGATGCTAGTAGAAAATAATGAAATGGAATAAAACAAAAACCCAAATTACATAATCAATGGTAGCAAAGGGCCTTATGCTTTGTAGTTACTTAAAGTTTAACCTTTGGAACTTGGAAGGGTGAAAAGGCAAATCATGGGAGGGTAAAAATACACTCTAAAAACTATTAGTCACAGAGTGAGCTATAAAAGTATTCATTCAAGAAGAGGAGAAGCAACCTGCCATCGTTAAAATGTCACCAAATTTGCAGAGGCCAATATTTCTTTGTGTTAGAGGCTATGAATGTAATGATTATGCACTTCTAATGCTAGGATAGCTGCATTATTTCACATGGCTGTTTTCAGTCCTTCTGTGCTGATTTCCACTTGCCCTCTGAGAGAGCAGGCATTCTCAGTCATTCCGAGGGCAGCCAAGTGAACCAAAAGGTCAATCTAATTAAAAAGGAAGAGAACCTCAGCCCACAGGGAAAAGGGTCCAGTAAAATGCCAAAGGAGTTTGTATAAGAGAAGTACAAAGTCAACAGTCCAAAACAATGAAAAAAAAAATTATTGAAAAGAAAAAATCCACATTGGTGTCAAAACTAACAGAACACAAGACAACTATGTGACCTTTTCCTATGTTATAAATAAATGGTCTTGTCTACATAACAAAGAAAAATTGTTTGTTAATATCAAGAATACAGCTTTCAGTTAGGAAACTCTGCTACCAGTTTCTCAGAGAGTCAAAATATACTTTATTTTAATCATAGAATCATAGAATCAATAAGGTTGGAAAAGACCTCAAAGATCCTCAAGTCCAACCTGCCACCCAACACCTCATGACTACTAAACTTAACACCAAGTGCCACGTCCAATATCTTTTTTAATACCTCCAGGGACAGTGACTCCACCACTTCCCTGGGCAGCACATTCCAATGGCAAACAACTCACTCTGTGAAGAACTTTCACTTCACCTCAAGCCTAAACTTCCCCTGGTGCACCTTGAGACTGTGCCCTCTTGTTCTGCCACTGGTTGCCTGGGAGAAGAGACCAAGCCCCATCTGTCTACAACCTCCCTTCAGGTAGTTGTAGAGAGCAAGAAGGTCTCCCCTGAGCCTCCTCTTCTCCAGGCTAAGCAACCCCAGCTCCCTCAGTCTCTCCTCATAGGGGTGTGCTCCAAACCCCTCCCCAACCTCGTTGCCCTTCTCTGGACATATTCAAGAGTCTCAATGTCCTTCTTAAATTGAGGGGCCCAGAACTGGACACAGGACTCAAGGTGTGGCCTAACTAGTGCTGAGTACAGGGGCACAATGACTTCCCTGCTCCTGCTGGCCACACTATTTCTGATGCAGGTCAGAAGCACTTTGGGAGATGGGGGGGGATTAAAATGAAACACTCATAGTAACATATTTGCTATTAATAGATAGTATTATTTTTAGGACAATACAGTCAGTTATACTAATTAGAACATCAATAAAATTAATGTAGAATATAATATATGTTAACATGAAATGCATTTTTTTTCAGTGTTTCAGAATAGTTTTTTGTCCTATGAGCAAAATATAAAAGACAAAATCCTAACTGGTTTTGGAATTTCATTTCACAGAATCATAGAATCAACAATGTTGGAAAAGACCTCCAAGATCATCAAGTACAACCTGTCACCCAACACCTCATTACTACCAGACCATGGCACCAAGTGCCACATCCAATCCCCTCTTGAACACCTCCAGGGACGGTGACCCCACCACCTCCCTGGGCAGCCCATTGTGAGTGTACACCCCATAAATTCCGTACACTGAAAGTCAGGTTGCAAAGCATAATTCCTATCTTTTGTTACCTTCTGACAACCTTTTCATTTTCCATAAGAGAAGAATACTCTTCAGAATTGTGCAACAGCTGCTATATGGAATCCCAGAGCTGGCTGCATTTTCATAGTGGCTAGCAATGCTGCTATACTCCATACAGTATGGAGCATTATGCTTTCAGGTTAAATGTATTAAGCTCCCACTGAATGTAAAAGAATTTCTGCTGGTTTCCCCCAGTGACAGAATTTAGTCTATGAACAAAACAATCACCTCAGAAGCCTACAAGGTGAAAATCACTGTTAGAAACACAGGCAATCCAGACCAAACTAAGAGACATCTGGTGCTGTTCTATCCCACTATTTGCGCTATACGTGTAAGAGAAAGGAACCTGGAAGGCAGACATCGTTCAGTTCCCCTTCTGCACCTACAGCTGTGTTAAGCACGAGCAGGAGTGCTGTTTGAAACAAAGCCTTACAGTGCAAAGCCACAGCTAAACAAAGCAGGCACAGAAATTTATTTTCATGGAGACTTGAAATGCTGCACACGTAGATTCTTCTCCACAGTTGCAACTCTCTTAGGATAAAACTCATCTCTCTGCAATATAATAAAGAAATCAGAAACTTCAGGTTTCTCGATAACAATAAGTCTGCTCCTTAATGTTACTGTAGTCCATCAGCTATGCCTTTTTTTCTGCATCAGTGGAAAAAGCCCTTAAATCTAATCTAAGGAGGTATCCAATCAGTTATTTTGAATTCTGTATTGCATATGTGTATATATTACTGTAGATTTCCAGCACTTTCAAGTATTTGTGCAATCTATTGCTAAAACATTTGGCAAGTTACCAAAATGTGAGGTGAATACTAATGATGTTTATCTGATTCTTTCCTGGGTGCACAGGGGTTTAACACTGCTCTTCAGAATTTTGTGGAGCGCCAGAAACACTCAATAACTGAGCTTCATCTTCAGCGAGGTTTAAAACTAAGAGCCTTTTATTAATCTACCAAAACAGGAAGCCGAAATGAATAAACAATGATCAGATTTGGGGGTGCTGAAACACAATATTCAAAGCTTAATAACTAAAAGCCATAAATTTCCTAATGTTTATTTCAGGAGTTCAATTATTTCACAGCCTGTGCTGGATGAAATAAATGTATAGGTTTTGTGCAGAAAATGTCACAAGCTGTAATTGAATTCTATTCTAGGAGGTCCCCATTGGCTGCAGCAGGAGCTTTACGTTGTATGATGGAAAAATCCGAACCAGGTATTAATGAGAGCCACAGCAAAACAGAGTTCAGATATGTCCATGCAAGTTTGACAGTGGTGAAGGTCTCTAGGTATAGGTTTATGGACAAACATCATACTGTTCAGAGATACTTGAGCGACTTCCAGACTCCTTTGGGAAGTGGAAATGTAGAACCATGGGATTATACCTCAAGTAATCAGTTCTGCTGAGGAGCTATGCACGATGTCTACTGGAGAAGCACTGTAGTCGTTCAGCACACTGCATCCATGTCCAAAGGTCTGCTGCTGTGTGGGTCTGTGGTATTGCACTCAGTCACACAGATGGCTCAACACGGCTACTCATCAGTTTTCCTGTTCTTCCAGTCACTGCTGATTCCTGAAACATTGTTCTAGCATTCTTACCCTTGTTTGTTTTCCAAGAAGGTGTGCACATTCTCTGGAGGCAATGGAGAGACTTCATATCCTTCTCCATATTCCTGTGGCAAGAGACATCTCAGGAGCAGGAAGAGAATACAGAACAACATAATATTAGTCAGTGTAGTGAACATGATATGCAGCAAAGCCTGGAGTTGTTTACTGCAGATCCACAATAAACTAAATGACCACCTTCTTATAGAATCACAGAAATATTCAGGTTGGAAAAGACCCTCAGGATCACCAAGTCCTACCCATAACCCTACTCTACAAGATTCACCCCTAAAACATTTCCTCAAGAACCACGTCCAAATGACCTTTAAACACTCAACCACCTCCCTGGGCAGCACATTACAATGCCTGACTACTCATGCCCTGAAAAAATTTTCCTAGAGTCCAGCCTAAACCTACCCAGTTGCAACTTGAGGCCAGTCCCTCTTGTTCTACCACTAATGACCTGTGAGAAGAGACCAACACCAGCCTCTCTACAACCTCCTTTCAAGCAGTTGAAGAGAGCAATGAGGTCTCCCCTCAGCCTTCTCTCTTTCAAACTAACCATCCCCAGCTCCTTCAGTTGCTCTTCATCAGATTTATTCTCCAGGCCCTTCTTCATTACAAACTCAGTCAGTCCCCATTAGGAATCTTTGGATATTCCTAAAACCACATCACAAAGTCAAGGGATTATCAGCCCATGCTAATTTTAACACTTCACTTCATAGATTATTCAGTATTTTACCCAATTTCATATAGGAGAGAAACAAAGGAATGCATCTGCTGAAAGCATCTGAGTAATTTCCATAGAGGTTGTCCCATTTTCACCCCAAACCAAATCAGCCACTGTGCCCTACCTAGTTCAATACCTTTTAATTATACCATCTGCCAAACTCCAACCACTCTTGACTCTCTGCCTCCTGCACAAATAAATCATTTCCCCTGAAGAGAGCAAAAGATGGAAAAAATCTGCAGAAACGTGAGGATAATTTCTCTTTCTTTTGTAACCTCTGACTAGTTTAGAGAAAATAAGCTGCAGAGATGAAAAGCAACTGTTTGTTGGTATGTGATATAGTTGATTGACTCTAGCAGATTAATAGCTCAAGCTATGCATAGCGGTTACAGTTCAGCTGGCAAATTGAAATATGTCTTGACTCAAATATTTCCTTGAAAAATAAACATTCTGGTTTGTGATTATCTTATAAAGTTTTTCTAAGTGAATCACAGAATCATAGAATTGTTAGGGTCCAAAGGGACCTCAAGGATCAGCAAGTTCCAAACCCCCTGCCATGGGCAGGGACACCTCACACTACAGCAGGTTGCTCACAGCCACATCCAGCCTGGCCTTCAAAAGATCCAGGGATGAGGCTTCTACCACCTCGCTGGGCAACCTGTTCCAGTGTCTCACCACCCTCATGGGGAAGAACTTCTTCCTAACATCCAATCTGAATCTACTAATTTCTAGTTTTGTTCCATTGCCTCCAGTCCTATCACTCCCTGACACCCTAAAAAGTTCCTCACCAGCTTTCTTGTAGGCTCCCTTCAGATAATGGGAGGCCACAACTAGGTCTTCTCAAAGCCTTCTCTTCTCCAGACTGAACAGCCCCAACTCCCTCAGTCTGTCCTCATAGGAGAGGCGCTCCAACCCTCTGATTGTCCTCATGGCCCTTCTCTGGACATGTTCCAGCACCTCCAGATCCTTCCTGTAACAGAGGCTCCAGAACTGGACACAGTACTCCAGGTGGGGTCTGACCAGAGTGGAGTAGAAGGGGAGAATCACTTCCCTTAACCTGCTGGCTGTGCTTCTCTTGATGCAGCCCAGGATGTGATTGGATTTCTGAACTCCAAGTGCTCACTGCTGGCTCATGTTGAGCTTCTCATGCACCAGCACCCCCAGGTCCTTTTCTTCAGGGCTGCTCTCAAACCAGTCCCTGGCCAGCCTATATTGGTGTAGATTTTGGTTTTTTTCAAGTCCAATTCCAGTGCTTAGTTTCTTTTACAGTAAGAATGTATTTTTTTAATAGCTGAATTAAATATTTTAATCTACAAGTTAAGCTGATTATGTCTGTTCTCAGTGGATATGGTGAAAACAAATGCATCCTTTTCCTATGTTTTTTTTTTCTTTTTACACATAAACAAAGTATTTTGGAGCAGAAAATACAGACTTCTGTTTCTTCACATGGTATACATTTTATCAAGGCATTAGTTGAAACAGAAGAGCAACAGAAAAATATTAAACCACCCACAGGCAGATAAATCAAGCCATACATGTTTGAAAATTTATAAGAAGTCCCCTGCAGTCCTTTCTGACTCTTTTGTTTGTTTGTTTGTTTTGATGCAAAATGAAAGCAATTTGGTTCCCTCTTTTTTTTTAATCCTAGGTCGTGTTCTTCTTTTCTCTTATTATCATTGTTAATCTTTGTCATTTTTCCATTTAGCTCACAGTGCCTAAATGAAATTATATCCTACATCTTACATATTACAATCCTCTTGATCTGTTCTCCAATAGGTCTTGATTTTTCTTAGTGTTCTTTTAAGTTATGAACTATTACAACCCCAGACCTCCCAGAATTGTCCCTTCAGCTGTGCTGGTTAACTGTAATTTCCCATCCTGTATTCACACCTTCTCTTTCTCCTTTTAATGGTAGTTTGCTCCAGTATTTAGGGTTTTTTTTTAATTTCTGAAATTCCTCTGAGAAATGTTTACAAATCCTCAGATTTTTAGTGTTGCACATAACCTGTAAGAAATGCTGGCTGCTATTTCTTCACAGGTCTGGCTACATCTCAGCTGTACCGTAAGTATACTTTATTATGTCGTTACTTAGGCTCTGTAAATTCACTGGCCTGGAGACTTGGTCAAAACTATAGTAGAAAAAAGGAGCTAACCATTAAAGCATTTTTAGTAAGTCCTCATTAAATAAAGTTACCCCCCCCAAAAAAAAAGAAAAACAACAAAAAACCCAATTAATTGTTTTGAATGAAAAAAGCAGTGTGCCCAGGTGGCCAAGAAGGCCAAGGGCATCCTGGACTGCATCAGGAATGGTGTGGCCAGCAGGAGCAGAGAAGTCATTCTGCCCTCTACTCAGCACTGGTTAGGCCACACCTGGAGTCCTGTGTCCAGTTCTGGGCTCCTCAGTTTAGGAAAGATGTTGACTTGCTGGAACGTGTTCAGAGAAGGGCAACAAAGCTGGGGAGGGGTTTGGAGCACAGCCCTGTGAGGAGAGGCTGAGGGAGCTGGGGTTGCTTAGCCTGGGGAAGAGGAGGCTTAGGGGAGACCTTCTTGCTGTCTACAACTACCTGAAGGGAGGCTGTAGCCAGGTGGGAGTTGGTCACTTCTCCCAGGCAACCAGGACCAGAACAAGAGGACACAGTCTCGAGCTGTGCCAGGGGAAGTTTAGGCTGGATGTTAGGAAGAAGTTCTTCCCAGAAAGAGAGATTGGCCATTGGAATGTGATGCCCAGGGAGGTGGTGGATTTGCCATCACTGGAAGTGTTTAACTGGATGAGACATTTGGTGCCATGGTTTAGCTGATTAGGACTAGGACTAGGGGAAATGGAATGATGCTGGAGGTGGTGAGATTCCGACTGGACGTGAGGAAGAAGTTTTTCACCATGAGAGTGGTGAAGACCTGGAATGGGTTGTCCAGGGAGGTGGATGAAGCCTCAGCCCTGAAGGTGTTTAAGACCAGGCTGGATCTAGTGTGAGGTGTCCCTGCCCATGGCAGGGGGATTGGAACTAGATGATCCTTGTGGTCCCTTCCAACCCTGACTGATTCTGTGATTAGATGGTGTTGGATGATAGGTTGGACTTGATGATCTCAAAGGTCTCTTGCAACCTGGTCAATTCAATTCAATTCAATTCAATTCAATTCAATTCAATTCCATTCCATTCCATTCCATTCCATTCCATTCTATTCTATTCTATTCTATTCTATTCTATTCTATTCTATTCTATTCTATTCTATTCTATTCTATTCTATTTACATTTAAATAATTAAAAATATTTTATTTCTTTGACAGGGTAACTGTCTTTCAAAATGAGGAAACTGTAGCTGCTTAATACAGTGAGGCTTTAGAGCTACTTCCACTTAAAATTCTCACAGAAACACAATGCAAATAAAAGTTGCTAAATGAGATCCCCAAAGGCTGTATTCACAAGTTGTTTAAACATGTTAAAACCTGTAATTTTTATTTGTATCTTTAGGTGTAACACCCAATTTGTTGATGAAAATACTGAATAGTGTATGAGTGATGATAGGCTTGAACACCATCAGGCCTCATTTAAACTGGAACAGTCAGTCTGGGAAGTGCTGTTCTCCTAAAACCCCAGTTAAACTATAGCACAGAAGTAGATATAAATAATTCTCCACATAGAATAAATTAAAATAGACTATTTTTAGTTGGAAGCGACCTATGAGGAAAGGCTGAGGTTGTTTAGCCTGGAGAAGAGGAGGCTCAGGGGAGACCTTATTGCTGTGTACTACTATCTGAAGGGAGACTGTAGCCAGGAGGGGCTTGGTCTCTTCTCCCAGGCAACCAGCACCAGAACAAGAGGACACAGTCTCAAACTGCACCAGGGGAAGCTTAGGCTGGAGGTGAGGAGAAAGTTCATCACCGAGAGAGTTGTTAGCCTTTGGAACGTTCTGCCCAGGGAGGTGGTGGAGTCACCATCCCTGGGGGTATTCAAAAAGTTATTGGATGTGACACTTGGTGCCATGGTTTAGTAATCATGAAGTGTGTGACAGGTTGGAATTGATGACCTTTGAGATCTTTTCCAACCTTATTGATTCTATGATTCTATGATCTAGTCCAACTGCCTGACCACTTTGGTGCTGACCAAATGTTAAAGCATATTCTTAAGGGCATTATTCAAATGCCTCTTAAACATTAACAGGCTTGGGGCACTGACCACTCCTCCAGACAGCTTGTTCTGGTGTCTGATCACCTTTTTTGGTAACAAAATGTTTCCTAATGTCCGTTCTGAATTTCCCTGATGGAGCTTTGAACTCTTCCCATCAGTGGAAAACTCTAGTAAAAAGAATGAAAATCAGTTGTGCTTTAGGTCTATAGCTTATAAAAAAACCAAAACATCTCAATTTTGCCAGTTTATTCTGTCCTTTTACTAGCTTAAGAAAATGTATTGAGAAGTTGTTTTGGTTGTTGTTTGTTGTGTTTGTGTTTTTCTTTTCCCCCCTCTGCTCAGATGTAAAGTCTCAGGCAAACAACTTCAGAAATTTGATGGATAAAATTCAGGCAAAATAATTTTCATCCACTTGAAAGCTGGCAATCAATGTGAAATCTACAGTGAAGAGGAACTGGAAAATGTGCTTAACAATCTACGTAAAATCCTGGCTTAGAGGGGGAAAAAAATATGCATTTTGCTCTAAAGAGATCTCTGAGACTGGAGAAGCAGAGTCTGAGGGCATTAGTTTATGCTCAATTCTGTCTGCTATGCAGTACCTTAGAAAAGCTGATGTAATGGTATAAGAGCAATGAAATGTTATCTATTGTGATACCCTGAACAACTAGTAGGATGTGCAGCAAAATATTGTGGAACCAATTTTGCTTTCAGACTGTTGCATAAGCTATAAAAATCACTTTTAAGAGAGCATCATTCTGTCCATGTCTCCTCTCCATTGTGAAACAACATTTTCTGTGCATTGATCCTGCATTGTGCACATCTCCTCTCACATCTGAGAAAATGAGGCAACATAGGATGCTCACCGACCTGAACCACTGATTCCATATTTTTACTTCCTCAAGAAGGAACCTTCACAGATACTTGCAGTATGCTAGCCTAAACCTATCTGTGCAGTCACTCACTCATAGAAATATAATTTATACCAGATCATTTACTAAAACCATTTATTCTGAACAAGCTTGTTGCAGGATATTTTTGCGCAACTACATATCATACTATTTGTATCTCTCTCTCTCTATCTCTACCTCTGTCATCTCTATGTCTATCTTTCTGTATCTCTGTCTATATCTCTAACTCTGTCTCTATCTCAATCTCTATCTCTCTATCACTATATTTCTATCTCTCACTCTATATATATGTATATATATAATCTCTACCTCTGTCTCTATCTCTCATCTCTACCTCTGTCTCTATCTCTACCTCTATCATATCTCTCTCTCTCTCATTTCTCTCATCTCTCTCTCTCTGTCTCATCTCTATCTCTATCTCTATCTCTATCTCTATCTCTCATCTCTACCTCTACCTGTCTCTGCCTCTGTCTCTACCTTTGTCTCTACCTCTCATCTCTATCTCTACCTCTACCTCTGATTGTCTCTACCTCTACCTCTACTTCTACCTCTACCTCTATCTCTACCTCTACCTCTATCTCTATCTCTCATCTTTACCTCTACCTCTGTCTCTACCTTTGTCTAACTATCATCTCTATCTCTGTCTCTCTCTACCTCTACCTCTGATTCTGTCTCTATCTCAATCTCTATCTCTACCTCTACCTCTACCTCTACCTCTACCTCTATCTCTACCTCTATCTCTATCTCTATCTCTATCTCTATCTCTATCTCTATCTCTATCTCTATCTCTATTTACCTCTACCTCTGTCTCTACCTTTGTCTCTCTCATCTCTATCTCTATCTCTATCTCTATCTCTATCTCTATCTCTATCTCTACCTCTATCTCTATCTCTATCTCTACCTCTGTCTCTACCTCTACCTCTATCTCTCTCTCTCTATCTCTATCTCTATCTCTATCACACCATCCATATAGGTTAACTTGCCTCTTTTTTTTTCTATTTTTTTTTTTGACAGCAAAACAATTACAACATTTTGAAAAAGATGATTGGCCATGAATTTTCCTTTCATGTAAAAACAGAGGAAGCAAAATATATGCCATTTGAAAAAAAAAAAAAAAAGAGATGTAATACTTCTTGATGTTCACTCTGGTGAGGCCCCAGATGGAGTACTGTGTCCAGTTCTGGAGCCCCTGTTACAGGAAGGATCTGGACATGCTGGAACATGTCCAGAGAAGGGCCATGAGGATGAGCAGAGGGCTGGAGCACCTCTGCTATGAGGACAGACTGAGAGAGATGGGGCTATTCAGTCTGAAGAAGAGAAGGCTCTGAGGAGACCTTATTGTGGCCTTCCAGTATGTGAAGAGAGCCTACAAGAAAGCTGGGGAGGGACTTTTGAGGGTGTCAGGGAGTGATAGGACTGGGGGGACTGGAGCAAAACTAGAAATGGGTAGATTCAGATTGGATGTCAGGAAGAGGTTCTTCCCCATGAGGGTGGTGAGATGCTGGAATAGGTTGCCCAGGGAGGTGGTGGAAGCTTCATCTCTGGAGGCTTTTTAAGGGCAGGCTGGATGTGGCTATGAGCAACCTGATCTAGTGTGAGGTGTCCCTGCCCATGGCAGGGGGGTTGGAGCTGGATGATCCTTGAGGTCCCTTCCAACCCTAACAATTCTATGATTCTATGATTCCAGTGAAATCATAAAACTGCATTCTTACTGCTTCCAAAAAGGTTGTGGAAGTAACTGTGTGAATAAGTTTTCCTGACCAAACTCATAGGACTCCAGTGTTCAAATAAACCAGATAGAGATACACCAGGTACAGATACACTATCAACAAGAAAAAGGGATGTAATTATATGCTAATGAGACTTAGATAGCATTCAGCATATTCAGAAAATCCCAACTGCCTGAAATGAAGCAATTAATGAAATGAAACATTAGACATTACAACATGAAACATCACAGTCTAGTATAAAGACTTTGTAATAACACCATGTTTATCAGAGTTCTTGTGCTTGCTTATTGTATAATCTAGGGTTACCTGAGAAGATGCATTGTGTTAGTAGCAGCTTTAAATCCATACAACTTTGGGAACTCATGTCATTTTGGTTTTTTCTTTGCTGCCTTCATGTTTCTGCAACAGAAGTAACAATGAAGAGATTTGTTTTAATGTGTTGAAAATTCAAAGTAGTCTTTGAAATGTAATTTCTTCTACAGGAGAGCAGACACCTCAGAGATTAATAATTTTGCAGGAAATTGATCTTCACTATTTTTGTATTGGTTTATTTGGGTTTTTGTTAGTTTGAGGGATTTGGGGTAGTTTTATGTTGTTAGGGGGGTTTTTTTGGGGTGATTTTGGGTTTGGGTTTTTCTTTAGCAAGATGTCTTTATCGTACTGTTCTTGGCATCTTCTCTGTCATGAATAACCTTACACTCATTTCTATCCTGTTTAATTATCCACCCTGGCTTAAAATATAATCAGCATTAAACCAGCTGTGCAACCTTGAAAGAACACCATTTCAATAATGCATTGATAAAAAGAGAGCAAGCAGGCTATTAATTTTAATAGGAGCCCTCCCTTCAGACTACAGCCTGGACATGGTTTGAGAAGCTGTATCCATTTACTGCTAAGCAGTAGCATCCCTGGTGCACTCATTATACCAATAGATTTCATTCATAGTCTGACACCGTGACTAGTTAGATGGCCATCCTGGGCCAATAAGGTCACCTTTGAGGTGTCAGCTTCCCTGTTAATGTAGTGGAATGTCTTGTGGAAACACTGATGAGTAGAAGAAGGAGATGTATAGGGTAAATAATACAGAAGCTTAATATGATTTCAAGATGCTTTATTGACTGAAATCTTTAATGAGAAAACGATCACTTAATGCTGCAACAGTTGTAAACATTCCATCCTGGCAGTTGTGATGTCTGGCCAGAATCCTTAACTGCTAAAGGAATCAGAAATTAATGATAACATATATAGACTGGACTGGACTGGACTGGACTGGACTGGACTGGACTAGAATAGAATAGAATAGAATAGAATAGAATAGAATAGAATAGAATAGAATAGAATAGAATAGAATAGACCAGGTTGGAAGAGACCTTTGAGATCATCGTGTCCAACCCATCATCCAACACCACCTAATCAACTAAACCATGCAACCAAGCACCCTATCAAGTCTCCTGCTAAACACCTCCAATGACGGTCACTCCACCATGTCCCCTGGCAGCCCAATCCAATGGGCAGTCACTCTCTCTGCCCACTGGAATGGGCTGCCCATTAAGTTATATGCCTTGATCCTCTCAGCTGCCAGGATATAAGAAAGAATTTTGAAATTAAATACCTGGATTCAGACTTGAATTCTTTTATGACACTTGAAAAACCTACCTGTACGTATCTGTCAGGGAGGCAAACCCATCCTGCTTAAGTCAAACTGAGGATAAACAAAAAAATTTCCCAAACCACAGCATTTCCACTTCATTTAGCACTTCACTTTCATTTAAGTCACGCTAAGGATAAACAAAAGATCTCCCAAACCATAGCATTTTCCTGCTCAGTGTATTTGCTGCAGTTAAATCTATAGCATGCTTTGAAAATAGGCTTGAAAATAATGCTTCTGTTAAGGCAAGAACATAGCACGAAGAACAGTGAAACTTCAAATTACATAGGAATGGAAAATTTATTTAGGCAGTTTGTGAATATCTACTCCTAAAAATATGATTCTAACAGGAAAAAAAAAAACACAACCACAAAGATGAGCTTTAATGCTCCTACTAAAGCTCTGTAATTTTAGGCATATGTTAAAGGTTTTTATTTACAGCCTAAAGAAAAAGGACATAATCCTCCCACAGAGGGGAAAATTCCAACCCTTAAAAGTCTCCTGTAGACTGTTGCCTAATTAAGCAACACTTTTCCACTCTGAACTTCTTAGGTACTTTGAACCCTGGCTGTACATGTAGCCAGAGGAGCTGTAGGAAAGACTTTAAAATGCTGTGACAAAACCTGAGAGGGATCTATGAACTAAGTGGGTTTGAATACATTAAGGAGTTTGATGTCATAACTGCTCTCTGAGTAAAAGTATGTGCAAAATGCAATAGTGAACCCTTTCTTGTAAAACCCACAAACATTACACAGACATTTCCCCCCATCTCTTTCAGTGCAACTGCTTTTCCTTACATCAGAATAAACCATTACTGTTCCTAAGGCTGTGTAATTGATCTTACTAATGGCTTAAATGGAATTCTGAGCCTTAAAGCATTTTTGGAAAGAGCTCATTTTCAAGTCACAGGAGGCTCTGTTGGTTTCAGATAGGCTGGTATAGAAATGCAGTGATTTCTTAGGACTAGTTTTGATGTGATCAGTTTATGAACTGTAATGAAATGGCTGCTAACACAAAAAATGTCCTAAGGCCAAAACTGTAAGCAAGTAGAGTAGTTGTGTCCCTAGCCAAACACCGGTATTCATTTCCTGATGGCCTATACATTATTGTGTTCTTATTTTCACAGTAGTTCACTATATTACAGTAAATGTGACAAGCAAATACAAACATTTCTGGGCATACTTTTGGAGTGATGTTCTCTACAGTATCTCTTTATTTTTCTGAGATACTTTTATCTAGCACATTATGGAGTCCAGATGCAAGGTATCAGTTGATATTTTCCTATTTTAAGCTTTCATTTAGAATTAGACACAGTACTTGTGCATCTCTTTCTTTTTTTTCTATCACCAAGTGAGATAAGAAGACTTTGTCCTGTTTTTCAAAAGTACAGAAATGCAAAAATACAGAATTAACCAGGTTGGAAAAGACCTTTGAGATCTTCAAGTCCAACCTATCACCCAACACCACCCAATCAACTAAACCATGGCACTAAGTGCCTCATCCAGTCTCTTTTTAAACACCCCCAGTGATGGTGATACCACCACCTCCCTGGGCAGCACATTCCAATGGCCATCAATTCTTTCTGGGAAGAACTCCTTCCTAACATCCAGCCTAAACTTCCCCTGGCACAGCTTGAGACTGTGTCCTCTTGTTCTGGTGCTGGTTGCCTGGGAAAAGAGACCAACCCCCTTCTGGCTACAACCTCCCTTCAGGTAGTTGTAGGTGGCAAGAAGGTCTCCCCCAGGCCTCCTCTTCTCAAGGCTAAGCAACCCCAGTTCCCTCAGCTGCTCCCATAGTGCTTGTGCTCAAATCCTTCCCCAGCTTTGTTGCCCCTCTCTGGACATGTTTGAGTAATGTGATGTTGCTAGGGGGAATAAAAGGAATTGCTGAGGAAGTAAAGAAAGCCAACACTCCTCAATTGCTTTTCAGCATACTCTACACTCTCACCCTATCCACTTCCTACTGATGCTTGTTATTACCAGGGCCTTATGCTGTGTGCTGTGAATCAGACTCCTATTTGAAGAGACTGTCTTCTCTTAAGCTACAGTAACTGTGTTAAGGCCAAACCTTACTATAATTTAAGAGTATACTATTTTTAAATGCTGAACATGTTTTTTGAGCTTCATATTATGACATGGCATCTGTTTTAGTGGATTTCTGCATGCCTTAGGTGGCTGAAGACACTTCACTTTACCATACACCTGACTGCACTCCCAGATCATGCTGATGGCTATAACGACGCTGCTTGGTTGTCATGTCGTATTGCCTGAAAACTACTCAATTCATTTATGCCAGCAAACCAATAGATCATATCAACATAATCACAATATTTTTTACTGTGCACATTTGCATTTTTACATTTGTTAAATATGTTCTGAAATTTCATAACCCAGGGCAGTAAATGCTGCAGATGAATAAAATCTACAGGTGGATGGGTTGTTGGGTTTGTTGTCAAAGCCAAATGGGAACTTATATTTCAAAGTTGTGCCCATGCTTATATTCACTTCCTAGTACTTTTCCTTTTTATGGAGGAAAAAAAAAAAAAAAAGAATAGAAAATAGACAAAGAAAGAGCTCTAGTGAAAAATCATAAAATCACAGAATGCCTTCGGTTGGAAGGGACTTTAGATATCATCTACTCTGATCTCCCTGTCATGGTCAGACATGCTGCACTGTGTTGGTCACCATCTTTAAGAGTCAAGTTTGCCATATTTTTTGTGCCTTTAATAAATATTATTGGTCACTTTATTTCCTTCCAAGCATTGCATGCACTCTAAATTGAATTTAAGTTGTTGGAAAAGGTATACTTTTTTTTAGCTTGCAGTGAAATGGATTAGGCATACAAAGGCATGGACAGCAGCAGAAATACAGCTTGATGTCAAACTATCCTTAAGGTAGAATCATAGAATCAGTAAGGTTGGAAAAGACCTCAGAGATCATCAAGTCCAACTTATCATCCAACATCTCATGACTAACTAAAGCATGGCTCCAAGTGCCATGTCCAATCCTCTTTTGAACACCTCTAGCGATGGTGACTCCACCACCTCCCTGGGCAGCCCATCCCAATAGCCAATAACTCCTACATCTTCATTACATAATATCATGCCATGAATTGAGAGTTTGTCTGGGATGCTGAAATGTTTTCCTCTTCTTAAGTGTATTTAATTATTGCTGCTTATTTCTCAGCCATGGAAGTGCTTGTTGGGGTTTTGTGCCTTGGAAAGAAAAGGAAAACCGAATCAAGTGAAAAAACTGCAGGCCGCTATTAAATGCTGCAAAAAAATGTGCAATGTTGATTAGACATCAAATAGTAGGAAAATTAATTATCTAGGAGCTGTGCAATCATTTTAAAACTTCATCCATCCAATAATAATAAGAAAAAAAAAATCAACTAAGAAGTTTCTAAATTTACTTTGAGTAGATTTTACTTTAAGAAAATTAATAAACACAGGCAAGAGAGAGAAAAGAGATTTTAACCTTCCCAACAGATGTTTTCCCTCTTCCCACATTAGAATTGTTCTGAGGAAAACATGGCATTTTTAATTAACTTCAGTCTCTCAAAATTAGAAGTCAGTCAAATTTAGTTAGTAAAAAGGCGGCTGCAGGTGTTAAAAAAAAAGGCATGAAGGATATGAAGGTTTATTAACAGGTTTGGTTACAACACTGAAAATGCCAGCAGAAACTGTATTATCATTAAAAAAACAGATATCATCCTAAAGGGGAAATCATTGGACTAAAAAGCAGTAGAGATAAGAATATCCTAAGGACTGCTGGGATAAATATGTGGCTTCATAAACAGGCACTTAGAGGGAAATAATTTAATAACATAATAATTGATAATCTAATAAGGAGATAAGAATACATTTCAAAGAGGAGCAACACTCTAAACATGCATTTTGATACTTTATGTTCATGTGATGAGAAAGTGGTAATTCCCTGTCCATTAACAGTTCAACTGACCCCTGGTAATTTAGTAAGGATCCTATTTATTTGCTCTGCATGAATTTCACCTCTTCATGAGATATGGATAAAATAATTCAGGACATTGATTGTCCCTCTTCAGCACCAAAAGAAGTAAAATATTTTTGAAGGCCAGCCCTAGATTTGACATTTTGCTGCTTTTCTGTGAAATTTGGATTGTATTTTTGCTTCCACAGAGAAGATAAAAACTTGTGAGAGATCTGCAATCTTGCTAACCAGAGACGATTTCACACAGCTTTAAAGCAAAATCTCAGCAAAATCTTGCAAATATTAAG
Source organism: Dryobates pubescens (assembly GCF_014839835.1). Taxonomy (NCBI): domain Eukaryota; kingdom Metazoa; phylum Chordata; class Aves; order Piciformes; family Picidae; genus Dryobates; species Dryobates pubescens. The sequence goes on along the minus strand of NC_071616.1, from coordinate 42,677,300 downwards.
CCACACTTTGGCTCTAATGGAAAAACTCTTTTCAATTCATAATTGGAGAAGGTGCTCTCAAAGTTTCCTTTCCCTCATGTTACACCATTCCTACTCCTGCATTATTTTTGTTTAGCCAGCACCATGTTTTTAATCACCAAGTGAAAGAGATAAGTCTTTGCATTTGAAATGAGTATTTACACAGAAATAACAAGGTTGAAAGAGAGAGTCATTAGCCGTTGGAATGGGCTGCTCAGGGAGGGGGTAGAGTCACCATCCCTGGAGGTGTTCAAGAGGGGATTGGACATGGCACTTGGTGCCATGGTTTAGTAGTCATGAAGTCTTGGGTGACAGGTTGGACTTGATGATCTTTGAGGTCTCTTCCAACCTCATTCATTCTGTGATTCCATGAAAAAGACCTTTGAGATCATCGAGTCCAACCTATCACCTAACACCATCTAATCAACTAAACCATGGCACTAAGTGCCTCATCCAGTATCTTTTTAAACACTCTCAGTGATGGTGACTCCACCACCTCCTTGGGCATCCCATTCCAATGGCCAATCACTCTTTCTGAGAAGAATTTCTTCCTAACATCCAGGCTAAACCTCCACTGGCACAGCCTGAGACTGTTGCATCAAAGACACTTGAGACTTTTGCATCAAAGTGGTGGCACAAGTATTTCCAGCACGGTTCCTCTGGATATTAGCTGTTGTGTTAGGATTAAGAAAAAAGGCCAAATGCACTTCTAATGAGCCATGTGTTAGTTTCAGGGTCTCTGCTGTCCACCCAAATGCCATAGAACATGTGTGAATTTCTAATGAGCCAGAGAGTTGTCTCGTCATAATCTCAAGATAGCCTTCTGTTAGGTATCTGTTTCCAAATTTTACAACACTGCAGTGGAGGTTGTGTGCTTTCATGGCTAACAGCCAGTTGAAGATGTACTTGCTTTAAAATCTTTCACATTTTGTCAAAAATTATTGGCAAGCGCTTGCCTTCATATCCTCTGCAGTGAAAATGTTTGACCTTAGAGAGTCCAAATGGCTTATTGCCTGGTTTTGATCTACTTTGTACACTAATGGGGAAGAGTTCAAAACCGGATGACAGACATCAAGGCAAACAGCCAGTGGCAGAATGGTTGGCCTGTAGGCAGAAAACTGAAATAAACCTGTCAAGTATTATTTATCTCAAGGGAGAAGTACCTCAAGCTGACCACTTTTATGATTAACTCCTAGATTGTTACCGAGAACCACCACCAAAATTTATCTTGAAATTTGACAGCCTGAACCTTTTTGTCCTCTCCTAAAGTGGATTTTCTTGCATTGGTTTTAGAAAGAGATGTAGAGGAACTGTGGTTTGAGAGTTGCACATAAAGGCAGGCGGATCTCGAGCAAATAAAGATGTGGCTGGATGAAAGACATGGCAATAAAAAGAAGTAACTTCCCCATATCTTTATTAGGAGAAGGACAGCTTAAATAATTTCAGCTTCATGGCACTTTAGTCAAGTAGGTTGGTAGTGTGCCTGCTGGATTATTCTCTCTAACATAATTTCAAGCAAAAAGGATCTAACTACAGTCATAGCAAAAGGAAAACTATTGAAAACAAAACTTTATACAGCTTTTTCTTAATGAAAAAAAGTTTAGATTAGAGTATGCTTCTGCTTTATGGTTATTTATCAGTTATAATGGCAAACAAGTTTTATACTCAGAGTAATTAATAATAGAAGGGCCATACAAGATGAATAACTTAGTAACTTTTCCTTTAAGTATTATAGCTTGTAATTATTAAATCTTCAGTACCCTTAAACATGTTCACATTGAGATGGTGAAGACTAGAGCACAGCATCATCCAAATTGTTTAGCCTGGAGAATGGAGGCTGGGGAGAGATCTCATTGCTTTTAACAACTACCTGAAAAGAAGTTACAGCGAGCTGGGGGTCAGCCTTTTCTCTCCAGTATCAGCTGATAGGAGGAGAGGAGATGGCCTGAAATTGTGGTGTGGGAGGTTGAGGTTGGATATTAGGAAAAAATTATGAAAAGAGTGGTCAGGCATTGGAATAAGCTACCTAAGGAGGTGGTGGAGTCACTGTCCCTGGAGATGTGTATGGTTCTGGGCTCCTCAGTACAAGAGAGATACTGAGATAGTCTACAGAGTCCAACAAAGGGCCTCAAAGATGATTAAGGGATTGGATCTGTTATATAAAGAGAGGCTAAGAGAGCTGGGACCTTTCAGGACACAGAAGGAATGGCTCAGGAGGGAATCTTATCAATACACAGTGGGAGGGAATGAAGTCACAGGAGCCAGACTCTTCTCAGCAGTGCTCACTGACTGCAAAAGGCAGCATTCAGAAAGGGCAACAAAGCTGGTGAGAGGTTTGGAGCACAAGCACTATGGGAGCAGCTGAGGGAGCTGGGGTTGCTTAGTCTGGAAAAGAGGAGGCTCAGGGGAGACCTTATTGCCATCTACAACTACCTAAAGGGTGGTTGTAGCCAGGCGGGTGTTGGTCTCCTCTCCCAGGCCACCAGCACCAGAACAAGAGGATACAGTCTCAAGCTGCACCAGGGGAGGTTTAGGCTGGATGTTAGGAAGAAATTCTTCACAGAAAAAGAGATTGGCCATTGGAATGTGCTGCCCAGGGAGGTGCTGGAGTCACCATCACCGGAAGTGTTTAATAAGAGACTGGATGAAGCACTTAGTGCCATGGTTAATTGATTGGATGGCGTTGTGTGATAGGTTGGACTTGATGATCTCAAAGGTCTTTTCCAACCTGGTTAATTCTGTATTCTGTAAAATACAGGAAATTCCATCTGAACACAAGAAAACACATTTTTACTATGAGTGTGGTCAAATACAGGAATAGTTGCCCAAAGAGGTCTTGAGTTCTCCATCTATGGAAACTCATCTGAATCAGATAGATTAGCTAGTTCAGATGTCCATCCAGGAACCTTCCTGGGCAACTCGCTCCAGCTGACCCTTCTTCAGTAGGGATGATAGATTGAATGATCTAAAAAGGTCCTGTCTAACCTCAACAACTCTGCAATTTGCTGATGGTTTTTTTTTTCCCCTGAAAGAAACAGATTAACAAAGAATTATTCTCAAAAGCGTGGTGTCATTGTTGTCAAATGATACAGCAGCAACAGAAGAGTTTTATTATTATCATTTATAAGGCATGTGCAGCATAGTGAATGATGAAAAATTCACAGAACCTAAAGTCCTGCTTCTTAACAGTATGAGGAATTAGAAGATAACTTAGACTACAAGCCCTTATAGTGCACATCTACAAGTCTGAGTAAATTCACACACTGGAAACTGGAAATTGATTTTTAAGCTTCTTAAAATTATCCGAGTTTCTAAGAGTATTAAGGGAACATCACTTTATTTCCAGCTTCAAAAGCCTCTTCTTCTGGATAATCAATTTCCAACATGAAAATTCCCTTTTTTTCTAGATTTTTCTAGGCTGAATATTTTTTTCACTGTTTCAAAATGCCAGCTCAGAGGGAAGCATGTAATACTTAAATGAAGTTGAATACTGCTATCAAGACAAAAAAATCACAGAAACAGGTTGGAAAAGACCCAGGATCACCAAGTCCAACCAATAGCCCTACTCTACATAGTTCACCCCTAAACCACTCTGGGAGGACCTTATAGCTGCCTTCCAATACCTGAAAGGAGCCTAAAGGAAGGCTAGAGAGGGTCTTTCCATAAGGGTGTCTGGTAATAGGACAAGGGGGAATGGTTTGAAGCTGAGGGAGAGTAGGTTTAGGTTGAATCTTAAGAAGTTCCTCAGTATGAGGGTGATGAGTCTTTGGAATAGGTTGCCCAAGAAGGTTGTGGATACCTCCTCCCTGGGTGTGTTCACGGCCAGGACAGATGTGGTCTTGAGGAAAATCTAGCTGAGAAGCATGCCTGCCCATGGCAGGGTGATTGGAGCAGATGGTCTCTGAGGTCCCTTCCAACCTAAGTCATTCTATAATTCTATGATATTTCATTTTTAGTTACTGGATAATCAACACTGAGGTGATGATTTACTTTGGTTAAAAGATTGGGGAAGAGAAGACCCAAAGGCAACAGTTGTGTGTGTTCTGTTGACTAGGCACATTCCTCAGTCCATCTACATGCAATAATGCCCTAGCAATTCCTAGTGGTTTACACATATTGGAAAGATATTTTCTTAAGTGGTATCCCAAGCAGTAAATGTAGCACAAAAATCCAATTAACTTAAAAATGACTATAAAATTCTGCATAATGCTGCTCAAGAAATACTCCTGAAATACTTTAATTTTCTTCAGTTATTAGAAATCTGGGTTCCACTTTTCTTACTACCTCTTCTATCTTCTGTACCTTTCTATCTTTCTTACTTTCTCTACTATTTGTAAACACTAGCATAATATAAAACACTTTTATAATATAGTAGATGAGGCTTCTCTAATACAAAAAAATAGAAGTATATATAAAAATATATATAAAATTTAATGATAGCTAAATAAAGTTTTCCATGCAATTTCCTCAGAAGCCTCCATGTACTGAAGATGGAAAATGATCAAGGTTTTTTGTTTGCTCTCATCAGCAGAGGCATCATTAAATTTCTGTGTAGCTGCAGACTCTGGGAAAGAAGAGGAAAGCAGCTCATACTTAAGCATGTTGTACAAAGTTGGCTTTGTTTGACTAGAGCAAATCTGGGAAACTCAGAAAGAAAGCTCAAGGCTTGCTAGAGATGAGAGCAAAAGTACATTTTATTTTACTTCCTTAATGGTGTTACCATTCTTAAGTAAAGAATGGAATGGGGGAAAAAAAACTAGAAATGGGTAGATTCAGATTGGATATTAGGAAGAAGTTCTTCCCCATGAGTGTGGTGAGACACTGGAGCAGGTTGCCCAGGGAGGAGGCAGAAGTCTCATCCTTGGAGGTTTTTAAGGCCAGGCTGGATGTGGCTGTGAGCAACCTGATCCAGTGAGAGTTGCCCCTGCCCATGGCAGGGGGCTTGGAACTTGATCCTTGAGGTCCCTTCCAACCCTAACAATTCTATGATTCTATAACCTGCTGATTAACATTGCCACTTTTGCAACAGTAGAATCACCAGCAGTTATCTGTATTTTTTGTTCTTGCTTGCTTTCTTTTGCTTCTGTAAAGATCCATCTTGCTCTCATAATCATTGATCAGCTTCTATAATTCCTGGTTGTTAGCACTTCAGCTAACATCCTGCTCCTCTGGTAGGCTTTTAGGATGTTTACTGCTTTATCCATTTTTAAGTGTAATAAGCATCTTTATTTTCAGGACTTAACCAAGATATTTTATAGAATAGAAGTTCTATAGAATAACCTAAAAGTCCTACCATCAACCCTAGTCAGACCTGGGCAGCCTGATCTAGTGTGAGGTGTGCCTGCCCATGGCAGGGGGGTTGGAGCTAGATGATCCTTGAGGTGCCTTCCAACCCTAACAATTCTATGATTCTATGAATGATAAGAAGAACTCACATATGAGTGAGTTCTGAAGCCTTCATTCCCTGTGCCATTCCCATTAGATGGAGTAAGAGAAGAGAGAAACATGGGAAATCTTGGAGTAGGAATGAAGGTGGTAAATGCTGCTGCTGAAAGAGTAATAGATCCTGCTCTGCTCTTAGCAAGCAGCCTGTCTTTTCAGAGCTCTACCACAAAGTTTGCTTTTTACCATCTCTAGCTACCATGTGTAGCCTGATGAGCTCTGTGACTCTTTTTTTTTGGCCTCCAATACCTACAAAACTCCATGAGAAAATTTAAAAGTCATTCAAATGCAAGCTCAATCTCTCATGCACTATTCATGCAACACCTCTGCAAGCTGCACAAAAGACCAGGGGCAAAAGAACAAGCTGGAAACTTTTAAGCAAAGTAATTTAGTAAGCAGTAACATTTAACTTGTCACCTGAGCTGAGCTGCCTCTCTGGCAGGGTTAGATATCTGAATATTACACTCAGAAGAAGGAGCTATGTTGGCAGCCCATGTGCTCCAGGGCTGCCTGCGCAACGTGGTAGGTAGACACATCCCTGCCATCTTTAAACTAAAACAGTCAGCTTATATTATCTCTATAGCTAATTAAATGAAAGCCTATTTTCAAGAATATTTTTTGGCCTTTTCATTTTTTGACTTGTTCATAGATGTCAAAGCAGATTTCAGAGCAGATGCCAGATCTGTGAGGCTTGAAGAGTATATCAACGCTTAAAATGTGTAGGTTATTGTGTGGGATTTTAGCATAAGAGCAAGCAAAACAGAGGATACCACCCAGACAGTAATAGGTCTGCTGTTTCTGAAATGATCCCATAAAGAATGAGATTGCTTCTTTACGAGGTTCTTATGAGGTTCAACAAGACCAAGTGCAAGGTCATGCATCTGGGTCGGGGCAGTCCCAAGCACCAATATAAGCTGGGCAGCAACTGGCTTGAGAGCAGCCCTGAGGAGAGGGACTTGGGGGTGCTGGTGGATGAGAAGCTCAATAGGAGCCAGCATTGTGCACTTGCAACCCAAAAAGCCAATCACATCCCTGGTGGCATCAAGAGAAGCATAGCCAGCAGGGTGAGGGAGCTGATTCTCCCCCTCTATTCCACTCTGGCGAGACCCCACCTGGAGTACTGTGTCCAGTTCTGGAGCCCCTATTGCAGGAAGGATCTGGAGGTGCTGGAATGTGGCAAGGATTTCAAAGAAAACTGTATTGCAGTAAGGTATACTACACCCCCAAAACATCAATAAAAGTGATGACAACTAAGCCTTTCCAAAAGCTCCTACCTCCCAGAATGACATGCTAAGAACTTACCTTCTCCCTTCGGTTGAGCATCTGCATGACCTACTTTCTTATTATTAACTACATCTCATTCTGTTGCTGGGGATTGGTAGTTATACAGCAGAGGAACACTCTGCTCTATTTAAGACAAAAATCTACTGCTGAATTCAATGTCACAGCAGAGTTTTATAGTGAGGAATTGCCTTGATGAATGGCCCTGACATTAGCGTTTTCATGACTCTACCCTCAATGTCATCTCATCTCACAGCGCAGAGTGCTAAAGTAAGACCACTGCTACCTTCCAACAACATATTAAGTTGAAGCTCACTCTATCTCTCGATCCCATAGGCACAATAAATGGAGAAAATAACACATTTACAAACTGATAAAACCCAGCAAAGCTAATAAAATCAGACACTTTATAGCTTGGCTAATAGTGTCCTTTGAAGGGCATCAAATAACACATCATGTACTGTTCAGGGGGAAATCAAGTTAGGTACAGCAATGCTCCCACTGGACTATGCATTTGAATAGGCAGGAGGCACTAAAGCTAATCAACTGATAATGACAGAAATTTTACAGATAATGCCCTGGGTTCTTCAACAGAGTTGTATATGGAGCTGGGGTTGCTTAGCCTGGAGAAGAGGAGGCTCAGGGCAGACCTTACTGCTGTCTACAACTACCTGAAGGGAGGTTGTAGCCAGGTGGAGGTTGGTTTCTTCTCCCAGGAAACCAGCACTAGAACAAGAGGACATAGTCTCAAGCTGCACCAGGGAGGTTTAGGCTGGTTGTTAGGAAGAAATTCTTTACAGAAAGAGAGACTGGCCATTGGCATGTACTGCCCAGGGAAGTGGTAGATCATCACTGGAGGTGTTTAGGAGGAGACTGGATGAGGCACTTGGTGTCGTGGTTTAGTTGATTAGATGGTGTTGGGAGATAGGTTGGACTCGGTGATCTCGAAAGTCTTTTCCAACCTGGTCTATTCCATTCCATTCCATTCCATTCCATTCCATTCCATTCCATTCCATTCCATTCCATTCCATTCCATTCTATTCTATTCTATTCTATTCTATTCTATTCTATTCTATTCTATTCTATGCTATTCCATTCCATTCCATTTATTCTATTCCACTCTATTCTTTTGGTAGCAGCAGCGACCACCTATCAAATTGTTCAGATTACAATAAGGAAGTTCTTTTCAGACATATTTCAGCCATTCCACTCTGTTTCCTACCATTGTGTGTGAGAGTCTGTTGTAAGGACATCCTCATATGTCATCTTAGCAAAGAGGGCTGTTTTGCTTTTGTTTATTTTTTATTCTCAGACTATAGCTGCGTTAGTCATTTGTTCTGGCTCAAAAAAAAAAATCATAGAAATGCTGTTGATTTTCTGACAGAACATTTGATCATGTCATTAAAAGCAACAATAAATTGTCTTTGTTTTCATGTTGCAGTTTAAAATAACACCTCAGTTCCATTTTTCTTTTGTTCTGCCACAGACAGATTTCACTGTGTCGACCTGAAGTATGAAGCATCAGATCTCGCCTGTATGGACACTTGGCTACCAGTTCTAGATGCTTTGATCTGTGACCACTTCCCTCATTCTGACAATGCCTAACCTGCAAGGAGTTGAAGAGCAAATTTGTTAGGTAGTACAGAAATGTGATGCAGAGTGCCTTGAAAGGCAATACCACTCATTTGTGCTCTGATGATATGAGATGTGACAAGCTAATCAAGGTTAGGAATTAATAGCAATAATGGAGGAGCTTTCCGAGGAGAATCGAGACTAAGAAAAGGAATACTCTTCCATTTTTGTCATTATCTCAAATATCATGAATACAGAATACAGAATTAACCAGGTTGGAAAAGACCTGAGAGATTGAGTCCAACCTATCACCCAACACCATCTGATCAACTATACAATGGCACTAAGTGCCTCATCCAGTCTCTTAAGCACTTCCAGTGATGGTGACTCCACCACCTCCCTGGGCAGCACATTCCAATGACCAATCTCTCTTTCTGTGAAGAATTTCTTCCTAGCATCCAGCCTAAGCCTCCCCTGGTACAGCTTGAGACTGTGTCTTCTTGTTCTGTCACAGGTTGCCTGGGAGAAATAGACCAACCCCCAAAGTGAAGAGAGCAGAGAGACTGTTGTGCTTCTGGATTGACTTTTTTTTAATTACAAAAAGCTGACAACTGAAGCCTGGAGACCTATTTGCTATCACTCCTAAAAATAATACTACAGTACATCAGATCTTTAAGACACAAAGGAAGTGTTCTTGACCCAAGGGATTTTTCAATAGAAAGACACAAATATATTTTTTTTAAGAGAAGACACAAAATGGTGCTTGTGAATAGCGTATCTGAAAATCGTCAGAAGTGTTTAGTACCTTAATACTGCCTTTTCTAGGATTCTGAGCTTGTGTTGTTGCCATATGTAAGTAATGTCTGCAGAGCTATCATCTAACATTCAAACTTATTTATGAGAAATAGAAGCATAGAATTCTAGAATCAATAAGGCTGGAAGAGACCTTAAAGATCATCAAGTCCAACTTGTCATTCAAGACCTCATGACTACAAAACCATGGCACCAAGTGCCACATCCGATCCCCTCTTGAATACCTCCAGGGACGGTGACTCCACCACCTCTCTAGGCAGCACATTCCAATGGCTAACAACTCTCTCTGTGAAGAACTTTCTCCTCACCCTGAGCCTAAACATCCCCTGGCACAGCTTGAATACCAGTCACTGTTACAAATGCAGATGAAATGGCTAAAAATTTCCATATTATTCTAGTGTAGAGCCTTGCACCTAGGAAAGAACAACCGCATGAACCAGCATAGGTTGGGGACTGAGCTGCTGGAGAGCAGTGAAGGAGAATGGGACCTGGGTGTCCTGGTGGATGTAAGATTGACCATGAGTCAGCAATGTGCTCTTGTGGCCAAGAAGGCCAAAGGTATCCTGGGATGGATTAGAAGGGCTGTGGTCAGTAGGTCAAGAGATGTTCTCCTCCCTCTCTGCTCTGCCCTGGTGAGGCCACATCTGGAATACTGTGTCCAGTTCTGGGCCTCTCAGTTCAAGAAGGAACTCAGGGAGAGAGTCCAGAGCAGAGCCACAAAGAGGATTAAGGGAAAGGAACATCTTCTTTACAAGGAGAGAATGTGGTAGCTGGGGCTCTTGAGCTTGGAGAAGACTAAGAGGTGACCTCATTCATGTTCATAAATATGTAAAGGGTGAGTGCCAAGAGGATGCAGCCAGGCTCTGCTCAGTGATGCCCAAGGGGCAATGGGTGGAAGTTGAGGTGTGAGAAGTTCCATGGAAACATGAGGAAGAATTATTTCACTGTGAGTGTCACAGAACACTGGAACAGGCTGCCCAGGGGGGTTGTGGAGTCTCCCTCTCTGGAGATATTCAAAACCCACCTGGATGCATTCCGGTGTGATCTGCTCTAGGTGATCCTGCTCTGGCAAGGGGGTTGGACTGAATGATCTCTCGAGATCTATTCCAGCCCCTGGCATTCTGTGGGTCTGTGATTCTACCACATACACAATAAATATATGTTACAGGGAGACTGAACAAATAACTTTTTGGTTTTACATATTAAGCTGCTTATAACTAATTGGGTATTAACATTGTTAGTTAAAGTATAATCCTAACTCCTGATTAGCTGTAGCACAATTGATGCTTGTTCTCCTTTAGCAGTTTCATTCCATCTTTGAAATTGCTGCATATCTCAGGCATGTAAAATAACTTCTCTTTGTGGGAAATTTGATACATTTTTAATATTTTTAATATATGCCTAGGCTTACAGAACCAAAGTGCTTTGAAGAACATGGAACTATATCCTACACATGGTAAAAGGTGGCTCAAGTAATTCCTTCAGTACTGAGAAAGTTTTTGGGATTGGAGAGAATGGTATAGTGTTGGCAGCCATTGGTAGGCTGACTCAGTAGTAAGTCAGATAGAATCTTACCACAATATGTAAAGCTATGTTTATTAGTTGAGAAGGGACTTGTCTGAATTTTCATTGTGCAATATGGTTATGGAGGGAAGGGGAGGGGTGCCGAGGGAAGGGGAGAAAGGAGAGAGGAGAAAGGGGAAAGGAGAAAGAAAGGGAAAAGGAGAAAGGAGAAAGGAGAAAGGAGAAAGGAGAAAGGAGAAAGAAAAGAGAAAGGAGAAAGAAAGGAGAAAGTAGGAAGGAGAAAGAAAGGAGAAAGGACAAAGGAGAAAGGAGAAGGGAGAAAGAAAGGAGGAAGAAGAAAAGAGGAAGAAGGAAGGAGGAAGAAAGGAGAAAGGGAAACAATATGTCAAACAGTTTCTTCATTGTGAGGTCTTTTCAGCTCTTTTGATCTTCTGAATTCTTATGAATACTTCATACATATGAGACAGTGGCACATCTAGCATAAGTAACCAGCTGAATTCATCACATAAACTGAATTGTTCTGGTATGTTTTTATGAGGTCTTGCTATACCAGAAAGACTGCTGTGTGCCCTATGGTTCCATACTTTCTAGGTCAATACAGTACTTCTACAGCTGATCAGAGGCTAACTGATATGCCTTGGAAGATAAGAATAAGCATTTCAGGAAGTGTTATTTTTCCCACCTAAGCATATGTCTGTTACAATCTCTGTCATCCCAATTAAATGTTAATGACCACTGTGTTTGTATCTGATATATAATGCAATTTGTCATTCATATTCAGAGTGGTTTATATGTCCTTTCATTAAGGACAGAAAATAAGCTTGTGTGAAATAGAAGCTAAGAACTGGAAATTCTATTCTGGACTGAGGCAGCTGTCCATTTAAACATGTTGTGAATTTAACCCATATACAACTGTGTTCTCTCAAAATATCAGGTGCACAGGAGGTATTTAAAAGATATATAGATATGACACTTAGGGACATGGTTTAGTGGGACTTGGTAGTGTTAGCTTTACAGCTGAAGGGCGTAAAGGACTTTTTCAACCTAAATAATTCTGTGGTTCTCTCTCCTTCATTTGTTTTCAGCTAATGTACTATGAACACCTAGCTTAATCTTTCCTATCCTCACAAAGGAAAATAGAGACATAAATAAATAATCAAACAGAAAAGAAATAATAATCTGAAGTATGAAAACATGAAGTCTGTTTTATTACTGCATGAGCAATAGTATTGAAAGAGTTACAGGTAGCAAGTGGTGCCTTTCAACTGCAAAGGGTCTTGCACTGTCATTCTCTTCATATTGGACCAGTTTACTTCTACACAATGATTTATTCTTATGCTCATTTTATGTCAGTTCAACAAGACATCTTCAATTGTTCTTGGTGGTTGGGTTTTTTTTCCTTATATGCTGAAAACAAGCATTAATTTCTCAATTTCATCTAGGCTTCCTGTCAGATCCCCACCCAGCCACAATCTCATTCCCTCTCTTCAACAGAGAGAGGATAGATGGTAAAGTGTGTGCTTCACAATAAAGAAACAGGGAGATCACTTGCCAGTTACTGTCACATACTAAACAGTCCCAACCTGGGGAGTATTTATTTAAAAATATGGTAGGATAGTTAGGAAAAAAAAAAGATAAAACTAAATACATCTTCCTGCCACTCCCTACTCCTCCCAAGCTCAACTTTGCTTCCTCATTGCTGACTCTTCCTTCCCCTCAGTAACTCTTCATTCCCCTCATGCTGAGTGCTATGAGGGATGAATCATAGAATCACAGAATTGTCAGGGTTGGAAGGGACCTCAAGGATCAGCCAGTTCCAACCCCCCTGCCCTGGCCAGGGACACCTCACACTAGAGCAGGTTGCTCACAGCCACATCCAGCCTGGCTGCAAAAACCTCCAGGCATGAGGCTTCCACCACCTCCCTGGGCAACCTGTTCCAGTGTCAGTTCACAATAGCACATCTCTGCTGCTCACACATTCTGCCTGCTCCAGCATGGAGTCCCATCCATGGGATACAGTCCAATATGAGTCCTTTCCACAGGCTCTAGATCTTCAAGAACAGCTCCATCATGGCTCCTTTTCATGGGGCACAGTCCTTCAGGAACAGACTACTCCAGCATGGATCCCCCACGGGCCACAATTCCTTCCACAAAACCATGTCTTATGTGGCCTTTTCACATGCTGCACCTTCTGCCAGGAGTGTGGGTATCTGACATGGTCATCCATGGGCTGCAAGGGGACAGCCTACTTCACCCTGGTCATCTCCACAGACTGCAGTGGAGCTTCTGAAGTGTCTGAAGCATCTCTGCATCCTCCTTCCTCGCAGGCCTTGGTGTCTGCAGGGTTGGTTCTCTCAGATTTGTTAATACCTCTCTGACAGCTGCTACAGAGTGGTTTTTGCTCTTTCTCAAATATGTTTTCATGAAGTGCCACCAGCTTCATTGGCTCAGCATTGGCCAACAGTGGGTCCAGCGTGGAGTGGAACTTGCTTCGTTCAAGCCAGGATCCCTTCACAGAGGCTATCCCTGCAGCCCTGAATACAACCAGGATTCACAGAACCTGAATACAACTAGCCTCCAAAAATACCAAAAGGAGGTCAAAGAACTTCTTTTATCTAGAAGACATTCCTAACATTTGTCTTAAGAAAATATCTTTGTCAATGAAATATTCATTTCCTTTGCCTGAAGTTTTCATTTCAGAGCACAACACCAATTCAGCTCTTGAAGGGTCCCACAATGCAAGCTAATAACTCAGTGAATGAGCTAAAGTAAAAATGAAAATCAAGGTTCTTAAACTATTCTCCTGTAGTCAGGTGGCCATTCAGATTATGGTGCTGCTGTACCAGGCAGCATCCTTTGAAATACTAGGATCAGAGTAGAGATTAAATTCTTCTCGTTAAATCACTTTATAGTTTTCACTGACACTGGCTTTGGGAACAACCCTTTACCTTTCACCAAACCTGTTTATGCTTTCCTTTCCACTTTTTAAATTGTGGTAACCTGAACATTTTCCTTGAGATCAGTGCTTTATTCTGTTTGCATTGTTTGCAGGATCACAGGATGTCAGGGTTTGGAAGGGACACAAAGAGATCTTTGAGTCCAACCCCCATGCTCAGGTCACACAGGAATGCATCCAGCCAGGCCCTGAAAGTCTCCAGAGAAGGAGACTCCACAATCTCTCTGGGCAGCCTGTTCCAGTGCTCTGTGAGCCTTACAGTAAATAAGTGTTGAGGTGGAACCTCCTGTGCTACAGCTTGCATCCATTGCTCCCTGTCCTATCCCAGGGAGCAAGTGAGCAGAGCCTGTCCCCTCCCTCCTGACCCCCAGCCCTCAGATATTTAGAAACATTTATTAAATCCCTTCTCAGTCTTCTCTTTTCCAGAGTACAAAGCCCCAGGTCCCTCAGCCTCTCCTTACCAGGCAGTGCTCCAGTCCCCTAATCATCCTCATAGCCCTCTGCTGGACCCTCTCCAGCAGACCCCTGTCCCTTTTAAGCTGTGGAGCCCGAAACTGAACTCAGTACTCTAGATGAGGTCTCACCAGGGCAGAGTGGAGACCTCATTTAGACTGCTTAGATTTATTTTGGCTTTCCTACTATCATGCTTCCAACTTTTACCTTACAGATCTGACTTATTTATGTTCCTATTTTCTTCTCTGCCCTGAATGTGAAAAGGTCTTGATGTACATCCTAATAGCATTTCAGTGCATACCGAAATCTCTGTGATAACAGTTAAATGAATCTGTCACAAAATCTGATCTCTGCTACAGATCCAGATTAGTGTTGCTCATGTATACTTCTGGTTTAATAAAGAAATTATTTTTGATACCCTTTCTCCACCTCTCTCTCTTTCCTCACCCTTCTGCATTGAGGTTTGACCTTATCTACTAGCAGTTCTTAAAAATATCCTGTTATTGCTGGGCAGTTGCCAACCATCTAACCTCTGGCAGCTGCTAAAAAGGTTATGGGATTATATTTGTACAAATGTTTCGGTGTTATCAGTGGGGATCTAAAGAGCTCTGTTTCTCAAATAATGCCTGTATCTGTTCCTGGTTTCCTCTGGAAAATGACAGTGAGGCATCACTAGCAATTCTCTGTGTTGGATGTAATCTGCAACATAACTAATGCATCTTCATTAGAGTGACAGCTCTCATCAGATAGTTTGTGTGCTAGAATCTAGCAGCAAGTGAAGCAGTGATGAGGCTTGGAACACGTCCCGAGTCTGTAAGGAGTATATATATTTCACTACATGTTCAGCTGGCAACAGCCTATGTGCAGTCATTTCAGAAGCATTCACTAGTTGAGCTCTTTAAAAAAATATGATGCAAAAATTCTTCTAGACCCTTGTAGACAGCTACCCCGTGCATAAAGCTAGCATCACCTCTCTGTTGAATGTCTCAGGTTCTCTAGGATCAATAACTGAAATATTACTTAAAACAGGGATTTAGAACCCTTTCCTCAAAGATCATTAGATGCCTCACTCAGTTCCAATACTACAAAGAACCCTTAGCTTTTGGATTAAGTGAGGCATGCCCCTGCAGGTACTGAAGGGTTACTAGTAGGTTGGAGCACCTCTGACGTGAGGACAGGCTGAGGGAGCTGGGGTTGTTCAGCCTGGAGAAGACGAGGCTCTGGGGAGACCTAATAGCAGCCTGCCAGTACCTGAAGGGTGCTACAGGAAAGATGGAAAGACTATTTACAAAAGCCTGTAGTGATAGGATGAGGGGCAATGGCTTCAAACTAGAGAAGAGCAGATTTAGATTGGATGTTGGGAACAAGTTATTTACTATGAGGGTAGTAGAACACTGGAACAGGTTGCCTAGGGAGGTAGCTGAGGCCCCATCCCTGGAGATATTCAATGTGAGGCTCGACAGGGCTCTTGCTATCCTGATACAGTTGAGGATGTCCCTGCCTACTTGCAGGGTGGTTGGACTAAATGGCTTTTGGAGGTCCCTTCCAACCCAGACCATTCTATGATCCTAGAAGTGGAGTATGGGTCTTGTCAATTTATTTATTCTATTTTATTTTTGGCAGGCTCAAAGGAAGACGTTAGAACCAGAAGTGTGAAGGGTGATGTACTCTTTG
The DNA here is from genome assembly GCF_014839835.1 of Dryobates pubescens. NCBI lineage: Eukaryota > Metazoa > Chordata > Aves > Piciformes > Picidae > Dryobates > Dryobates pubescens. Next base: position 42,661,567 of record NC_071616.1, on the reverse strand, counting down.
GCTTCTGGGCTCTACCATTTAGCACCTTCATAGAATGAAGATCATGTGGGAGAACTTACACACCCACTGACTACATTCTGTTTGGTCATCAAAGATTTCTTCAGTGAACAGGAAGCAAAATTGACTTGAACTTTTACTTCTTAGAAACCTGACATTGCTAATGAACAGCAAATAGATTGTGATGTGCCAAATTTCATTTCCTTACATTCCAGTCTATACATCTGATCATGTGTAAAATAAAATAACCCATGATTCATTTCCATTTTGTGTGCATGAAAGGATATCCCAGGCATAGCTGCTGGTTCATCCTTCAATGCTATGTGATGTTCAGCAGCAGGGTGTGTTCCAACAAAAAAAGAGTACAAAAAGCATTAAAGGCTAACCAAGGTGCCCTCAGGTTGACTTGCAGCCTATATGTTCATACTGCAAAACAGTGTGATAAAGTTTATGTTCCATCAATGTGTGAATGTGCTCTTTGGAAATGTTATTGCTTCATGCCTGAACAACCAGCAATAAAAAGAAGAGGCACAGCATGTGAAGCAGATCCCATCCACATGCACCCTGATGTCCTTTCTCTGTGCTGTGTCAGATAAGGGACAGGATTTTTACAGATGCTCATAAACTTCAGTTTTGTGTTCAGTGAAGATAAAATTAAAACACCAGAGAGATTTAACTTTCCCCTCTCTTAACACAGAGGGGTTTTTATTCTTTCACTTTTTAAGAAGAAACTACTAGGCAGATATCTCCCTCTATGGAGATACTCAAAACCTGCCTGGATATGTTCCTGTGTGACCTGGTATAGGTGATCCTGCTCTGGCAGGGGAGTTGGACTGGATGAGCTTTTGAGGTCCCTTCCAGCCCCTAACATTCTGTGATTCTGTGATATGCTAGAGGCAGAACTTCACTGTCAAGTAACATCACAAAACATGACATAAACCTTAAAGTGACTGAGCATGAGCTTTGCTCAGTGAAAACAGGCTATTTGACAGCTGGGTGCTGTCCACCACACACACCACAGCAGCTTTAAAACTAAATCAGGGTAGGATTTCAATGTGCAAATAGTAAGTTCAAATGCATGAGCAAGTTACACACTAAACCCTTTACTTCTTGGATCAGTACCTGCTTCCAGCAAGCCATAAACTACCTGAAGGGAGGTTGTAGCCAGGTGGGGGTTGGTCTCTTCTCCCAGGCAATCGTCACCAGAACAAGAGGACAGTCTCAAGCTGCACCAGGGGAGGTTTAGACTGGGTGTTAGGAAGAAGTTCTTCCTGGAAAGAGAGATTGACCATTGGAATGTGCTGCCCAGGGAGGTGGTGGAGTCACCATCACTGGGAGTGTTTAAAAAGATACTGGCTGAGGCACTTAGTGCCATGGTTTAGTTGATTAGATGGTGTTGGGTGATAGGTTGGACTTGATGATCTCAAAGGTCTTTTCCAACCTGGTGAATTCTATTCTATTCTATTAAGCAGCAGATAGTCTTTAATCAAATCAGCTACAATAGACTGAATTTCTCTTCACAACAGATCTGTGGTCACTATTCCAAAGTGCCTGCCCAAATACTTTCCTTGTAGCTGCTCAATGTAAATATCTGTTGGGTTTTTTGATGTTACAAAACACAGAACATTGCTTCTTCCCTCCACATCTCCTCTCCCCCACCCAAAAAAAATATCATTTACCCTTTTTGGCAAGCAAAACAGTCAATAACGTGTGGCCTTCATCAAACCTTAAGAGCTGATTATGAAATTGGAGTGTTGTGTTGTTAAGAAAATGCTGTTTCTGGCTAAGACACACAATAACAGAGTATTTCTGAAATACATACTCTGTGTTTACTGTGTGAAAAGCTATGGCCAGGATTTCCTTCTGCTTATCCCTTCCTGCCCTAAACAGTGTGCACAGACTCTAGAGGAAAGCCATGCAGAGAGTGTTACTGGCTTAAAAGATCTTTATTGTCCTCTTACCTGAAATATCTCATCCTGGAACAGGATCTGGTAAAGCTTCTTGATGGTGGTGGAGTTACCCTTAATGCTTATTAGAAGTAAATATGTTAGCTTTTCTTTTCTTTTCTTTTCTTTTTTTTTTGTAATTTTAACAATTTGGCAAGGAAATTTTGTGTAGAGAATTGTGGTGGATGAGAAGCTCAACAGGAGCCAGCAGCGCGCACTTGCAGCCCAGAAAACCAACCACATCCTGGGATGCGTCAAGAGAAGCATAGCCGGCAGGTCAAGGGAGGTGATTCTTCTTCTCTACTTCACTCTGCTGAGACCCCACCTGGAGTACTGCATCCAGTTCTGGAGCCCCTAGTACAGGAAGGATCTGAAGGTGATGGAGCATGTCCAGAGAAGGGCTACAAGGATGATCAGAGGGCTGGAACACCTCTTTTATGAGGACAGACTGAGGGAGTTGGGGCTGCTCAGTCTGGAGAAGAGAAGGCTCTGAGGAGACCTTCTTGTGGCCTCCCAGTGTCTGAAGGGGGCCTATGAGAACGCTGGGAAGGGCCTTTTAGGGTGTAAGGTAATGACAGGACTAGGGGGGAATGGGTAGATTCAGATTGGATGTTAGGAAGAAGTTCTTCCCCATGAGGGTGGTGAGACCATGGAACAGGTTGCCCAGGGATGTGGTGGAAGCCTCATCCCTGGAGGCTTCTAAGACTAGGCTGGATGTGGCTCTGAGCAACCTGCTCTAGTGTGAGGTGTCCCTGCCCATGGCAGTGGGGTTGGAACTAGATGATCCTTGAGGTCTCTTCCAACCCTTACAATTCTATGATTCCATGACTCTAATGGCTGTGCTGGGGTCTCATACCTAACAGAGGATAACAAGAAAATAAAATTCAATTTGTTCAACATAGAATTGGACTGCAGTACTACACTCATTTCATTTGTAAATGTTTCTTTCAGTCTTGTAGCTTGAAGCCTGAAGTCAAATTGAGTATAACCTTACTTTATTTTCTGATTAAACCTGACAGATATTTCAGGGAAAATATGAGTCAGGGTTGAGCTTCACAGTGCTCATTATGCTTGGAGAAAATCTTAGTGGATTCAGGAGCTGCAGACTGTTTCCTAACAAGGTACAAGAAGTTTCTAAGAAAAAATTGTATCTAATGGCATGAGCCAGAACTCACACTTAAAATATCAAAAAGCTAAGAGGCTCTTCTCTAGCTGTAAAGTCTTCAGGTGTCACAGAAAGTAGTGGTGACAGATAAGCAGAATCTTGCAGAGTTTTGGTTTGGTTGGGTTTGGGTTTTTGAATTGTGGTGAATTTATACCTCAAAGTACTCACTGAACATGAATAATTATTATTAGATTGGAATGTGGTCCTAAATTCAGCCTATGAATTTATGAATTCATCCTATGAATTTAGGACTTCTTGTAACTGGTAATATCTAGCAATGTATAAAACATATTCTCTTATAAAATACAATAATAGGGAGATATAGATAGAAAATAGGCAGAAGAGGGAGAGAAAAAAGTCAATGTGCAAAGTATGAAGATAAGCACTTGCATAACCATGTTGATTCCAAACAATGGTTTGTTCTTCAGTAAAAAGCATTAAATAAACCTAGCTATTGCAGATGCCCACCTGAGTTTCCACAGTGGAAAGGTATTTTTGTATAAAATTCTTCATTTCTTATCCTCTTCTGAGCTTCCACTAAGAGAGTGACTGATCTCATTTTGCGTAGCAAGGAAGAGGGAAAACCAAAGCCTCTGATGCTATTCACCATGTTGACAATCAGTACTTACTTCAGCCAATGAAGTGGGGGGCATTTAATCTGGGTGCTGTTTGTCATTTCCTCTGGTGATGGGACCAGAGGGAATCACAGAATCATATAATCAGTAAGGTTGGAAAAGACCTCAAACATCATAAAGTCCAACGTGTCACCCAGCACCTCATGACTACTAAACCATGGCACCAAGTGCTACATCCAATCCCTTCCTGAACATCTGCAGGGATGGTGACTCCACCACCTCCCTGGGCAGCACATTCCAATGGCTAACAACTCTCTCTATGAAGAACTTTCTCCTCACCTTGAGCCTAAACTTCCCCTGGTGCAGCTTGAGAATGGTTTGAAGCTGAGGGAGTGTGGGTTTAGACTGGATCTCAGAAAGTTCTTCAGTATGAGGGTGGTGGGACTCTAGGACAGGCTGCCCAGGGAGGTTGTGGATTCCTCTTTCCTGGGGGTATTCAAGTTGAGGCTGGATGAGGTCTTGGGCAACCAAGTCTAGTTCAGAGGTGTCCCTGCCCATGGAAAGGTTTTTTTTGCAGGTGTCATGGTCTGGGAGCTGATCCTAAGAGAGCTAGTTTGGAGGAAGTTAAGGCTGTGAATAATCAAAAATAAAAGTAGAGAAGCAAACATAGGAGCTTTGCATACACAAGTTAGGAAAGATTCTGGGGATGAGGGAATTGTAAAAGGTCAAACCCTGCATCCTCTTGCTCTACTGATTTTCCTTCTCACTCAACCTTAGCATCTTGAAAGCAAATCCAGCTTTAACTAGAGTCATATGTAGATTCTTTTCCTCTAACAATTGTCATCCATATTCATAAGGACTAATTGCTCTGAGGAGCACAGTTTCTGCTAGAACCCAATGGCTCTGAACATTTCACTCTCACAAGTGCAGTATCACACACCCTTAATTGATATAATGTCATTGTGCTGTTTTATTCATCTCATGCTACCACGAAAGTTGGCTTATTGCCTAGGTGAAATAATCTAAGCTTGTCAAAAGAATGAGGTAAAAGTGGCTTTCTGGAACAGCAATTTGTTAAGTGCATATCTGGCAGATTCTAGTTCCTGAAGTCATGTACTACACAGGGGAGAGAGGATAGCTTTCTAACGCCTTGTTCCAACTCTGTAAATGCACTGGGACTGGATTAGAACAGTCATTAGCACAAATTCCCCTTGAAAAAGGAAGTATGGTGTTGTTGTGTTCTTTTTTTTTTTTCATAAAGCTGAGTTTTTAAGGACTTTTTTTTATTTTCCCATTGTAAAATCAGACTTGAAGACCATTTGAACCCATTTGGGGGGAATCACACTGGTGTACATGCAGTTCTTTATTCTGCCAGTCCTCTAGCCCTGACCCCCTTCTTATGTTGATGGAATAATTTCTTAGAATCATAGAATCAATAAGGTTGGAAAAGACCTCAGAGATCACCAAGGCCAACCTATCACCCAACACCTCATGACTAACTAAACCATGGCTTCAAGTGCCACGTCCAATCCCTTTTTGAACACCTCCAGGAACGGGTCCCTGGGCAGCACATTCCAATGGCCAATTACTCTTTCTGGGAAGAACTTTCTCCTCATCTCGAGCCTAAACTTCCTGGCACAGCTGTGTCCTCTTGTTCTGTTGCTGGTTGCCTGGGAGAAGAGACCAGCCCCTACCCGTCTTCAGCCTCCCTTCAGGTAGTTGTAGAGAGCAATGAGGTCTCCCCTGAGCCTCCTCCAGGCTAAACAGCCCCAGCTCCCTCAGCCTCATTTCATAGGGCTTGTGCTCAAGGCCCCTCCCCAGCCTCGTTGCCCTTCTTTGGACATGTTCAACAGTCTCAATGTCCTTCTTAAATTGAGGGGCCCAGAATTGGACACAGGACTCAAGGTGTGGCCTGACAAGTGTTGAGTCCAGGGGCAGAATGACCTCCCTGCTCCTGTTGGCCACACTATTCCTGATGCATGCCAAGGTGCCATTGGCCTTCTTGGCCACCTGGGCACACTGCTGGCTCATGTTCAGCTATTGTCATCTAGTACCCCCAGGTCCTTTTCTGCCTGGCTGCTTTCCAGCCACTCTGACCCCAGCCTGTAGGGCTGCATGGGGTTGTTGTGGCCAAAGTGCAGCACCCAGCACTTGGTCTTGTTAAATGCCATCATGTTGGACTCTGCCCATCTGTCCAGCTGGTCAAGATCCCTCTGCAGAGCCCTTTTACCTTCTAACAGTTCAACTCCTGCACTAGAGGAAGTGACAAAGAGCACCCAGATTAAATGACCCCCACTTCATTGGCTGAAGTAAGTACTGGTTGTCAACATGGTGAATAGCATCAGAGGCTTTGGTTTACCCACTTCCTTGCTATGCAAAATGAGCTCAGTCACTCACTCTCTCAGTGGATGCTCAGAAGAGGATAAGAAATGACCAATTTTATACTTAAAGGAGTAATGCTTCACTGTATTCAGCACAGCATGAAAAAGTGATCTATTAAGCAGTCAAAACTTTTGGGGGCAGATGTGAGGAATGGACTCAGTTTTGTTGTCGTTAGTGATCTTTTCTGCAAAACAACAATATATCCAAAGTCAATGGCACTGGAGAAGGGCATGAGAATAATCACTCACTGAAAAACTCCCCTTGAATCAGTAAAGATTTGCTGTAGATAGAAGTATTCTAATTTGAGAAGGACTTTAATCGAATTTATCGCATCTTATGTGGGATTTGTAGCATATTAGGCATGCATTTCACACATCTTCTGTGAGTCCTTTACAAAGAGATTAAAATATAGAATTGGTCAAAGGCATAAAATTGAAGGATATACTTTTTCAATTTTAATCTTGCAGTTGCAGATGGGTGAGGTTAACTCATTTGTGTAGAGGGTTCCAACAGCTAACAACTCTCTCTGTGAAGAACTTTCTCCTCAACTCAAGCCTAAACCTCCCTTGGCACAGCTTGAGACTGTGTCCTCTTGTTCTGGTGCTGCTTGCCTGGGAGAAGAGACCAACCCCCACCTGGCTACAAAACTCTGTTCAGGTAGTTGTAGACAGCAATAAGGTCTCCTCTGAGCCTCCTTTCCTCCAGGATAAGCAACCCCAGCTCCCTCAGCCTCTCCTCATGGGGCTTGTGCTGCAGAGAGACTGTTCACACCCAAGTAAGAAATCCAAAGTGAAATGAGGTGAACAATCTTTTATTCCTGTGAAACTTATCAGAGAAAACTGAAGCAAACAAAAAACAGGCAAAGAAACAAAACAAACAACCAAAAACCTAAAAAAAACCCCACCTTAAAACACAGAAGTTTCCATTCAGGTTCGTCAAAGTTGAGTAAAATCAATCAGATGACATTGCTGACTGACCAAAAAGCTCTTTTTATCCCAATTTGTGCATATGCTAACATTTTTGTGGAAAATAAATAAAAGTGTTAAATGAAAAAGGGTTTCACATGGTAAGACACTGGAACAGGTTGCCCAAAGAGGTGGTGGGAGTCTCATCCCTGCAGCTTTTTAAGGCCAGGCTGGATGTGGCTCTGGACAGCCTGACATAGTGAAAAGGGTCCCTGCCCATGGCAGGGGGATTGGAACTGGATGATCCTTGAGGTCCCTTCCAACCCTAACTATTCTGTGATGATAATCAAAACATTTTCCTTAAAATTAGTGTCTCAAACTAAACATGAAGGACAAAGTTCTGATTCTCAGATGTCAAAATCCAAACCTGGAACCTGATAAAAGATTGTGATTAGCATGACAGAATGAATACACAATTGCAGAACAGAAAATCTGTGCAATTTATTTGGAAATGAGCTGCAATAATTCTATTGAACAGCCTTTAATTAACCTTAACATTCACAAGAGGAATAAAGCAGAAAACACCCTCACAAACTATTTTGAGTACCCAGCACTGGTTAGGCTACACCTTGAGTACTGTGCCCAGTTCTGGGCTCCTCAGTTTAAGAAGGACATTGAGATACTTGAATGTGTCCAGAGAAGGGCAACAAAGCTGGGGAGGGGTTTGGAGCACAGCCCTGTGAGGAGAGGCTGCGGGAGCTGGGGTTGTTCAGCCTGGAGAAGAGAAGGCTCAGGGGAGACCTTATTGCTGTCTACAACTAACTTTGGGTTAGTTGTTTGGGTGGTGTTGGATTGGTTGATGGGTTGGACACGGTGATCTTGAAGGTCTCTTCCAACCTGGTTTATTCTATGTATTCTAACTACCTGAAGGGAGGTTGTAGCCAGGTGGGGGTTGGTCTCTTCTCCCAGGCAACCAGCACCAGAACAAGAGGACACAGTCTCAAGCTGTGCCAGGGAACGTTTAGGCTGGAGGTGAGGAGAAAGCCATGGTTCAGTTGTCATGAGGTGTTAGGTATTAGGTAATAGGTTGGACTTGATGATCTCTGAGGTCTTTTCCAACCTGGTTGTTTCTATGATTCTGTGATTTAACCTTTTAGATACTTATACAAGAAGCAAATTATTTGTAAGTAATACAATTATTGTATTTTTCCCTCATAAAAATGTTCTCATGCACAAATTCAACTAAAGATGTTTGAGGGATTATATATTCTGGTTCAGCCACCTTGCTCAGCCACCCAGTTCTGTGCCCCTCAGTTTAGGAAGGACATCGAGACACTTGAACATGTCCAAAGAAGGGCAACAAGGCTGGGGAGAGGCCTTGAGCACAAGCCCTATGAAATGAGGCTGAGGGAGCTGGGATTGTTTAGTCTGGAGAAGGGGAGGCTCAGGGGAGACCTCACTGCTCTCTGCAACTACCTGAAAGGTGGTTGTAGCCAAGAAGGGGTTGGTCTCTTCTCCCAGGTAACCAGCACCAGAACAAGAGGACACAGTCTCAAGCTGTGCCAGGGGAGGTTTAGACTCGAGGTGAGGAGAAAGTTCTTCACTGAGAGAGTTGTTCATCATTGGAATGTGCTGCCCAGAGAGGTGGTGGAGTCACCAGCCCTGGAGGTGTTCAAGAGGGGATTGGATGTGGCACTTGGTACCATGGTTTAGTCATGAGGTCTGTGGTGACAGGTTGGACTCGATGATCTTTCAGGTCTCTTCCAACCTTGGTGATACTGCAATACTCTGATTTTCTGTTGGACTGGTCCTCTGCAGTTTGAAACAGAGTGACAGCTCAGGGATATAGCATAAAAATGGATTTTTGTATTTCTTTTCATCTTTTGTTATTTTATTGCAAATGAAATATTGTTCTAAGGGAAAGGAAAAGGAGATTTTATACTCTTCATTCTTTGCAGCCCTACCTTTCTTGGGACTTCTTTGAAATAATGGTATTTAAAATTAAATGCATGGCTGCTCTAATTTCCTAAAGCAAAATCCTTTCAGATTTGGCAGATACATTTTAAAAAGTCCCCTGGGAACTGAGAGGGTTTTATTCTTTAAATCTACCATCAACTTTTTTCCTTCCTTTTTTTTTTGTGTGTGTGTCTGTCTGAAGCAGTATGGTCTCTAACTTCTCCTGCATATGCAAAAAACTTGCAGAATAATCTATGAATTTTTAAAGGGGTCAGCTGCACAATACGAGAAGTGGATTTTCCCCCTGTGCACAACATCCCTAATAGCCTTCTGAGAACAGGATTCAGAAAAAGGTAAAATATAACTTTCTTTTGGAAGTTTCATTTTCTCTGCTCTAGCCTAGCAGAAAGGGAAGAGGAAAATTCAGGCAGCAATCATAAAATGGGAGCAACCTCAATTCATAACAGAAAAATGGAGTGCCACATATTAAGTCTGGGGTTAGATTCCAAATTATGAAAGTGTTTAAGGTAGAGATAGATACAGATATAGATATATACTATTAACATTTCTAAGAGTGTTAAGAAAGGGCAGGTGGTAAGAATACCTTAATTCTGACCCCTTCCATAGGCATACCACGTGAGCCCCAGTTGAATTCATTTAAGCACCATTGATGCCACTAGCAAGAATAGAGGCAGAAGTATCTACTCCACCCATAACTGACGTGCACATCAGCAGTGCTTTTATGGTACAACCACTTTCCTTTTCCCACTCTCTGTGGCATCACACCCACAACCTTTGCTAAGATACAACCTCACTGAAAATATTATTCTCCACTGAATCTCCAAGATTTTGTCACCTGCTTGCTGCACAGTTTTGTCATCTAAACTAAAGCTCAATGCTCAGGTGCCACACCACTCTTTCCTTCCAGCTCTGTGCATTTGGTTAGAATAGAATTAGAACAGAACGGGATGGAATGAAACAGAATGGAACAGAACAGAACAGAACAGACTAGACTAGACTAGACTAGACTTGAATTGAATTGAATTGAATTGAATTGAATTGAATTGAATTGAATTTACCAGGTTGGAAAAGAACTTTAAGAACAGCAAGTCCAACCTACCATCCGACACTATGGTTATGTCCCCTCAAGATGCAGCCTCATTTCCAATGCTTCAGGTGCATGTTCTCTCCTACTGCAATACCAATTTCCTTACACTAGAACCCAACAACCTTTGCCAGGGGAAGTTTAGGTTGGATATTAAGAAAAATTTCATTCCTGAAGGACTGGTCAGGTATTAGAACAGGCTACCTGGGGAGGTAGTGGAGTCAGTGTCCCTGGAGGTGTTCAAGGAGTGTTCAAGGATATGGTTTAATGGCCTTTGAGGTGTTAGATCAATTGTTGGACTTCATGATCTTAGAGGTCTTTTCCAACCAAAAGAACTCTATGACTCTAGGACTCATTTGTAGAATAGAATAGAATAGAATAGAATTAACCAGGTTGGAAGAGACCTTCGAGATCATCATGTCCAACCTATCATCCAACACTACCCAATCAACTAAACCATACAACCAAGCATCCTGTCAAGCCTCGCCCTGAACACCCCCAGCGACGGCGACCCCACCACCTCCTCAGGCAGCCCATTCCAGTGGGCAATCACTCTCTCTGTGTAAAACTTCCTCCTAACCTCCAGCCTAAACCAGCCTAAAGATGAGTGGTCTCAATAAGTTTATCTTCCATCTTCTGCTCCAGGGCTATGCAGAGTCTTGGTGGGACTCTGCCTTTTCTGGTTAATTCAGATTCTTTTAACTGGGACATTCAGGACTGTTTTATTGGACCAGCATATTTAAAACACATTTTGCTGCTAAGAATTCATTCAGTTCATTCATGAGATGAGTTTTCAGTTTTGCACAGTTTAATTGATTTACACTGTAAGAAACAATTCTATACCACAAATCTAGTTGAGGTTTCCAATCTCTGTTTCCTATCTGCTTGCCTCTCTTCTCTTACAGCAACTGACTATCCTCTCAGCTGTGTTGATAACGTCTATTTGGAATGACCTGTTATAAAACAGATTAGCAAAATCATCTAGATGAAATGAAACATCAAGCAAAGGAGCTGTATACAAAAACACGAAGCTCTCTTCATAAATCAGCTTTTCCTCCCAATAACTTTTTGCCTTGCTCGTTTTCAGATGGCCTCCAGCTAATACAGTTTCTTCTGCTATCAAGGTACCTGAAGGCTTACAGAGTTATTTAAATTGCCAAAGCATGGAAAGGTCTGTTTTCAATAACTCATCTAGCTAGTTGCTCAGAACAGAGCTTTCTGACTGCTGTATTATGCAGCTAGGCAGTAACACACTTTGTTACTGACATCTGTGATTTTTAATAGAGGTGTGTGGTGGGTTGAAATTATCCCCTCCCCCCCGCACCCCCAGCTGATTTGGAGAACTAGCCCCCAAAATAAGATTGCCAGAGCAGTTCAGCTTGGGATGGAAGCAAATGAAACTCTATTTACAAGCAAACTAAAATCTAGGAACATGAAATTCAATGGATGTGTACAAAATACACAATATTTACATATATTTACAATTTAGAAACAACACAGAGACCCTCCCTGGACAAAACCAGGGAGTTGCAAATAGCTTCTTCCTCTCTGCCCCTTCCCCCCCTGTACAAGGGAAAAGAGAAAAGAGAAGAGCAGAGAGTACCTTTTTAATTACTTAGTCACAAAAAGAACACAGCTAAGGTCAGCAACAGCAAAGCAGAAGCCACCAAGTATCAGCTAGAGTGAAGGGCCAAGAAAGAGACAGAATAGTTTATACTCCCACTCTATATAGTTTATATATCTTCTCCCAGGCAACCACCAACAGAACAAAAGGACACAGGACACAATGTCAAGCTGCACCAGGGGAGGTTTAGGCTGGATGTTAGGAAGAAGTTCTTCCTAGAAAGAGACATTGGCCATTGGAATGTGCTGCCCAGGGAGGTGGTGGAGTCACCATCACTGAAGATGTTTAAAAAGAGACTGGATGAGGCACTTGATGCCATGGTTTAGTTGATTAGATAGTGTTGGGTAATAGGTTGGACTAGATCTTAAAGGTATTTTCCAACCTGGTTAATTCTATTTTATTCTATACAACTAACTTTACCAAACCAAGGGATTATTTAGACTGTGTCATTATTTTCCCTTTACATCCAAGGGCAATTTATTTACATTCTACCTCTTCTCTTCTCTTCTCTTCTCTTCTCTTCTCTTCTCTTCTCTTCTCTTCTCTTCTCTTCTCTTCTCTTCTCTTCTCTTCTCTTCTCTTCTCTTCTCTTCTCTTCTCTTCTCTTCTCTTCTCTTCTCTTCTCTTCCCTTCCCTTCCCTTCCCTTCCCTTCCCTTCCCTTCCCTTCCCTTCCCTTCCCTTCCCTTCCCTTCCCTTCCCTTCCCTTCCCTTCCCTTCCCTTCCCTTCCCTTCCCTTCCCTTCCCTTCCCTTCCCTTCCCTTCCCTTCCCTTCCCTTCCCTTCCCTTCCCTTCCCTTCCCTTCCCTTCCCTTCCCTTCGATTTTCATGTTGTTTGTTAATTGTAAATACCTGTAAATATTGTAAATCCTGTGTATTTTGTACACATTCATTGTATTTCATTGTAGAGTGTAGGTTTGCCTGTAAGTACAGTTTTCATTTGCTTCCAGGTAAGCTGGTCTGGCAAAGTTAATGTTGGGGGGAGAAATTTCAACCCACCTCAAGAATACATTAAAAATCTCCTCTTTTGCATAATTCTGTGACAATGCAGGCAAGTTGATTGCTTTATCACACCAGAAAAGTACTCTGTAATAAAACTGGCATAAAGGAACCTGCTGAGATAAAAAATTTAAACACCTGCTCAAGAAACTCTGATCTCTTTAATAAATTCTGTTAATCCCATTTGTTAGATTTAGTGGTCATGAATACCTTGATTGTAGCACCTTCTTATTGGATGGCTTTCAAGTGTCATCTTAGTTATTTTCAGTGCTTTAGCCAGGAGGGCACTTTTTACAAGCCATTCTACCTTTTCAACCTATTGATATAGCTCAGATAGGAAAAAAAAAAAAGGTGTTTTTTTTCCTTTTCCAGGAGGCAGCTCATCTTTATTTATTTATTTATTAGTTCATAAATTTATTTATGAACTAATTTTGTATTTATTAGTTCATAAATTCAGCTGACTTGCTGGAATGTGTCCAGAGAAGGGCAACAAAGCTGCTGAGGGGTTTGGAGCACAGCCCTGTGAGGAGAGGCTGGGGGAGCTGGGGTTGCTTAGCCTGGAGAAGAGGAGGCTCAGGGCAGAACTTGTTGCTGTCTACAACTACCTGAAGGGAAGTTGTAGCCAGGAGGGGGTTGGTGTCTTCTCACAGGCAACCAGCACCAGAACAAGAGGACACAGTCTCAAGATGTGCCAGGGGAGTTTTAGGGTGGATGTTAGGAAGAAGTTCTTCATAGAAAGAGAGATTGGCCATTGGAATGTGCTGCCCAGGGAAGTGGTGGAGTCACCATCAGTGGAAGTGCTTGAGAAGAGCCTGGATGATGCACTTAGTGCCATGGTTTAGTTGATTAGATAGTGTTGGGTGACAGGTTGGACTTGATGATCTTGAAGGTCTTTTCCAACCTGGTTAATTCTATTCTGTTCCTAACACCAAATGATACAATCTTGCAGTTTATTCATGTAGGTTGACTATTGACAGCAAATATTAGTTGTGATGGTTATGATTTAAAAATAAAAAGTGAAAAAATAAATTAAAAGCTCTAGCAACTGTTACAGTGATGCTAGAAAATCTTGAATATGAGGCATCCTATTTACTGAAATAGAAGATAACTGATCATCAGCAAATCTAGGGAGGTTCTCCTGCCCCTCTACTCACAGGCTCACAGGATGTCAGGGGTTGGAAGGGATCTAAAGAGATCATCAAGTCCAACCCCCCTGCCAGAGTAGGACCATGCAATCTAGCTCAGGTCACAGAGGAACACAGCCAAAAGAGCCTTGAACGCCTCCAGAGAAGGAGACTTCACAACCTTTCTGGGCAGCCTGTTCCAGTGCTCTGTCACCCTTACTGTAAAGAAGCTCCCCCATGTGTTGAGGTGGAACCTCCTGTGCTGCAGCTTCCATCCATTGCTCCTTGTCCTATCACAGAGAGCAAGTGAGAAGTCAGACCACACCTGCAATACTGTGTCCAGTTTTGGGCTCCCCAGATCAGGAGAGACAGAGACCTGCTGGAGAGAGGGCAATGGAGAGCCACGAAGATGATTGTGGGACTGGAACATCTCTGCAATGAAGAAAGACAGAGATTTTGGGCTGTTCAGTCTTGCGAAGGGAAAGTTGAGAGGGGATGTTATCAACATGTATAAATATCTGAGGGGTAGATGTGAAGATGAAAGTGCCAGGCTCTTTTTGATGTTGCCCAGTGAGAGGACAAGGAAGAACAGGTACAAGCTGGAATAGGTGAGGTTCCACCTCAACATGATGAGACACTTCTTTATAGTGAGGGTGATGTAGCACTAGAACATGCTGCCCAGAGAGGTTGTGGAGTCTACTTCTCTGGGGACATTCAAAACCTGTCTGGATGCATCCCTGTGCTGCCTGCCCTAAGTGATCCTGCTTGGGCAGAGTGGTTGGACTCAGTGATCTTTGCAGGTCCTGTCCAACCCCTAACATTCTGTGATTCAAGATGGACAAGAATAACAAAGAGCTATCTAAGAGAAGAAAATACAGAGTTGGTTTTATTTGTACAGAAGTTACTTCCAAACGCCAGGTTTATAACACTTGGGAAAAGACTACATGGGATTAGTTAATGAAAAGTGTTCTTGGGGTAAGCTCACGTCTTGCTGAAAATGAGCCCATCTGGTACACTTCGCTGTGCCCATGAGAAGCTAGGAGCTTATCACCTCTCACTTTCATAATGGATGAAGTGCTAAAGGAGTACTGAAGAACTTGGAGATTTCTCAATTCATATGCAATGCTGAAAACTCAATGTTTCATGAGTAATGCTTCTGCTACAAGAGTTCTAGTTTCATGAATAACAGATTAAGTAGGAGGCTATCAGTAACAGAGAAAATTTGTTTGAACATTGGAAATCATGATTAATGACATTTCAGAACAGAATGTAGAAGAAATGTAGATAATGTTCTACAGAATGCTGCATGTTATGAGAACACTTCTTCCTTTTTTTTTTTCCCCCCTGGGAATAACAATTTGCACTTCTTTCAAGAGTTAGCCATTGGTGGCAAAATTGTTTTATAGGTAGAACGTACTGAGATCCCTGGGAACCTAAAAGATTTGCTTCCCTCTAAAGGGATGGGCAGGCTTTTTTCAATAGGTGCAAATGGAGCAATCCTGGCACAGAAGGTGGAACAGAAAGGGACCTGGGGATACTGGTTGAGAGTAGGCTGAACATGAGCCAGCAGTGTGCCCAGGGGGCCAAGAAGGCCAATGGCATCCTAGCCTGGATGAGGAACACTGTGGCCAGCAGGAGCAGGGAAGTCATTCTGCCCCTGTACTCAGCACTGGTCAGGCCACACCTTGAGTCCTGTGTCCAGTTCTGGACTCCTCAGTTTAGGAAAGATGTTGAGTTGTTGGAACGTGTCCAGAGAAGGGCAACAAAGCTGGGGAGGGGTTTGGAGCACAGCCCTGTGAGGACAGACTGAAGGAGCTGGGGTTGCTTAGCCTGGAGAAGAGGAGGCTCAGGGGAGACCTTATTGCTCTCTACAACTCCCTGAAGGGAGGTTGTAGCCAGGTGGGGGTTGGTCTCTTCTCCCAGGCAACCAGCACCAGAACAAGAGGACACAGTCTCAAACTGCCCCAGGGGAGGTTTAGGGTAGATGTTAGGAAGAAGTTCTTCCCAGAAAAAGAGATTGGCCATTGGAATGTGCTGCCCAGGAAGGTGGTGGAGTCACCATCACTGGAAGTGTTTAGGAAGAGACTGGATGGGGTGCTTGGTGCCATGGTTCAGCTGATCAGATGGTGTTGGATGACAGGTTGGACTTGATGATCTCAAAGGTCTTTTCCAACCTGGTTTATTGTATTGTATTTTATTGTATTGTATTGTATTGTATTGTATTGTATTTATTGTATTGTATTGTATTTATTGTATTGTATTCTATTCTATTCTATTCTATTCTATCCTATTCTATCCTATTCTATTCTATTCTATTCTATTCATTTGGGGATAAATGCTGCTGTGTGTCAGCATGGCTGGCAGCACTGGGAGGCTGGGCTGTTGTGGATGCCCCAGTCGTGGAATTCTTCAGTCAGGTTGGATGGGGACTTGAAGCAGCCTGGTCCAGTTGCACATGTCAATAAGGACAAGAGCAAAGGGCCGCAAGTTGCTTTTTGTGGTGCTACTAAAATGTTCCTCCACTTCAGAACAGGCTCATTTAAGTTGTGATTTATTTTGTTCTCCCTACACGTCCTGCTTTGTGGAACTGAAAACTATACTAATCATAGTATCATAGAATTGTTAGGGTTGGAAGGGACCTCAAGGATCAGCCAGTTCCAACCCCCCTGCCGTGGGCAAGGACACCTCACACTATATCAAGTTGCTCAGAGAGAGATCCAGCCTGGCCTTAAATACTTCCGGGGATGAGGCTTCCACCACCTCCCTGGGCAACCTGTGCCAGTCTCTCACCACCCTCATGGGGAAGAACTTCTTCCTAACATCCAATCTGAATCTACCCATTTCTAGTTTTGCTCCATTCCCCCAGTCCTATCACTCCCTGACACCCTAAAAAGTCCCTCCCCAGCTTTCTTGTAGCCCCCTTCAGATCCTGAAAGGCCACAATTAGGTCTCCTTGGAGCCTTCTCTTCTCCAGACTGAATAGCCCCAACTCTCTCAGTCTGTCCTCAGGTTAATGTTATGAAGAATATTTTATATATATGTATATAAAGATAAAAATTCCATTTCCTATCTACATTTGCAAAGTTATTCTGCATTACAGCCATCAGATTTTTAATACTGTGCCTTAAAAAAATTGCCATATGCTCAGGCAGCATTTGTTGAGCACCAGGAACTGTTAAAATTCATTGTGTGTATCCATAGTAATTCCTGTTTCTGTTTAACAGCACATTAATTTTTTTATTATTTTTTTTTACTTCAGCTCTTCTAATCCAGCAGTGCTTGAATATTCTTTAAAGTTCTCTGCACAACATATCAACTGGTCCTGCACCAGTGACTATCCTGGAGCTGTGTTAAAGCACATAAACAAAACCTAATCACAGAACATATTAGGTTGGAAGGGTTCCTCAAAGGTAATCTTGCCCAACACCCCTGCAGGCAGCAGGAGCAACTCCATCTCAAGCAGGTTGCTCAGGGCCACATCAAGCTTGACCTTGAATGTCTCTGAGGATGAGGCCTCAACCACCTCCCTGGGCAACCTGCTCCAGTGTCTCACCACCCTCATTGTGTAGAACTTCTAACCTGATGAACTGATGTCAAACCTGATTCTGCCTGCTCCTGTTTCAAACCATGGTTTAGTTAATTAGATGGTGTTGGATAATAGGTTGGACTCGATGATCTTGAAGGTCTTTTCCAACCTGGTTAATTCTATTCTATTCTATTCTATTCTATTCTATTCTATTCTATTCTATTCTGTTCTGTTCTGTTCTGTTCTAATTCTATTCTATTCTATTTCATTCCATTCTATTCCATCCTATCCTATCCTATCCTATCCTGTCCTATCCTATCCTATCCTATCCTATCCTATCCTATGCTTGAGGTCTTTTCCAACCTTATTGATTCTATGACTATGATTCTGTATTGAAATGTAGCTCTAAGGTCTCCCTGGAGCTTTCTCTCCTCCAGGCTGAACAGCCCCAACTCTCTCAACATTTCTTCACAGCAGAGGTGCTCCAGCTTCTGAGGATCTTTGTGATCATCCTGTGACGACTTACACCAGCTTCGATCTCTTTACTGCATTGCCCTCCTGATATCCTCTAGGATAGATATAACACCTGGGTTTTACTAGAAATTGATGATGGAATTGGGAAAAATCATATTCCTCTTCTCTGATTTTGGTGAGTTTTAATAACAGCAAAAAGTGAAAGGCAGGCAACCACTCATAGATGTATGTAAAACAACTGCAGTGCCTTCTTTGTCTCAATTAAAAGGAAAATGTATTACAGATACAACCTCTAAAGCCCCTGGAATAACACTGAGTAGAAGTCAAACAATCCTTTCCTCACTGCATTCTGCCCTCAAAACAAACAAACAAACAAACAAATCTGATTGATTTTATGTTGGAAAATATTGTTCAGTCAGGATTATAGCTCAGGGGATTCTTAATCAATTAAACCAATTAGAATTAAAGACATCAATACTACAAATACAGTTAGAAAGACATTAAGCATAATTTGAAAAGAAAATGAAATGCATTTAAGTAAACATGGAGCAAACTGGAGAAAGCACTGGTCTTTGTAAAATATATAGAATCATCGAGTTGTTAGGGTTGGAAGGGACCTCAAAGATCCTCGAGTTGCAACCCCCCTGCCATGGGCAGGGACACCTCACACTAGATCATTCCTTCTTTGAATTTTTGATGTGTTAACTCTTCAAAGGTTTTGGCCCTTCTACATGTAATGGATAATACATATGTGGAGAGTAACATATTCCTGTTGTCCATCTTCATCACCAGAACAAGAGGGCACAGTCTCAGGCTGTGTCAGGGGAGGTTTAGGCTGGAGGTTAGGAGGAAGTTTTACACAGAGAGAGTGATTGCCCATTGGAATGGGCTACCCAAGGAGGTGGTGGGGTCTCCGTCGCTGGGGGTGTTCAGGGCAAGGCTTGACAGGATGCTTGGTTGCATGGTTTAGTTGATTAGGTGGTGTTGGATGATAGGTTGGACACAATGATCTCGAAGGTCTCTTCCAACCTTGTTTATTCTATTCTATTCTATTCAATACCTGGAGAGAAAATCATCTTATTTAGAAGGAGCCACTTTGAAACATCTGTGGCTCACTGAAATGAAAGGGTAGTGTGTCCTAAGTGTCTAGCAAACTACTTAGTTGTCCTCTCTTTTTTGGCATGAATTTTTTGTGTGTTGAGCTACATGAGCTGTTTCCATTTCCTCAGAAAATAACAATTATAATTGGGCAGCTGACAAATCCACTGGAATTAAAGACATCATTTTATAGTTGCAAGGAAGAAAAACAGTAAACAGTTTTTAAACTGCCTTCAAATTACTCAGTTTGCATTTTTCACTTCTCATGTTGTTCTAGTATATGTGGTGGCAAATGGAATAGAACAGAATAGAATTAATCAGGTTGGAAAAGACCTTTGAGATCATCAAGCCCAACCTATGACCCAACAACATCTAATCAACTAAACCATGGCATCAAGTGCTTCATCCAGCGTTGCCTTAAACACGTGCAGTGATGGTGACTCCACCACCTCCCTGGGCAGCACATTCCAATGGGCAATCTCTGTTTCTGTGGAGAACTTCTTCCTAACATCCAGCCTAAACCTCTCCTGGCACAGCTTGAGACTGTGTCCTCTTGTTCTGGTGCTGGTTGCCTGGGAGAAGACACCAACTCCCACCTGGCTACAACCTCCCTTCCGGTAGTTGTAGAGAGCAATAAGGTCTCCCCTGAGCCTCCTCTTCTCCAGGCTAAGCAACTCCAGCTTCCTCAGCCTCTCCTCATAGGGTTTGTAAAACTAGGACTTATCAAATGTCAAACTAGTTAGTAAAATTTTGCCTTGAGTTCAAGATTTCATCGACTCTAGCTGCATGCCAAGACTTAGCATCGTCCCCAGTGACTTAGCATCCTCCCTCAGCAACACAAGAGGACACAGTCTCAAACTGCACCAGGGGAAGTTTAAGCTCCAGGTGAGGAGAAAGTTCTTCACAGAAAGAGTAATTTGCCATTGGAATATGGTGGAGTCACCTTCCCTGGAGGTGTTCAAAAAAGGATTGGATGTGGCACTTGGAGCCATGGTTCGGTTGTCATGAGGTGTTAAATGTTAGGTAGTAGGTTGGACTTGATGATCTCTGAGGTCTTTTCCCACTGGGTTGATTCTCTGACTATATTTCCAGTGTTAACACTAAAGCACAGAATGGGAGTTACTGCTTAGTTGGAGCTCTTCTGGTTTGGTTAAAATGTTACCTGTATGACAGTCACTTTTCTTATGGTGAGAATAGAATAGAATAGAATAGAATAGACCAGGTTGGAAGAGACCTTGAAGATCATCGCAATTACATTCTGTTTGAGCTGTATGTATTAAGCCAAACAACTCAAATGCCAAGGGAAAAGTGAAGCTGAAACAGATCTTAAAAGATTTGGTGTTAATCAATGCATGGAGGGAAATCTATTCAACTGTTTAGAGATTAGAGATTTTCCTCTCCAATAGACAGACATTTTGGTTTAAAATTCACAGATTCCTCCAGAGATACCAGCATCATTGATTTAGGAAGGGCTGGCAGCCCTCAGTCTCTTTCAAAGATAGTGCTACAGATAGCAGAGCAATTACAAAACATTGCATTTGCTCCTTCCAGAACTGCACAGGGCCTTTTGAGTTTTTTAATGATTTCATTAGTCATAACTAAAAGTTATCAGCTGAATGTAACCTAGGCTGTGAAAAAGCAATGCATTTCCAAAAGGAAATATCTACAACAGGGCACTCCCACAACATAAATAATTTTTCAAAGCAATATGAAGTTTTCACTCCATAGCTTTTGGATTCTTTCATTTATACTCCCCCCCTCACTCTACATCCCTCCTTGGGAAATGCAAGAAGTGAAAAAAGATGGCAGGTACTTCTGTGAATTCCATGCTGGATAGTTTTTATGACTGGGGAACATTTATGTTTATTTGGCCTTAGTGATAAGTATACAACAGAAATTATAGCAAAAATAGACAGTGTGATTGTCCAAGGAGGAAATAAAGCCCCTGCATACTCTTCAGTGGCTTCACAAGATGCTTCCACACTACTAATGGACAGTCAGGGTAGCTGAAATAAAGCCCCTACATACTCTTCAGTGGCTTCACAAGATGCATCCACACTGCAAATGGACAGCCAGTCCTCTCCAGGCTAAATAGAATAAATAGAATATCTAAATAAAATATCTCCAGGGAAAGAGCCTAAACCACCTCCCTGGGCAACCTGTTTCAGTGTTCCACCACCCTCATAATGTAGAACTTCTTCCTGATATCCAGTCTAAATCTGCTCTTCTCTAGTTTGAGGCCATTGCCCCTTGTCCTGTCACTGCAGGCCCTTGTAAACTGTCTCTCTCTGTCCTTCCAGTAGACCTCCCTCAGGTACTGGTAGGCTGCTATTAGGTCACCCTAGAGCCATCTCTTCTCCATGCTGAACACCCCCAGCCCCCTCAGCCTGTCCTCCTAGCAGAGGTGCTCCAACCCCCTGATCATTTCCATGGCCCTATGATGTATGATTCTTTGTTACAGCTATGTCATATAGAATGGAAAGTTTTTCCTCTTCCAGTCTCATTCCTGAAGATGCTTCCTCTGCAGGGGCTGAGGAATACTATTCTACTGCAAAACAGATTCCATACAGAACTGTCTTCCTTCAAAGCTTTCCAACTTCTAGGTCATTATTCTGAAATGGTTATCTGCCCCCCACTGTTTTCAATTTGTTCTTAAGAAAGATGTTTGCTAGCTACAATTTCTGGAAACAATCAGAATTTTGGAAGACAGCACAGCACCTTAACTGAATCTCATTACAAGTAACAGGAAATGGTAACCATTTTGAAAGGGAGCGATAGAGGATCTTCTGTGACAGTTTGAACTACAGTGAAAATAATCATAGAAATAGCTGTCTAATGTAAGAATAGAATAGAATAGAATAGAATAGAATAGAATAGAATAGAATAGAATAGAATAGACCAGACCAGACCAGACCAGACCAGGTTGGAAAAGACCTTCGAGATCATCGAGTCCAACCTATCATCCAACACCATCAATCAACTAAACCATGGCACCAGGCACCCCATCCAGTCTCTTCCTAAACACTTCCAGTGATGGTGACTCCACCACCTCCCTGGGCAGCACATTCCAATGGCCAATTTCTCTTTCTGGGAAGAACTTCCTGCCTAAACCTCCCCTGGTGCAGCTTGAGACTGTGTCCTCTTATTCTGGTGCTGATTGCCTGGGAGAAGAGACCAACCCCCATATGGCTACAACCTCCCTTCAGGTAGTTGTAGACAGCAGTAAGGTCTTCCCTGAGCCTCCTCTTCTCCAGGCTAAGCAGCCCCAGCTCCCTCAGCCTCTCTTCACAGGGCTGTGCTCCAGACCCCTCCTCAGCTTTGTTGCCCTTCTCTGGACACATTCCAGCAAGAACAGTACTTTATCCTCATCCAGCTGAATCCAATTTACTTTGTATCTCAATCCTCTTTTCAGTGGCATGTCAACTGCCCTAACATAGGTGTGTGCAGTTCACGTAACGAACGTTTTGTTTCATCATTCAAGCTGGTGCTCAAAGTCCTGAACAGAGCAGAATTCAGGACAGACTTTTGAGTCAGAAAGTGAACCAATTAATCTCTGAGTATGACTCTTTACAGTTTTTGTACTCATGTGGTGATTTGATCACAACATCTGTTTTCATAAATGGTAACTTTTCATTCCAACATCAAACCAAACATGACCTATGGATGTGACCTATCTAGACTTCTGCAAGGCTTTTGACACAGTCCCCCACAACGTCCTGCCCATCAAGTTGGAGAGATATGGTTTTGATGGGTGGACTGTTCCATGGATAAGGAATTGACTGGGTGGTTGGATCCAGAGGGTGGTGCTCAATGGCTTGATGTCCAGATGGAGAGCAGTGAAAAGTGATGTCCCTCAGGGCTCTGTACTGGCATCTGTTCTGTTTAATACTTTCATCAATGCTATAGACAGTGGGATCAAGTGCACCATCAGCAATTTTGCAGATGACACCAAGCTGTGTGGTGTTGTCGATACACCAGGGCACAGGATGGCATTCAGAGGGACCTGAACAAGCTGGCAATGTGTCCCAGGTGAACTTCATGAGATTCAGCAAGGGCAAGTGCAAGGTTCTGCACCTGGGCAGGAGCAATCCTCACTATCAATACAGACTGGAGGATGAGGTGATAGAAAGCAGCCCTGTGGAAAAGGATTTGGGGGTGAGAAGTTGGACACAAACAGGCAGTGTGAGCTGGCAGACCAGAGGGCAAATCACATCCTGGGCTGCATCAAAAGATGCCTTGTCAGCAGATCCAGAGAGGTGATTCTGTCACTTAACTCCGCCCTGGTGAGAACTCACCAGGAGCACTGCATCCAGCTCTCAAGCCCTCAGCACAGGAACCTGATGGAGAGGGTCCAGAGGAGGGCCAGGAAAATGATCAGGGGGTTGGAGCACCTCTGCTTCAAGGATAAGCTGAGGAAGCTGGGGGTTTTCAGCATGCAGAAGAGAAGGCTCAGGGGAGACCTAATACCAGCCTTCCAGACACTGAAGGGGGCCTACAAGAAGACTGTTCACAAAGGTCTGTGGTGATAGAACGACGGGAAATGGCTTCAGAAGAGCAGATTTAGATTGGATGTTAGGGACAGGTTCTTTATTATGAGGGTGGTGGAGGACTGCAACAGGTTGTCCAGGGAGCTGGTTGGGGCCCCATCCCTGGATAGATTCAGTGAGGCTCAACAGGGTCTGAATGTCCTGATCTAGGAGAGGATGCCCTGCATGACTGCAGGAGAGGTTGAAGTAGATGACTTTCAGAGGTCCCTTGCAGCCCAGACCATTCTATGTTTCTATTGCCTTCTGCCTTATCTATTAGGCCACTCACCCTCCAGGAAAGGAAATTTGTCTGGCTTGACTTGATTAGTTCTTGACAAATCCTTGTTGGCCATTTCTCATGATCTTGTTTTCCTCTAGATTTTCATAAAATGATTTCTTAGTGATTTGTTCTACTATCTTTGGGAGCATCAAAGTTGGTCTGTCTGGTCTGTAAGCTCCTATTCATTTCATCTTTCTGAATTGGTATAATCAAACATTGAAAGATTGTCAGGTTGCCAGTATAGATTGCCAAAAATTATTTTTAACTACCTGTCTGCTATTTTAAACTGATGGAGAAGAGTGTATTTTATGGACATAGTTTTTACAGGAAATTGCTTTCTCCATCAGACCTTTCCTAGATACATATCAATCAGAAACTGAAAAAGAAGGGGGGAAAAAAGATGGGGGGGGGGGGGGGGGGAGGGGAACTAGCCAAAGCTTACTGGAAGTGGTGGAAAGCCTCCCAGCTGAGGCTTCAGACTTTGGATAAGGCTCTTAGTATGTGCCTGGCACTTGCATCAGTCTGGCACCTGCATCAGTTTGACAGACAGATCAATTTGTGAGCCTGGCAATGCAAACTGAAAAGTCTTTACAAAGGCTTTGCTGCTATATGAAATGGGAAGCAATGACATACTGACCATAATTTAATTGATAAACATAGTGCTGCATACTTTGTAGGAATCACCACTGTGCTACTGTTTTCTGTGTCAGTAATTAGAGTCAATAAGAAGAACAGAACAGAGCTGCAGTGTATTAGTGGGGAAAAGTGGAGAACTGACAGAATTAGCAGCTCTAAGAAAACTGGAAGCCAGCTGAAATAGCTGGAGATGGTCTCTGCTATTGCAGGATCTTGTTTTGTTTACACAAGCAAAACAACCAACCAGCAATGACTACAAACCAACCAAACAGCCAACAACAACAACAACAAATAAAATCACAACAACCTAAGCAACCCAAAAACCCCCAAAACCAACACCAAACCACCAAACCACCCCTATCTATAGACCGAGGAAAAGCCCAAAGCAGTGATTTTGTCTTTTATTTCTGTCATTGTAAGGTCGCCATCTGGTGGTAATTTTAACACCAAAATTCTGAGGTTGTTTTTGAAGAGCTCTTGATTTGGGATTGTTGGGGTTGAATGTAAAATAACAATAATAATTGTTATTGTTGTTGTTATTATTGTCATCATGATTATCATTATTATATAACACAGATTCAAGTACTGCCATTCAGAGGTTCTTTACCATTCTTTTGCTAAATAGAGCATAATATGACCCCTAATAAAATCAACATCTGAGTAATCATAGAATCATAGAATTATTAGGGTTGGAAGGGATCTCAAGGATCATCTACTTCCAACCCCCCTGCCATGGCCAGGGACACCTCACACTACAGCAGGTTGCTCACAGCCACATCCAGTCTGGTCTTAAAAACCTCCAGGGATGAGGTTCCCACCGCCTCCCCAGGCAACCTGTTCCAGTGTCTCACCACATTCATGGGGAAGAACTTCCTAACATCCAATCTGAATCTACCCATTTCTAGTTTTGTTCCATTGCCCCCAGTCCTATCACTCCCTGACACCCTAAAATGTCCCTCCCCAGCTTTCTTGTACCCCCCTTCAGATACTGGAAGGTCTCCTTGGAGCCTTCTCTTCTTCAGACTGAACAGCCCCAACTTCCTCAGTCTGTCCTCATAGCAGAGCAGCTCCAGCCCTCTGATCATCCTTATGGCCCTTCTCTGGACACCTTTTCAGCCCCTCCAGATCCTTCCTGCAATAGGGGCTCCAGAACTGGTCACAGTACTCCAGATGGCGTCTCAGCAGAGTGGAGTAGAGGGGGAGAATCACCTCCTTTGACCTGCTGGCTATGCTTTTCTTGAATAATAGTAATGAGTGTCCTAACAAGAGGGTTACTATAATGGCTATAAGCAAGGATGCTCTATGGATGTGACTGGTGAGATTTGTTTGGGTACTTACATAAAATCATAAAATCATCAAGAAAATAAATTGAACTCATAAAAATCTTGGCAAAATATGTGCTTTAGGTTCCAAAATCAAGGACAGGATTTATCTTAATCAACTTCAACAATCAAAGCATGAATTCAAGTAGCTGTCTGGGGTACCTCTTGTCAGTAAAAACAAGTATAAATTCCTTTAAACAGAAATTCATAGGGATATGTAAGACAAATGTGGTGAAGCACCTTCTAGTATGGCTCATCTCTGGTCTGCCAGTTTACTTACTCTTCCAAACCTTCAGACAAGGGAAGCTGAGAAAGATGACATCCATTCTAAGGATTCTCTACTATCCAGGAAATTTTTTCTTTCCAATTCTTATCTATCAGTCAAACAAGCTGCCTGTGACTTGTTGAGGCCAGAAATGTGAGTTGCTGAAGACAGCAGGATGGTAGCAGGGCAGGGACTGGACTTGGTCTGTTTCCAGACACATTTCTTGTGCAGATATAGAAGCACTATATCAAGGCCTTGTGAGATGTAACTATAAACTCACTAATTATGAAGCTTTTTATTTAACCAAGGACAAAACTTCTGGGTCGTGTTTGTTTTCCCACCAGGAGAGAAGAGTAAGTGAGTCAGCTTAATGGAAAACAAGCATTCTCAATTAATACCTGTAACAGTGTATTTTGGCTGCTAAATGCATATCATTTAACAAATTATCCAGACAGAGAAGACAGTTGGTTTAACCTATTGCATGCCACAACTGTTCCCTAAACACATATGCATAGAATAGGATAGAATAGAATAGCATTGAATTGAATAGCATTGAATTGAATTGAATTGAATTGAATTGAATTGAATTGAATTGAATTGAATTGAATTGAATTGAATTGAATTGAATTGAATTGAATTGAATTGACCAGGTTAGAAAAGACCTTCAAGATCATGAAGTCCAACCTATCACCCAACACCATCTAATCAACTAAACCATGGCACTAAGCACCCCATCCAGTCTCTTCCTAAACACCTCCAGTGATGGTGACTCCACCACCTCCCTGGGCAGCACATTCCAATGGCTAATTTCTCTTTCTGTGAAGAACTTCCTGCCTAAACCTCCCCTGGTGCAGCTTGAGACTGTGTCCTCTTGTTCTGGTGCTGGCATCATCTGGTATTACCCATGTTTTGAATTGTAAAGCAATACTTCCAAAATGTGTTAGAATAATGTCTAGAGCCTTCAAACATGATCTTCCATTAAAAATTTTGCTGTAATCTATACATGGCATAATGGTTAACCACTGGAATAGCTCCTTGAAAGATGTCCTGAGAATGCTGCAATTTTATTAATCACAGAAGGACAGAATGTTAGAGGTCGGAAGGGACCTCCAGAGATCGTTGAGTCCAACTCCACTGCCAAAGCAGGATCCCCTCAGGTACTCTGCACAGGAATGCCTACAGGTAGGGTTTGAAAGTCTCCAGAGGAGACACCACAACCCCCCTGAGCAGCCTGTTCCAGTGCTCTCTCACCCTCACTGTCTAGTTTCGACTCATGTTGAGGTGAAACCTTCTATGATCAAGTTTGTATTGTTTCTTGTGTTATTAATGTGCACCACCAAAATGAGCTTGGCCCCCTCCACTTGACACCTGCCCCTCAGATATTGCTGGACATTGATCAGATCCCCTCTCAGTCTTCTCAAGACTAAACAGCCCCAGGTCTCTCAAGTCTCTGTTCATAGGGGAGATGTTCAAGTCCCCTAATCATCCTTGTTAATGTCTTCCTTGTTCTAGTAGAGAAAATTCAGGCACAGCTTAACAATAAACATTACTGTATTGTAATTATGACTTTATAGTATGATTGTGAAGGAAGATCTCAATGGGTTTTGTGAAAACTGTGTTAGATTCTGTGGTCCTCCTCTGGTAGAGGGGGTTGGACTCGAAGATCTCCAAAGGTTCCTTCCAACCCCTTACATTCTGTGATCTTATTTTTTATGCTTAGAAGATAAGAAACCAAACCTCCCAAAATATTTTTCTAATGGTACTAATCCCTCTTTATTACCCCAGATTCTTGGTATAAATAAGTCTCATTGCTTTCCAACAAGCCACCACAACCAGCACAGATTAGGTTAAACTCAAATACATGGTAGACTTCTTTGGTCATAAAATTAGGATTTGCACTGTGCTGTGAGAAATGAATGTTTGATGAGAAGTGCTTCATTCCAGTTGTAGCTCAGATGCAATCCTTCATCCTCTCCTATCTGTGGGACCATCCTCGATGTGAACTCAGCTCAGGTAATACATGTCCTGCAATCAGGTGTTGGAGAAGTGAGCAATGAGCTTGTCACAGAAATCCAAACAACCTCAATTAATTTGTCATTGCTATTGCTTAGAGCGTCACCTAAGCATAACCAAGCTAAACATTGATTTTAATTTATGCTCAGGAATTTGAAACAGTGCAGAAGTACATCTAGCTAAGCATTCTGTTTACAGATGTTCAGCATTACTGAGCATCAGAGTTATTCAAGATTTAAGCCAACACAACTCTGCACTTCAAAGAGCATACATCTGAAGCATTAGGCAACTCGAGAGCTACATAGCTCCTTGATGTTACTGACTCATATATGAAAGCTTCTGTTTTCAGAAACATCTGTTTGCAAAACTGCTGTAAACAAACAAACAGAAAAACATTACAAAAATTGAATAACCAAGGACTTCTGCAAAGAGAAAGGAAAGAATATTCCCTTTTAGGTGAGACACGTTGTATGCATCTTGCTTATTGTAACATGCTAGTTTAACTTTGGCCTCAAATGTTGGTTTTCTTGCATTCAGCAGATAGTTGTTATCCACAAATGCATAGCACAAAGGGAGAAAATTGCCTTTCAAAATTATAAAGGGACAAAACTGTATTCCTTTGAAAGTGGATGGTGCAGCTCAGTTATGGTTTTAATTCAGTAGCTCAAGCCAGAACGAATATACAAGATGGAGAAAAATCCATCTGGGAATGGAATCCTTCTGTGAGCAGTGGTGCACTTTGCCTCCAAAACGGCTGCCCAGTCTCCTGTGAGTATTTACAGAATCACAGAATCACCAAGCTTGGAAGAGACCTCAAAGATCAGCAAGTCCAACCTGTCACCACAGACCTCATGACAAAACCATGGCGGCAAGTGCCACATCCAATCCCCTCTTGAACACCTACAGGGATGGTGACTCCACCACCTCATTGGGCAGCACATTCCAATCGACTCTGTCAGTGAAGAACTTTCTCCTCACCTCGACCCCATACTGAGAGGGTACTGAGGGAGAGGCTGAGGGAGCTGGGGTTGCTTAGCCTGGAGAAGAGGAGGCTCAGGGGAGACCTTATTGCTCTCTATGACTACCTGAAGGGGGGCTGTAGACAGGCAGAGGTTGGTTTCTTCTCCCAGGCAACCAGTACCAGAACAAGAGGACACAGTCTCAGGCTGCACGAGGGGAGGTTTAGGCTGGAGGTTAGGAGAAAGTTTTACACAGAGAGAGTGATTGTGTATTGAAATGGGCTGCCTGAGGAGGTAGTGGAGTCATCATCACTGGAGGTGTTCAGGAGGAGACTTGATGGGGTGCTTGGTTGCATGGTTTAGTTGGTTGGGTGGTGTTGGATGATCGGTTGAACACAATGATCTTGAAGGTCTCTTCCAACCTATTCTATTCTATTCTATTCTATTCTATTCTATTCTATTCTATTCTATTCTATTCTATTCTATTCTATTCTATTCTATTCCATATCATATCATATCATATCATATCATAAATGTATAATATATATGTATACTATATATACAGCTATACATTATATATAATATATATAAATCCATTTTACTTATGAGAAATGTATAAATAGGACAATCACTACTTTAGCTGGGCCACTTTTTAGACTTTAAAGCTAGGCAGTGTTTTGGGTTATGGGGTGTGATTTTTTGGTTGTTGTGGGTTTGTTTGCTTTGGTTTGTTTTGGGTTTTTTTTGTGTGAATTTGAATTCCCTTACTCAAATTCAGGCTTTAGACAGACTGCAGCAAATTCACATTTGAGAACTGTCAAAATATTTCCTTTATACTTTTTAAAAACTTTGCCTTTCAGAAAGACATTTTGTGGAACACTTCCTCTCAGAAAAGAAGTTTAAGCAAACATAGAAGTTAGGCAGAGAACTGTAGAAAACATTTTTGTCTGAGATTGATCAACAAGGAAAGGAAAGGGGAAAGGAAAGGGAAAAGGAGAGGAGAAAGGAGAGGGGAAAGGAGAGGGGAGAGGGGAGAGGGGAGAGGGGAGAGGGGAGAGGGGAGAGGGGAGAGGGGAGAGGGGAGAGGGGAGAGGGGAGAGGGGAGAGGGGAGAGGGGAGAGGGGAGAGGGGAGGGGAGGGGAGGGGAGGGGAGGGGAGGGGAGGGGAGGGGAGGGGAGGGGAGGGGAGGGGAGGGGAGGGGAGGGGAGGGGAGGGGAGGGGAGGGGAGGGGAGGGGAGAGGAGACTCGAGGAGAGGAGAGGAGACTCGAGGAGAGGAGACTCGAGGAGAGGAGACTCGAGGAGAGGAGACTCGAGGAGAGGAGACTCGAGGAGAGGAGAGGAGACTTGAGGAGAGGAGAGGAGACTCGAGGAGAGGAGAGGAGAGGAGACTCGAGGAGAGGAGACTCGAGGAGAGGAGAGGAGACTCGAGGAGAGGAGAGGAGAGGAGAGGAGAGGAGAGGAGAGGAGAGGAGAGGAGAGGAGAGGAGAGGAGAGGAGAGGAGAGGAGAGGAGAGGAGAGGAGAGGAGAGAAGAGAAAAGAAAAGAGAAGAAAAGAGAAGAGAGAAGAGAGAAGAAGAGAGAAGAAAAGAGAAGAAAAGAGAAGAAAAAAGAAAAGAAAAGAGAAAAGAGAAGAGAAGAGAAGAAAAGAGAAGAGAAGAAAAGAGAAGAGAAAAGAAAAGAGAAGAAAAGAGAAGAAAAGAGAAGAAAAGAGAAGAAAAGAGAAGAAAAGAGAAAAGAGAAGAGAAGAGAAGAAAAGAGAAGAGAAGAAAAGAGAAGAGAAGCGAAGAAAAGAAAAGAAAAGAAAAGAAAAGAAAAGAAAAGAAAAGAAAAGAAAAGAAAAGAAAAGAAAAGAAAAGAAAAGAAAAGAAAAGAAAAGAAAAGAAAAGAAAAGAAAAGAAAAAAAGAAAAGAAAAGAAAAGAAAAGAAAAGAAAAGAAAAGAAAAGAAAAGAAAAGAAAAGAAAAGAAAAGACCAGGTTGGAAGAGACCTTCAAGATCATCGTGCCTCAGAAGGTTTTGGTTGTTTGCCTGCTTGTTGTATCACTGTTTGTATCATCAAAACAAACATTAACAAACACTAAAAGAAATATTCAGATATTCAAAATTATTTTCAGTTTGACCTGAGTAGAATTGTTACCACATTTTCCATGAAGCCAATTGTTTCTTTGTTCAAGCATTTGGAATTTCTGTGAATGCCATAAAAGCTACATGAAAACTAAGCCTCTGTGTCAACACAAAGAATGAAATTATACAAGGGGGTATGCATACA
This sequence comes from Dryobates pubescens, assembly GCF_014839835.1. NCBI lineage: Eukaryota > Metazoa > Chordata > Aves > Piciformes > Picidae > Dryobates > Dryobates pubescens. The sequence continues at coordinate 42,630,425 of NC_071616.1, read as the reverse complement.
TAGTATTTTATTACCCTATAGAAACAGAAAGCAGGCTTTGAAGCATCCTCTAGAAACAGAGGATCCAGGCACACACGAATAAATGATCACAAAAAGAAAGATCATTTGAAATACTCCCTGAGAGGTATCATAATATCATAGTATCAGTCAGGGTTGGAAGGGACCACAAGGATCATCTAGTTCCAACCCCCCTGCCATGGGCAGGGACACCCCACACTAGATCAGGCTGGCCAGAGCCTCATCCAGCCCAGTCTCAAACACCTCCAGGGACGGGGCCCCAACCACCTCCCTGGACAACCCATTCCAGGGCTTCACCACTCTCATGCTGAAGAACTTCCTCCTCACCTCCAGCCTGATTCTCCCCACCTCCAGCTTCATTCCATTCCTCCTAGTCCTATCACTACCTGAGATCCTGAGAAGTCCCATCCCAGCCTTCTTGTAGGCCCCCTTCAGATCCTGGAAGGCCACAATTAGGTCACCTCGGAGCTTTCTCTTCAACATTTTTATATGCAATATTACTTAAGAATTATTTTTTATAAAGATTTATTTTTATTATTAATTAATTATTTTTGCCTTTTTTTTTTGTTCCTTAAGAATTTCTCAAACCATCAAAAAAAAATAATCATAGACTCACAGAATTGCTAGGGTTGGAATGGACCTCAAGGATCATCTAATTCCAGCCCCCCTGCTATGGTCAAGGACCCTTTACTATATCAGGTTGCTCAGAGTCACCTCCAGCCTGGCCTTAAAAACCTCCAGGGATGAGGCTTCCACCACCTCCCTGGGCAACCTGTGCCAGTCTCTCACCACCCTCCTGGGGAAGAACTTCTTCCTTACATCCAATCCAAATCTACCCATTTCTAGTCTTTTTCCATTCACAGTATCACAGTATCACTACGGTTGGAAGAGACCTTGAGGATCATCTTTACCTGACACCCTAAGATGAAGAGAATGGTTATTATGTGAATCAATTTACTATGTGAATAAGTTAAGGACATGACAATTTAATAACAGAGCAAAACCAGTTTCTGGTTACAAATTCTTGCTTTTCCTATTTATTTCTCACACTCTCTTCCCAGTATTACTAGAAATTGAAAATGATTTGTGTTCTTCCTCTGGAAATAGGATGCCACCAGAGGACAGAATCATAGAATCATGGTCTGGGTTGGAAGTGACCTCTAAAGGTCATGTAGTCCGACCCCCTCTGTAATAAGCAGGGGCATCCTCAACTAGATCAGGTTGCCCACAGCCCTGTTAAGCCTCACCTTAATTTTCCGCCATGCAAATATTGCATTTTATGTTGATAGACAAAGGAACTAATAACTTCACAAAGATGCCGAAGGAAATGGAGCATCTCCCTTATGAGGAAAGACTGAGGGAGTTTGGGCTCTTCAGCTTGGAACATGTTTATAAAGATGTGACAGGCAGTGTTGGGAGGATAGAGCCAGGCTCTGCTCAGTGATGTCCAATGACAGGACAAGGGGCATCAGGTGCAAGCTGGAGCAGGGGAGGTTCCATGTGAGCATAAGGAAAAGCTGTGAGAGTGACAGAGCCCTGGAACCAGGTGCCCAGACAGGTTGTGGAATCTTCTTCTCCAGAGACATTCAAAACCAGCCTGGATGTGTTCCTGTGTGACCTACTCTAGGTGATCCTGCAAGCTGTTGGACTGGATGATCTTTCAAGTTCCTTTCCAGCCTTTAACAATCTTTGAGTCAGTGCTTCTGTGCTGCAGCTTTCTTACATATTTCAGCAATGAATTTATACAGGCCAATTAAAAAAAAATTGTAATCTTCACAGTCTTTCCTCACAGTGTCAGCTTATTGTTTATTTTGGATTGCATCAACCCTTTTTGTGTGTGTGTGTGTGTGTGTGTGTGTGTGTGTGTGTGTGTGTGCCTCCCCTGGTTTTGCAAAACAGAACATGTTTAAAGCGCACACAAACATCTCCCGCTTACACGTGCTGCAAATCTGCATCATTCCACACCAGCATTGTTTACACAGGAATAAAGTGCAAGGCAGTGAAAGATTACAGAAATGAATTGTATACAAATACATCACAAACAAACTAAGCACTATCTGAAAGTATAATGAACAGCTGATTAATAATGCATTAGAAGTCAGCACTGAAATCAAATTGTCATCTCAGGAAGTTTGTATGCCAGTTATTTATTTATTTCCTCCTTGCCACTGATGGTGCAGTAATAGTTTTTACAGCAACTGTGTCTCTGTGTTAAGTTCATTTAGTATGCAGTATAATAGCACTGATAATAATGAGCTCATTTGGCTTCCATTATATAAGCATTAGATAATGGATACCTATATTAAAGTGTTACTGTTATGGCAGAGCTTTTTTTTTCCCCTTCACTTGGTACACACTGTTAGAATTTTTAAAGCCAAGCTTTTATGCAAATTGTTGATGTTTTTCATCTCTGAATCATGACTAATTTTATGGATTCTGGAATCCTCTTATTGTCAAAGTTGCTGTTGATAAGAGATTCAATAATTTGACTTGCCAAGAGTTTTATTGTCACTCGTTCTATCCCAGATTTTTTGCTTTCATCTTTTCTCCCTTTGTCAGCTTTTTATGTACTGCTACTTGTAGTATCACCCAACAAAAATACACACACTTCTGGCAATGCTCTGGTAATGTTCACACTATTAAGGTGTCATAACCCAGTATGTTGGTTCACTCTTCACTGAATGACCTATTTGGCTTTGCTGGGAGCTAGAATTCCTCCTGACAATTGCTGGCACTGTGCTGAGTGTATCCAATCTCCCCTTAAGCTGATTCAAACTTTTCATGTACATGTTATCTGAATGAAAAAGGGATGCAAAGCTTCATTGTGTTAAAAGTACCTGCCTTTGAATGAGTTACTACCTGATGAAAACAAACCACAGGGTGTACAAAATGTATTACTAAAGCAATCAGTTGAGGTACTGACAGGAGGGGTTCTTCAGTGAAAAAAAATGCAGTTGTGACAGCTTTCAGGAATAGAATAGAATAGAATAGAATAGAATAGAATAGAATAGAATAGAATAGACCAGGTTGGAAGAGACCTTCAAGATCATTGCATCCAACCTATTATCCAACCCATCTAATCAACTAAACCACGGCACCAAGCACTCTATCAAGTCTCCTCCTAAACATCTCAATGATGGTGACTCCACCGCCTCCCTGGGCAGCACATTCCAATGGGCAATCACTCTCTCTGTGAGGAACTCCTTCCTAATCTCCAGCCTAAATCTCCCCTGGTGCAGCTTGAGACTGTGTCCTCTTGTTCTGGTGCTGGTTGCCTGGGAGAAGAGACCAACCCCCACCTGGCTACAACCTCCCTTCAGGTAGTTGTAGACAGCAAGAATATCTCCCCTGAGCCTCCTCTTCTCCAGGCTAAGCAACCCCAGCTCCCTCAGCCTCTCCTCATAGGGCTTGTGTTCCAAACCCCTCCCCAGCTTCGTTGCCCTTCTCTGGACACCTTCCAGCAAGTCAACATCTTTCCTAAACTGAGGGGCCCAGAACTGGACACAGTAGTCAAGGTGTGGCCTCACCAGTGCAATGTACAGGGGCAGAATGTCCTCCCTGCTGCTGCTGGCCACACTGTTCTGATACAGGCCAGGATGCCATTAAAAGTGCATTCTTTCAACATCTATTTGCACCAGATATGGATAAGCTTTCTTTAGACTATGCTTAGTTAAACTCTGGACAAAAGATAAGGAAAAGAAAATATAAAAACAAGCAAACTAACACAACCCCCCACAAACACACAAACAGAATAAAAGAGACAAGCAAAATCAAACAAACAAACAAAAACCACAAGTCTCATTTTTGTTGTGCTTGTCACATGTGACTTTAATGCTCCACCTTGAGGGAAAAGTCAGGATTCAACTGTGGAGCAAAGCAAACGTCTTGTCCGTGTTGGACAGTTCCTAGTAACAGGCTCTGGAAGTCTTATGGATGAGGGAAACTAAGAGAGTAGAAGGTGTCTAGATCACATCTGATAGGTGTTTCATCTGAATGTTTTCACAGGGAACATTTCTAGGCATTGATACCAATTTCAGGGCAAGACAGCACCTGAATCTTTGAGGTGTCCCCCAAAGACACTTGTCTGCTTAGCTCCATCAGTGCCATAGGAAGAGTCTGGGTCTTTGTAGTGGGCAGTGTGCTGAGCCAGCATCTCTCAGTTAACATTTATGCAGTAACTTTGAGAAGGACTCTGACCCATCAGGTGCAATTTCTCTGACCTCCATGGGTCACTGAAGGCTTGTAGCCTTATCTGTGCACATTTCAAAGCCTAGTTGCAACCAACTGGCTAGCCTAATAGAGAACAGGATTGTTTTCACCCACTTTTTAAATGGAAATCAAGGGAAATGGAAAATCTTAAATCTTTTAGGCTCCTCAAACCCTTATTGTGTTCAGTGGTCTTTGAATAAGGGAAAGAGTTAATGTGTATTGACAGGAATAAGTGTTGCTCTGAAATATCTTAAAGACTGCTTAATAATTGTTAGAATGTTGGAACTGTCTCCCTCACTTCACTAAATAACACTGATTTTTTACCCTGATTTAGTGTCAACATTAAACCCAAAATTATTATAGATCATTTTTTTCTTGATCTGCAGAACACTTTGAACTTGTGTAAACCCACAGACTCAACTCCAGAAATCATCCATCTTCCTCCTTGTCTGTTGGTTCAAGCATTTGGAGAGGTTTCTGAGGTATTTACATAAAAGACATAGAAGAGACCTTCAAGATCATCATGTCCAACCCACCAACCAATCCAACCCACCTCATCAACTAACCCATGGCACCAAGCACCCCATCAAGTCTTCTCCTGAACACCTCCAATAATGTTGACTCCACCACCTCCCCAGGCAGCCCATTCCAATGGGCAATCACTCTTTCTGTATAGAACTTCTTCCTAACATCCAACCTAAACCTCCCCTGGTGCAGCCTGAGACTGTTTCCTCTTGTTCTGGTACTGGCTACCTGGGAGAAGAGACCAACATCCACCTGGCTACAACCCCCCTTCAGGTAGTTGTAGAGAGCAATAAGGTCACCCCTGAGTCTCCTCTTCTCCAGGCTAAGCATCCCCAGCACCCCACTGTATGCTTTAAAACATGCTGACATTATATATTGACAAGGTTTTAAAATGTTGCTTTAGAAACTATATCAAAATGTCTGCTGCACCAGAGTTCAAATCAAATTACTTCTGTGGTTCTTTTAAAGAAAAAAAAAAAACAACTTAGCCTCCAATAGCAAAGGACAAAAAAGTATCTTAGATTGCACATCAATATTTGTGATTAAAGTCCCATTCTTAACTGTATTGATAAATATAATTATCTGAAGGGAGGTTCTAGCCAGGTGAGGGTTGGTCTCTTCTCCCAGGCAACCAGCATCAGAACAAGAGGACACAGTCTCAAGCTGTGCCAAGGGAGGTTTAGGCTGAATGTTAGGAAGAAATTCTTCCCAGAAAGAGTAATTGACCATTGGAATGTGCTGCCCAGGGAAGTGGTGGAGTCACCGTCAATGGAGGTGTTTAAAAGAGCCTGGATGAGGCACTTAGTACCATGGTTTAGTTGATTAGATGGTGTTGGATGACAGGTTGGACTTGATGATCTCAAAGATCTTTTTCAACCTGGTTAATTCTGTCATAATTAATTTCAGATTCCTTGGATGAAATTCCTTTAACTCTTTAGTATGTATCCTACTAATTAACCAAGATTCATTGAGTACTTCTGCCTTAATACACTCTATGGTTTATAACTACTGTGTTTTTGTCTTACTTGGATTGAAATATAACAATATCTTCTTAAATGAAATGCCAAATGTTTCAAATCCCTTTGATCAGGACCTTATTAAATTTATTCTGATCTGTTTCAGTGGCATACTGCCCTTTCCTGCAGTTTTGATGGGTTTTGTTCCTTTAAAGTTGGTCTTATCTCCTTGTCTTCCCACAGAGTTTCTTTGTTTTACATGTGAAAAACCAGAGAGGTAAAGCAGCTCCCCCACTGCTCACCTACTACAATGTTGCTTTTGATAGAGCTCTCCACTGAACCCCATATTGGATTTTACTGTTATCTATATTCTGCACGAAGTGCTGCTCCTCACACAAAGAAGAAGAGAACTTGTTGGCAAAGACCTTGGTAGCAACTGAGAGATTGATGAAACTTGTGAAAGGGTTTAAGAAAAGATGCTGAGGAGAACATATTTGGAATAAATAATAGTAATCAAGAGAAGAAAAGAACAGGAAGAAGGGGAGCTGTGGTGGGTTGAAATTTCACCACACCCCCACACCCCCCCCCCCCCCCAATATTAACATTGCCAGACCAGCTCAGCTGGAAGCACATAAAAGCTGTATTTACAAGCAAAACTACAGTCTACAATGGAATGCAATGAATATGTACAAAATACACAGGATTCACAATATTTACAGGTATTTGCAATTAACAAACAACATGAGAATCCCCACGGTCAGACAGCAGGAGAGCTGTCTCTCTTCCCCCACCCTCACCCCCTGTCCAAAAGGGAGAAAGGAGCAGAGAAAAAAAAGTAGTAGTTAGACTTCACCAAAACAATGCAACCAAGGTCAGGCAGAAGCAGGGTTAGTATCCCCTCCGCAGCAACAAAGCAAGAAGAAAAACCTCCAGAATGTTTTGGTACAAGCAGTCTTACAGCAGATATTTCTCCAATGAAATTGTTTAGAATGATCTTTAGTTCTCCTTTTCACAGCCAACAGTGATTTATTTATATTCTTTTACTTTTCTGCTCAAAATCTGTAACAAAATGTTAAAGGCACAGCCTAAAACTACCACAGGAGTGTAAAAAGTAGAAAAGAAAACTGGGAGAAGGAGAAACAACAGTTAGAGAGGAAAGAGTAAGGGAAACTTACAGAATAAAAGCAAGTATGAATAATAGTACAAAAGGAAGAAATCCTTTCATGTCCCACTAGACCTGAGAGGGAGGAGGACATGATTCACCAAATCCCTTGGATGGAGTAAAGTACACACAACACCAAAGGTCCTCTAGTCTATACTCTTTCTCTTGTTATTTTTTCCCCACAAAAGCTTCTCAGGATTGATTTCCTGCATTAAGAATTTACTTATGGTTCATAAAAGCTGTGACTTGACTTGCATTATCTAAAGGCTTATCAGAAAGGGAAAAAGAGAGAGAGGGAGAGACAAAAACATTACTAGAACTGGTCCTGCCAGTGGGGTTCTTCAGTCTATGAGAGAATTCATACTGAAGTCTACCTGGTGCTGTTTGTCATTCCCTTTCATCCTCATTCCCTCAATATGGATTGTCCTCTTTGACAATTTAGTTTCTGGTCAGAACTTGGAAAGTTTAGCTTCTGGAGAGAACTCAAAACTCCTTCTCTGGAAACATTCAAGGCCCATCTGAATGCATTCCTCTGTGACCTGAGCTAGATTGTATGGTCCTGCTCTGTCAGAGGGGTTGGACTCAATGATCTCTTTGGGTCCCTTCCAACCCCTGACCTCCTGGGATCCTGTGATTTTCATTTTGGGAATTTTGAGTCCCTTGACAGTGTTTGAGACATTCCTTGGGGAAGCTTAGGAGAGTCTTCACCCCCTCCTCACTTTTACCAAGTTCCATCTTTGCTATTCTGCATCCCCTGCCGAGCAAAGAACCCTCTGCTCAGAGAGATCAATGGGTTGCCAAAAGATACCAGGACCATTGCTCAAGTGTGTTTAGCTTTCTGCTTGGTCTCCCACAAACCCAAATAAAGGTTGAAAACACATTAAGGGGAAATTAAAAATTTCAAGTGAAACAAGAAATCTGAAAAGAAGAGAAATAAATTTTGAAGAGAATGTGGAATTAGAATATTTTGGAGAGAAAAAAACAAAACACCAAACATAAGTATTGCAAAAAAATTCCCTGAAAATATGGGGTGAGAATAAAATATTGAAATATTATAGACAAAGCTGACGAAGAAGTACTCAGATGAAGAAGGGAAAGGGTAAGATAATGGAAAATCAAAGTCACTGTGGAAATGTAGGACTCTGTAAATTGAATTTTGCAGATGCAAAATTGCAGTGGAAATGAGAAAAAAAAATCAAGTGGAAGAAGGAATCTGAAAAGAAGACAAAAGAAATAAAAAATATTGAAGAAGACAAAAGAAATAAACATCTTGAAGAGAATTCCCAACTAGAGTATTTTTGAAGGTAAAAAAACACACCACATAAACACTGCAAAGCTATTTCCTGAAAACATGGAGTGAGAATAAAACATTGAAAGATTATAGACAAAGCTGATGAAGAAGTACTCAAATGAAGAAGGGAAAGGATAACACACTGGAAAATCAAAGTCATTGTGGAAATGTAGGACTCTGTAAATTGAATTTTGCAGATGCAAAATTGCAGTGGAAATGAGAAAAAAAAATCAAGTGGAAGAAGGAATCTGAAAAGAAGAGAAAAGAAATAAAAATCTTGAAGAGAATTTGTAGCTAGGGTATTTTTGAAGGAAAAAAAATCAAACATAAGCATTGCAAAAATATTTCCTGAAAACATAGGGTGAAAATAAAACATTGAAAGAGTATAGACAAAGCTGATGAAGAAGTACTCAAAAGAAGAAGGGAAAGGGTAAGATAATGGAAAATCAAAGTCACTGTGGAAATGTAGGACTCTGTAAATTGAATTTTGCAGATTCAAAATTGCAGTGGAAATGAGAAAAAAAATCAAGTGGAAGAAGGAATCTGAAAAGAAGACAAAAGAAATAAAAATCTTGAAGAGAATTTGCAATTAGAGTATTTTTGAAGGAAAAAAAATCAAACATAAGCATTGCAAAAATATTTCATGAAAACATAGGGTGAAAATAAAACATTGAAAGAGTATAGACAAAGCTGATGAAGAAGTACTCAAAAGAAGAAGGGAAAGGATAAGATACTGGAAAACCAAAGTCATTGTGGAAATGTAGGACTCTGTAAATTGAATTTTGCAGATTCAAAATTGCAGTGGAAATGAGAAAAAAAAATCAAGTGGAAGAAGGAATCTGAAAAGAAGAGAAAAGAAATAAACATCTTGAAGAGAATTTGTAATTAGAATATTTCTGGGAAAAAAAAACCACCAAACATAAGCAGTGCAAAAATAGTTCCTGAAAACCTGGAGTGAGAATAAAATATTGAAAGATTATAGACAAAGCTGATGAAGAAGTACTCAGATGAAGAAGGAAAAGGGTAAGAGATTGGAAAATCAAAGTCCTTGTGGAATTGTAGGACTCTGTAAATTTAGTTTTACATATCCAAAGTGTGCTTCCTGGCTCGGAGTTGAGCAGATGGAAAATTAGTTTGAGGAATTTCTAAGCTACTCTTCTCCTGCCTGTACATGTCACATACACTGGTAAATCGATGTATCATTAACATTTTATGAGCCATTAAAATGGCTTTTTTGAAACTCCAACTGAAATGAGAAATGATGGCCCTACATGCCACAGCTCTGGAATGTTGGAGCATCCATAGCAGCCTCCACCTACCAATAACTTCATCTTAACTCATGCTGTGTTTGTTATTTTGTTAATGCCAACAAAAATATCATCTGGATAGAATAATGTCTGTGCCTTGTCTTTCCTTTTTAGAGTGTAAAAATCTGCAGTAACTGCTTTTCTTCCCCAGTGTCTCATGAGTATCTTGTAAGGCAAAAAAAAATCCAAATCACTGAATGACTTTCCATTCCTAACCAGGCACACGGAGTTGGCTGTGGTAACAAAAAAGCTGACGTGATATTAAACAAGTTACTTCATTAATCCATTATGTCTTTTCATTTGACATTCAGATGCAGATCCACTTTTATCTCAGGAGTACTTCATTAATTTTCTTTGCCTACTTTCCTGTCTTCACCTTCAGTTACAGACTCAATCAAGTGATATGTGCTGGAGCGTGTCCAGAAAAGGGCCATGAGGATGAGCAGAGGACAGACTGAGGGAGTTGAAGCTATTCAGTCTGGAGAAGAGAAGGCTCCAAGGAGACCTTATTGTAGCCTTCCAGTATCTGAAGGGGGCTACAAGAAAGCTGGGGAGGGAACTTTGAGGGTGTCAGGGAGTGATAGGACTGGGAGGAATGGAACAAAACTAGAAATGGGTAGATTCAGATTGGATGTTAGGAAGAAGTTCTTCCCCATGAGGGTGGTGAGAGACTGGCACAGGATGCCCAGGGAGGTGGTGGAAGCCTCATCCCTGGAGGTTTTTGCAGCCAGGCTGGTTGTGGCTGTGGGCAACCTGCTGTAGTGTGAGGTGTCCCTGCCCATGGCAGGGGGGTTGGACCTAGATAATCTTTGAAGTCCTTTCCAACCCTAACAATTCTATGATTCTATATGTACAGGGCACATGCAATCAGTGAACCAAAACATGGCTGATGGCTAATGATTCTTGCAACATTTAGCACAACAGCAGCCCAGTCCTGTAGCTCCAGCACAATCTCCTGATGTAGTACCTGTGCCATCCACACTATTTAGGGTATGTCACTGAGCCCTGAAGGCAGTGCACCAGCAGAACTCCTAACAATTTTTATTATTTTTTTTCAATGTCATGAATCAGAGGACTGAATTTTTTGACCACTCTTCTGCAAAGAGATATTGTAAATATAGTGAGTAATCCAATATGGTTTTGTGCAATAGCTACACGACCAACTTGCAGGTATTCCTCTGCTGTGGTCAAAAGCCTGTTACACAATGAGGTAGTCCAGTGTTCTGTCATACTTGCCATTCATAGAATTATAGACTCTGAATTGTTAGGGTTGGAAGGGACCTCAAGGACCATTTAGTTCCAACCCCCCTGCTTTGGGCAGGGACACCTCACACCGATTGCTCACTCAGGGCTGCAGTTCTCCATGTCATTTGCCTCAATTCAAAGAGTCTTTTACATAGGAGGATAGGGAGAAAATCACATATTCATGAGTATATACTTACATATAGGTATTTTTTATTTCATAGAATCATAGAATGGACTAGGTTGAAGAGACCTCCAAAGGTCATCTAGTCCAACCCTCACTGCAGTAAGCAGGGGGATCCTCAACTAGATCAGGTTTCCCAGAGCCCTGTCAAGCCTGACCTTGAATATCTCCAGGGATGGGGCCCCAACCACCTCCCTGGGCAACCTGTTCTAATGTTCCTCTACCCATACAACTCTCTACAACTACCTGAAGGGAGGTTGTAGACAGACGGATGTTGGTCTCTTCTCCCAGGCAAGCAGTACCAGAACAAGAGGACACAGTCTCAGGCTGCGCCAGGGGAGGTTCAGGCTGGATGTTAGAAAAAAGTTCTATACAGAAAGAGTGATTGCACATTGGAATGGGCTGCCTGGGGAGGTGGTGGAGTCGCCATCACTGGAGGTTTTTAGGAGAAGACTTGACGGGGTGCTTGGTGCCGTGGGTTAGTTGCTTGGGCGGTGTTGGATTGGTTGATGGGTTGGACACGATGATCTTGAAGGTCTCTTCCAACCTGGTTTATTCTATGTATTCTATGTATTCTATTCTATGTAAATATGGTAAAGAACTTGTTCCTTTGTGGGGTTTGGTCAGCTGGGTTTTTTGGAAGGGACTTCTTTTAGAAATACTTTCTAATCTTGAGGTCATCATGACAAGGTGTTTCAAACTGATATCTAGGATTTGGGTACTGATGGTTTTAGTCCTGTAGTTTGCAGTTAATGCTTGGGCAGGAAGTACTAGCTTGGAGACTCAAGAAAACTGAGCAGTATTCTGTCAAGGTGAAATCTCCAATAATGAATAAGTCTAGTCCCAGAGAGTGAGATCAGGCTCAGAGTGGATACTGGACTTATTTAGAGCTTAAAAGCACATTGATTCAGCATGCAGTTCCAAGAAAAAGAAACTTGAGATGTTACAGAAGGGTTAATAACTTTCAGTACTTTTATGTTAGATACAGTAGATGATAACCTGCCACACATGAAGCTAGAGCAGCAGCTTTGAAGTCACAGGACAGCATCAAGGTTTCCTAGGATCAAACAGCATAGTGAATCATGCAGTGGTGGTGGGAGTTGAAGTTATCACAGTGGTGGCTCAAATAATACTGACAGCAGTGACAGCTGTAGCGAGAAGCTGCTCGGAATTATTCCATCCCAGTTCTCCTCTAAAGAAAAAAACAGAAAGGTGGCAGGATATTTGAGCCAAGCTACTTCCAGCTGCTTAGATTTTACATGTAATTTGCAGAGCCTCTGGAAGGGACAACTCGGTGTCCTCTCACCTCTGTCAGTGGTAGTTGTAAAGCAATATTTTCATCATTGAGTCCAACCTATCACCCAACACCATCTAATCAGCTAAACCATGGCACCACGCACCCCATCCAGTCTTTCCTAAACACCTTCAGGGATGGTGACTCCACCACCTCCATGGGCAGCACATTCCAATGGCCAATTACTCTTTCTCCTCACCTCCTGCCTAAACTTCCCCTGGCACAGCTTGAGACTGTGTCCTCTTGTGCTGCTGCTGGTCGCCTGGGAGAAGAGACCAACCCCCACCTGACTACTATCTCCTTTCAGCTAGACAGCAATAAGGTCTCCCCTGAGCTTCCTCTTCTCCAGGCTAAACACCCCCAGTTCCCTCAGCCTCTCTTCGCAGGCTTTGTGCTACAGATCTCTCCCCAGCCTTGTTGCCCTTCTCTGGACACGTTCAAGTGTCTCAATATGCTTCTTAAATTGAGAAGCCCAGAACTGGACACAGTACTCATGGTGTTGCCTAACCAGTGCTGAGTACCCAAACACAGAGTAAGAGTTCTGAATGAGGCATATTTTAAGGTAAATTTGTGAGGGTGTTTTCTGCTTTATTCCTCTTGTGTATGTTGAGGTAAACCAAAGGCTGCTGCAGCTTGAGACTGTGTCCTCTTGTTCTGGTGCTGGTTGCCTGGGAGAAGAGACCAACCCCCACCTAGCTACAACCTCCCCTCAGGTAGTTGCAGACAGCAACATGGATCAGTTAGAAAGAACACACTGTCATTCCCACCTCCCCTCTTTCTGGGATGTACAGAAATTCCAGCACTAATCCCTTGTTTTCATAATAACATTTTAATCTATGGGTTGGGGTGTTGTTTTTTTGGTTTGCCCCTTCATCCTTATCATCTTTTATAGTCTGAAGTGTATAGTATAGGATTCCTCTAAAAACACAAAGATTTTGTGGTTAACTTGTCAGTAGGTCAAAGTTGCAGTCTAAGTATGATAAATGAGCGCTTTTCAGTTGTTTCTCTTTTTAGAGCAATAAATGCAATGGGATTATGTTCTTTGAACACAGAGGGAAGTCAGAGCCTGATACTGTGGACAGTGTATCAAATTCAGATACTTAATAAACTAAATCAATCACAACCCTATTTCCTAAGGTGAATCAAAGTCATTTCCAATTACAACACCACCTGGTTTATATGCAGTAATAGCAAAGCTCATTTTGGAAAGTTGGAAGGATGTTGATAAATCATAGGATCATGGAATTGTTAGAGTTGGAAGGGACCTCAAGGATCACCCAGTTCCAACCTCCCTGACATGGGCAGGGACACCTCACGCTACAGCAGGTTGCTCACAGCCACATTCAGCCTGGCCTTCAAAACCTCCAGGGGTGAGGCTTCCACCACCTCCCTGAGGCAACCTGTGTCAGTATTTCACCACCCTCATGGGGAAGAACTTGTTCCTAACATCCAATCTGAATCTACCCATTTCTAGTTTTGCTCTATTCCCCCCAGTCATGCCTTTATCTGACACCCTAAAAAGTCCCTCCCCAGCTTTCTTGTAGCCCCTTCAGATACTGGAAAGGCACAATTAGGTCTCCTTGGAGCCTTCTGTTCTCCAGACTGAATAGCCCCAGCTCCCTTGATTTTATCCCTACTATTAGCAATGAGTTCTAGCATTTTTTGCCACAGTGAAATTCACATGACAAGTTTAAGAGAAGGGGAAATACACATCACTAATCTTATTGCTGCAAACAATGCTGCAGTTCTAACTTTGTGTTTTGTCTTGGCACCAGCCATCTCTGGGTTTCTTTTTTGCTATTACTTTCCTCCCCTCTCCTTGTTTCAACAGAATCTGTTAGCCCTTCTTTTCAAGTTCTTTGGTGCTGTGATAGCTTTAGTGAGCTATCAAAACTCACTTCTATCTGCTAGAGCAGATGCCTAGAGCTATAGTGTGAAATCAAAGAAAACAAACTGTGTCGACATGATTGGTAGCATATACTCTGTACATCATAGTAGGTTTCAAAAGTTGTCTTTGTAAAGCTTAAAAAGATTTATTATTATTATTATTAAATTATCTAAAAGTACTGATATTGAAAAAACAACCAACAAGTAGCTGAGAGTAAGTGCAAGTGAGTATGACTGGCCTTAAAAACCCCCAGGGGTGAGGCTTCTACCGCTGCCTCCCTGGGCAACCTGTTCCAGTGTCTAAGCACCCACAGAGGGAAGAACTTCTTCTTAACATCCAATCTGAATCTACCCATTTCTAGTTTTGTTCCATTCCCCCTAGTCTTGTCACTACCTGACACCCTAGAAAGTCCCTCCCCAGATTTCTTGGAGCTCCCCTCAGGTATTGGAAGGCCACAATTAGGTCTCCTTGGAGCCTTCTCTTCTCCAGAATGAATAGCTCCAACTCTCTCAGCCTGTCCTCATAGCAGAGGAGATCCAGCCCTCTGATCATCCTCATGGCCCTTGTCTGGACACCCTCCAGCATATCCAGATCCTTCCTGTAATAGTAATTTAGTGTAGAAATGGGAAACTGCAAGGAAAGGAATTCCTTGAGAAATCAGTTTCACGGACATCCATACTTCTATGAAATTAACTGCAATAAAATCTTTTATAATAACAAGTTACTTTTGTAAAATCAGAAAACGCATTGGAAGGTCTCATATTTCCTCAAGCCTATTTCCAAGAAAAGAGAAGAGAATTAAAGAGAAGAGAATTAAAGAGAAGAGAATGAAAGAGAATTAAAGAGAAGAGAATTAAAGAGAATTAAAGAGAATTAAAGAAAATAAAAGAGAAGAGAAGAGAAGAGAAAAGAAAAGAAAAGAAAAGAGAAGAGAAGAAAAGAGAAGAAAAGAAAAGAGAGAAAAGAAAAGAAAAGAAAAGAAAAGAAAAGAAAAGAAAAGAAAAGAAAAGAAAAGAAAAGAAAAGAAAAGAAAAGAAAAGAAAAGAAAAGAAAAGAAAAGAAAAGAAAAAAAAAGAAAAGAAAAAAAAGAAAAGAAAAGAAAGAAGAAAAGAGAAGAAAAGAGAAGAAAAGAGAAGAAAAGAGAAGAAAAGAGAAGAAAAGAGAAGAAAAGAGAAGAAAAGAGAAGAAAAGAGAAGAAAAGAGAAGAAAAGAGAAGAAAAGAGAAGAGAAGAGAAGAAAAGAAAAGAAAAGAAAAGAAAAGAAAAGAAAAGAGAAGAAAAGAAAAGAAAAGAAAAGAAAAGAAAAGAAAAGAAAAGAAAAGAAAAGAACAGAAAAGAAAAGAAAAGAAAAAAGAGAAAAAAGGACAGTAATTGAAGTTCTGATTGTTTATCTCAAAGATGCTTTCACTGTAAACAGTATCCAAGCACTTTGTATCTTTCCTGAGTTGCCCTGGTGTGTTGTTGCTCCCTGTTGTTCTTGTTGCCTGAATTTTGCCACAGCCAGATCAGAACACAGGTCACTTCTAAAACTGCAAACTGTTCAGGACTTCATGGGAAGATTGATCATGACCTAGGGGAAGAATCTAGGACTCCTGTGCCATAGAAGGGTATTTCTATCAAAAAATATATGGTATCGTTCCTTTTTTGGTGAAGTTGTAGCCTAGGCAGCCCAAAGCTTCTAAGTACTGTAAGTAAAATTGAAATTCATCACCCCAAGGACAATGACAAAATTAATTCAATCTTCTGGAAGAGCCCAAAGTATTCCTCCAGGTACCATTTCCCTCCCTGGCTCGAAACACTGATAATGAACTCATTCCTAATACCGATAATGAATAGCCGCAGCCCAATTTCCTGCACACATTTACTTGTCCTCTCCCTCTGACTCCCATTAATGCTGTGCACATGACTTTTAGGGACGAGAAAGAACAAAACAAACCCCAGCCATCTGGGCTAAAATGCTGGCACAGGGTTCCATGGAGCAGAGCCACAAACACAGAGGCACGCCAGTCATATGTTGGTCTGTGTGGTCTATCTTGATTTCAGTAAGGGATTTGACACTGCCTCCCTCAGCACCCTTGCAATTAAGCTGAGGCAGTGTGGTCTGGATGATCAGGTTGTGTGGTGGATTGTAAACTGGTTGAAGGGAAGGAGTCAAAGAATCGTGGTCAATGGGACAGAGTCTAGTTGGAGTCCTGTGTCTAGTGGAGTCCCTCAGGGGTTGGTACTGGGACCAGTACTGTTCAATATATTCGTTGATGACCTGGATGAGGGCACAGAGTGCACTGTCAGCAAGTTTGCTAAAGACACTAAGTTGGGTGGAGTGGCTGACACACCAAAAGGTTGTGCTGCCATTCAGCCAGACTTGGACAGACTGGAGAGCTGGGCAGGGAGAAATTTGATGAAGTTCAACAAGCGCAAGGGGAGACTCTTGCACCTGGGAAAGAACAACTCCATGTACCAGTATAGGTTGGGGACAGACCTGCCAGAGAGCAGTGAAGGAGAAAGGGACCTGGGACTCCTGGTGGATGGAGTCAGCAATGTGCTCTTGTGGCCAGGAAGGCCAATGCCTTTCTGGGGTGCATTAGAAGGGATGTGACCAGTAGGTTGAGAGAGGTTCTTCTCCCCCTCTACTCTGCACTGTTGAGGCTGCATCTGGAATATTGTGTCCAGTTCTGGGCCCCTCAGTTCAAGAGAGACTGAGCTGCTTGAGAGAGTCCATCACAGAGCTACAAGGATGATGAAGGGAGTGGAATATCTTCCATATGAGGAAGATATTCCACTCCCTGAGGGAGCTGAGGGCTCTTTACCTTGGAGAAGAGGAGACTGAGAGGTGACCTCATCAATGGTTATAAATATGTAAAGGGTGAGCCCTGAGAGGATGGAGCAAGGCTCTGCTCAGCAGTACCCAGTGACAGGACAAGGGACAATGGTTGGAAGTCGAAGCATAGGAAGTTTTGTGTAAATATGAGGAAACCTTTTTTCCCTGTGAGGGTGACAGAGCACTGGAACAGGCTGCCCAGAGAGGTTGTGGATAGAATAGAATAGAATAGAATAGAATAGAATAGAATAGAATAGAATAGAATAGAATAGAATAGAATAGAATAGAATAGAATAGAAACAGGAACAGAGTAGAATTAACCAGGATGGAAAAGACCTTTGATATCATTGAGTCCAACCTATCACCCAACACCATCTAATCAACTAAACCATGGCACCAAGCACCCCATCCAGTCTCTTCCTAAACACCTCCAGTGATGGTGACTCCACCACCCCCCTGGGCAGCACATTCCAATGGCCAATCACTCTTTCTATGAAGAGCTTCTTCCTAACATCCAGCCTAAACATCCCCTGGTGAAGCTTGAGACTGTCTCAAGCAGGTGTGCAGGCTGTGTTGGTAAGACTCTAATTATTCTCTGAGGGATGGAGAAATGGATAGAGATTAAAAGCTAATGTATGTTGTTAGTGGTTTGGGTCTCTTTTGGTATGCTGCACATTTCTAGCACATCATTAACCAAAAAAAAAGTGATTTCGTGTCAGGAGAAAAATGCCTCTTGATCATGAATTGAAGTAACTTACTGTACTCTATTTCACTAAGTTAATGCTCAGAAAAAAAATAAGAATTACTTTTATACTCTGAGTTCAACAGCTATTCCATGCACTACAAGAAGAAATGTAGGTGTCAGTATTGGTGTTGAGGTAAAGCAACTACATTCATTTAAGAAGTAAAAGTGATACAGTTGTTATTCACTGAACACTTCAAAGACATACTTTGGAATTCTGCAATTGTTGTTGTTTTCCAGAAACGATGGAAAGTCTTAACGAGGGTCTAAAGAAAGAGCTAACATGGAACTTTTCCTGTGCATTTTCTGTGTTGTATTTTATGTTTAAGGAACAAAGTTGGCTTTTCAAAAGTGTAAAAAGTTAGCTACATAGATAGTTTAGAATATCTTTATACAGAGAGTGATGGCATTCATTAGAAGCTTGGATTAGGATTGGCAAACACCTCCAAAAAAATTCAGAGCTTGAACAGAAAATCAATCTTCCACATGTTTGTCAGATTTCCCTTTTTCCTCAAGGAAACTCTAGTGTTGCAGGTACAGAAACAAAAGGTTACAGATACAGAATTGACCAGGTTGGAAAAGACCTTCGAGATCATCAAGTCCTACCTATCACCTGACACCGTCAGAATAGAATAGAATAGAACGGAATAGAATAGAAGGAACAAGAATGGAATGGAATGGAATGGAATGGAATGGAATGGAATGGAATGGAATGGAATGGAATGGAATGGAATGCAATGGAATGGCATGGCATGGCATGACATGGCATGGCATGACATGGCATGGAATGGAATAGAATAGAATAGAATAGAATAGAATAGAATAGAATAGAATTAACCAGGTTGGAAAAGACCTTTGTGATCATCAAGTCCAGCCTATCACCCAACACCATTTAATCAACTAAACCATGGCATCAAGTGCCTCATCCAGTCTCTTCTTAAATACTTCCAGTGATGGTAACTCCACCACCTCCCTGGGCAGCACATGCCAATGGCCAATCTCTCTTTCTGGGAAGAATTTCTTCCTAATATCCAGCCTGAACCTCCCTTGGTGCAGCTTGAGACTGTGTCCTCTTGTTCTGGTGCTGGTTGCCTGGGAGAAAAGACCAACCCCCAACCTGGCTACAACCTTCCTGCAAGGTCTCCCCTAGGCCTCTTCTTCTCCAGGCTAAGCAACCCCAGCTCCCTCAGCCTCTCCTCATAGGGCTTGTGACACAACTTTTCCATTTTCTCTTAATTTAATAGTAGGGCAATAAACAAAACAATGGGTTACAAACTCTGTAAGAAATTAGTGCATTCCTTTATGATAGCTCTAATTCTTGGAAAACAAAACTATAATTTTCTTCTACCACTAGCATAAATATTAAATAACCAGCAATATTTCTTATTTGTTATCTGGTTTTCCTGGTGGAACAGATGAATTATCAATGTTGGTGGGGAAATAGCACAGAAAAACGGGTTTGCAGTAAGTCTGGGTAGGAGAATAACCCAAACAACTGCTATGCTAATAGCTACCTAAAGGAAGAAGCATCCCTTTGTTTCAGATTTTTTTCATTTCTTCATCACAGGTGTATTTTGGACAGAACTTCTAGTTTCAGTTCTGTGGAGGTGGTAATACTGCTCACTGCACTAAATAATTAATTCTTAGTCTGGTGGAAGTTCTCATTTAGGAATTGCTCTTCTGCTCTGTAACTCATTATCACAGTGGATTAGAGGTTGGAAGGGACCTCCAGAGATCAGTGAGTCCAACCCCCCTGCCAAAGCAGGATCACTTAGGGTACTGCACACAGGAATGCATCCAGGTGAGTTTGGAACACCCCAGAGAAGGAAACTCCACAACCTCTCTGGGCAGCCTGCTCCAGTGCTCCTTCACCATCACTGTGATGAAGTTTCTCCTCATGTCAGGGTGAAATCTTCTACGTTCAAGCTTGAACCTGTTGTTTCTTGTCTTCTTATTATGCACCACTGAAAAGAGCTCGGCCCTCTTCACTTGGCACCCACCCCTCAGATATTTATAGACACCAATCAGACCCCCTCTCAGTCTTTTCAAGACTAAACAGCCCCAGGGCTCCCAGTCTCTCTTCATATGGGAGATGCTCAAGTCCCCTAATCATCCTCGTGGCTCTCCCTTGGATTCTCTACTCGCCTCCTTAGTTTACTGCTTCTCTGTAGAAGTCATCTTGGCTAATGTCACCCAAAAACCTTCTGAACTGAGTTTCAGGATACAGTAACATTTGGATGATTGAACACTCACGCAGGAAATCATTTTAGCATCGTGCACTGCAGTGCAAATTGAACTTCATCAGTTTAGAACACCTGCGTAGCACCCTCTGCACCTCAGCAGAAAGTATAAAGATTTTGCATTTTTACCATTTCCAAGCACCTACCAACTAATCAAAGATGCATCTGATACTCAGTGATCTTAGAGGTCTTTTCCAACCAAAACATTTCTGTGATACTCTGATACATTTTTACCACTTATTCTCCACTGTGAGGGTAAAATTCAGTACCTGGTCTAGTGGAAGGTGTTCCTGCCCCTGTTCTTCCCCATGAGGGTGGTGAGGCACTGGAACAGGTTGCCCAGGGAGGTGGTAGAAGCCTTATCCCTGGAGGTTTTTAAAGCTAGGCTGGATGTGTCTCTGAGCAACCTGATGTAGTGTGAGGTGTCCCTGCCCATGGCAGAGGGGGTTGGAACTGAATGATCCTTGAGGTCCTTTTCAACCCTGAAAATTCTGTGATTCTGTGTTTGGGGGAAATCCTCAGTATAATCAATATGATTGTTAAAAGATCTAATTGTTTTAAAATAGCCCATCCTGCCCACAATTTACCAAGGGCTAAATATACTTGGCTTGTCTGTCTTCTCTTTGAATCCAGATTCTATGAGGCAAGTTGTTTTCTCTTTATGGGAGAGCCTGGATTTTATGATGACTACAAACATACATAGAATAAACCAGGTTGGAAGAGACCTTCAACATCATCGTGTCCAACCCCTCAACCAATCCAACCCACCTAAACAACTAACCCATGGCACCAAGCACCCCATCAAGTCTCCTCCTGAAAACCTCCAACAATGGTGACTCCACCACCTCCCCAGGCAGCCCATTCCAAAGGGCAATCACTCTTTCTGTATAGAACTTTTTCCTAACATCCAACCTGAACCTCCCCTGGCGCAGCCTGAGACTGTGTCCTCTTGTTCTGGTATGTTCCTGCTGAAATATTTCTGAAGCACCCCCACAAAATTAAGGTCATGTTTCGGTATCATTATTTTCTATATTAACTCATTTAGAGATTGAGGGTAAAAAAAAAAGAAATAAATATCCAGATCTGAATTTTCAGGCTCAACATGCCTTTCATTCCAAAGCTCCTCAGACAATCAATAAGAAAAATACCAGTTGAGCGGAAGCATTGCAAGCTTTGACTACAAAAGCAACTCAACCTCAAGAAGAACGATGCTGTCACATAGCAGATTTCCATCATGTTTCTTTGCACCTCCACACCCTACAGTTTGAGACAGACATGATGAAGCCATGACATCTCACTTTCTTCAAATATGGTTGGGAATAATGTGACATTTTAGTTAACTAATCACTCCTGAAGAGATCATCTTTAGGGTGGTAGCAAACACAGTAACATACTCCACTGTCAGTCATGCTTCTGAAATGCTTTATGGCATATGACAGGAAACTGAGCATTACTGAATCACTGCTGAGCAGCTCAAATCAAAATCAACACAGAAAATGCATCCAGACAAACTGAACAATTCTAAACTCCTTTTCATATTTCATTAACTTTCAGGACTTCATTCCATGCCAAAATGCACTAAGGAACAACATAGCAGAAGAGGCTTTCCTACACTGAAGTGCAGCATGTAGATTTTGTACTTTTATTTGTTAACTAGAAACTAAATCACTCTTGGTCAAAAGAAAACTTATGAGGGAGAACCAAATTCTGCTCCTCAGGTTGGTCATATTCTTTCTAAATCAATGTAATTTCACTGGTATTCTCTACCAGCAGGAGCAGGGAAGTCATTCTGCCCCTGTACTCAGCACTGGTTAGGCCACACCTTGAGTCCTGTGTCCAGTTCTGGGACCCCCCCAGGTTCAGAAAGATGTTGAATTGGTGGAATGTGCCCAGAGAAGGGCAACAAAGCTGCTGAGGGGTTTGGAGCACAAGCCCTATGAGGAGAGGCTGAGGGAGCTGGGTTTGTCTAGCCTGGTGAAGAGAAGGCTCAGAGGAGACATCATTGCTGTCTGCAATTACCTGAAGGGAGGTTGCAGCCAGGTGGGAGGTGGTCTCTTCTCCCAGACAACCAACAACAGAACAAGAGGACACAGTCTCAAGCTGTGCCAGGGGAGTTTTAGGCTGGATGTTAGGAAGAAACTCTTCCCAGAAAGAGTAATTGGCCATTGGAATGTGCTGCCCAGGGAAGTGGTGGAGTCACCATTACTGGAGGTGTTTAAGAAGAGACTGGATGAGGCACTTGGTGACATGGTTCAGTTGATTAGATGGTGTTGGGTGATAGGTTGGAGTCGATGATCTCAAAGGTCTTTTCCAACCTGGTTTATTCTATTCTATTCTATTCTAATGGCGATGCTCTGTAAAGTTATGTGTTTCAAAGGAACATCACAGATTCACAGAATTACTGAGGCTGGAAAAGATGCCTGAAATCATCCAGTCCACCCTATGACCTAACACCATAACATCAGCTAAACCATGCCACTAAGTGCCACATCCAATCTTTTCTTAAAGCAATGACAACTCCACCACTTCCCTGGAGAGTCCATCCCAGTGCCTAATCAGCCTTTCTGTGAGGAAGTGCTTCCTAATAACTAATCTAAACCTCTTCTGGCCCAGCTTCATACCTAAGGTTTGTCATGGATGCAGTAAATAAATCAGAGATCTAAAAAAATATAATAATGGATGTGTTTCAGCTAAAATTGTTTTAACATGGCTTTTAAAGATTGGTATGCTTTTCAGTACAAACATTTGAATTCCTTTTGTTAGCCTCTTTGTGACTTCTCTTTAGGCTTCTGTGTTGGGTTGAAATTGCCCCCCCAACTAATTTGGAGAAAAGTATCTCCCAAAATAAAACTGCCAGACCAGCCAAGTTTGGGATGGTAGCAAATGAAGCCCTATTTACAAGCAGACTAAAATGTAGAAATATGAAACGCAATGAAAAAGCACAAAATATATAAGAGATGTACAATATACATATATTTACAATTCATAAACAGCACAGAAACTCCTCAGACCCTCCTGGAAGGATCCAGTGGACCAGTTCACCTCCTTCCCTACTCCTTCCCTCCTTCCTCTTACTTCACACAGTAGTCAAAACAGAGATACCTCAGCAAGGCCACAGGAGACAGAGGTTGCAAGCAGAAGTGACTGAAGAAGAAAAGAGAAAGAATTGCTTATGCCTTTTCTCTATACCCCCTTTAGCAAGCTAATGAATTATATAGACCTTATCTCCCAGGCAACCAGCAACAGAACGAGAGGACACAGTCTCACGCTGTGCCAGGGGAAGTTTAGGCTGGAGGTGAGGAGAAAGTTCTTCACAGAAAGAGAAATTTGCCATTGGAATGTGCTGCCCAGGGAGGTGGTGGAGTCACCATCCCTGAAGGTGCTCAAAAAAAGGATTGAATGTGGCACTTGAAGCCATGGTTTAGTTCTCAGGAGGTGTTAGTCATTAGGTAATAGGTTGGACTTGATCTCTGAAGTCTTTTCCAACCTGGTTGATTCTATGATTATTTTTTCTTTTGTGTCCAATTTATTTTTCTTTCAGTCTTTGCAGTCAGGGACGAGGCTGAAGCTCCCCCTTCAAACTGCGACAGCTTCTAAAGCTCCCAGATAGCCTAATATGCACAAAGTTCCTAAGAGTCTCCCATTCTGTATCTGTGGTCAATGAAAAATGGGTGGTGAAGTTTCACAGAACATTATAAAAGAAGTCATCCATCAGCTAAGGACAGAAAGTCAAGAAGCTATCATTTCAAACTCAAACAGTGTGCTCCTGAGCACAGCTCAGCCCTTTAGTCTTGATAGACATAAGGTTTGCAGAAGATGGCATGGATTTAAAAGTTTTCATGAAGCTCAGGAACAGACAAATTTGTGTGTTAATGAAGAAATGATCCCTTGGTCAACACTGAGACTCTTGAACATGTCCAGAGAAGGGCAATGAGGCTGGTGAGAGGCCTCAAGCATAAGCCCTATGAGGAGAGGCTGAGGGAGCTGGAATCGTTTAGCCTGGAGAAGAGGAGGTTCAGGGGAGACCTTCTTGCTGTCTACAACTGCCTGAAGGGTGGATGTAGTCAGGAGAGGGTTGGTCTCTTCTCCCAGGCAACCAAGAACAGAACAAGAGGACACAGTCTCAAGCTGTGCCAGGGGAAGTTTAGACTCAAGGTAAGGAGAAAGTTCTTCACAGAGAGAGTAGTTATGCAGTGGAATGTGCTGCCCAGAGAAGTGGTGGGGTCACTGTCCCTGGAGGTGTTCAAGAGGGGATTGGATGTGGCACTTGGTGCCATGGTTTAGTAGTCATGAGGTCTTGGGTGACAGGTTGGACTTGATGATCTTTGAGGTCTTTTCCAACCTTATTGATTCTATGACTCCATGATTAATTAATTTTAAGTACCATAAATGGCTACTGAACTACACTTTTGTATGTTGTAATCTTTGACTATTTTTAAAGGAAATACTATGCATATTGTGTCCCCACTAGTAGCCCTTCTAGGTTACTGGCAAAAGAGAATGGCAGAGATTAGTAATAACCCTATGCTTTGCTGGCACCCACAAGAGCCTCTGGGTTTTATTAATTTTGGCATTATTTTGTCAGAAACATTGCACAATTAGAAAAAGGCTCAAAGTGTTGATAGACAACAAGTTAAATATTAAGTTTAGGAAATAATCACAAGATTACAGGATGTTAGGGTTTGGAAAGGATCAAGTCCAACCTCCTGCCAGAGCAGGACCATAGAATCACACAGGAATGCATCCAGATGGGTCTTGAAAGTCTCCAGAGAAGGAGACTCCACAACCTCTGTTGCAGCATTCTGTGAGCCTCTCAGTGAAGAAGTTCCTTCTCATGTTGAGGTAGACCCTCCTGTGCTATAATTTATACCCACTACCCTTTTTGTCCTATCACAGGGTGCAACTGAGCAGAGCCTGTCCCCTCCCTCTTGACACTCAGCCCTCAGATATTTATAAACATTTATTAAATCCCTTCTGAGTCTTCTCTTCTCCAGACTAAAAAGCCCCACAGAGAAAGAGGAATATCACCTCTCAATGCTGAAGGACAAGGTAGAGAGTTGCAGCTGATCTCTTACCTGCACCTACATGAGCAAAATGCAGGATGATCAGAGTCTTAATAAGGTGGAAGGTACAATTATTTCAATATTTGGTAATAAACAACATCCAAGACCCTTTTCTCTACCCTTTTCTTTGGGAAGCTGGTAGAGGAATTATACTGCTTACATTTTCTACCATGTGCCTCGTTATTGCCTCAAAATTTATGTAGCTGTTGCTATGGCTGCAGCTTCATCCACTGCATATTCTCTGTTCTCTACAGCTAAAATGCTTCATGGAGTACAAATTTCCACTGCGGCGGTGCAAAAGAGGCAGCAGAAAATGTTCTACTGGGGTTTTTTTTGTGCGTTCAGCTTACTTTTCCATGTGCAGAATGTCATATGTGTTTTGAAATGTATTTTCCTGTCAGTCAGCAAAAAAACCAAACCCACAGAAGTTCCTTTTTCTGCTAATACCACAGCAATATTAGCCTCCTTTCTCTTCAGTATGTTGCAGAGGGCACTATGCTCACATAGGTTTATAAAGCCTGGCTTGCTTCAGCAACCTCAGAATTGTTTTGTTTCCTTTTCATTTGGTTTAGAGAGAGCCTTTTGGTTTTCCCAGTTTAAACACAATTGATCTAAATTTTTTTTTGCCTTTTCCTTTCCTCCCCCCCCCCGCCCCCCCAGTACTGTTAAGAGGTAAGTGCCAGGATTTAGTATGTATAACATTGTCTGAGGCATTTGTTCAGCTGTCTGTTGAATCCCCTGAAACTAATGCTCAGTCTCTATTAATGTCTGGGTCCCTGGAAACCAGAGCCCATTCTCTCCTATAATTAATCTTGCAGGTACTGCCTTGACATTATTGGTTCACCAGCAGAGCAGAACTGCCTCAGCCATCAATAATAATTCAACACATTAGGATGAGGCCTACATACACAGACCACAGATGTAGCTGAATCGTGTGTGGACTCCAGCACTCTTTGCTGAATGAGGGAAAAAGAGAAGGAGAAAGGAGAAAGGAGAATGGAGAAGGGAGAAAGGAGAAGGGAGAAAGAAAAAAGGAGAAGGGAGAAAGGAGAAGGGAGAAGGGAGAAAGGAGAATGGAGAAAGGAAAAAGGAGAAGGGAGAAAGAAAAAAGGAGAAGGGAGAAAGGAGAAGGGAGAAAGGAGAAAGGAGAAAGACAACAAGAAAAAAGAAAAGAGAAAAAAAAGAAAAGAGAAAATAAAACAAAAATAAAAAGAAAAGAAAAAAAAAGAAGAAGAAAAAAAAGAAAAGAAAAATAAAAGAAAGAAAATAAAAAGAAAATAAAAAGAAGGGGGGGAAAGAAAAAGAAACCCTCTACAATCATAAAATGCTTTGGTCTGTGGAAAATTTAGCAATACAAGGGTCATGGTGTTCCCCATGTTTTTGCTTTATGGTTTTTGTTTTGTGGTTTGTTGTTTTGGTTTTGTCCTTTTTTTTCCTCCCCCCAAATGTAGCACTGTTTGGCACAATGCTTGTGATTGTCTGTTTACTGAATCTTAATACTAAAGCTGTTACAAATTGTCTTTCACAGATGGTGGGAGCTTCTCAGATCAGGAGAGGCAGGGAATTTATTACTCAATATTTCTGTATTACTGATTGGGACGTGAGAAGCATAAGCAATATGTCCTAGTGCATGGTCTGAGCTCTCCCTTCTCCTTCCCCCATCCCAAAAAATTATGACTAGCTGGAGCAGGGTTAGGTTTGGGTTTGGGTTTTTTTTTTTCCCCTCATTTTGTGTAGATAGCAGCTGTGCAATTTCAAGCAGAATGTTTGCTTTGATCCTCCTTTCTTTAATTGAAATCCACAATTATGAGATTTGTTTCCTTTATGTTTGCTAGTTTATTGGTTTAATCTACAAAATGTGCTGTCTTGCTGTCTTGCGCAGCTAAAGGCAACAGCACAGCCGAGATTTAAATGGCAAACTTGGAGGGGGGTTACAATCCCTTGGGTATTTGGGGGTGGGGAGGGGAACTTCTTTCATTTGATTTCAGATCATTATATGTACAGGGTTGACAAACAATATGTCAACTGCTTGTAAAGAATATCCCTAGGTAGCCACTTCATAGAAACTAACCACGTGGAAGGAAATTCTAACATGGAGGCAAAAACTTGCTCTGGTAGCTTATATTGGGAATTCTGCTATTCAGGAGACTTTGTAATAACAGCTTTTTGTTATCTAATGCTTTTCTGGCCTCTCCAATGCCACCTTCTACTTACATTAGTTTAGCAAAACATTTTAGAACACCCAAAGTACTTACTGGGAAAGCAATGAGAATCATATTTAGGAGATCTAACTAAGGTGAAAAAAAGAAAAGCAAGACTTAGTCCACCTATGGATTTTTACTTACTTAGATATTTATTTTAAGAGTATAAATGTCAGCATAAAGAACAGCCAGGGGAGGGTGGGGGAAAGTCCTTTCCCTTATAGTCTTCATTAAAAACTATTTCCTGACACTGTGGCCAGAAAAAAAAGCAAAGTAAACCAAACCAAATCAAACCGAAACAAACAAAATCAAACAAACAAAAAAGAAACACCAAAAAACCCACAAAACTAACTAAACAAAAAACCCAAATCAAACCCAAACCAAACCCAAACTTGACAAATAAATCTTGAAAAATACTTTGTGTGGGCATTTGTGACAACTTTGCTTTCTTGTGAGATAGGTGCCTCAGGATAAAATCATTGTAACTCTAGAATTACTATACTTGAAACGAAATGAAATAAAATGAAATGAAATGAAATAAAATTAAAATAAAATAAAATAAAATAAAATTAAAACAGAAAAGAAAAAAAAGAAAAGGGCTTCTGGGAAATTCAGTACAATTGTGACTATTTTGCTGACCACTTCTTTCAGAATTCTGAAATTCAATATAATACACGTTGCTAAAAACCCTTGAGGCAATGAAAGGAAGTCGTCAAACTGTACTGCACATCATGGATCCATTCTGGAGCTTTCCTAGTTAATGCCAGCTAATAAACTTTCCTCAGTTCAACAGAACCTTTTTACTCACCTACAGAGAGATTTCTTTTTTCCCCTGAAAATCTCAAATGAGAAGTCTTACATGATTGATTTTCAGTAGAGCTACATCAAACCTGGATCCAACTGACACCCTGTCCTAACACTTACTGTGAACCTCATTGACATCACTTAAAAAAACCCCAAAAGATTCATAGCAGCTTTAGATCAATTTGCATTAAGATACAGAATTAACCAGGCTGGAAAAGATCTTTGAGATCATCAGGTCCAACCTAGCACTCAACACCAATCAACTAAACCATGGCACTAAGTGCCTCATCCAGTCCCCTTTTAAACACCTCCAGTGATGGTGACTCCACCACCTCCATGGGCAGCCCATTCCAAAGGTCAATCTCCCTTCCTGTGAAGAATTTCTTCCCAACATCCATCCGAAACCTCCCCTGGTGCAGCTTGAGACTGTGTCCTCTTGTTCTTAAGGTGTAAAAGGCCAAATCTATGAAGTAAGGCGTCTCAATCATATGAACATAGCTACTCCATTGCCTTGCAGCTCTGATAACGAGTAGGATTACCAAACTAGGTTCTCCTTCAGTTATAAAAAACCCAAGGCTTTGCAAGAATCAATAAGAGTAATGAAGACCAGTTTCTTTTTTGCTAAAATAAATAAATCATGCTGTGTGGGTATTTTTATAGCCATGATGAAGGTGCAGGATATCCTCTGACAGAAGGATGGGTGGAGTGTGAGTGGAATATTTTGTTAGTTCATGTAGCCCTGCAGCCTCAAACTACAGTATTGCTAAGAGCAACCTAGAGGCATTGCATTTAATTTGCAAGGGCTCAGCTCTGAGTGCTCCAGGGCTTATTATTTGTGAGCTTATATTAACCTGCCCATTGATTTATATGGGTTTAGTTTGGCTATAGCAACGTGTTTTTTGTTCTGTTTTGCTTTTCATTGTGTTCTCATGGTACAAACACAGGTAGTAGTAACAAGTAGCTCAGGAAATAAAGGGCTAGTTAGTGCATTGGCTATGGAGCTGTTGTAGTCCTGTGCACAGAAAGTAAACTTTGTGACACTGAGAAGAATAAGATGATAGACCTCCTATGGGCTAAAGAAGGATCAGGAATGACATAATGTCTGCCTTCTCAGGTCACAAAGAATTCTTGACACAGGGCTCTGCCTCTGATGGCTTGCAGAACTCTGTGTTACAGACTTTTTTGTCCATACTGGATATTTGTCATTGACTGACACAAGAGTATTGGGGAAAAAATATCCTTTTCTTCATCACTGTGTGACTTGTGCTACATTCTATGGTCCTGATCTGGCAGAGGGTTTGGACTTGATGATCTCCAGAAGTCCCTTCCACCCTCTAACATCCTGTGATCCTGTGGCACTAAAGAAGGTAATGTTAAATCATTTAGTTGTTTGATATGAAGCACGCATCTCTGCATACAAATACGTAGAGCTGAGCAATAGCAGTTTAAATTTGCTGGGTTAAAGACTGTCTAGCTACAAAAAAATTCATGCCACAAACAGCTAGATAGAAAACCATGGATTGATAGGATTTAGCATTAGATATAACACACGTGTTCAGTTTTAGCATTTATTCATAGAATGAGAAGATAGAATAGAATAGAATAGAATAGAATAGAATAGAATAGAATAGAATAGAATAGAATAGAATAGAATAGAATAGAATTGAATTGAATTGAATTGAATTGAATTGAATTGAATTGAATTGAATTGAATTGAATTGAATTGACCTGGTTGGAAAAGTCAAGTCCAACCTATCCAACACCATCTAATTAACTAAACCATGGCACCAAGCACCCCATCCAGTCTCTTCCTAAACACCTCCAGTGATGGTGACTCCACCACCTCCCTGGGCAGCACATTCCAATGGCCAATCTCTCCTTCTGTGATGAATTTCTTTGTACCATCCAGCCCAAACCTCTCCTGGCATGGCTTGAGACTGTGTCCTCTTGTTCTGGTGCTGGTTGCATTTAGGTTGGGAAAGACCTTCAAGATCATTGAGTTAATTGTAAACCTAACCCTGTCAAGTTCACCACTAGACCAAGCCCTTAACTGCCACATCTACATGTCTCTCAAATACATATTTTTTTTTTCAATCACAAATTCTATAGATACTAATTCCTTGAATTAAAAATCACAGAATTCTGGCAAAATATCTGCCTGTTGTGAACCGTGCTCTCTCTCTCTCTCAGCCTTAATGGTCTGATGCAGACTGCAAACTCCACAGGATTTTCCCTGAAACCCTTCCATCTGCTGTATTGCACTATTGTTTTATATTGGTATTCTGCAGGAGTGAGGGTGCAGCTGTTACTCCACTAGGCAGACTGAGGAAAGAGTGTCTGCTGCAGTCTGTTTTGACAGGAATGACGGTAGTTCAGGTTAGCTATCTCTTTAGCACAACTAAACACGCTCCTGAAGCAAAATCCCCTACTTCCAAGCATGTTTACATTTCTTAGACTCCTCCTGCAAGTCATTCCATTCTGGAAAAACAAACCAAAAAATAATAGTGCTCAGAAAGTTGTAATATGAATCAGAGAGAAAATGAATAGGTGATACTAAGAAGCACTCTCTATATTATCACCCTCCAGGGTAGCTTCCCCCGAAAAGATGAAGTGCAGTTTTACGATGTGAGCAAGGTGATGTATGCAGGTACCAAAGGTGTCTGCATCAAGTTCTGCCTCAACTGTAAATTAAGTTCACTCTAATGGGTGAGAAAAGGAAATATTTCCATTGCAAAGTTGCAACACCTGTGCATTTCTTTTTATTATTTATACAGTTAAAGGACTTCAGGCGTAATTCACAAGCAAACTTTGATGCAGATTAAAACAGTTATTATTATCAAGTATGACAGGGAAGAAATGAGTAAAGCTCAATCTTTTTAAGCCCACAAAACAGCCTCTGTTAAAGTTTGTGAAAACCACTTCACACAGGGGGAAATTTTCATGTCAATAAAATTATCAATGGTTATGTAGTATTCAAAGTCAGACAATTCTCCTAGCATTACTGTGGATATTTTAGGGGCCAGAAAGAAATACTATCCGGGTGACATTTATAGTCTGTTTGTGAACAGCTAAATGGTGCATTCAGGCAATCAGATAGGAAAGGTCAGAAAGGTTCCTATACAGAACTCCTTCCCAATTATGTTCCTCTACATACTCAGGAATTGTGAAGAAAAGTGTTAGAGGTATTTCATGGAAGTGTAAAACAGCAGAAAGAAAGGCTCTTGGTCCATGCACTAAAAAAATACTTTTAAAACCCAAGAACAAATATAGGGAATAAGAATGACTTAGTTATGATAATTAAGTTCTTTGGTGTAAACATGATATAGAATCATAGAATGGGAGGGGTTGGAAGGGACCTCTGAAGATCAAGTCCAATTCCCCTGATAGCACAGGTATACCTAGATCAGGTTGCACATGAACACATCCAGATGGGTTTTGAAGGTCTCCAGAGGAGGAGAGTCAACAACCTCTCCGGGCAACCTGTTCCAGTGCTCCATCACGCTCAAAGTAAAGAAGTTTCTCCTTAAGTTCAAGTGAAACCTCCTGTATTCTAGTTTATACCCATTGCCTCTTATCTTATCACTGGCCACTACTGAAAAGAGTCCAGCCCCTTTCCCACGACCTCCAACCTGTAGATAATTACATGTATTTTTAAGATCCCTTTTCACTCTTCTCTTTCCCAGACTAAAGAGCTCCAGGTCTCTCATCCTGTCCTCCTAAGAGAGATGCTCTAGTTTCCTAATCATCTTTATGGCCCTGCATTAGATTTCACTGATATAAATATATTTACAGGCTGTTCCTTGATCCTAGGATCATCATAATCCCTCTCAAAGCACAGGGCAATTTTAATGTTCCTTAGATTTTGGTGACTTTCAGCTAAGTAGGGCAGGGTTGAGAAATGTTGGACGTGCTTTTGTATTTGAAGACTGGCAAATTCAGATGTAAGCAAGCAAACCTACCACAACAAATCATATGTGGTCAAACTATTGCTTGAAACCATCAAAATGCCTTTCAATTCCAGATATAGAGGTTGGACTTGATGATCTGCTGGATAGTAGAGAGGCTCTGCAGAGGGACCTCGACAGGCTGGACAGAGGGGCAGAATCCAAGGGCATGAGATTTAACACATCCAAGTGCCAGGTTCTGCACATTGGCCACAACAACCCCATGCAGAGCTACAGGCTGGGGTCAGAGTGGCTGGAGAGCGGCCAGGCAGAGAGGGATCTGGGGGTGCTGGTTGATGGTAGACTGAACATGAGCCTGCAGAGTGCCCATGCAGCCAGGAGGGCCAATGGCATCCTGGCCTGCATCAGGAACAGTGTGGCCAGCAAGAGTAAGGAGGTAATTGTGCCCCTGTACACTGCACTGGTTAGGCTGCACCTTGAGTACTGTGTCCAGTTCTGGGCCCCTCAGTTTAGGAAGGATGTTGACTTGCTTGAGCGTGTCCAGAGGTCAACAAAGTTGGTGAGGGGCTTGGAACCTAAGTCCTATGAGGAGAGACTGAGGGAGCTGGGGTTGCTTAGCCTGGAGAAGAGGAGACTCAAGGGTGACCTTATTGCTCTCTACAACTACCTGAAGGGGGGTTGTAGTCAGGCAGAGGTTAGTCTCTTCTCCCAGGCAGCCAGTACCAGAACAAGATGACACAGTCTCAGGCTGCACCAAGGGAGGTTTAGGCTGGAGGTTAGGAGGAAGTTTTACACAGAGAGAGTGATTGCCCATTGGAATGGGCTGCCTGGGGAGGTGGTGGGGTCGCCGTCGCTGGGGGTGCTCAGGACAAGGCTTGACAGGATGCTTGGTTGCATGGTTTAGTTGATTGGGTGGTGTTGAATGATAGGTTGGACACGATGATCTTGAAGGTCTCTTCCAACCTCGTTTATTCTATTCTATTCTATCTTGGAGGTCATTTCCAGCCTTATTGATTCTATAATTCTATATTTTATTAATACAGAGTACAAACTGTAAAAGACCAGAAAAGGGAACCATCTGGGTTTAAAGCAGACAGAAATTGCTTTCACCACTGAAGAGAAGTAGGTTTACATATGGAAAGGACAGAGCTATCTCTTGTGGAAACCAAACACAAAGCAGCTATAAAGAGCAGTACATCCACAAGTTACTTTCAGGAAAAAACAAAGGGCACGAGAGTTTGGGTAACATATGAATTTACTTAGCATTTCCATGAATAAAAAGGAGAGAAAAAACATCTCAAAGCCACAAGGACACTTTTATTTTTTTCCCCCTTTTTACATAAAATTCCATCTTCCTTGTACTCTCCATTTCTGTTACTAAGAAAATATTGTTTTCATACTGAAGGTAGAACAGAACAGATCCTATTCTTTGACTATGTAAACAAAAAATGTGACCAGAGTGCTTAACTTCATAAATCTCCTTACTGGTGGCTACTGAAGAGCAACCTTCACCAGCAAGAACATCAAAAGCAGGAAAGACAAAAGAGTTCTTTAACTGAGAAAATATTTTCCCTTTTAATTTGCTTACAATATGTTGTCCTCTGTTTCCTCCTACCTCTTCAGTGTCGTGACAACCATCTCATTTGTTTCTCATTTAAATAAAATCTCATTTATTCCTATTCAAATTAAATCTCCTTAAATTGAATATAAACCGTGGCTGAGATGGATTGATAGGAAAAGAACTTGCACAGCAGCTGACTGGTGACCACATTGTTACCCTTCTGTCATGTTTGCTAATGTTTGCCCACGCTCTACACACCCCCCTCAATATTTCTGCTTAAAAAAGATTGAAGTATGAAGCCCATCACTGAATGTTACTACATAATGGTTCAAGAAATCACAATGCACTGTAAATAATGTAACATAAACAGAATGAGCTGTTTTTTTCAGTGTTAAAAATGCCAAATCAGTCATTCATTTATATACATATATATGTGTGTGTGTATGTACAAAAAATCATATACATTTACATATATAATCACACAAATTATGAAGGGAGTGGAACATCTTCCTTATGTGAAGAGGCTGAGGGAGCTGGGGTTCTATAGCTTGGAGAGGAGATGACTAAGGTACTATCTCAATTACGTTTATAAAGATGTGCAGGGTGAGTGCCAAGAGGATAGAGCCAGGCTCTGCTCAGTGATTCCCAATGACAGGACAAGAGACAATGGTGGAAGCTGAGGCATAGAAGTTCCATGGAATCATGAGGAAAACATTTTCACTGTGAGGGTGACAGAACACTGGAACAGGCTGCCCAGGGGAGTTGTGGTGTCTCCTTCTCTGGAGATATTCAAAACCCACCTGGCTGTGTTCTTGTGTACCTGGACCTCAGCATGGCCTTTGACACCGTCCCCCACAGCAAACTCCTGGCCAAGCTGTCAGCCTGTGCATTGGATAGGTGCATTCTGTACCAGGTTAGGAACTGGCTGGAGGGCCGAGCCCAGAGAGTGGTGGTGAATGGTGCCACATCCAGCTGGTGGCCGGTCACTAGTGGTGTGCCCCAGGGATCAGTGTTGGGCCCTATCCTAGTCAATATCTATATCAATGATGTGCATGAGGATATTGAGTCCATCATCAGTACATTTGCAGATGAGACCAGGCTGGGGGCAGGTGTTGATCTGTTAAGGGTAGGAGAGCTCTGCAGAGGGACCTTGCCAGGCTGGACAGATGGGCAGAAACTAACAGAATGAGATTTAACACATCCAAGTGCCAGATTCTACACATTGGCCACAACAACCACACACAGTGCTACAGGCTGGGGTCAGAGTGGCTGGAGAGCAGCCAGGCAGAGAGGGACCTGGGGGTACTAGTTGACAGTAGGTGGAACATGAGCCAGCAGTCTGCCCAGGTGGCCAAGAAGGCCAAAAGCATCCTGGCCTGTATTAGAAACAGCGTGGCCAGAAGGAGCATGGAAGTCATTCTGCCCTCTACTCAGTACTGGTTAGGCCAGTCCTTGAGTACTGTGTCCAGTTCTGGGCCCCTCAGTTTCAGAAAGATGTTGAGGTGCCCAGAGAGGGCAACAAAGCTGGGGAGGAGTTTGGAGCAGAAGCTCTACAAGGAGAGGCTGAGAGAGCTGAGGTTGCTTAGCCTGGAGAAGAAGAGGCTCAGAGGAGACCTTATTGCTGTCTAAAACTACCTGAAGAGAGCTTGGAGCCAGGTGGGGGTTGGTCTCTTCTTCCAGGCAACCAGCACCAGAACAAGAGGACACAGTCTTAAGCTGTGCCAGGGGAGGTTTAGACTGGATGTTAGGAAGAAATTCTTCCCAGAAAGAGTGATTGGCTCTTGGAATGTGCTGCCCAGGGAAGTGGTGGAGTCACCATTGCTGGAAGTGTTTAAAAGGAGACTGGATGAGGCACTTGGTGCCATGGTTTAGTTAATTAGATGGTGTTGGGTGCTAGGATGGACTTGGTTTTCTCAAAGGTCTTTTCCAACCTGGTTAATTCTGTGTTCTGTATGAAGGACAGGTATTCACTAGTCACACTGTCCATTTCTCAGTGATCTGTTCTGTAGAGAAGTGTTACTTAGATTTCCAAACGAGCTTGAACTCTTCTTCATCTCACCCCCCCCCCCCCCCCCCCGTGCATTTACCACCATGAAACATAGCCACAATGGAGAAGATGCAGTCATCTTCCATCTGTTCTTGATAAAGTTTGTCTTGTGATTCTCACTTTCCAACCTGCCCCTTTTCCTGAAGGCTTCCTGGTCAGAGTTGATCGATAAGTGAATGCATTTTTGCAGATATGCTTTATTGCCTTTTTTTTACCTCCTTTCCTTCCCTATTTCTGAAAAGAAGCAGTGAGGGGGAAGAAATGCTCTGTAAATGAGGCACAAAACCAGATTTATTGAATGAGGAGAGCAGACTCAAGGGGTCTCCAGGTAAAAATAGTGTAATTAGCATAACAGCATATGACTAAACAGCTCCTGCTCCACCACCACCATTTTTGCACCCATGGGGGCAAGACCATCACCATATCACACAGAGAAGCTCAGCCACAGTAAAGAGGCCCAGCCAGCACCCATGGATGATGTTGGAGTTGTCATGAATCATTGCCCTACCTAACCGGGGGGCCACCAGGCCCCCCGGCCTTTGTTGTCACCACCACCATCACCCAGTGCACACTGTGGGCACTCACCAGTGATGAGAGGAGGATCCCTCAGCCCAGATGGGCTCAGCTTAGGGCTGCTGCCTTTCCTGGTGGGGATTAAATAGGTGAGCTAATGGGAAGGGCAAAATGGCCACACCTGGGGTGGGAGGAGACTTCAACAGAGCCCAGGTGCTCTGAGATTTGAGAGGAAAAGAGGGAAAATGGGGCAGGTGAGGGAGTTTTAGGGTGTCAGGTAATGATAGGGCTAGGGGGCATGGAAAAAAAATAAAAAGAAATGGATAGATTCAGATTGGATGTTAGGAAGAAGTTCTTCCCCATGAGGGTGGTGAGACACTGGAACAGGTTGCCCAGGGAGGTGGTAGAAGCCTCATCCCTGGAGGTTTTTAAGGCTGGGCTGTGAGCAACTTGATGAAGTGTGAGGTGTCCCTGCCCATGGCCTGGTGTTTGGAATTAGATGATCCTTGAGGTCCCTTCCAACCCTAACAATTCTATGATTCTAAAACAAGTTTGCATTTTTAGGCTGAATGTTAGGAAGAAGTTCTTCACAGAAAGAGAGATTGGCCATTAAATGTGCTGCCCAGGGAGGTGGTGGAGTCGCTGTCCCTGCAAATGTTTAAAAAGACCCTGGATGAGGCACTCAGTGCCATGGTTTAGTTGAGTAGATGGTGTTGGGTGACAGCTTGGAATTGATGATCTCAAAGGGTCTTTTCCAACCTGGTTAATTCTGTGATTCTGTGTGATCTAGTACAGCTGATCCTGCTTTGGCAGGGTTGTTGGACTGGATGATCTTTCAAGGTCCCTTCCAGCCCCTAACATTCTGCCATTCTGTGTGATTCTGTGACTATATATATGTCTTTGTGCTAGTATTCCTAGGAAGTTGACAGGTGGATAATCTTCACAGTAGCTTGTACAGATGTTTGTCAATCTATATATTCCTGCAGTTTGATTTTCTGGCTGTAAAACAGACAAAACAAAGTTTGGAGACTGGTGAGGAAAGTTTGTATTTTATCAGCTTATTTACCATCTGTATGTTGAGACTTAAAGGTATATATAACACTTCCCCTAAAGGTATATATAACACTTCCCCTAAAGGTATATATAACTCTTCCCCTAAAGGTATATATAACTTTTCCCTAAGATGAAGCCTGGCAGTCAATGCTAGTTGATAAATGTTGCCTTTTTCACAATAGGATGATCTTCATAAAAGCCACCACCATATCAAAACCTCTGGTGACTGCATTTCTTCCAGGCTCATAGGACAGACAAGTTAAAGGAAGATCATTGAATCCAAGTTATTTAAAGTTGATGGGATGTCAGGTCAGGTTAACACTCTGCACAAGTATGGTATGATCAGAGAGAAAGGGGCTCTAGGGGATTTCTACAGTTCATGGCTATTCAAGGTTTGTTGTAAAACATGAGAGAAGTAAATAATAATTTATCTTTATGGTGTATTGTACATTGGTCAATAAAATCTGAGTATCCTGGGCTCTTACTAAAGTTGGGCATGAGCTGAGTATCTGAAGAAACCTGTAGTGTGAAGCTGACACCTACTCAAGAGGGCTACACATTCTGCTTTTCTAGTCTGAATCTTTGCATTTTTTCCTCCTCTGCAGTGCTCCCCTGGTGAAACAGAACAAGTCTAGAGCAGTATGATACTAAGTGACTCCTTGCACATGCTTGAAACTGGGAAAGGTGAGCATCTTTCAGTCTGTCACGAAGCAAAAATACCCTTGAGTCAAAGCAGTTTATCCTACTTGGTAGGACATGGCAGCAGCCATTAGTAACAATGAACATTAAATGGAACAGAGCTAAAGCACCTGGAAAAATATCTAAGGTTATCATACTCTGAGGTTATAGGGGAATGTGTGCAGCAGGAATAGCTCTATAACTCAGTATTTAAGAAGTAAGTGATGGAGATGGTTTAAGGAAAGGCCATTTTGAACTCAGTGGCCCCTGACGTTTCGCCATTCTAATGTCAGTTTTTAACTATGCTTTATTCTAGAGTGATATTTCCATGTCTGTGACTTGGATCATTTACATA
Organism: Dryobates pubescens; assembly: GCF_014839835.1. Classification (NCBI taxonomy): domain Eukaryota; kingdom Metazoa; phylum Chordata; class Aves; order Piciformes; family Picidae; genus Dryobates; species Dryobates pubescens. Next base: position 42,592,370 of record NC_071616.1, on the reverse strand, counting down.
CATTGGAATGACAGATGTCCATTGTGTTTAGTAAATGTCTTAACCTCAGGATAGAAGATGGGCCGCTTTCAGCTGATGATATTTACTGCTGTATTTAACACAACTTAATAAGCAGTGCAACATACCTAAACCACTTCTGCTGCTGCTAAGTGTGTCATCAGTTCTGCTCTTCACGTTTTCCACTGTAATTTATTTAGACTATTTATTTAAACTATTTTTTTTTCAACAGGGTGAAATGGCTTACAGAAAATTTTCCTGGTGTCCCTGAATTTGCCATTTGGCAAATTTCTGTTGGTTTTGCCCAACACGTTACTGAACGTTCTAAACATGCATTGAAAGCAACAATTTCATTTTATTACAAAATTATTAACTACCAGTGAGGTATTTTGGGTTCTGCAAACAAAAGGTCAATCAGTCCTTTTAGTATGTATTGTTGATAATTATCTATCACTGTAGTAATACAAAACACGAATTAAAAGAAACAAGTCATAGATGCCAATTTTTCTCACAGGAGATACAAATATCCAATCATTATCAAAACTGAAGGTGGCCTTCTAATTTTCAAATGTGCATATTCCTCAGTATTTCATGAGAATGCCTCCCAACACCTGAAGGGATCCTACAGCAAGGCTGAAGAGGGACTTTTCATAAGGATGTCTAGCAATAAGACAAGAGGGAATGGCTTTAAGCTGAGTGAGAGTAGGTTTAGACTGGATCTTAGGAAGAAGTTCTTCACTACAAGGGTGATGAAACTTTGGAATAGCTTGCCCAGGGAGGTTGTGTCTGTCTCCTTCTGGGGGTTTGTGAGAGACTAAATCTTGTCTCTTCTGATGTGACTCAACAAAGATAAAATCACCTTTGCTTCTTGCCCAGACAATAGCTGATGTGTATTGGGCAGAGCCACTGGAATGACTCTCGGGAAGGTACATAGATAAGGATTGCTCACCAGACTGAAGCTGTCCTGGAAATGGGCAGAGGCCAATTGATACTCTCTGGAATATACATACCTAAAAACCTGTATAAAAGATCTGAGCAACTACTGGCTCAATAGAAGGAAAACATAGGAGAAGGAAAACACAGAAGGAAAATACCTGGACAATGCCGGTGAGAAGGAAAACATGAGAGAAGGAAAAGCCCGGGACAATGCTGCTCTGAAGAAAAATAGAGAGGATACCAGGACAGAGACATCACCATGTAACCAAGAGGGACCCTCTCTCCGTGTCCTAAGTTCTGATTGCTGCAACTCATGGAGCTGAAGAGGCTGCTCAGAGGACAACAGCTGAACCTAGCTGAGAGGCATCCCTGCCCATGGTGGAGAGGTTGGAGTAGATGATCTCTAAGGTCCCTTCTCATTCTGTGATGCTATGATTCTATGAAAATCATGTCTAACTTCATGCCTGTTGACATACAACTTGTATGCACAGATTTTCCCTTTGGGCATGTGTGTGCACAGCTGCCCAAATTTCAAGCACAGTCACAATACATGCAAGTCTAAAGCAAGCATGTTTTTGTCATATTCCGTTGTACATTAACAGCTTGTTAATTATGTTAATAATTTATATTCCCTTTTAACATATCACCCTGCAGGATATGATTTCTTTACAACAATTGTAAAACAAATACTTTTATTTGGATCTACATTAACAGACCATGTGATATGGAGAAGGGCTGAGGTTTTCAAACATTTAAATGTACATGAGCTGCCAGTGTGCGCTTGCAGCCCAGAAAGCCAATCAGATTCTGGGATGCATCAAGAGAAGCATAGCCAGCAGGTTGAGGGAGGTGATTCTCCCCCTCTACTTCACTCTGCTGAGACCCCACCTGGAGTACTCTGTCCAGTTCTGGAGCCCTGATTACAGTAAGGATCTAGAGGGGCTGGGGTGTGTTCAGAGAAGGGCCACGAGGATGATCAGAGGGCTGGAGCTCCTCTCCTATGAGCACAGACTGAGGGAGTTGGGGCTGTTCAGTCTGGAGAAGAGAAGGCTCCAAGGAGACCTTATTGTAGCCTTCCAGTATCTGAAGGGGGCTACAAGAAAGCTAGGGAGGGACCTTTGAGGGTGTCAGGGAGTAATAGGACTGGGAGGAATGGAACAAAACTAGAAATGGGTAGATTCAGATTGGATGTTAGGAAGAAGTTCTTCCTTATGAGGGTGGTGAGGCACTGACACAGGTTGCCCAGGGAGGTAGTGGAAGCCTCATCCCTGGAGGTTTTTGCAGCTAGGCTGGGTGTGGCTGTGAGCAACCTGATATAGTGTGAGGTGTCCCTGCCCATGGCAGTGGGGTTTGAACTAGATGATCCTTGAGGTCCCTTCCAACCCTAACAATTCTATGATTCTACGATTCTACTGCAGTATTCACAATGATCTACACATTTAGTATCAAACTATGACTCCAGATTAGCTGTGTAATTGCCTATCTTCATTTTCAGACAAACAGGGCAAAACCTGGGTATGTACTGCATCAAAGAACAGATATTTAAATATTTTCTCTGGCAATTAATTTTCAAAGTGACTTATTATTGAGATAATTCTCCCTCTCTTCTGAAAGAAAAACATGATTAGGTTGTAAAGTAGTGAAATGTTTTGTTTCATCAAACTAATATTCCAGGCAAATAAGAGGAATCTGTTAGGCAACCCTGAGAGCTAAGCTGAAAGTTGAAAGTTCTGTTGCTATTATAAATGAGCCTCATTTCTTTTTATTCACAAAGCATCAGATGTACATTTCTCTCAGCCATGCAGAAGCCTGATGCATCAACAAAGTAATCTGTTTTCATTGAGCTGAAAAAGGCACATTTAACAATAAAAAAATAAAATCAATCTATTGTCCAAAATCTAAAAATAGAGAGAGACAACAGAAAATGTCTGTGAAGGGAAGAGTTTTGATTGCTTTGCAATGAATTCTGGAATCAGCCACAAGTTGCTTATTCTGGTGGAAGTATCCATAAGATCTTCAATGTTCTTGTAAAACTCCTAACATATGGTTCAGGTAAGATTAATCCAAAGGGAATTAGCATTGAGACATGTAGCATATTAAAGTGATAAACAAAGTGAGAACTTTCTTTAAGCAACAAAATCTCCAGAGAGTCTTAAGGTGATGCAGCTACTACTGCCAATAAAACAAAATACCTCCACTAGAAGGCCTACTTCAAGGCCTTCTCACCCTCAGTGAATCCAGAGGATTTTGAACCTGACAGTACCACAATGCTCACTATAAGCAGAGGAATATTTGAAATGCAGTTATTTAGCAACATATCTCAGCAGGTATTATTTTATCTATGCAGTTTTATTGCAATATACAAGCCTTGCCTTTGTCCTGTGTTTAACATAGAATAGAATAGAATAGAATAGAATAGAATAGAATAGAATAGAATAGAATAGAATAGAATAGAATAGAATAGACCAGGTTGGAAGAGACTGTCGAGATCATCATGTCCAACCCATCATCCAACACCATCTAATCAACTAAACCATGGCACCAAGCTTCCTAATCTAAATGTCTCAGATCTTGCAATTTTTTCTCCTTGGAAGAAAAGAGAACTAGGAAGAATTTCACTGCATACAAGAAATTGACATGTTTTGGGTGAGGTATCTAAAAATATTCCAGAGGCCATATGCAAATTTGCCTTTACTGAACATAGAATAATTAATTTTAAGTGTAAGATTTCAGAGGATCCTTGAGAAAACAATGCTCATTCACTGGCATTGGATCCATTTCCCTTTTGTAACTTCTACTTAATCTGTATTTAGAAAGTGTTTCTCACTTCTGAGCAGTCTCTGCCTCCCATTTCAGCTCAGTTCACTGAATCAGGAATCTCTCAGTCCTTGCTTAGCCCTTAGTGAGGTAAAACAATGTTAATGTCTAGGGGAATTTTGCCTGAGAACATTACAGGAACTGCTTTAATAGCATTAGAATCTAAACCACAAGAAAGTAGTTCACCCTTGTGTTTCCACCCACTGTAGTCCCTATAGATATAAAGAAAACCATTAAATAAAAAAAGCTAAATATTAAAACTTTAGAAGTATTTTTACTGTGTTCTTCATATGTGCTGTTTATATTTGTATATACAACTATAGAAATGTATTTTATATTTGTTTATATTTGCTGTTGCCTGAGACTCTTGTCAAGAGCACATTTGTAAGAAAGACAGCAGCCATTGATCTAGATCCATGTAGCTACAGAAACTTTAATCTATTTGTGTATCTTCATGTCACTCCTGTCACCTTGCAAATGCCTGAATCATTGATGCAGGCCTTTAAACTGACAAACATTAAAAATGAGGCAGAAAGTGCAAATCAAATCTAGACCAAACATAAAAATGCACGTGGAACTCTTTCCCTTTCAAGCCTTTCGTGTAAGGCTTTCTCAAATCAATGAAATCATGAAATTTGTATTTAGCAAGATTTACAGACAACTGATCCACAATCCTGTTTGGCATCAGAATCCCAAATACAACCTGTAACATGCTAAAAACAGAAACGGCTTTGAGGAGTTCTGACTGTGGAAATTCTTCCCCAGTAAAAAAGGTTGAGTCAGTTTCTAAGCAACCTGGCTCTCCTTAATCCCCTTCATGCTTTTTATAGTATCCCACCAAGTGACCCTGCTGGAAGAGACTAGTTAGAGCAGTCACAGGCATCACAATGATTTCTGCCTGCCAGGCTTGTTTGTTATTCAAAGTTTTTGCAGGATGTCTGCTATACAGCCTAATAAGCCCCCATAGAAACCAATGTCTAAGTTGATTCCCCTGGCAGCCAAATTCTTTGCTACATCTAAAGAAAGTGACTTACTGGCAACAGGCTTGCCTCCCTTCTTCTTTCACATCACTGCTTGCATTTGCATGGACACACACAAACCCTGACAAGAGCCTAGGCAGCCTGATGCATGAGATCTTCTCTTTGAACCTCTTTCCTCATTGTCCAATGCTGGTTTATTGTCTTTACCGGGGGTCTCAGCTGTAAATGGTGTCTGACTATAGCTGGAGGGTAGGATGACTAGTCTACAAAGATAAGGCAAGAAACCATTCTTTAATTCACTTCTTATTACAGTTCACCAGACCTGTTGGCATCTGTGAAATTGCTCAGGTCACTGCAATGTCTCTTCAGAAACAGTGATCCATTATAAACCCAATCTGTTACACAACTGAAAACTTGATCTACGGCATGTACCAATCTTACCTAATGGCCTTACATCGTATATTGTGCACCCTTGACATGCAATTAGATGTTTATGAGGACACGTGTTGCTTGTAATTATAACCCTGCTAATTTCCTCATTCCCAAAAGCAACATTAGTGTTTGCTAATGAACTGCAGATTAATTCTCTTTGAATTAGTTTCTACCCCACCTCTGCCCCTCACGCATACTGGATGGCACAAATTTTGCTTGGGGGACCTTCAAAGGATTTCTTGTTATGAGAGCAGACTCCAATGGCCTGGGCTATTATTATTTTTTTGTTTTAATTTGGTTTAGCTCCATTTGAATTCATTTCTTCCCTAAAAATGTCCTGAATTTGAACTGAGCAATAATGTGTTAACAAAAAGAAAAACAGACAAATTATACAAATCAGTATAAATTAATTGCATGGGGGATATGGTAAGAGATCTTAGTGTTGCCATTTCCTCTGAAGCATCCAGTGACACAGTGCTGGTAAATTCAAGCAAGCTTGATGGTTTGAGTTCAGCCAAAACAGTAATAGAATGGAATGGAATGGAATGGAATGGAATGGAATGGAATAGACTAGACTAGACTAGACTAGACTAGAATAGAATAGAATAGACCAGTTTGGAAAAGACCTTTGAGATCATCAAGTCCAACCTATCACCTAACATCATCTAATCAACTAAACCATGGCACCAAACAGCCCATTAAGTCTCCTCCCAAACACCTCCAATGATGGTGACTCCCCCACCTCCTCAGGCATCCCATTCCAATGGTCATTCACTCTCTCTATGAAGAACTTCTTCTTAACATCCAGCCTAAACCTCCCCTGGTGCAGCTTAAGACTGTGCCCTCTTGTTCTGGTGCAGATTGCCTGGTAGAAGAGACCAGCCCCCACCAAACACATAAGACAAACGTTGGACTTGCTAATTCCACATACCTCTGCAATGTATTTTAAGAACAAAATAATGTTGATACTGAGTCTCCTTTTGCTCTGGATACCAAAAATGCTTCTTATTTTTATCTTTGTTTTCTAAACCTGGGTAATACCTGCTCTGACTATGCATGACCAGGATTCAGTCTCTGAGTTCATACAAACAACTCTCAGAATTCATGATTTGAAAAAGCAGATCCTTGCTTCCAAACTTTACATCAGCTGCCAACCTCACAATATAATACTTGATTCACACAGCATGAAAGCTTTCATTCTCTGCCAGCAGCTGCTTGCTGAGCTATTCCTACCCTCCTCTTCTTTCCTTGGCAGATGATATGTTAAAAAAAAAAGAACTAACCAGGATATGCACCAGCTGCAGGTGTACCAAATGGGACAAGCAGACACTGAAGAGGAGCAAGATAGGATGGAGTTCTTTCTCCTTCATGGAGCTGCTTTTAAGTGCCATAATGAAGGCAACGTGCATACTTCATTGAGGAAAGCACTGGGTATGTTTGCAGTACATCTCCTCACTTGTAACTGGTGTTTATTAGAGTCAGGTATGATTTGTTTTGGTAGCATTAATTAAGGAGATAACTCAATGTATTTTAAATAAATAAATAAATAATATAAGCCAAGTACATAAACTTTGAGCCTACTGTAATCCTGAGGGAGTTCATATACAATGTACTAATCATAGAATCAACCAGGTTGGAAAAGACCTCAGAGACCATCAAGTCCAGCCTATTATCTAATACCTAACACTTCTTGACAACTAAACCATGGCTTCTAGTGTCACATCCAATCCTTTTTTGAACACCTCCATGGATGGGGACTCCACCACCTCCCTGGCCAGCACATTCCAATGGTCAATTATTCTTTCTGTGAAGAAAATAATTTATATGCAAGGCTGAAATGACATCTACCATGACAGACATAGATTTTTTAGACCTAAGCCTTTCTTCACATGGAAATTTAAGATTGTCTCAGACAGAAGTTCTACTGTCACACATTTAGGTTCAAATGAAAATAGCTGCACAATACTAATCTCAGAATTTCAGGGGCTGGAAGGGACCTCAAGAGATCATCCAGTCCAACCCCCCCTGCCAGAGCAGAATCACCTACACCAGATCACACAGGAACTCACCCAGGTGAGTTTTGAGTATCTCCAGGGAGGGAGACTCCGTAACCTCCCTGGGCAGCCTGTTCCAGTGCTCTGTCAGCCTCACAGGGAAAAATTTTTTCCTCATATTTACACGAAACTTCCTATGATCAACTTCCAACCCATTGCCCCTTGTGCTGTCATTGGGCACTACCAAGAAGAGCCTGGCTCCATCCCCTTGGCACTCACCCTTTACATATTTATAGCCATTGATGAGGTCACCTCTCAGCCTCCTCTTCTCTAAAGTAAAGAGCCCTCAGCTCTCTCAGTCTCTCCTCAGATACATCCTCATTGATGTCTCTTGTGAAACAAACCCCATAACCATTAATGAAATATTCCAGGCAGTGAACTTCTCAGGCTTTTTGAAACTCACATAAATATTTCTTTAAAAGAAAGTATTTTGGTCAATTAAATTTAATCTTGAATAAGCAAGGACACTGTTGAATGGAAAGTACAATGTGAGCTACAGATGAATATAGAAGAAAAATGTGAATTAACAGTTTTATCTTCATTAAAGCCCTACTAATACCTACTAATAGACATCTCTTGCAGAGTTTCATAACTGAACATGAAAGGAGGGAGAAGTACATTTTAAGTTTCTGAAAATATGTGGTTAAATTTAAACAATTTTCCAAGTTTTCCACTTGGTGTGCACCATAGAACACCAAAGTGAAGGAAAAACAGTCTCTAAACTCACCACATAAACTCATTTAAATATTCAGAATTTTTAGTCATAGTGGTGGTGGAGGTTTTGTGAAAAGAGGGAGAAAATCTCATCCCATCTCAAGCCAATGACATCCTGGGCTCAATCAGGAGAAACACAGCCAGCAGGTCGAAGGAGGTGATTCTCCCCATCTACTCCCCTCTGGTGAGACCCCACCTGGAGCACTATGTCTAGTTTTGGAGACCCTGTTACAGGAAGAATCTGGAGGTGCTGGAACACGTCCAGAGAAGGGCTATAAGGATGATTAGAGGACTGAAGCACCTCTGCTATGAGGACAGCCTGAGGGAGTTGAGGCTGTTCAGTCTGGAGAAGAGAAGGCGCCAAGGAGACCTAATTGTGGCTTTCCAATATCTGAAGGAGGCTACAGGGAAGCTGGGAAGGTACTTTTTAGGGTGTCAGGGAGTGATAGGACTGGGGGGAATGGAACAAAACTAGAAATGGGTAGATTCAGATTGGATGTTAGGATGAAGTTTTTCCCCATGAGGGTGGTGAGACACTGGAACAGGTTGCCCAAGGAGGTGGTGGAAGCCTCATCCCTGGAGGTTTTCAAGGCCAGGTTGAAATGGCCCTGGGCAACCTGATCTAGTGTGAGGTGTCCCTGCCCATGGCAGTGGGGTTGGAACTGGATGATCCTTGAGGTACCTTCCATCCCTGACAATTCTCTGATTTTATGATTCGAAAATAAAATAAACAAGAAGTTGTATCTGTGTAGGAGGCTAAACCTTCTCTGTAACAACTGATCAAAATGCTACTGACATCTCAGAATAATATATGAAGCATCTTGTACATGAGCTGAGCTATCTATCTTTGCAGCATATGCTTCTGACGGGGTTGCTTTATCCTCAGTGAGTTTCTTTTAAGTAGTTTTGCCTGCAGGGAGCATAGCCACCCTCACTGTGCAGGAGGTGAGGATTTTACTATGTGCCTGAAATTTGAAAGTGGTGAGTCATCACCCTTCACAGGTTTTTACAGCATTATTGCTCAGTGGCAAGTGTATGGAAAGAGTTCAAAGAACAGTGTGGAAGTGATCCAGATTTTCTGGATTTTCACACAAGAAAACAAAGTGACTAAAAATCAACTAAGATGCAGCTGCTTCATAGAATCATAGAATGGTCTGAGTTGGAAGGGACCTCTGAAGGTCATCTAGTCTGACCCCCCTTCAGTGAGCTGGAACATCTTCACTGTATCAGGTTGCTCAGAGATCCACCACTCCTGACCTTGTGTATCTCCAGGGACAGGGCCCCAACCACCTCCCTGGGTAACCTGTCCAGTGGTCCACCACACTCATAGCAAAGAACCTTTGAAGGGAAGAATTCAGAAGGAACTCTGATGAGTAAGTTAAGTGATTTAGTTAATAGAATTCTCAGTCCCTGACTGATGAGGATGATGTTGATTAAGCAAAATGTTTCTGAAATGATGAATGATATATTTTCCTTTAATGAGAGTCATCATGGTACACATTGCACATGAAGAAGTGATACTCATATTTGTGTTGCTGAATATTACCAATTTCCTAAGTGATATTTACACTGGAAATGTAATTACTAATCCAGAAGAGAAGGCACAAAGAAGACCTTATTGTGGCCTTCCAGTATCTGAAGGGGGCTACAAGAAAGCTGGGGAGGGACTTTTGAGGGTGTCAGGGAGTGACAGGACTAGGGGGAATGGAACAAAACTAGAAATGGATAGATTCAGATTGGATGTTAGGAAGAAGTTCTTCCCCATGAGGGTGGTGAGACACTGGCACAGGTTGCCCAGGGAGGTGGGGGAAGCCTCATCCCTGGAGGTTTTGAAGGCCAGGCTAGAAGTGGCTATGAGCAACGTGATCTGGTGTGAGGTGGTGAGGGGTTGGATCTAGATGTGTCTTGAGGTCCCTTCCAACCCTGACAGTTCTGTGATTTTCTTTTTACAGATGTGAACACAGACTCCACTATCTATAAGCAAACATTTAACTGCTTTCTTATTTCACTCATTTTAACTTAAGAATGTAGAATACTTTTTAACTGAAAATGACTGTATTTACTCTGCAATAAAAAGCATGTTCTGGATTTAAAAGCATCAGATTGTACTGATTTGGTGTATTCTCTGCTAGTAATTTTCTTGTTATTCCTTGGCTTACAGTTTATGCTCTGGTTTCAAATGCAGAGCTACAGGCTGGGGTTGGAGTGGCTGGAGAGCTGCTAAACAGAAAGGGACCTAGGGGTGCTGTTTGACAGCTGACTGAACATGAGCCAGCAGTATGCCCAGGTGGCCAAGAAGACCAATGGAATCCTGGCATGCATCAGGAATAGTGTGGCCAGCAGGAGCAGGGAAGTCATTGTGCCCTGTGCTCAGCACTGGCTAGGCCACACCTTGAGTACTGTGTCCAGTCCTGGGCCCCTCAGTTTAAGAAGGACATCGAGACACTTGAATGTGTCCAGAGAAGGGCAACAAGGCTGGTGAGAGGCCTTGAGCACAGCCCTGTGAGGAGAGACTGAGGGAGCTGGGATTGTTTAGCCTGGAGAAGAGGAGGTTCACGGGAGACCTTATTGCTGTCTACAACTACCTGAAAGGAGGTTGTAGCCAGGTGGGGCTTGGTCTCTTCTCCCAGGCAACCAGCACCAGAACAAGAGGACACAGTCTCAAGCTGCACCAGCGGAAGTTTAGGCTCGAGGTGAGGAGAAAGTTCTTCACAGAGAGAGTCCTTAGCCATTGGAATGTGCTGCCCAGGGAGGTGGTGGAGTCACCATCCCTGGAGGTGTTTAAGAGGAGATTGGACATGGCACTTGGTGCCATGGTCTAGTCGTGAGGTCTGTCGAGACAGGTTGGACTTGATGATCCTTGGGGTCTCTTCCAACCTTAGTTAGTTAGCTAGTTATACTGTGATACTTGGTGCTATGGCTTAGTCATGAGGTCTGTGGTGCCAGGTTGGACTTGATGATCTTTGAGGTCTCTTCCAACCTTGGTTATTCTGTGATTTTGTATTTAAAGAAAAGAAGCATCAAATGAGCACAGAAATCAATGGACCTTTTTCACCTATGCTATATCTGACTTTTCAAGGAGCAGTCAAATAGAAAAAAAGACTTTTCACCAATATATAACAGAAAACAGTGCCTTATATTAGTAGGTTCAACAACTTCCGTGCAGATTTACCAATCAGGACTTACAAACATCATAGTGAGTGGCATGATCTTGCACAAAAAAAAGTCAGAGATTCCTTTGCTTTGTTTAGGGTCAAGAGAAGGAAATAATTTCCATGTGACAACATCATAAGCACCTCTAAAAGGTCTTTCCAGTATTTCTGGCTACACATTTCTCTTGGGAGGAACCAAGTGAGATGTCTTATTACCACAACAATTAGACTTGATGAATTGCAGCCATGACAAACCATACTTCAGATTCATGGATTATGAATAATCAGTTGTGACTCATAAGACTGAAGTGTACCTACTAAATGCACCAAATGACTCAGACATTAGAGTAACTCAGTTTCATGTATCCTACTGCTTAATAGTGTCTGCAGCCCCAAAGGAGATTCACAAGTTTCTCTCCATATTTTATACAAAAAGCTTGCAGAAGCCATCATCCCAAGTGGAGACTTACCTAAGCTGGTCTTCTGGGACTTAGACTTTGCTCCTCTTAGAAATTCAGAGTTTCATTCTGCCTGGGCTTGCTTCAAATGCATGGAGAAGTTGCTTAAGTTTGGTTGTCCATTTAGCACAGAAAAATAGAGAACTTCCTGGAGAAGCTCCGTAAGCAGGGTCATCTATTTAGTAAAGAACAACAGTATCACAGTATCACAGTATAACTAAAGTTGGAAGAGACCTCGAGGATCATCAAGTCCAACCTGTCTCCACAGACCCCGTGACTAGACCATGGCACCAAGTGCCACGTCCAATCTCCTCTTGAACACCTCCAGGGATGGTGACTCCACCACCTCCCTGGGCAGCCCATTCCAATGACGAACGACTCGCTCGGTGAAGAACTTTCTCCTCACCTTGAGTCTAAACCTCCCCTGGCGCAGCGTGAGACTCTGTCCCCTTGTTCTGGTGCTGGTTGCCTGGGAGAAGAGACCAACTCCTTCCTGGCTACAACCACCTTTCAGGTAGTCACCCCTGAGCCTCCTTTTCTCCAGGCTAAGAAACCCCAGCTCCCTCAGCCTCTCCTCACAGGGCTGTGCTCCAAACCCCTCCCCAGCTTTGTTGCCCTTCTCTGGACACATTCACGTGTCTCAATATCCTTCTTAAATTGAGGAGTGCAGAACTGGACACAGTACTCAAGGTGCAGCCTAACCAATGCTGAGTACAGGGCAGAATGACTTCCCTACTGCTGCTGGCCACACTGTTCCTAATGCAGGCCAGGATGCCATTGGGTATTTTTCCTGTGCTTTTCCCTCAATTTTTACTACAGAATTTAATTCAACTCTTTTTATGACACATTTTATTTGAGATTCATTGAAAGCACAGTAGGGATTTTGGAGAGATCATATATTTGACATAAATGCATTTAAGCACCTTAAATAGGAAATATTTTGTATTTAGAATATACCTTAACTTTGAAAAGTTAAAATGAGTCATGAAGTCAGGCAGCTGTGAATCTTGAAAGAGGTTCACCCCAAATAAATGTGAGGATACTTCTGAAATGAGGCAATATATATTTGCAAAATATTGCTCTCTACAACTACCTGAAGGGAGGTTGTAGCCAGGTGGGGCTTGGTCTCTTCTCCCAGGCAACCAGGACCAGAACAAGAGGACACAGTCTCAAGCTGTGCCAGGAGAAGTTTAGGCTCAAGGTGAGGAGAAAGTTCTTCAAAGAAAGAGTGATTGGCCATTGGAATGTGCTGCCCAGGGAGATGGTGGAGTTATCATCACTGGAGGTATTTTGGAAGAGACTGGATAGGGTGTTCAGTGCCATGGTTTAGTTGATTAGATGGTGTTGGGTGATAGGTTGGACTTGATGATCTTTAAGGTCTCTTCCAACCTGGTTAATTCAATTCAATTCAATTCAATTCAATTCAATTCAATTCAATTCTATTCTATTCTATTCTATTCTATTCTATTCTATTCTATATTGTGCATACTACTTAGCACTGGCAAATCTCAGCTGGACTATTTTGAGATGCCACACTTTTTAGAAGTCTTCATGCTGAAGAAATATATTTGGAAAGCATGGAAAATAAGGCAGGAAAATGCAAATATTTTGTAAGAAAATGCAAGGTTTGTGGTAATTTAAAAGTCTGTGGTAGGCTTTAGTTGCTTGAGTTTTGACGTCTACAGCTGTTTTAAAGAGCCCATATGTCCTGGTTATCTTCTAGCAGCCGTTTCCAAAGGACAGGCATCTCCTGCAGGCCTGGTGTCATACTTGTTAACTAAGGAAATATTTAGTGCTTTAGAAGGTATGAAATGACACAGATGTCTGTTATTTTGACACCTGAAGATCAAGTTGTTAGCAAAGAAAAAGAGAAAGGCTATAAAAAAAATCTGAAGTAGTTTTCAACCACAAAGATTTCAATAACTAAGGTAACCAAGATTCTCCTATGGAACAAGCTTAGAGTCTTTGCCTCTGGAATTCCATTTAACAGACATTTGCTTCCAACATTATATTATTGGTTGTGGTTTGTGTGGTTTTAACTGCTTTCTTTAAGCAAATACCTTTTAATAGATCAAGGACTCATTCAGTCATTCAGATACCCTGAATCTTATGCAGAACAGAACAGCAACTTCATTGATACATTGCAGGTTTTCTATTCATCTTAACCTGAGATTTCCATCTGGGAATTCATCTCATGTAAGTGACTGATTCAAAGTTATTGAAGTTTAATGTTATTTCATTGCTATCTCATGACAATAAATGTTGAACTTCCAGCAGTTCTGGATTAAAAAAAAAAATGGAGTAAGGAAGAAATATTTCCTCCAAAATTTTCTTCTAAAACTAAATAGGAAACAGGGTGAAATACACACCTGACAACTATCATACATATAAATGCTACCCTGCTGAGGAGAAAACAAGTCACATTTTAGAATAGATACAGCTGATTGTTTAGCAAGAGTAGGATTTAAGTAGTAAGCTTTAAGCCTAAACTTTCCTACATATATGCCCAATCATGCTGAGAGTAGAAGGGAGTCACATAAAGAGAGAGGGTGGGGAAGGGGCAAACAAAACAAAATAAATGGAGCGTCCTGTGGTTTCAGGTAATTGTTTTTCTTATAGTGTTTTTCCTGATTCTTATCAGGAAGCATAGCCCCAAATCTTGCTGCAACAGCTTTTGTTCAGATCATAATTTAGTCTTCATTTCAGATTAATGGCATCTGGGTGCAATATCTCTTCAGGTAAGTTTTCCTGAAATGACTTTTATGGCTGTGGCTTTAGCATTACTTGAAACAGAAATCGTGGTGGAGAGAGTATGAGGTTGCTATAAATTAAGACACAATTAAATTTTCATTTCAATAATTTCACAAAACTGAAACTGCTCCAGTAGTGGAAAGATCTATGATAAACAGAGCTAAGAGGTCAGCAGAAACTCTGCAATGTCTCAATGTTTTCTTCAGTAGAAATGTGGCAGTCTGCACTATCTATGTGTTAAGACGGCGTTGGGGTATATCTGCCTGTGGCAAAATATTGACAGAACTGAATGTCTACTCTCTCCAGAGGACTTCTGTGCAAATGATCACAGTTCTTAGAAAGAGTTTTCTTGATTTTTTTTTTGTCTTGCTGACTTTCTCATAAGGAGTTATCCCACAATCTATAGAAAAATCCTTGTCATTGATGTTTACTGCACGTGCAATAATTCACTGAAACTACCTCAACAATATTATATTTGTGGCACTTAAAGCCATGGTCTAGTTGTCATGAGGTGTTAGGTATTGGGTAATAGGTTGGACTTGATGATCTCTGAGGTCTTGTCCATCCTGCTTGATTCTATGATTCTGTGATTTAACCTTTTAGATACTTCTGTGATTCTATGATATCACTGGTCTGTGTTCTCTGTAGAAGCATTGCCTGAATTATCAACAAGCCAAATATCTACTTGAAAGCAGTAGATATCCATCCTTCAAAAAGGGATTGGATGTGGCACTTGAAGCCATGGTTAGTTGTCATGGGGATGTTAGGAATTAGGTAATAGGTTGGACCTGATGATCTCTGAGGTCTTTTCCAACCTGGTTGATTCTATGATTATAAAGTTTTATGGAATCAAAAGACTGGCTGTTTTCTGGAGCTATACCAATTGACCTGGGGAACAAAAAAAAATATAAAAGAGAGAGGCTATATCTTCCTACAACTTCACATTATTTATGTTCTTACATTGTCACAGCTGCAATCAATATAATCGACCTAGCACCTAAGTTATGGCAACATTAAATGAATGATGATAACGTCTTTTTAATGCATTTAGTTAAAGTTTAAACACTCTTTGTTTTACTGAATATATCTGTCCCCAGTGGTTTAAAGACAACTATTCCTATTATATTAACTATATTAGTCAACCTGCCTAATATGTTAAACTTCCTTTAGTCCTTCCTAGTTAAGAAAGTGTTGATTTGATGAGATTAAATCACAGTATCACAGTATAACTAAGGTTGGAAGAGACCCCAAGGATCGAGTCCAACCTGACAGACATGTGAGAGGTGTTAGTGATTTGTTCATGTTTACCTAAAATAGATTTCTATGGACAAAAATACCATAATGCAAGGCTCCTAAAACTTAGATTATTCTAACCTGTAGAAATATCCTTTTGGTCATTTATAAATATGGATTAAAAGGGAAAAAATAAAAAACAACTATTTTATCTTCAAGAAATAAGTACTTTGACTCAAACCTGCAGCATATTTTAAGTTGTAAATTATATCCAGATCTCACTTCAGGTTAAAGTAATGGAGCACAATTGAATTGCACTGCAATAATTCCTCAGGGGTACTCAGTCATGATTCTTCTAGTAAAAACAGCTAAATGAGATCAAGGATTCAGTTTGACTCACAGTTCAGCTGCTTTGGCTGACTTTGTGCCAAGTTTGGGAAGCGAGGCATATGCAAATGATTCAACTTTACTTCTATACACAAATGTGAAATTCCTTGCAAATTTCTCAGCCAGAACTGAAAATCTCTTGAAATCTAAAAGTACATGAAATAGGTTTGCTTTTCTGAATATAAATGAACTGCACCCATCAATGAGGAGTTTGCCTATTAAGTAGTCACAGCCTAAAAAAAAACCCTAAAGACTAATCAAAATAGGAAAATACAATGAAAAAAAACAATTTCATTTTCCAAGTTGTAAATCCCAAGCTGATAATTCAATTCTTTTACAGTGAACATACACCTGTGACATCACGGAATCACAGAATCAACCAGGCTGGAAAATACCTCAGAGATCATCAAGTCCAACCTATTACCTAATACCTAACACCTCATGATAACTAAACCATGGCACCAAGTGCCACATCCAGTCCTTTTTTGAACGCCTCCAGGGATGGTGACTCCACCACCTCCCTGGGCAGCACATTCCAATGGCCAATTACTCTTTCCAGGAAAAACTTTCTCCTCTCCTCGAGCCTAAACTTCCCCTGGCACAGGTTGAGACTGTGTCCTCTTGTTCTGGTGCTGATTGCCTGGGAGAAGAGACCAACCCCCACCAGTCTACAACTTCCTTTCAGGTGGTTGTAGAGAGCAAGAAGGTCTCCCCTGAGCCTCCTCTTCTCCAGGCTAAACAACCCCAGCTTCCTCAGCCTCTCCTCACAGAGCTGTGCTCCAGACCCCTCCCCAGCTTTGTTGCCCTTCTCTGGATATGTTCAAGTATCTCAATGTCCTTCTTAAATTGAGGAGTGCAGAACTGGACACAGGACTCAAGGTGTGGCCTAACCAGTGCTGAGTACAGGGCACAGTGACTTCCCTGCTCCTGCTGGCCACATTATTCTTGGTGAAGGCTGGGATGCTATTGGCCTTCTAAGCCACGTGGGCACACTACAGGCTCGTGTTCAGCAATGTACTCCAGAATGAATACTTCTTTGACAAGACTAACATACCAACTAGAACTTTTTTAATCCATGCACACTGGGCTCTGGGTTGGTTCAAAATCTTGTTGAGCCTTGTAGATGTTCCATGACCATATTGACAGCAAAATCATCCAGCGTGACAAGCAGGTGACTATCCAATAACTCTGTGAAAGAATATTCCAAAGTCAAGAAACAGAAATAAAACCAAGTATCTGTAGTATGTCTCTTTAGACCTCTGTGCTTCTAAACAGCTCTTTGGAAGTGTCATTTTAAAATAATAATTAATAACAAAATCCCATTCATAGCTCTTTAGTGGATAAAATTGTTAATCTGATTTTTATTGGGTTTTCTTGGTCACTAATGTCTTTAGCTAATGAAATAAAGATGAAGCTCTGAAAATTATTTCCTAAGTCAAGCCATAATATTTTCTGAATTATTCAACTGAGTGAGAAATAATAGGCATCTGAGTGCTGAATGACTTTATATGTATATATGATGACAGGACAACCTGATGAGGTTCAACAAGACCAAATGCAAGGTCCTGCATCTGGGTCAGGGCAATCCCAAGCACCGATATAGGCTGGGCAGGGACTGGCTGAGAGTAGCCCTGAGGAAAAGGACCTGGGGGGTGCCGGTGGATGAGAAGCTAAACATGAGCTAGCACTGTGCACTTGCAGCCCAGAAGGCTAATCGCATCCTGGGCTGCATCAAGAGAAGCACAGCCAGCAGGTCAAGGGAGGTGATTCTCCCGCTCTGCTCCGCTCTGGTGAGACCCCACCTGGAGTGCTGTGTCCAGTTCTGGAGTCCCTAGTACAGGAAGCATCTGAAGGTGCTGGAGCTGTGCAGAGAAGGGCCACGAGGATGAGCATGTATCTGGAGCTCCTCTCCTATGAGGACAGACTGAGGGAGTTGGGGCCATTCAGTCTGGAGAAGAGAAGGCTCTGAGGAGGCCTAATTGTGGCCTTCCAGTATCTGAAGAGGGCTACAAGAAAGCTGGGGAGAGACGTTTAAGGGGGTCAGGGAGTGATAGGACTAGGGGGAATGGAACAAAACTAGAAATGGATAGATTCAGATTGGATGTTAGGAAGAAATTCTTCCCCCTGAGGGTGCTGAGACACAGGAACAAGTTGCCCAGGGCAGCGGTAGAAGCCTCTTCCCTGGAGGTTTTGAAGGCCAGGCTGAATGTGGCTCTGAGCAGCCTGATCTAGTGTGAGGTGTCCCTGCTTGTGGCAGTGGGGCTGGAACTAGATGATCCTTGAGGTCCCTTCCAGCCCTAACAATTCTATGATTCTAAGATACATTACTTACCACTTTGGAGTACCCTCATTTTTTTCAGTTCAGTGGCTGTTGCTTTACTTCAGACTACTATGAGTACTATTAACAGTTTTTAAACAGCAGTCATTAAGTAATGTGGGTTTTGTGGTAACAATAATCCAGAAAAATTTACTCATGCTATGCTTCACAACCTATTGCTGCAAACCTCTGGGCAACTCATTACCACTTCCCTGAACGAAAGCAGAATCCCCAACTAACAGCCTGTGTTTTTCAGGCTCCAACATTCCTGAAAGTAGTTATCCACAGGCTGCTACTCAGAGGAATTATTCTTTTAAAACTATATCTTAAGGGGAATAAAACATTGGGTCTTTGTACTGATAATTTCTGTCTGCAACTTGAAAGTGTTTATCCTCCATATTCAGTAAAATTCTAACTTCTTTATTCCAGATGGCCAGTTTTAGAACTTAAAGCTTAAAACAGGTTTTGTTGCCATATTAATTAAGCATAGGGAGGTGGTCTTTAAAAGGGCATATTGGTTTTTTTCCCCCTAAACTACAATTCTAAGCCCTATGTAGAGTGATTTTAAATAAATAAATAAAAAGCCAGCAAAATTGTTTCCATTGCAATCAGTGAGTTTTTGAACCAGGGCCACTTATGCAAATGAAACAAAACTGAGTGAGCCATTTGCAATGCATAATTTAGCTAAAAATGTTAACCTCTCCTTCTGTTCAAGGCTTATCCACAAACAGATCACACATTCCTTGAATTTATTTCTATTTAGACATGCTTTCTGGGAAAGAAATAATTACTCCAGCGGGTTTATAATCACAATTATTCATGAGTATATGGTAACATTTATTTATAGTTGTGTCTGGTAGTAAGTGCAGATTTATTTATTATTTCAATTTCTAATTAAAATTGTGAAGTTTAAAATATTTGCAGCTACAATTCTGTAACATTTTCCTTTAAAGAGACAGGAGGACTCAGTTGTCTTGCCCTTAAGAACGTTAATATTTTGCCGGTAGTTGCTCTGTCTGATAGTGTCAGATCTCCAGAAAAGTGATTTTTCCAACTGCTTTTGCTTTAAGCCTTCTCATTGGAACACATCTAATTCTGTTTAAAATGGGCTACAGAATCACAGAATTAACCAGGTTGAAAAAGACCTTTGAGATCATCAAGTCCAACCGAGCACCCAACACCATCTAATCAATTAAACCATGGCACCAAGTGCCTCATCCAGGCTGATTTTAAACACTTCCAACACCTCCCTGGGCAGCACATTCCAATGGCAAATCTCTCCTTCTGGGAAGAACTTGTTCCTCACTTCCAGCCTAAACCTCCCCTGGCACAGCCTGAGACTGTGTCTTCTTGTTCTGTCACAGGTTGCCTGGGAGAAGTGACCAACCCCCACCTGGCTGCAACCTCCCTTCAGGTAGTTGTAGACAGCAAGAAGGTCTCCCCTGAGCCTCCTCTTCTCCAGGCTAAACACCCCCAGCTCCTTCAGACTCTCCTCACAGGGCTGTGCTCCAAACCCCTCCCCAGCTTTGTTGCCCTTCTCTGGACACCTTCCAGCATCTCAACATCTTTCTTAAACTGAGGAGCCCAGAACTGGGCACAGGACTCAAGGATTGGCCTAACCAGTGGTGAGGACAGGGGCAGTCTATCTAGCTTGCTTTTATGCGAGGTCACAAAGACAGAGGTGCGAACACATTGGTGTCTGTGGGCCCTTTGTATGCAGAGAAAAACTTGATGACTATGCCTAGACCTCAGTGGGAGCCCTGTGGCCATGTCAGCACACTGTAAATGTCAATATCATAAAGCCCATCTCAAAGCTTTGATTTCTAACAGGCCTGGCAGCATAGCAGCGCAGCCTCCTGTTGTGTGGCTCATAAGACCCGGGGAGCTTGCATCTGTTCATGTCACAAAGAAAGCGGAGCTCCTCTGCAAAAAAGGTGCCAGATACACTTTCTAGAAGCTCAGCTTCTAACTCAGGAGACTATATTGTTGGGATAACAAGGTAGGGAGGCACTGTGTTTTCAGTTTTCTTCCATAAAAATACGAAGTGGGAAGTGCAATTTGGTGGGCAAGACTTTGGCTTACAAGGAGAGCGATACTTTCCTATCATTATAATAGATCCAGAAGACAGAGAAACAATTATTCTTAGTAAATTGTAAACATATTGTGCCCTAGAATGCTCTTAATTAACTAATACCAGCTGATTTTGAACAAGCAATATCTTAAACATGAGCATTTAACTGCAAGGAAGAAATGTAGATATTCTAATATGCTTATTGGCATGAAGATTGTAGTGCTAATAAAGCTAATGGCTTATAAAAAAACACCAAACAAAACAGAATAATAGAAACACCAATTACAGCAAGCTAATTATGGAGACTGTTCTCAACATAATTAACTAAATAACCTAAGACATTGATTGGCTATTAACCATAAGCAAGTTTTAAATGGGAAAAGCTGGAACTACCTTACAAGCACCAATTTTACATTTAGTTCCTACAAGGGCAGAATAATTCTGCTGCAGCTTACTCAGCATCCTGTTTCCCAGCTGGTATTCCTTTGAGTTCCTGTCTCTATCATACCAACAAGGCTTAAATTAGTGAAGATGTGAATATGCTAAATTGAAAAAGATCCCAGATGAAACTTATTTTATATTTGTTCAATTAAACCTTCGAGACTTACTGCATTGGATTAAAATATATATGTATTTTTTAGCCTACAAAATGTATTCCGTGTTCCTCTCAAATGAATTTAACCACCTCATTGAGGCCAACACCAGCCATTTCCAAAATGACTTTATTTTTTTAGTAATTGATTAGTTTACACAAAGAAGCTTGTTTTCTCTGTGCCCAAAGTAAGAACAAGAAAGTTTCTTATTTAATACCACACCCTTTATCACCAAAGGGACAAAAATTTTGTCTTGCTTTTACTTCTGAACTACTGCAAAGAGTCTAATAGCATGTGCCCCAAAATGCCACAACACATCAAGATTTTGATCTTTCCTTCCAGTTTACCATAGTTTTATGTATTCATAGAATTTTTAGGGTTGGATGGGACCTCAAGAATCATCCTAGTTCCAACCCCACTGCCATGGGCAGGGACACCTCACACTACAGCAGGTTGCTCACAGCCACATTCAGCCTGGCCTTCAAAACCTCCAGGGATGAGGCTTCCACCACCTCCCTGGGCAACCTGTGCCAGTGTCTCACCATCCTCATGGAGAAGAATTTCTTCCTAACATCTAATCTGAATCTACCCATTTCTAGTTTTGTTCCATTCTCCCTAGTCCTATCACTCCCTGACACCCTAAGAAGTCCCTCTCCAGCTTTCTTGTAGCCCCCTTCAGATATTGGAAGGCCACAATTAGGTCTCCTTGGAGCCTTCTCTTCTCCAGACTGAATAGCTCCAACTCCCTCAGTCTGTCCTCATAGGAGAGGTGCTCCAGCTCTCTGCTCATCCTCATGGCCCTTCTCTGGACAAGCTCCAGCATGTTCTGATTCTTCCTGTAATAGGGAGTATAGAAATAATACTATATCTGACACTTTTGTTAATATTCTTACATGTGTATTTATTCAGCCTCTCTTCCTGCAAAGGAATAATCCTTCTACTTGGGAATGCACTGAGAAGAATTTTCTAGCTCTAGGAAATTAATGGGGACCTACTTGGTGAGCCACAGCTGTGCTTTCTCTTCAAATGTTTGTGTGAGATGTCAGAGAATCTACTTTAACTCCACTGGAAATCATTCTTGCTCAGTTGACTCATGGATTCAGGACTGCAGAATGTAGACAGAATAGGAATTAAAAGCAAGGGGGAGCAGGAAGGTGTCCTGTGCATGAAAAGCTTTCAGGGAAAACTTCAGTTTGACCTGAGGACTGAATATGAAATTAATTTGGATCTTTGTATATTAAGGCAAATTTAGAAGATTATTTATGTTGGGCATGAGGAACTGAACAACCTAATTCAGTTCCTGTGGTAAAATTGGTAAGAATTGGCTGCATCCTGTATTAACTTACTGATTTGATTGCTGAATATATTAATTCAATGGTTTGTGATTTAATTGAGTCCTACAGATGAGCTTGATCTTCTGATTATAATATCAAATTCCTTGGATTAATAGTTGATGGTGCTCTGGATTTGTGGTGACTGACTTGGGGTTTTGTTTGTTTGTTTGATGTTTCTTTTATAAGCCCTACAAAGATATATAAAAGCAGATTAAATAAGAACTCAGTAACTTCAACTGGCAGTCTTAAAAGGTTATGTAAGTACAGCTTTTTGCCCAATTAAGTAATTTATTCTCTCTATGAAACTCACAAACTGAGTCCCAAGCAGAAAGAATAGGGTGAAAAGGCTTTGACATCTCATCTGCTGAGTCTAGGCTGCGTATTTCCTTGAACCCACTGGAAGATACTACTTCCAATTCCTGAGTAAACTAGTGAATTTTGAAATCAAAATAGCCTATACACTATGAACTTGAGTATGGTCATCATGAAAGTCATGAAAACCAAGATTTTAACAAGCATATCCAGCAGGTGATTCTCCCCCTCTATTCCACTCTGGTCAGACCCCACCTGGAGTACTGCTTCCAGTTCTGGAGCCCCTAGTACAGGAAGGACCTGGAGGTGCTGGAAGGTGTCCAGAGAAGGGCCACAAAGATGGGCAGAGGGCTGGAGCTGCTCTCCTATGAGGACAGACTGAGGGAGTTGGGGCTGTTCAATCTGGAGAAAGCTCCAAGGAGACCTAATTGTGGCCTTCCAGTATCTGAAGGGGGCATACAAGAAAGCTGGAGAGGGACTTTTTAGGGTGTCAGATAATCATAGGACTAGGGGGAATGGAATAAAACTAAAAGTGGGTAGATTCATATTGGAAGTTAGGAAGAAGTTCTTCCCCATCAGGGTGGTGAGACACTGGCACAGGTTGCCCAGGGAGGTGGTGGAAGCCTCATCCCTGGAGGTGTTTGCAGCCAGGCTGGATGTGGCTGTGAGCAACCTGCTCTAGCGTGAGGTGTCCCTGCCCACAGCCGGGAGGTTGGAACTAGATGATCCTTGAGGTCCCTTCCAACCCTAACAATTCTATGATTCCAAGTTCAAATAGAAACCCCAGTATTTTTAAATAGCAGTACACTGTAAACACAGCAACATCATGAACATGGGAGAAATAATCTATAAATGAGAGTCAATATTTTTTAACTTAACTGAACTGCTGCAGCAGGTATGAAAATAATGTAAAAAGGAGACCAAAAAACTTCTGCAAGTTTCCTGCTCCCCTCTGATCGAAAGCTTTATTAATATTCAAACAAGTTACAACTTTACCTTCAGGTTGTTCCAGAAAGATTTCTTTCTTTCCTTTTTTTTTTTCCTTTTTTTTTTTTTTTTTCTCCACAGTATTAAACCTTTTATGCCAGTAAGAAATGTCAGAACTTAAAACCACAGTTGAAATCTTCAGGCTCGAATTGTCTCTTTATTCTTTTGTGCAGAGACTGAATGCGAGCGTCCATACTTTCAGTCAGCAGTGTTGACATAGCTGACATATAAATGAGACAACTTACAGCTGAGGTTCTGTGTGCTCTTGACAAGTTATAATGGAATTGTTTGCAAAGTTTTATTGAAATCTCTGCTTCCATTTATCTCTGTTAGCACAGCTACAGAAATCTGTGATATAATATTCCTGTATAAATTAAACTGACTGTAACAGAATTAGGCAAGAAGAGGAAGAGAGTAGCATGCTCAAGGCCTGCAGCTAGTGATGTCCCCCAGAGGTCAATACTGGCTCCAGTCTTGTCCAGCATCTTCATCAACAACCTGGATGAAGGGGCAGAGTGTGCTCTCAGAAAGTTTCCTGTGTAAGGGCAGCAAAAACAGCTGAAAGGGAGAAAAAATAAAATATTGGAGAGTGTACACAAGTTATTTTGAGAAAAGGCAAATAAAATGTTTCTGCTCATTTGAAGAATACTGTTGATGAATATCATATAACAGGATCAGAAGAGTCAGAGAATATGTGTGTTGGGAGAGACCTTCAAAGGTCATCCAGTCCAACCCCTGCAGTGACCAGGTACACAGAATAGAATCACAGAAACATTCAGGTTGGAAAAGTCCCTCAGGATCACCAAGTCCAACCCAGAACCTCACTCTACAAAGATCACCCCTAAACCATATCCCCAGGCACCACATCCACACCACCTTTAAACACCTCCAGGGCTGGTGACTCCACCACCTTCCTGGGCACCACATTCCAATGTCTGACCACTCTTGCTGTGAAAGAGTGAACACATCTTGAACTAGATCAGGTTTCTCAGAGCCCTGTCCAATCTGACCCTCAGTGTTTCAGGGATGGGTCATCTACCACATCTCTGGGCATCCTGTGCCAGTGTCTCACCACTCTTGTGCTGAAAAGTGCCTTCCTTATATCTCTATCTCCATTTTTCAGTTTAAAACCATCACTATTGCAACAGGCCCCACTAAAAATTCTGTCCCCATCTTTCTTACAGGGCCCTTTAAGTACTGAAAGCCTGCAACAAAGCCTCCCCAGAGCCTTCTCTTCTCCAGGCTGAACAGCCTGAACAGGATGCAAATCTTGAGTCACTTGTGGGATTCCATATGCTGACCTTGTAGAGCTGTGCAGCTGGGAGGGGCTCTGGAGAAAGCAAAGATTTCAAACAAAAGAGAGCCTGGGCTTGCTTTCATTACTGCTGTGTGGGTTTCTTTCATTTTGAGTGCATGGACTTCATTCCTGCTGGATCTCTCTAGTAAGTGAGCTGATGGATATTGCGTTGGTGTGGCAGAAGGTCCTGCTCCTGCCAAGAGCCTTACCTTGTTCCCTGCAGTGGCTGGGATCTCTGCCAGGTGCCTGCTGCCTTTGAGGAGGGATGGGGGTGGTGGAAAAATGTGCCTGTGTTGTAGGAAGATCTGAATCCCACTGTGCCAAGCCCAACAAGAGTGAATCCCATCAGTTCAGCAAGCTACAGTGAGCTGTGAAGGGGATGAAGTGCTGCAATATTTATGTACCTGCCTTTCGTGATGATGCAAACTGATACAGGCAATGAGAATATTCAAAATGTACCAGTATTAAACGAAGTTCTTCATAAACTTTGAAGTTTAAGACACCTATGGGTAAAGAATGCACTGCAGCAGTAAACTGAATATACTTTTCAAGAGAGAACAGCCTAAATCAGTCAGCTTTTCATAACCCATTATTATTT
Source organism: Dryobates pubescens (assembly GCF_014839835.1). NCBI lineage: Eukaryota > Metazoa > Chordata > Aves > Piciformes > Picidae > Dryobates > Dryobates pubescens. The sequence goes on along the minus strand of NC_071616.1, from coordinate 42,566,950 downwards.
GCTGTCCATTTCCTTACACCACCTCCTCCCCACACTGGAATCTCTGCACTCCTGAAGAAAACAACTCATACCCTGACTCCAAAAATCAAATTATTTAATTACCTGAAATTTGCTCATTTTAAATCCATTTAATGTTTAAATGGGTTAATTATTATTATTATTTTCCAGAAAACTGAGTTCTGTCTGCTTACATGAACATCATAGATATCATAGAGTCATAAAAGTTGGAAAAGACCTTTAAGATCAGCAAGTCCAACCATAACCCAACTACCTTTACCACTAAATTATATCCTGAAGTGCCACATCTACACATTTCTTGAACATCTGCAGGGATGGCTCCTCCACCACCTCCCTGGATAGCTTGTTCCAATGTCTGTCCACTCTCTCAGTAAAGAAATTATTCCTAATGTCTAATGTAAACCTCCCTGGGCACAACTTAAGCCCACTTCATCCAGTGGTGTGGGATAACCTCCCTGGAGGTTTTTAAGGCCTGGCTGGATGTGTCTCCAACCCAACCTGATCTAGTGTGAGGTGTCCCTGCCCATGGCAGTGAGGTTGGAGCTGGATGATCCTTGAGGCCCCTTCCAACCCTAACAATTCTGTGATTCTATGATATTCATCACAAAATGTCATAGTGTGGGTAAGACCTTACCTAAATGGCAAGAAGATGAGCAAAAGATGATCATCATTTCAGGAAAAACAAACAAACAAACAAACAATTTCTCAAGATGAAGGTTTAAAGGATCTATTTTACTCCGATAAAGGCAAACTAGATTAATAATATCTAAGTTGAAGAAAATTAAACTGGGGTTATTTTAAGGAAAAGTCAAAGAGTCTGAAAGCTCTAATAACAATGTTTAGTGTTAACTGAACAACTTGCTAAACATTTGACTGTTTTGTAATCAGAGTATTACAGAACCATCTAATCGTTTCACTTGGAAAAGGCCTCCAAGATCAGCCAGTCCAACCATCAACCCAACACCTCCATGGCCATTAAGCCACATCCTCAAGTGCCATGGCCACACCTTTATTGAGCACCTCCAGGGATGAGGACTCCACCACCTCCCCAGGCAGCCTTCTCCAATGCCTGACCACGTCTGCAGCAACAAACTCTTTCCTAATCTCCAACCTAAAATGCTCCCAGCACAACTCCAGGCCACCTCTCTTCTATCACCTGATACTAGAGAGAAGAGACCAACCCCTACCCCACCCCAGCCTCCCCCCAGGGAGCTGCAGGGAGCAATGAGATCTCCCCTCAGCCTCCCCCACTCCAGGCCAAACAATCCCTGTTCCCCCAGCTGTCCCCCACCAGCCCTGCTGCCCTTCTCTGGACACACCCAAACAACTCACATCCTTCTTGGATATTGAAGGGCCCCAAACTGAACCAAATACTCAAGGTGCAGCCTTGAAATGTGCTTTATTTTATGAAGTATTGATGGGTTTGTTCTTTTTTGCATGCAGGCAAAAAAAAAACACCACCATGAACTGCAGTTATGTATTATGAAAGATCTATGGAAAATAAAGTTGTTTTAAAATCCCCTCCTTTCACCACCACCACCTCCCCTTTCCCACTAAATCTGCATCTTTTCCACCCCACTATTTCCCCCCCATCAAATCCCATAGCACCTGGGCTCTGTTGGAGTCTCCTTCCACCTCAGGTGTGGCCACTTGGCCCTCCCCACCCACTCCCCTTTTTAATCCCCCACAGGAAAGGGAGAAGCCCTAAGCTGAGCCCATCTGGGCTGAGGGATCCTCCTCTCATTGCTGGTGAGTGCCCATGGTGCACACTGGGTGATGGTGGTGGTGACAACAAAGGCCGGGGGGCCTGGTGGCCCCCCGGTTAGGTAGGAAGAGTTTTTGATTGCACCTCCACTATTGTTCATGGGTGCTGGCTGGGCCTCCTTGCTGGGGCTGAGCTCCTCTGTGTGGTATTTTGGCTGGTTGAGGGTCTTGCCCTGGCTTTGGGATGGGTGCAAAAATGGTGGTGATGGAGCAGGAGCTGTTTAGGTGGGGTGGAGGAGCTGCTTTGGGAGGATGAAGTGGGGGTCATGGTGGAGGAGCAGAAGCTGCTTTGGGAAGATAAATCATAGCATCATAGAAACATTCAGGTTGGAAAAGACCCTCAGGATCACTGAGTCCAACCATTAATCCTACTCTGCAAAGTTCACCCCTAAACCATATACAAAATCACAAATAATACAGAATAAGGAATACAAACCCACAGATTTATATTTCATTGTCCAATTTTCAAACTGTTCACCACTACTGCTTTTGGATTAAGTTGAGGTTAATGAAAGGTATGTGCCAAGTTCTAAACCCTCTGGTCCTTTGTGGCTGGCCAACTGCATGCTTAATATTTTTCCCTTAAGCAGTTAATAATTCTGTTTCTATCCAGCCTTGCCTCACAAGGTTATGCTTCATGACAAATGCTCCTGTGTAAGTAAAAACACAGCACTTTCAACAGAGGATGATAAAGCACTGAAGAGGAAAAAAAGAAAGAGGGAGATGTATGTCTTTTAAGTAACAGTTCTAAATTCAGGGCTGCTCATCCGCGTTTCGGTGAGAGGCTTCCATGGGATGAGGAAGAGTTTTGTTGGGGGTTTTTAGTTTGTTTTTTTTTTTTTTTTAAACTCAATTAGCATTTAAAATTATTTTTTAGAATTAATTTTGTTCAAATGAAAGCTAAAGGAAAATGAATAGAGTAAACCAGGCTGGAAGAGATCTTCAAGATCATCGTGTCCAACCTATCATTCAACACCATCTAATCAACTATACCATGGCACCAAGCACTCCATCCAGTCTCCTCCTAAACACCTCCAGTAATGGCAACTCCACCACCTCCCCAGGCAGCACATTCCAATGGGCAATCACTCTCTCTATGAAGAATTTCTTCCTAACATGCAGCCTAAACCTCCCCTGGCACAGCTTGAGACTGTGCCCTCTTGTTCTGGTGCTGGTTGGCTGGGAGAAGAGACCAGCCCCTGCCAGTCTACAACTTCCCTTCAGGTAGTTGTAGACAGCGATAAAGTGTCCCCTGAGCCTCCTCCAGGCTAAGCAACCCCAGCTCCCTCAGCCTCTCCTCACAATGCTGTGCTCCAAACCCCTCCCCAGCTTTTTTGCCCTTCTCCGGACACCTTCCAGCAACTCAACATCTTTCCTAAACTGAGGGGCCCAGAACAGGACACAGTATGCAGAAGCCTGAAAGAAAAGCAAACATATTGGGAAATATTTGTAAACCTAAAAGGAATAACAACAAAAACATGGTGAAAATACATTTCATCACTTCTCAGCACTCATTCAGGCCCACATTCAATGTTGGCTCCATCACTGATGACACAAAGACGGTAAGCACATATGTTTATCATTTTATCTCACTTTTGTCAGGCACAGCAAAAAAAATAATGGATTTCTCATCTCTGTGCTTTGCTTTCCACAACAGCTACTACTAGATTGGCATGAAATCACTACCAAAACCCCCTCACTCCCTGTACAGACCTGTCAGGTGCAGAAATAATCATGGTTACTGGAAACTCTTTTCAATCAAAGAGACTTTTCCTACAGCCTTTGGCCAGGCCAAGTTTGCACCTTCTGCATTAAGTCAAATAGAGAGCCGTTAGCTGTTGAAACGGGCTGTCCAGGGATGTGGTGGAGTCACCATCCCTGGAGGTGTTCAAAAGGGGATTGGATGTGGCACTTGGTGCCATGGTTTACTCATGAGGTCTGTGGTGATAGGTTGGACTTGATCTTTTAGGTCTCTTCCAACCTTGGTGATTCTGTGATTCATGAAAACTCTTTAACTCTTCCACTTGCTTTTGTGATACTGTAGCGGTGTGATGGTTTAGCCTAACTGCACCAACAAAAGGCACAGCTGAACTCAGCTGGAGCAGCCAAATGAAGTTGTATTTTACAAGCAACAATGAAATGCAATGAATATATACAAAATATACAGTGTTTATCATTTTATACAAGAACTCACAGGAAAGAAAGCAACTCAGAAATCCTCCTCCTCCTCGGGTTCCCCCCAACCTCTCTCTCTCTCTTCCTCTCCCCTTTCCCTCTAGTTAATTAGAAGAAAAGAGAGGAGTATGAAAAAGGATGTTAGGGGAGTTTCAGTTAGTTCAAAGCTTTGTTAAGAAGTTAGCTGCTTATCTTATCAGTTTCTGTCCAGGGTCAGCATGCATGCCAAGAGAAAGACAGAAGCCAGGGTGAGAACAGAAAGTAAGATCGTCAAACTACATCCCACTTATCTACCAATGAAACTTATTTAGAATTATCTTCCTTTTGTTTTCCTTTTTACACCCAAACATTCAGCTAGAGGATTCTGCAGCTAGCCTTTCTTAAAGGCACAGCCTAAACTGTCACAGATACTGAGAAGACCCAAAATATGCAGGGCAGGGGTCTAGCTCCCTTCGTTAGAAAGCACCTGCCTGTGTTTAATTTCACCAAATGCCAGGTACACATGGATTTGCTTTTAACTTGTTTTGTTGGCTGTTGCTTTTGCTTCTTCAGACTGCTGCTGTCTCCTGTTGTGCTAAGCTTTTTTTTTTCCCCCAGAATATACTTCCTAGTGAATGACTTAAGTATTTGAATATCAGCTTGACATGAGGTTTGTAATTTTAAGACATGCTTTCCTCTAATATTTATAAGTGTGTTCATCAAGACAGCAGTGCTCAATTGCAGAGGATCACTCATTATTATGCTCACCAACTAAAGGCTGAAGAAATGCATAAAAGATTTATCCTGGGGCTGATACATCCAGATGAGAGTCTATAGAAACAAAAAGTCTCCTGCTGTGAGACACAGAGCAAAGGCAACTTAGACACTGTGCATGATTTGAAATGCCTTGCTGTGCTGGTTGTCCACCCAGCTTGCCAGAGGTTTTCTTTTTGAGTGGATGTGCTGTTATTGGATGCATTTCCCACATTCAGAGATGATGTAGAGGCAGGAGGGGGAAGAAATCCTTCAATTTAATTTAAATGAATACAATTTCTCATGCCACTTTGCTCCAACTTACTACTCTGGTCTATCTCAGACTGCAGCAGAGTACACTTTCTACCTACTCCTTCCTCTCAGATATGAATGCATTTATGAGACTATCTGTGTGCAGTTCTGGGGTCCTCACTTCAAGAAAGTTATTGAAGTGTTGGTGCAGGTCTGGAGGAGAGGGACAAGACTGGTGAAGGGACTGGAGGGAAAGTCTTCTGAGGAGAGGCTGAGGGAGCTGGGGTTGTTTAGCCTAGAGAACAGAAGACATGAGGAGGACCTTATCAATCTCTACAACTACCTGAAGGGAAGTTCTTGTAAGCTGAGGGTCAGGCTCTTCTCCCAGGCAACTGGGAGACAATATGAAAGGGCATGGCCAAAACCTGTGCCAGGGAAGGTTTAGGTTAGATGTTAGGAAGCCTTTCCTCATGGAAAGGGGAATTAAATACTGGAATGGACTACCCAGGGAGGTGGTGGATTCACCATCCCTGGAGGCCTTTAAGGAAAGATTGGATGTGGCACTTAGTGACATAGTCTGGTCCATGGGGTGGTGTTAGCCATTGGCTGGTATTGGTGATCTCATGGGTTTATTCCAGCCTCAACAATTCTGTGATCTTTGTGTTTTGCTCAGTGCCAGTATCAAATAGTTACTAACAGATAGCAGATCCTTATTTCTCCTTCACACAATGTCAGATGTTGGAAAGGACCCAAAGAGATCATCAAGTCCACCCTGCCTGCCAGAGCAGTATCATACAATCCAGCTCAGGTCACACAGGAATGCATCCAGACAGGCCTTGAAAGTCTCCAGAGAAGGACACTCCAGCACCTCCCTGGGCAGCACATTCCAATGGCCAATCTCTCTTTCTATGAAGAACTTCTTCCTAACGTCCAGCCCAAACCTCCCCTGGCACAGCTTGAGACTGTGTCCTCTTATGTCACAGGTTGCCTGGGAGAAGAGACCAACCCCCACCTGGCTACAACCTCCCTTCAGGTAGTTGAAGAGAACAATAAGCTCTCCCCTGAGTCTCCTCTTCTCCAGGCTAAGCAACCCCAGCTCTCTCAGCCTCTTCCCACAGTGCTGTGCTCCAAACATCAATGCTGCAATTCTAAAGGTGATACGTGAGCGTTGTCTAGCCTGTGCATCACTGTAAGATATACAACTCCTATTTCAGCTCCCTCCAGACATCTGTTATCATGGTGGAACATGTTGATCAGTAACAGTGGGTTGAATACTTTTTTTTTTCCTACTTGCTTTGGCAGAAATAATATTTTATTTTTCACTCCCTGTACTCTTTTTGTTTAAATCCAGGTAGAGTTCTCAAAGGCTGTGCTACAACACAATAATTCTTTGTACTTAAAGATAGCTTACAAATTGTCTTGCTAGTATACATGCCTAATTATATTAGAAATTTGCTTTTAAGTGTAATACTTGTTAATAAATTTAAATGCAAGCTTTAATAGGCTTGCCATTCAAAAGCAAATTAAGTTTGCATGAAGACTGTCTCTGTGGCAGCTGGGCATTAATAACAAGCCAAAAAAGCTACTTTGAGCAAAGTTATCCTAGGGGTTTTTTTTCTATATCTGAAATAGAGCTCATGTCCAGCATGTTTCTGAAGCTATTATCCTCAGAGTTATTTAGAATGTAGGCTGCTGAATTTGTGACTCATTCTTCAGCAAATCGTTACTTAAACCTTAGTCTTCCACATTCCCAACAGCAATATTGAATAGTTTTGGTTTTTTTTCTCCCCTGCTCTTTTCTGCAGGATTTCAGCTAACTAATGGAAATGCAGCACAGCATCATCCTCAACTTTGGCAATCCAGTAGGGAATCTAGTCTGCTTGAGCAGAGATTTATCTGTTATATGCTGTGGTTCCTATTACCTTGTTTTCATTGGCATTAGACAAAAGGTGCTCCTGGGTAAACCTAATTCAAGCAATTAAAAATTGAATTTTTGCAAGTGTTCTGTTTCAGTTTGCATTCACCAACACAAGCTATTGTGCTAGAAAGATCACTTTCTTCTCCAAAATCTTTGGCTAGACCACCACCACATTTGTTAACAGTGGAAGACTAATTTTAAAAAGGGGTGAGGGAATGCTTTAAATTTTGCAGGACAGTTTGGATTGTTGCCTGAAGCATTATCATTTGAATGAAAAATGAGTAACACATTTACTGGAGCATGTCTCCTATGAGGACAGACTGAAGGAGTTGGGTCTGTTCAGCCTGGAGAAGAGAAAGCTCTGGGGAGACCTAATAGCAGCCTACAGGAAAGTTGGAGAGAAACTCTTTATAAGGGCACGTGGTGATAGGACATGGGGCAATGGTTTTAAACTAGAGAAGAGTAGATTTAGTTTGGATATTAGGAGGTAGTTCTTTACTATGAAGGTGGGGAGACAATGCAAGAGGTTACCCAGAGAGGTTTTGGACACCTCATGCCTTGAAGTGTTTAAGACCAGGCTGGATGAGAATCCGAGGAAACCTTGTCTAGTAGGAGGTAGCCTTCCTATGGCAGGGAGGTTGGAACTAGATGATCTTTAAGGTCCCTTCCAACTCAAGGCATTCTATGGTTCTATGATATTTATCAGGGTAAAAAACCCAAACAAAACAAACCAGGCTGGTTGAGAGTCTGAGAAACCAGTGGCTGCAGCCAGGGGCTGCAGGCTGGCCTAACTTGCACAGGTAATGTGATAAATGGGGGGGCATCAGGATCTGCTTGCTCATCACTATCCTGATGCTGAGCTGTGTAGGAGCTCATGTGAGCCACTGCCACATCAGCAGTGAAATGCAAAAGCCAAGAACTGAGTGGCAGAGAAGCTGCTCTCTACAACTTAGGAGGATGCTGATGGTTGTAAGAGATCTCCAGCCATGTTGTTTGCTGTGGTGGATGCTTTGTTTTGCTTGCTTCTTCCAAAGCCCTCAAGTTTCATAGAGTGGACAATAAGAAACAGATACTGAGGGATGTTGCTGCTGGGACACCATCCCTGGAGGTGTTCAAGAGGGGATTGGATGTGGCACTTGAAGCCATGGTTTAGTTAGTCAGGAGGTGTTGGGTGACAGGTTGGACTTGATGATCTCTGAGGTCTTTTCCAACCTTATTGATTCTATGACAGTATCTTTCCTATATCAAGGGGGTTGGAACTAGATGATCTTTAAGGTCTCTTCCAACTCAAGATGTGCCATGGTTGTATGATATTTATCAGAGTAAAAACCAAACAAGCCAAAAACCAACAAAACAAACAAGCAAACCCACCCCAACGACAACACAAAACCCCAACCCGCGCCTGCTATTTCAGCTCTCCTTTTGAGTATAATACTTTCATTTCCCATTAACCATAACAATGCCATCAGACTTTTTTTTTTTTCAATTGGATGAAGTGTTCCTCTAACAGAAAAAGCTAGATCTGGAGAAAATTAGTCCCATGAGAAGTGCTAGCAGATTAGAAGTGTCTGAGAGAACTAATACATCAACTGATTCAGTACTGCAGAGGGAGTGTCTGATTGGCATACAACATTGAGAGACACTTTTTTCAGCATTTTATCCTCCTCCTATTATGTTAACATTTTCTTGTCTCCAGAAAATAGCTCAACAGCCCTGCACAGACAAAATAGAAAACCAACACGTACCAGAATTCCTTAAACTAGGATGGAATAAACCAGGTTGGAAAATACCTCAGAGATCATCAAGTCCAACCTATTGCCTAATACCTAACACCTCCTGACAACTAAACCATGGCTCCAAGTGCCACATCCAATCCTTTTTTGAAGGATGGATATCTACTGCTTTCAAGTAGATATTTGGCTTGTCAAGCAGACCCAGGGAAGAGCAAGAAAGTTTCTATGACTTCATCTGTAAAACTGTGAGTCAATATTGAGGAGAAGAGGTGCTTTACTGATTTTGTTCCTTGTTCTCAACCTTCAGAAAGTCATTTCTCTTTCTTGGCTGTAGTCACATGCCTGTCCTGAGAGAGCACAGGTTTTACAGCCACTGGAGTTGGATGGCTTTTCTGTGATAGGGTGACCACATGCTGAATTTTTTGTGGAGAAGCTCTTAACAGAAACAAGCAAATGACTTTATTATTTCAGCTGTGACAACTATCAAAAACTAGCATGACAGTGTAAAAGGCCAGGCCAGACACTTGGGAAGCAGAAAGATATCAGTCTCTTAACTGTTCAGAAATGACAGAGGCAATTCAGAAAGAAAACCACAGAGCAGCCTGTCTGCAGAGTGAACTGAACTCAAATTTAGTAGATTGCATTGGTACCTTAGAAGGAACAATTTGGCCTAGTGGAAGGTGCCTGTGTCCCATTGCAGTGGATTGAAACTAGGAGATGCTTAAGGTCTTTTCACCACAAACCGTTCTATGAACTTAGGAGGCTGGATCAAAGCTGATTTCATTAAGTTCCATGTTTCAATGCCACAGACCACAGTTAAGCCCTTGAGAGTTCACGTTTGAAAACAAAAGCTCAGTAAGGCAGGTGGTGCATCAGTGAAGACTTAAGATATTCCTTTTTTTCAAGGAGAAGAGTGCGAAAGAGTTGACCACACTGAGAAATAGTGCTTCAAGGATTTATTTTTTCCACTTGAAATTCAAGGTCTTTCTTTTTCCAGAGAAAGAGAGTCTCAGTGGTAAAAAGGTATTTTAGGTGCTCTTGTCTCTTAAATGACATTGAAACTGCTCTCAGGTGGAATTTTATCACTCCACTGTAGCTTCTATATGTTCTGGTTTAGTCAAATTTATTTTTTAAAGACAAAAAAAAAGCAAGGATCAAACATAATTGAAAAAACTCTCTTTTTTTCAAATGAGTATCATCTGTCTTCTTGTGAAAGGAGCGGGAAGACAGATAAAATCTAACCTACCTACAGTTTTCTCATAAATTATCAGTGAAGAAAGGCTACCTAAGAGATAAAAACTTTAGAACATACAGTTGATTTTTCAACCTAGCTTTTATTTCTGTTTTCTGCATTGTGTCTACATAATGTCCTATTGATGGACTAAACAAAGGCTGTTTTCTACAGCAACAAGTAGCATACATATCCCTTCTGATTTGTTTGGTTTGCATATGAATATGAAAGGTTGCTACTGTTTTGTCAGCATTGTAGTACTGAATATTAGTTATTTTTCATCCTAAATCTGTCTTAACTGCCTAGATCCCAGCCTCATGTCTTGTCTGCCTGAACTCCCAGCCTCATGTCACATTGTTGTAGCCCCACCAGCATTCCTAACAGTACCTTACCCAGATCTAGCTATCTATCTAACTCAGAGAAGCATTTTGACACAATCATTTTGTTCCCAACATAAGCCAAACTTGTCTAGACTTCTAGTCTTTCCATCTAAACAGCCTGCTGCAACAACCCAGGTAAAGGGGTAGCTGAGCGATTAACAAATCCTGTACTAGGGAGCAAGAGTGAATCAAGAGCCTTGAAGTAAATTGTCTTACTTTAGCTGTGCAACGCCGAGGAAGAAATGTGTGCAGGGCTGCCAGATGTGACACAGGACCAAGAGATACACATAGCCATGGTTTAGTTAGTCATGAGGTGTTAGGTATTAGGTAATAGGTTGGACTTGATGATCTCTGAGGTCTTTTCCAACCTTACTGGTTCTATGATCCTCAGCCATTACACAACCTTATACAGAACAAGTCAAGGCAGCAGAGAGACAGAGGATTTGTAATCCAATAATGTGTAAAACAGGGGTAAGGATCCTTATTGAAGCTCTTACTATACCTTTATTGGAAAAGAAAGAACCAAACAAAATCTAGGCCACCAAAACACAGGCAGTGACTGAAAATGTTGAAAGCCTTTCTGTGAACACTGTATTTCTAAACATTTTTCCCTTCTAATTTTGCCCACCATCTAAGTTCTCACCTGTGACCTCATATACTCTGTCAGAGATCAAAAAATCATGTACCTGAATGTATACAGGTGCAAAAGGGTGTTAAAATCCACTCAGGGCCAACTGGTTTGAAATTAGGGTACAGAAACAGATGCAATAAAGACTTGCCTTAAGCAAACTTTCATTTTATGCTTCCAAGGACAGCTTCTCTGTTCTGTCCTCTTCTCCATAACTTAACTTGATTAAGTAGTTCTATTCTGATCCTATGCTAAAAATAATGAATAACTGAAGTTTAGTCTGTGTGTGAGGGACTTTAAATCTGCCATGGGGGTAAATTCTGCTCAGTGTCAAGGGCATAACTGAAGGCAGAGAATGGGCTCATTTTATGTTCCAGGTCCATGGAAAAAAAAATCAAAGTTTTTCAGTAGCTAATATCTTTCCTACCCAAATATCCTATTAATTAAAGAACTGTGTTCTCCTTTTCTTTTTTTTTTTTTGCTCCAGGACCTCAAACTTCATAAATTTTGGTACACTGGGAAAATTAGAGTGGGTTCAAAGTGATCTCAAATTCATTCCTCCCTAATCGGTTCACTCATTAAGCAACTTTAACCACCTTATGTAACAGCTTTTATGTTAAATAAATTATTATAAAGGAATCAATAGTAAAGCTAGTCTGATCAGGGAGAGGATCAAAGCTTTAGACACAGATTATTGGCTGAATGTCCTTGGAGTGTGATCCCCGTGAAATTAAGGGCAGATGCTTAATAGTCTACAAAGTGATTTTGTTATATTACAAGTACAAAGATACGTGACCAGTCTTGTCTGCCTATAGGTTTTTCAGACAGATGCAAGTGCAGTTCAACACTTAAATATGCATGAGCCACAAGCTAATTAAATTCCACTGCTTGGCACATTCAATTTTTTAATGGATTTGTAAACAATAGCATAAACAAAACATGTAGACCTGCTGGAGCATGTCCAGAGAAGGGCCATGAGGATGATCAGAGGGCTGGAGCACCTCTCCTATGAGGACAGACTGAGGGAGTTGGGGCTGTTCAGTCTGGAGAAAAGAAGGCTCTAAGGTGACCTAATTGTGGCCTTCCAGGATCTGAAGGGGGCCTACAAGAAGGCTGGGGAGGCACTTTTTAGGCTATCAGGTAGTGACAGGAGTAGGGGGAATGGAATGAAGCTGGAGGTGGGGAGATTCAGGTTGGATGTGAGGAGGAAGCTCTTCACCATGAGAGTGGTGAAGCCCTGGAATGGGTTGTCTAAGGAGGTGGTTGGGGCCCCGTCCCTGGAGGTGTTTAAGATCAGGCTGGCCAGAGCCTCATCCAGCCTGGTCTTAATGTGAGGTGTCCCTGCCCATGGCAGAGGGGTTGGAACTAGATGATCCTTGTGGTCCCTTCCAACCCTGACTGATTCCTATGATTCTATGTCTGTCCTGGTTCTTTTTCTTAAATAACTTTCACATAGTCTTTCCTTCACCATTCATGTTCTCTAGCATATGGTTAAGTAGCATCAAGTTTCTAATGCTCCAGCAATAAAAGGTTTCTTTTCTCTGAAATCAAACAGTATTCAGATTACTATTTAATATTTAATGGGTACTGCAAATGGGCAGATTCGTCACGTTGTGTGCAAGAGGAGGGGAAAAGAGTAAAAACAGTTGAAGTTCTTTAGAAGGAAAAAAAATGTCACCCAGAGTGCAAACAATCTTTGTTTAAAGTTCTGCTCTACTCTAGAGTGTAGCCTTCTAAATCAGCATGCTGGAGTGCAGCTTTCATTACCTAGGTGATGTTCAGATAATATCTGTTTTATGTACAAGTGGTGGAATAGCTTATTCTAACTCTCAGCTCGGCTTGTGACCTAAAAGCCAAGGAGGTTAGATTTGATTTGGGTTTTCTTTATTTCATTTGTTTGGTGCTTTTTGTTGGGTTTTTTTTTTTTTTGTTCCTGACTCAAGTATCACCAGTAATAAAATTTCTGTAACTGGAATTTGCCTTCTAAAATTGATCATGTGGGAAGCAAATAAGGCTAAGTCATTCTTTTCTTCCATAATCTTCTTTAAAGCAAATAAATCTACTGAAAGCTTTCTTAGTAAAGCAACACAGAGGTTGTGAATGTTTAGAAGTATCTTCAGAAGGGAAATGACCCTAGAGGATTCCAAGAAATGTTAAGCCCTCACAACTCTTAGCCTTAGTCACCCTTACTTCCTTGAACCACTTGATATTATTCCTTTCTGTTCTCAAAATGAGAAAATAGCTCATGGGAATTGTTTCTGTGCTGTACCCAAGTAATCAAGCTTCAGAAACAAATGAAAACAACAGAACAAGCAGAAACAGAACAGCTCAATTTCTCTGTAGTTTATGTATTATTGCTCTTTCAAATCAAATTCTTGTCTCATCACCTGCTACTTTCAATCATCTAGTGGGGAAAGGGCACTTCCCATTCAGACTCTGATACACACAGGAATTGGAGTATAACTGTTATTCTTTTCTGCTGTTTGGAGAGCAGTGAAGGGGAAAAGGACCTGAGGGTCCTAGTGGATAGAAGGTTGACCATGAGCCAGCAATGTCCCCTTGTGGCCAAGAAGGCCAATGTTATTCTGGGGTGGATTAGAAGGAGTGTGGTTAATAGCTCAAGAGAGGTTCTCCTTCCCATCTACTCTACCCTGGTGAGGCCACATCTGGAATATTATATGTCCAGTTCTGGGCTCCTCAGTTTAAGAAGGACCGCGGGGAACTGCTTGAAAGAGTCCGGCACAGAGCCACAAATAGGATTAAGGGAGTGGAACATCATCCTTATGAGGAGAGACTGAGGGAGCTGAAGCTCTGTAGCTTGGAAGAGAGGAGATTAAGGGGTGACCTCAGATTTATAAATATGTTCAGGGTGAGTGCCAAGAGGTTGGAGCCAGGCTCTGCTTGGTGATGCCCAATGACAGGACAAGGGACAACAGGTGGAAGTTGAGGCATAAGAGTTTCCATGTAAACATCAGGGGAAAAAAAATCACTATGAGGGTGATGGAACACTGGAACAGGCTGCCCAGGGGGCTTGTGGAGTCTCCCTCTCTGGAGATATTCAAAACCCACCTGTGTGATCTGCTCTAGGTTATTCTGCTCTAGCATGGGAGTTGGACTAGATGATCTTTCAAGGCCCCTAATACTCAGTGTTTCTGTGATATAGAAGCTCTTTTCATCTTAGTAATGCTTAGAATGAAAGAAACATTTTCATTCTGAGTCCAATTCTGGGTGATCCAAAGCCATATTTTAAGATCAACATGCTTGATCATTCTCTCATTTAGAATTCTTTCTTAACTGGATATCTTGATTTGTATACCCTGCACCTTCTGTGCTTCCCAAAGTTGTTGGTCCATTACTTAGTTACCAAGTAGTGAAAGTTATGCTTACAGATCTCCGCTGTTCAGAGCCCCTCTCCAAAACCCATTCATCGCTAGCATATGCACAAGAAGCCTTTGCTGCATGTATGATGAAAAACTGGTAGTAAGAAGCTGGAACAGCTTGCCCAGGGAGGTGGTGGAAGCCTCATCCCTGGAGGTTTTTGCAGCCAGGCTGGATGTGGCTCTCAGCAGCCTGATGGAGTGTGAGTTGTTCTTGCCCATGGCAAGGAGTTTGGAACTGGATGATCCTTGAGGCCCCTTCCAACCCTGACAATTCTATGATGCCAGGGAATCAGACACAAGATTTGTCAAATGTTATGGTACAGATGAGACTTTTTAATACATGTGCAAACACTGTTTCCAAGTGACTAATCTAGCAAGTCCAAATCACTGCTACCCAACTTTCAAATTATCATCTATGCCATAATAATAGTCAGCCCTGAAGCTGATCTGCAATCTTAATTAAACTGTTGTGAAGTCAGTTCGTGATAATGAATTAATTATCTGTGGTAGTGTTGCTAAATTTCAGAGAAAGAGATCCACTCCACAACTGGCATGGACTCAGCAGATGTATATGAGAAGATTATTACAGGGGAGCTGACAGCTAAACATTTGTGTGTGTGTGTGGTGAGTATAGCCAGTCATGCCCAGTTGATGCTGCTCTAAACTCATCATGCAAAGATGTTTTTATTCTCTCTCTGAACTGAATTTATGAAGATTCAGACAATAGATATTAATGGATCCCTTAACTTCTCAACAATGTCTGCCTTATACAGAAGATTCGCATTGGAACTGAACAAGATTCTTAGACCTTCTGCATACCATTACAAAGCATGCAGGCATGCATGTTATGGCTGGAGAGCAGCCTGACAGAAAGGGACCTGGGGGTACTGGTTGACAGGAGGCTGAACATGAGCCAGCAGTGTGCCCACGTGGCCAAGAAGGCCAATGGCATCCTGGGCTGTGTGACCAGCAGGAGCAGGGAAGTCATTCTGCCCTGTACTCAGCACTGGTTAGGCCACACCTTGAGTCCTGTGTCCAGTTCTGCACTCCTCAATTTAAGAAGGATATTGAGACACGTGAACGTGTCCAGAGAAGGGCAACAAAGCTGGAGAGGGGTTTGGAGCTCAAGCCCTGTGAGGAGAGGCTGAGGGAGCTGGGGTTGCTTAGCCTGGAGAAAAGGAGGCTCAGGGCAGACCTTATTGCTGTCTACAACTGCCTGAAGGGAGATTGTAGCCAGATGGGGGTTGGTCTCTTCTCCCAGGCAACCTGTGACATAACAAGAGGACACAGTCTCAAGCTGTACCAGGGGAAGTTTAGGCTGGATGTTAGGGGAAAGTTCTTTCCAGAAAGAGTAATTGGTCATTGGAATGTGCTGCCCAGGGAGGTGGTGGAGTCCCTGTCCCTGGAGGTGCTCAAAAAAAGGTTTGGATGTGACACTTGAAGCCATGGTTTAGTTAATCATGAGGTGTTAGGTATTAGCAATAGGTTGGACATGGTGATCTCTGAGGTCTTTTCCAACCTGGTTGATTCTATGATTTTGGTTTGGTGGGGTTTTTGGATGGGTTGGTTTGGGGTTGGTTTGTTTGTTAGTTTTGTTGGGGTTTTGTTTTGTTTTTCTTTTCTTAGAGTTCTAGTGTACTGAGTAAATCTGGGCAATAGCAGAACAATAATATCAAAATGTAATACATACTTCTGAGCAAATATTCCCCTTTCTGGGCGATATCTGTAGGAAGAGAGAAACAGTCAACAGGCACACAAATATCTTGTTGCACAGGTAACTCATTAAGAAACAGAACTTTTTGAGTTGCCATTAATTAGAAATGTAGATCATAGGAGTATTTCCTAAGTACTGCCACCAGCACCTAGTGTTATGTAGCTGTACTTCTCTTTTATGTTTATAGCTGTTTCTTCCCCTTACCCTGAGTCTCCAAAGTTGTTGCACAACAAAGACTTATGCAGTTTCACAAGGGAAATGAAGCACAATAACTATTTCTATTCTTTTTGTCCTGATGTGAGTTTGATTACCTTCCCCCTAGGCAGAGTGCAAAATCAAGTCCTGTGTACCTGTGAGATATAACCTTCCTTTACAGTGCTTTATCTCCCTGTCACCAACAAGAAGTACTGCTGTGCCATCCTAGGTAGCCTGAGGTCTCCTTCATGTACACCAGAAGTGAAGGCATCCAAACTCTTTGGGTTACAAGTGCCATGCTGATCCACGCTGGAAACCGCACATCTAGCCTTTATTTTAATCTTTCCCTTTAATCTTTGCCTCACTGATTTAATGTTTTGTCAGGAATTATATACTTTAATTTTCTGCAAGCCCATTGCCATTTAGTTGCCTGCTCTTATACCAGGGAAGAGGGATAGGAAATGTTGGGGAGGGGGGGGGGGGGGGGGGTTGTTATTTTGTCAATACTCTTTTTATCACTCATTATTTTATATGCATTTCAGATCTCTATTTTGTTTCCCTTTCAGGAACACATCCCAGCCTTTTCGCTCTCTTATTAGTTCTTTCCATAGCCCTGAGCATTCTTTTTGTTTTTTTCTTCTCTCTGAATTCTCTGTAATTCTCCCTTTATTTATTTGTATAGAATAGAACAGAATAAACCAGGTTGGAAGAGACCTTTGAGATTATCAAGTCCAGCCTATCACCCAACACCACCTAATCAATTAAACCATGGCACCAAGCACCCCATCAAGTCTCTTCCTAAACACCTCCAGTGATGGTGACTCCACCACCTTCTCGGGCAGCCCATTCCAATGGGCAATCACTCTCTCTTTGCAGAATAAGACTCTGTGACCTAAGTGATCTGAAAGTTCATAAAAATTCTTTGATTATATTACATTCAGCAACTTATTACAATGCATTTAATAGCTGTATAAATGGGGTGTGAATGATTCCAAGGCAGAACGAAAGGAGCACATTGAACACTACATTCATAAGGGAAAATATTTCCATATTAGATGCTTTTATTAGAATTTCTAATGCTTGTTGGATCTCAAGGGCAGGGGAGGCAATTCAAAAAGGGGGAAAAAAAATGGTATGGGCACTTCCAGGGATTTAAGAAAATGCCCAAAAGGCATCCAGTGTCTTTCAAGTTGAAAGTGATACCCAAGTCATTTAACCATCTTCAGCAATTCTATGGCCTGTTATGCAAAGATGAAGCTCCTTCTGCTTGAACTGAAAACAGGGGCTTCAGGATTATAATTTGTAGTAGCCATTTAAAAGATAAAATGTTAAACAATGGATTTTACAGGATTTAGCCATGAAATAACCTTTCTTGCCTGTTCTTCCCTTCTCCTTTTTGTTCCTCCAGTAATTATCCCTGAGACTGTAAGTTTCTTCAGTAAGAATGAAATGGGGCAGTAGATGTTCAGAGGTATTAATGTTTCTGTCATGATAGTTTCTTGTCCACTGGGAAACTGTTCAATCAGACCTCTGCTATAGATGGAGCTAAAAATATTTCCCTCCTCAATAATAAAGGACTTTGAAATAATACTATAAAAATGTCATTGAAGGCACTGTAGATGACTAATGAGTGACTTGAAAAGAATGAGTGCAATGTTTAGCCTTATAAGATTATTTATTGACTGGACTTTTTCCATATCTATTTTTGATTGACCTTTTCTGAAATATAGGAGTTACTCTGTCACCATATTTATGATGTTTTGGTGCTAGTGATGAATGGTAAAAGAAAGGAGGCATACCACTGAAGATTTGTTCTCTTTTCTACCTTCATTTTTTAAAGGGGGAAATAAGTCACTACTACCAATGCTATGTCTATGCTAATGACAGTCTGCACACCCAGAGTTGTTTGCAGCTTTCAGCCTTGCTTGTTTTATCACAAACATGGTATCTGCAGATTTATTTTTAACCAGAAAGCCTGACAGTTCTGTGAAGGCTATCTTGTGATTCAAATTCCCATGTTATCATTTCATTCATTAAATTTCTAGGCTAATTTTGTTTAGACCACAATGTGATCATTTTTTTTCCTTTTCTTTTTAACAAAGCAATTTATAATGAAGCCTTGATGACACAGAAAGAAATTAGGATAGTAAGAAATTACATGAACAACTGAGAGATAAAGCAAAACAAAACTACAGCTTTGTTTCCTCCTCTTGAGAAAAGCAAGGAAAGGCAGGTTCAGATTTTATACCAACATCCAGGGAATAAACATATTTGATAGCTCAGGAGCAGCTACTTTATAGAATAGAATAAACCAAGTTTGAAGAGACCTTCAAGATCATTACGTCCAACCTATCATCCAACACCACCTAATCAACTAAACCATAGTACCAAGCACCCTATCAAGTCTCCTCCTGACCACCTCTAATGATGGTGACTCTACCACCTCCCTGGGCAGCCCATTCCAATGGGCAACCACTCTCTCAGTGTGGAACTTCTTCCTAACTTCCCCTGGTGCAACTTGAGACTGTGTCCTCTTGTTCTGGTTGCCTGGGAGGAGACCAACCTCTGCCTGTCTACAATCTCCCTTAAGGTAGTTGTAGAGAGCAGTAAGGTCACCCCTGAGTCTCTTCTCTATTTAAATCAGAGTAGGTGATGATGAACAGGAATTTGTATGATTATGCCTTTCTGAAGAGTGATAGCTAATAAAATAGTCCAAAGCTTATGCAGCAAACTTGGTGATGGAAGTGAGAAGAATACAACGGGCACAACCAAAAAGACAGTGGAGGAGCGCTTGCATCTAAATTGCAGGCTGGGGTCAGAGTGGTTGGAGAGCAGTCAGATGGAATGGAAGCTGGGGGTGCTGGTTGATGGTAGGCTGAACATGAGCCTGCAGTGTGCCCAGGCAGCCAGGAGGGCCAATGACATCCTGGCCTGCATCAGGAACAGTGTGGCCAGCAGGGGCAGAGAGGTCATTCTGCCCCTGTACACTGCACTGGTTAGGCTGCACCTCGAGTACTGTGTCTAGTTCTGGGCCCCTCAGTTTAGGAAGGATGTTGACTTGCTGGAACGAGTCCAGAGAAGAGCAACAAAGTTGGTGAGGGGCTTGGAGCACAAGCCCTATGAGGAGACACTGAGGGAGCTGGGGTTGCTTAGCCTGGAGAAGAGGAGACTCAGGGGTGACCTTATTGCTCTCTACAACTACCTGGAGGGGGGGTTGTAGTGAGGCAGAGGTTGGTCTCTTCTCCCAGGCAACCAGTACCAGAACAAGAGGACAGAGTCTCAGGCTGCATCAGGGGAGGTTTAGGCTGGAGGTTAGGAGGAAGTTTTACACAGAGAGAGTGATTGCCTACTGGAATGGGCTGCCCGAGGAAGTGGTGGGGTCGCCGTCGCTGGGGGTGTTCAGGGCGAGGCTTGACAGGATGCTTGGTTTAGTTGGTTAGGTGGTGTTGGATGATAGGTTGGACACGATGATCTTGAAGGTCTCTTCCAACCTGGTTTATTCTATTCTAAATTCACATGTGGTTTACAGAAAGAAATAATAAATAAAACTCTTTTAAAACTATGTATGAAATTCTAGAAGGAAGCTAATGAATGCAGAATTAACCAGGTTGGAAAAGATCTTCAAGATCATCAAGTCCAACCTAGCACCCAACACCATCTAATCAACTCAACCTTGCAAATATCTGTAAATATTGCAAATCCTGGCTGTTTTGTGCATATTCATTGCATTCCTTTGCAGATTGTAGTTTTGCTCGTAAATACAGCTTCCATTTCCTTCCAGCTGAGCTGCTCTGGCAAATTCCATGTTGGGAGGGAAATTTCAACCCACCACAGAGTCTCACTGTGTGAGAGAAGTTTAAAAAAGACTGACTGTAGGTTGTTCTTCAAGGGACATCTCAGGGATATGCAACATAAGGATTCATGGTGATTCTAATCCCTGCACACAGGGCATAGTTATGCAGAAGTCATACAATTTTCCATGGAGTCACTGGAAAAACTGTATCTCAGGATGCCTCATGATGTCTGGATTCTGCACATAGGGAAATGAAATTCAAGTTGAGGCTCCAAATCTCTTCCATGTGACAAGGAAATATTGTTCCTTGTGAGCAGTGCAGTTGAAGGTTGCTCCTGTTTTGCATGGATAGAGGGTGGCTGTGAAAGTATCTTAATGTGGGAAGATTCAGACCTTGAAGGCAATGATCTTTGTGGCAGACAGGAAGACACCTACCTCTGCTTAGAACACAAGTTTAGAAACCTCAGCTCTACATTTTATTTCACTTTTTCATACCCAGAACATCTGTGAATCTTTTCACAGCCTCTTAGCTCTTACCATGAGATCTACTGTGTGAGAAGTTTGGTTTGCCAGATGTCCCCTTAAATTAAGATATGCAGTGCTGATTTCACCCTCTCTTAGTACACTTTATTATATATTTTAGGAAATAATTCAAGGAAACCTGGATACCATGCCAGTTTAACACAGCCTGAGCTATTATACTTCAGAAGACCCACTAACCTATTCATTTATGCTCCCTTAGTGGTCAGTAAATATAATTCAGTTAAACATAGCTAGTTTGGAAAGAAAAGCAATGTTCTGCACCTGATAAGGCTCTCTTGAGGACTATTACCATGGCTCACGTCATGCACAGTAATTAAACTGTGAGAACTTCATTGTATGCAAATCATAGAATCCTAGAATTGTTAGGGTTGGAAAGGCCCTCAAGGATCAGCTAGTTCCAGGCCCCCTGCCATGGGCAGGGACACCTCACACTAGAGCAGGTTGCTCAGAGACACATCCAGCCTGGCTGCAAAAACCTCCAGGGATGAGATCTCCACCACCTCCCTGGGCAACCTGTTTCAGTCTCTCACCAGCCTCATGGGGAACAACTTCTTCCTAACATCCAATCTCAATCTACCCATTTCTAGTTTTGTTCATTCCTCCCAGTCCTATCACTCCCTGACACCCTAAAAAGTCCCTCCCCAGCTTTCTTGTAGCCCCCTTCAGATACTGGAAGGCCACAATAAGGTCTCCTCAGAGCCTTCTCTTCTCTTCTCTAGACTGAACTGAATCCTTGAATGCTTCCCAAATATCTCAGAATGTGGAAGAACAGAGCTGCAAGATGTGATTTGGATTCTCCTTCTGCTGTGAAGCATGAAACATGTCAGAGTGTGTTCCTGCCTGATTAACAACATCAGATACGTGTTTTGTCTGCAACTGGACATACTCAGTTGTGAGGCTACAAAGGAATTGAGTTAGAGATGTCCTGTATAACCATGTGAAGATTAATATACTCTGGTGAATCTCTGTCTATAGGAGTTTCTACTGGATGGCAGGCAGAAGTAGGACCATGATATATTATGTCCTAGTTTCACACACCACAGTGCAAAGCAGTTCTACTCTGAGAGGAGCTACTTACAGGGATGATGTAGATGGACTCTCAGGAAGGTAGAAATAATTTGATTAGAATGAAGCACACCAAGCCTCTTCCTAAGGAAAGCTGTAGCCTGGCAATTACATTATACAGCTTCATGGAGACCAGAACCTTGCAGATGTGTGCTGTTCTGCAAGATTCTGAATGTCAGGTGTTTTTTAGCAGCCCTCATCTTCAACTAGTTCCCAGACTTTCCATAAAATTCTCAGCATGTTTTTTCTTTATATGTCTGCTGTGATTCCTGATGTATTTCATGACCAGCCATAGAGCTGGATTAAAAAGCAGTAAATACAACCCTTACCTGTAGTATTTTTCTATGGATGTCCTTCACACCCTCTTACCTCCTCTGTTTTGCTGCTTTTTTCTCTGTGGGGAAAGACTTTCAAAGTGGCTCTGCTTTGTTGTTGTTCTTTACTGTCATAGGATTGCTTAATCTGCCCTTCCAGGCTCTCAATCCTATATCTAGAGCTAGCAGTAGAGGTATCCTGAAGTCACTTTAATGACAAAGCAATGTCACCTTAGCAAATGAAGGGCATCTCAGAAAGGCATCAGAAATTAAAAAGTAATGGCCATTTTCATAGGATGTGTTGGGCTTTTAGGTGAACACCTGTCAGCTTTCACCCTGTCATATATTGGTGTGGTGGGTTGAATAGTGCTGTGCACAACCCCCAAACATTAACTTTGCCAGACCAGCTCAATTGGAAGCAAATGAAAGCTGTATTTACAGGCAAAACTACAATCTACAATGGAATGCAATGAACATGTACAAAATATACAGGATTTACAATGTCAACAGGCATTTACAATTAACAACACACAAACCCCCCTGGTCAAAGACCAGGGGAAGCTGTCTCTCTGCTCCCCCACCCCATGTCCAAAACAGAGAAAGGAACAAAGTAGCTGTTAGGCTTAACCAAAACAATGCAGCCAAGCGAAAGTTTAGGACAGATGTGGAGTTGCTGGAATGTGTCTAGAGAAGGGCAACAAAGCTGGGGAGGGGTTTGGAGCACAGCCTTATGAGGAGAGGCTGAGGGAGCTCAGGTTGCTTAGCCTGGAGAAGAGAAGGCTCAGGGGAGACCTTATTGCTCTCTACAACTACCTGAAGGGAGGTTGTAGCCAGGTGGGAGTTGGTCTCATCTCCCAGGCAAGCACCAGAACAAGAGGGCACAGCCTCAAGCTGCACCAGGGGAAGTTTAGGCTGGATGTTAGGAAGAAGTTCTTCATAGAAAGAGAGATTGGCCATTGGAATGTGCTGCCCAGGGAGGTGGTGGAGTCACCATTGCTGGAGGTGTTTAAGAAGAGCCTGGATGAGGCACTTGGTGCCATGGTTTAGTTGATTAGATGGTGTTGGGTGATAGGTTGGACTTTATGATCTCTGTGGTCTTTTCCAACCTGGTTTATTCCATTCAAGCAGAAGTAGATTAGTATCCTCTCCAGAGAAACAAAGTAAGGAGTCCCCAAATTGTTTTGGTACAACCAATCTTATGGTAGGTATCTCTCCAACGCAATAGTTAAGAATTATCTCTAGATTCCTTTTCACACCCAATAGTGATTTGCTTACATTTTTCTACTTTTGTGCTTGAAATCTGTAACAAAATTGTAAAGGCATATTTTAAATCAGTTTGGGTTTGAGAAGAATACTGATTTTATAGAATAACAGCATTTCCTGTGATGAGAAAGAGTTGTGAAACTAATGCAAGAGAGAGGGAGCAGGATGAATAAAGATGAATCTGTTTCCAGAAAACTCCTGAAAAGATCTTTTTTTTATATGGTTGCACACTCCAGAAAGTCTTGGATGCAGTGCAGCAGGTCCAGAGCCTATCACACTACCAATTCTGAGCTATCAGAAAGCTGCTCTAACTTTTTTCTTTTTCCTTCTTTTAATTTTCTTTCTGTAGCACTTTTTAGCCTTCTGAGATAAAAAAAAAGGGGGTGGGGGGTGTCACACTAAAGGGGAAACAGCTCCAGCTAGCCTTGGGAAAGCTATTTAGCTTGCATATTGGGGAAATGTCTTCCCCAGCTACTTACTGATGTTTTGTAATGCTGCAGCATATTGGATCAAAGACTAGAACTGCCACCTCCTGTTTACAATAGGCTGGAGCAGCCACAGAAGTGTCAGGGCTGCTTTCTCCCTTTGTGTGATTGTAAATAAGACTAGCAGTGGCAGGCTGCTACAACAGGTTAATCTCTTTTTATTTCCTCTTTCTTCTGCAGTGTCTATGCAAACACAGCTAACATTTTGAAGAGGAGGAAGTTTGGGGTTTGGGTTTTCTGCATGTTTTCAGTCATTCTTGATTATGCCTAAATTATCAGTCTCAATATGCATGCAGTATTGTTTTGAGATAATTTCAAAAAGAAAAGCATGGAAAGAAAGGAAAAGAGAACCTGAAATTAATCCTTACAGGTTGTTCTGGGGGTTTAATGTGTGTTGTGCTGAGACAAGAACTGCTGTTGGCCATCCAGAGGGATCTTGACAGGCTGGAGAGCTGGGCCCAAGACAGCCTCATGAGGTTCAACAAGACCAAATGCAGGGTCCTGCAGCTAGGTCAGGGCAATCACAAGCACTGATATAGGATGGGCAGGGACTGGCTTGAGAGCAGCCCTGAAGATAAGCACCTGGGGGTGCTGGTGGATGAGAAGCTCAACATGAGCCAGCAGTGTTCACTGAAGCCCAGAAATCACATCCTGGGCTGTATCAAGAGAAGCACAGCCAGCAGGTTGAGGGAGGTGATTGTCCCCCTCTACACCACTCTGGTGAGACCCCACATGAAGTACTGCATCCAGTTCTGGAGCCCCTCTTACAGGAAGGATCTGGAGGTACTGGAGTATGTTCAGAGAAGGCCCACGGGAATGATCAGAGGGCAGGAACTCCCCTCCTGTGAGGACAGACTGAGAGAGTTGGGGCTGCTCAGTCTGGAGAAGAGAAGGCTCCAAGGAGACCTAATTGTGGCCTTCCAGTATCTGAAGGGGGCTGCAAGAAAGCTGGGGAGGGAATTTTTAAGGTGTCAGGGAGTGATAGGACTGGTGGGGATGGAAAAACCTAGAAATGGGTAGATTGAGATTGGATGTTAGGAAGAAGTTCTTCTCCATGAAGGTGATGAGAGACTGGAGAAGGTTGCCCAGGGAGGTGGTGGAAGCCTCATCGCTGGAGGTTTTTAAGGCCAGGATGGATGTGGCTGTGAGCAACCTGCTCTAGTGTGAAGTGTCCCTGCCCATGGCAGGGGGGGTGGAACTGAATGATCCTTGTGGTCCTTTCCAACCCTAACAAATCTCTGATTCTAATTCATGTGAAGGCTAATATTGATATTTGAGCTTAGAAACGAAGCTGGATCAAAAGTTGCATTTGAATTTCCCTTCTTTATATTTTAGTACTTTTGGTGTGGGAACGTCTGCACATATTTCTGTAGAATATTGAAGACAAAAAAATACAGATATTTTTCTCAAACATAGTTCTCTTTCTGTATTGAGAGATCAGGAAATTACTGACATCTCTTCCATGTCCTTTTCAAGCTCCCCTTCAAAAATGAAGTGAAACAAGGTTTTTACGTTTTAGGTCTGTTAATGCAATCAGGAAATGATGGCATTAGAGGCTAAATGGAGACAAAATCTGCTCCTTTGACAGCTCAAACCATGAATGGGACTTTGAAATGTAGCACCCAGGAAGTCCTGGAGTTTCAGGATGATTCAGTTTAACTATCATAACACAACAGAGTGCTCATAATAACTACTGCCCTGTTATAATTGTATCTTTTCATTAATTAACCTTTCCCACAGACATCCTGGCTCACACATTTATGCATTAAGATTCAGACGGTGTTTTTTAATCATCTTCTTCAAACCTTGGTGTCCTTGTGTGTATTTGCTCAAAAAGGCAGCAAAGAGGAACAGTTTGTGTTCTCTGTATTTACCAAAAGTTGTTATTAAGTCAGTGGTATAAATCATAGAATCAGTAAGGTAGGAAAAGACCTCAAAGACCATCAAGTCCAACCTGAGAACAGTGACTTCAAATCCTACTTCAAACAATAATCTGGTGCCTTTCTTTCTGCTGCTCCTTGCCTGTATATTGATTTTTACATATCATCACCTACTTCTTCTCTAGGTGTAACAGTTTAAAATGGGCCACAAGGATGATCAGCAGCCTGGAGCATCTCTCCTGTGGAGACAGACTGAGAGAGTCTATTAACGTGACTGATAGTGAAACACCCAGAAAGGAGTTTCAGGATGGCTAACACATAGCAGATTGTATAGACCTGTATTTCATTTGAGAATCTCAGTGTCAGGGAGATAATTATTTGCCTTGATTACTCTGTTCCAGTCCACTCTAGTGAAACCCTACCATGAATGCAGTGTCCAGTGAAGGAGCCCTTAGTAAAAGAAGTATCTGGAGGTGCTGGAACATGTCCAAAGAAGGGCCACAAGGATGAGCGGAGGGCTAGAGCTGCTCTGCTATGAGGACTGACTGAGAGAACTGGGGTTGTTCAGTCTGGAGAAGAGAAGGCTCCAAGGAGACCTAATTGTGGCCTTCCAATATCTGAAGGGGGTTACAAGAAAGCTGGGGAGGGACTTTTGAGGGTGTCAGGTAGTGATAGGACTAGGCGGAATGGAACAAAACTAGAAATGGGTAGATTCAGATTGGATGTCAGGAGGAAGTTCTTCCCCATGAGGGTGGTGAGACGTTGGCACAGGTTGCCCAGGGAGGTGGTGGAAGCCTCATTCCTGGAGGTTTTTCAAGCCAGGCTGGATGTGGCTGTGAGCAACCTGCTGTAGTGTGAGGTGTCCCTGCCCATGGCAGTGGGGTTGGAACTAGATGATCCTCGAGGTCCCTTCCAACCATGATTCCATGATTCAGTTCTGTGCTATAGAACAGAGGTTTACAGGAACCCTCCAAAATAGCTTTCTCTGTCTCAGGTCTCCATTTGGAAAAAATATTCATCTTGGTAGTGAGTTATCTTCCATTGTATTTTGAAAGCATTTTGCCATGGAACTGAAAATGGAGAGCTGTTTATCTTTCTTCCTGGGGACAGCAAGTGTGTGTGTGTGTGTGTGTGTGTGTGTGCGTGTGTGTATTTGTTCTTGCCGTGCAGGGAATGACAATCTGCCATTACTTTTCTTCTAGCTGTAATCTCCCAGAAACATTTCAATAATGATGTCACACAGAGGGGGAAAACATCCACAGAGATGCTTGTTATAGGAAAGGCTTTATTAAAAAAAACCCAAACCCACATAAAAATAATAAAAGTGCTGCTCCTTTGGCAAGAGTCATAAACTCAGCATTGGTTATTACCTAGTAAGAAGGAAAATGGCTCCAGGTACATGTAAATCCAGTTTCTGACATCTCATTATATTCTTGGAAAGTAACCAGTTAATCTCAGACCAGGTAGTCAGACACACTCCTGGTTTTGCACCTACTTGCTCAGTTTCACATCTGTTAGAGTCAGTAAAAAAAGAAAAGGGAAAAAAAAACTTCCTGCTGGGTCACATTCCCTCTTCATAAATAGGAGAAGTTAGGCATTTGTTAACTATTTCACCCGTGATTATGGATATTATTTTTCATCTCAGAGTCGTGGCGATGATGACTTGAAAATCCTTTCCTTTTGTTGATATTTATAAGCCACAGAGGGTGGAGGTTAAGCTCTGACCCTGTTTTCCAAAGGCTTTTCTCATCAGCGAGGGGCAGGAGCTGAGCTCCTCAGGGACCTTGAGTTCATAGTTGCATTACCAATGAGTAATGCCTTGAAATTGCGTCTAGCTCTGCTGCACTTCAGATTTTTATGTGGTGCTGGGTTTAGTATCTTGATTAAAACTTAGGAGCTACCATAAAGTAAGTCTCATGTAACTATATATTTTCCCTTTTTTACTGGTTTTTCATCATTCTTCTTTATGATCAGAGCAATAACTGCACCGCTATAGGCTTTTATGCTCAGATTTTATACTATTGACTCCATCGATATCTGCAGCCGTGCTGAAGCAGAATCTCAGGCAGTTAAATAAGCTGGGGGAACCTATTAAATACATGTTTTGCAATATTTAAATGTTAAGAGATGTATTTTTGGACAAAACATGCAATTGACTAGTTTTGTGGTTTGCACTCTTTCTGTTTAATCCAGTAAAGGAAAATCAAGAACTCCTCACTTCTAAATTTGCAATGAAGCAGCCTGGGCAAATTTATTTCCCAACAGAATGTAATTATGGTTATAATTATACATGGATTTATTTAACACTACCTCCACTCATTCTTGGCATTGCCTTAAAGATTTGCAGACCTGTTAGGTTTACCCCTTCCCTCTTTTTTTTCCCGCTCCCCATAGTGTAAACCGATGATCAGCTTCACATCTAATGAGGCAGCCATTCCGAACACGTAGAGACAAAGAGGAGGTTTCCCTGGCAACGAGGACCATGCCAAAGCTCTCAGAACAGTTATTTCTCCTGTATTCAGTTCCTTTTTCTGTTTAAGATGCCTGTTAGTGTGAGTTCACAGGCAATGCCTGTCAAGCTTTTCAGAGATTACAGCTTTTTAATATACATAATAAACCACAGCTGAGGCTATGTTTTATGAGTAAACTGAAAAGTGATGAGCTGACATCCTTCTTTTTTTCAGGTTTATTTTTTTCTTTATGGAAGCTTAAGACACTCATTCCTACAAGATCATTACATATGTCTAAGGATATTAAATACACTTCCTGTATCTCTTTAGAACTTTACTGGTCACAGCAAAATTTGTGGATGTTCACTGACTTCTGAGCCGTATTTCTGCTGTCACTGGAACAACTGCTGATCTAGGTTTTAGTTTTGAGTTGAAACATGCATAGGTGTGATTCCGTATTTAGACCCATGTGTGATAGAACTTGAGTTTAACTCTCAATATATAGAGAGAATATATAGAAAGAATACAGAGAAAGATTATAGCAATAAAGTATTATAATATTAGATATAATTTATTATATGAAATTAAAAGAAAACCAACAAACAATTAGGGCAACATTAAGAGTTTTCATTAATTTATATCTAGGCTTAGTAGGTACAACCTGAAATCTATGAACTTTCTGTGATAAAGACATGTAGAGTAGAACAGAATAGAATAGAATAGAATAGAATAGAATAGAATAGAATAGACCAGGTTGGAAGAGACCTTCAAGATCATCGCGTCCAACCTACCAACTAATCCAACCCAGCTAATCAACTAAACCATGACACCAAGCACCCTATCAAGTCTCCTCCTGAACACCTCCAGTGATGGTGACTCCACCAGAATAAGAGATGAACTCTTCCACATCCCTACAATTTATTGAGAGAACAGAGCATTATCCAGGCCTAAATCTGCCCAGTAGCCTGAAATTGTTTATGCACCTATCCAGCTAAGCTGAGGGAGTTAATCTGGATGGTGTCCTCACATTGCAGCTGCTCACACGTAGTAAATACATAGTTGTAGTTTCCTCATCCTGTAGAAAAGAAACATTAATATCACATCCAAGAAACTCCACAGGGATGTAGAATAGAATAGTTCCAGTTGCAAAGGAGCTAAAAAGTCACAGAATTACACAATCACAGTATGGTAGAGTTTTGGGCCTCTGGAGATGATCTTGTCCAACTGCCCTGCTAAAGCATGTTTGCCTACAGCAGCTTGCACAGGTCCCTGGAGGTGTTCAAAAGAGGATTGGATGTGGCACTTGGAGCCATGGTTTAGTTGTCAGGAGGTGTTAAGTATTAGGTAATTGGTTAGCCTTGCTGATCTCTGAGGTCTTTTCCAACCTGGTTGATTCTATGAATGCATCCAGGTGGGTTTTGAAATCCTTCAGACAAGGAGACTCTACCACCTTCCTGCAAAGAATGCTCTGTTGCTCCACCACCCTCAAAGTAAAGAAGTAGTTTCTTATGTGTACGTGGAGCTCCCTGTGTTCTAGTTCATTCCTGATGCCTCCATCCTATCACTGTGTAACACTGAAAAGAGACTGGCCACGTTTTCTGAACACATTCCTACCCATAAACCTAACCCATAAACTCTAACCTTTACCCTCAACCGCTATCACATAAACCTAACCGTAACCATAACCCCTAAACCCAACTCTAAACTAAAACCTAACCATAATCTCTAATCTAACCCCTACCCTTAACCTAACCATAATCTCTAATCTAACCCTTACCTTAAATTTAAACCAAAGCAAGCACCTAACCTTTAACCCTATCCCTAACAACCAATAACCCTAACCCCTGAGCCCTAACACCTATACCTAACCCCTAACCCCCAACCAGTAACCCTAATCCTAATTCTAGCCATAACTCTAGCCCTAATGCCAACACTTGTAACCTAATCCTAAATTCAACTCCACCCCCAAGCCTAACTGCTAACCCTAACACCTACCCTAACCCCAACCACAAACCTAACCGCTAACCCCAACACCTACCCTAACCCCAACCACAAACCTAACCTTAACTTTAATCCCTAACCCTAATAAACACAACACTGTGACTACTGCATTGTGTGAAGGGATGGACAGCAAGAGTATGAATATTTTGAGTCAATAACATGGATTGTTTCTGGACAAGCAACCAACAGTCATCTTTTCATCTGTCAGCAGCTGAACTTTTCAATCATTAATCCACTTCTTTTTTTCTGGAGGAAAGATCCTGAGAGCTTTAAAGCTTTTCAAGTGAAAATTCAAGCACAAGGATCTCAAGAGGACAAAACCTCCCTGCAGCCCTGAGTAAAGAATGTAAAAGGCAGAATTTAATATCTCTCTCTCTTCGTTATTCACTATTGATGATCTGTAGAAAGCTACATAAAGAGTGTCTCTGCATACTGACTGGAGTCCTGCATATTTAGTGGGGACTCTAAGCAGGTGCTTCCACTGGGATCTTAAACAGATGGCAACCTGCTCTGTGTGTGAGATGGGAAGCAAGGCTTTCTGATTCCCCTGGAATCATTAGAAGCCTGAAAAGCAGGCTCTGCAAAGTTGTTTGGACCTGGTTCTTGCACTATAACTACATCACTTCTCTCAAGTTCAGCTGGGATTGATAGGGCTGGGAAAATATTGCTTGGCTCTCCTGTAGATCCTAACTCAAATTCAATTCCACTGTTACACGTAAAGTCAAGCAAGTTGCAAAATGGTAAGAAAACAAGGTAGAAAAATAAAAATGAAAAACAGGGCTAAAACTATATTAAAAAGTGAAGCCTTGCTTTGAACTAGTGTTATTTTTTTATTATTTATTTATTTCCCTCCTGTGAAGCCTGCAAAGGAAACTCATTTCAGCTTTGTAAGACCATAGTGATTGCCTCAGACACAAAATGAATCAGGCCTCTCCTTGGATTATGTGGGTGGTATTTTTACTCTTCCCTAGTGTGATAATTCACAGCCTGCAGCTATGGCATGCAAACTTAAATATTTTTTTTTTCCTCTCTTTCTGTCTGGCTTCAAAAGGAAGGAGCTGCATTCGCTTGTTGTGTAAAGAACAACGGGGCGGCGGGGGGGAGGAAATCATGAAGGAGACCGTTAGAAATCAGTATTTTGAAACAGAGCAGTTATAAAACAAAACAGCATAAATAAAGACTGAATTAATTTCTCTTAGAATCATAGAATTACTCAGGGTTGGAAGGGACCACAAGGATCATCTAGTTCCAACCCCCATGCCATGAGCAGGGACACCCCACACTAGATCAGGTTGCCCAGAGCCTCATCCAGCCTGGTCTTAAACACCTCCAGGGATGGGGCCTCAACCACCTCCCTGGACAACCCATTCCAGGGCTTCATCACTCTCGTGGTGAAGAGCTTCCACCTCACGTCCAGTCTGAATCTCCCCACCTCCAGCTTCATTCCATTACCCCTAGTCCTATCACTACCTCAGATCCTGAGAAGTCCCTCCCCAGCCTTCTTGTAGGTCCCCTTCAGATCCTGGAAGGCCACAATTAGGTCACCTCAGAGCCTTCTCTTCTCCAGACGGAACAGCCCCAACTCCTTCAGTCTGTCCTCATAGGAGAGGTGCTCCAGCCCTCTGCTCATCCTCGTGGCCCTTCTCTGGACACCTTCCAGCACATCCATATCCCTCTTGTAATAGAGGCTCCAGAACTGGATGCAGTACTCCAGGTGGGGTCTCACCAGAGCTGAGTAGAGGGGGAGAATCCCCTCCCTTGACCTGCTGGCCACACTTCTCTTGATGCAGCCCAGGATCTGATTGGCTTTCTGGGCTGCAAGTGCACACTGAGAGCTCATGTTGAACTTCTCATCCACCAGAACCCCCAAGTCTGTCTCCTCTGGGCTGCTTTCCAGCCAGTCACTGCCCAGCCTGTGAAGTCAGTCTAGTGTTGGAAAAAGAATGAGTTATACTCTTGCTCAGGTGTAAAAATAATAACAAAATGCTTGTAAACAACTCCATTTGCATTGACAAGAATCATTAAAAAGACTTTTTACCTCATCTAGACTTACCTGCTATTAAGGGCTTAAATTTTCTCTTTCTATAGCAACATTGTTTGATATTATGAATACTTATTAAAACATATTTCTGGGATTCTGTATGAGTCAGATAAAAAAGAACCCAGAAAATTGCTTTTCTATATCATTAAAAATCACTTTGCCAATTCCCAGCTGAACTCCACTTCGAAGCATACTTTTATTAGTCTAGGAATCTCTTCTGGGAAAACAATGCAAAACTTGAATTCAGTGTTTCTTTCCTTGCTACCACCACATAAAGCTGATCTTCCATGGCATGTTTCCTAAGAGCTGCTGTGAAGTTTTTTTCCACCCTCTGTAAATTATTTCTCTCCCTAATGCCCTTTTTTTTTTTGCATTTGCCAGTACAATAACTAGGAAAGCACTATTAACACTTCAGCTAATTAAGGTTTTCAGGAAACATTGGTTATGTTGTTCTCATTAACAGACCCTAAAAAAGATACATAAATGCTCTTCAGTTGTATGAAAAAAAAGAAATATATATATATATATATATATATATATATATATATATATAAAAGGATTGCTTTTAAATCTGGAGAAATAAATGCAAGTGTTCATATTCTGGTACATTAACAGTTTGTTCCAGTACATTGATATTTTATGTGGAAATCCTGCTCTGCAATTAATATGCCTGATGCAAATTGGAAAACCCACAATCCATCCTCCTCTGCTGGAATGTAGGAGCATATTATCACTGAGAAACTATAGGATACCAGAACCATTTTTCTGGGGGAAGTGAATGCTCCTTGCCTTAAATCTCCATATATAAACTGATTTGATTTCAGGCTAGGTAATAGAAATGGAATAGATCATGGTGCAAGTGAAAATGTAATGAGTAACAGCGGAATTAATAATAGCAACTCCAGTGTGGTTCATCTTCACAGAGAAATTTCAGGGTTTGAGCACTAGAAATGAAAAATAGCTAAAAACTAAAGATAAAATAGTAAAGAAATGCTCAACTGTCCCTGAAGGGTGGCTGCAGCCAGGAGGGGGGTTGGTCTCTTCTCCCAGGCACCCAGCACCAGAACAAGAGGACACAGTCTCAAGCTGTGCCAGGGGAAGTTTAGGCTCGAGGTGAGGAGAAAGTTTTTCACTGAGAGAGTTGTTAGCCATTGGAATGTGCTGCCCAGGGAGGTGGTGGAGTCACCATCCCTGGAGGTGTTCAAGAGGGGATTGGACGTGGCACTTGGTGCCATGGTTTAGTCATGAGGTCTGTGGTGACAGGTTGGACTTGATGATCTTTGAGGTCTCTTCCAACCTTGGTGATTCTGTGATTCTGACTGTTCCAGCTAAAAAGAAGTATATAGGTAGCCACCTCTGTTATACTTAAAAATTAGATGGTCATTGGCATCTCCTCAGGAATGTCTCTAATCTATTGAAGAGAAAGAAATAATTTGTACATAAACTACTAATTAATAATATTGTAAATTAAATATGTCACTACCACTTACTGCCTTCTAGAGACATTTTCAGCAGAGGTGATTGCTTGGGTAGGCATCAATAATGAGATAGCCTTTAACTGGTCACAAGTAGAATGTTTGTTATGAAGGAGCAGGGTACTGTAACTGTTCAGTACACAACTCTTCTATGAGTAAGAGCAAGAAAGATTTGTACAAGATTTAGTGGTTTGTCATTGTATTGATCTTCTGAGTCCTCTCAAAGGGCTCATCAGAGTCAAAATAGATGGATATCATTGGGGATGTCATTTTCTGACCCAGTTTTCAGAAGACTTTGTCTTTCATCCTGACAATGTGAGGCAAAAGGTTCTCAGGAGGCTTTCTAACATTGGACACGGATCTTAAAGTAAGATTGCTCTCTGACTCAGGTAAAAAGAAAATATGACTACAAAAGCATGAGTTCTATCTGAAATTGATAGTTGCAGGCACTAGAAGACTATAGAAATCATTCCTTATTTCCAACAAGAAAAAACACACAGAGAGGTCTTGTGTATTATTGGACTTTTTTGTCTTCCCTTTTATTCTGTCTTCCTCTGGAAGAATAGATGCACCTGGCAGTCTATGGCTTCTTTTTTGCAAAGAGCCTGGGGAACAGTCTTCAACCAGAGTATTTTCTGTGGCCATGACATAATTTCACAATGGCATGAGACCCAGGTGTGTGCTCTCAATTTCTGGAGAGGTTTTATTTTCTATGGAAAGAAAAAGGAGGTATGTTGGCCTGAAGGGATGCTGAGTGTTCTGCACTAAGTCCTCAGTTTGGATGTCATGAGAGCTGAACTGTGAAATGTGTCAAAATTTCCCCACTGAAGAGTCATATTCTACATTTACCTTTATCTGAAGATCTCAAAGCGCTTTTCAAACAGGAACAATCTTGACTGGAGAAGTCTTTGTGGGAATAACTTTTATAACTTTGGGGAATAATTAAGGTAGGAACAAGATGTGATTTTCTGAGCAGCTCTGGGGATAGCTCTGAAGAAAGAGACTTAGGCTGATGGCAGCACACTCATACAGCCCAGAAGGCAAATTGTGTCCTAGGCTACATCAAAAGGAGTGTGGCCAGCGGGGCAAGAGAGGGTATTCTGCTCCTTTACTCTGCTCTTATGAGACCCCACCTCAAATACTACATCTAGTTCTGGTGACC
This sequence comes from Dryobates pubescens, assembly GCF_014839835.1. Classification (NCBI taxonomy): domain Eukaryota; kingdom Metazoa; phylum Chordata; class Aves; order Piciformes; family Picidae; genus Dryobates; species Dryobates pubescens. The sequence continues at coordinate 42,532,358 of NC_071616.1, read as the reverse complement.
CCATCATAAGGACAAAGAGCTGTCGGAGCAAGTCCAGAAGAGGACCACAAAAATGATCTAAGTGCTGGAGGACCTCTGTTATGATGACAGCCTGAGGGAGCTGGGGTTGTTCAGCCTGGAGAAGACAAGACCCTGGGAGACCATAGAACTGCTTTTCAGTACCTGAAGAGATCCTACAGGAACTCTTGAGAGGGACTTTTCTTCAGGGTGCCAAGCGACAGGACAAGAGAGAGTGGTTTGAAGCTGAGGGAGAGTAGGTTTAAACTGGATCTTAGGAAGAAGTTCTATAGTGCAAAGGTAGTGGGACTCTGGAATAGGTTATCCAGGGAGGTTGTGAATATCTCCTCTCTAGAGGTGTTCAAGGCCAGGGTGGATGAGGCCTTGAGCAGTAGAGTCTAGCTGAGAGGCAGCCTTGCCCATGGCAGCGAGGTTGGTCTATAGGTCCCTTCCAACCTAAGCCATTCTATGATTTTAAGAATGTCAGTAGAATGCTCACAGATACTCATCTCCAACTATATCTGAGTTGAAATATATCAAAGGACCCCCAGCTCCTCACATTTACCATAAGACTCCTAGTAAACTGTTGAAAGTGTATTCAGGCATGGTGAAGATTTCCCACATCCTCTGGATGAGGCAATTAGTGCTGTGGTTTAGTTGATTAGATGGTGCTGGGTGCTAGGTTGGGCTTGATGGTCTCAAAGGTCTTTTCTAACCTGCTTAATTCTGTATTCTCTAACATATAATAGGGAGGTTAGAAAGAGACTTTGCCTTTATTACACACAATCTTTCCTTATGAAGTCTGCAAATTCCTTTGAAAAAAAAAAGTATATTTTTAGGAAGTATATTAGCTGCAGACTAATGCATTCTGCTATGAACCCAACCTAATCTTCCCACTCGTGGTTCTTTATTTTCTTAGGAAGGAATGGGTTGCTACTCTGGCAATTTTCTCATTAAAATGATGACAACAACTCAGTGTAACTCTTTCAGAACATTGCTGCTTCACATAGATTATCACAAGATAAACGCAGAATGAATAAAATGAGCAGGCAAGATTCTGCAGAGATTACTGGAAGATCAATTTCAAAAGGATGATTAAACCCCAAGCTTTGTTCTTGCTTATATATGGTGGTTCTTTTTCTCTCTGAAATGCAGTGGAGGGTGAAAACCCCAAACCAAAAAACAAAATACCAGCCCAAACCAAATATGTCATCTATGTAGTTACTGGTAGAGTATTATAGTTTAAATCTTGCTTGGACATAGAAGGACTATAAAGCATCACTGGAGGTGTTTAGGAAGAGACAGGATGGGGTGCTTGGTGACATGGTTTAGTTGATTAGATGGTGTTGGATGATAGGTTGAACTTGATGATCTCAAAGGTCTTTTCCAATCTGGTCTATTCTATTCTATTCTATTCCATTCCATTCCATTCCATTCCATTCCATTCCACTCTACTCTACTCTACTCTAGTCTACTCTACTCTATTCTATTCTTTCTTGCATGTTCTCCAGTGTGGGAAGAGGGTTGTTTTTGGATAGCCTTTGCTTGAGTTAGAGAAAGCTATGTTTTGTCTTTGACTCTGAGAGCAATGTAAACACCTTGTAACTGAAGGAGAGAAACTGGGCAGAGTTTGGTTGGATGTGTTAAAATATTGTTTTGTTATTTTGACCTATTGTATGCCTTAATTACAGGCATGCCAGTACAAAATGACCAATTGAGATGTGAAACATGTGCCTTCTGATAGGCTATATAACTTTGCTGTATAACGCAATAAACGTCTTTGCCTGCTTACATCTGGTCCAGAAAGCACTGCACAAGGCAAACCTGACATCTCTCTAAAACATCTATAAAAATCTATATAGAATAGAATAGAATAGAATAGAATAGAATAGAATAGAATAGAATAGAATAGAATAGAATAGACCAGACTAGGTTGGAAGAGACCTTCAAGATCATCTATACTATTACACTCCTGCTTCTTTCTCAGGGGAAAAAATGAAATGGAAAAAAAAAAAAAAAATCATTAAATTTTGTACCCAAGAAGAAACAAATCCACAGCTAAATATCAACTTTTTGTTTTTCATTCAGCAATGCTAGTTAACAATCAGTGTCCAGAGAAGGGGCACAAAGATGATCAGAGGGCTGCAGCATGTCCTCCATGGAGACCGACTGAGAGTTAGGGCTGTTCAGTCTGGAGAAGAGAAGGCTCTGAGGAGACCTAATTGTGGCCTTCCAGTATCTGAAGGGAGTACAAGAAAGCTGGGGAGGGACTTTTGAAGGTGTCAGGGAGTGATAGGACTAGGGGGAATGGAACAAAACTGTAAGTGTGTAGATTCAGATTGGATGTTAGGATGTTGTTCCCCATGAGGGTGGTAAGATGCTGGTACAGGTTGCCCAGGGAGGTGGTAGAAGCCTCATTCCTGGAGTATTTTAAGGCCAGGCTGGATGAGGCTCTGAGCAACCTGATGTAGTGTGAGGTGTCCCTGCCCATGGCAGGGGGCTTGGAACTGGATGATCCTTGAGGTCCCTTCCAACCCTGACAATTCTGTGTTTTCTATTTGGGTTTTCCTCTATTTAGTATTTATTCTTTCTTTCTTATGAAGCTGACTGTTGCTGATGAATTTGAATTCACCTTTAAAGTTTCATCTCTCCTTTCATTCATGGGTTCATTAAATATTTATTTCTGTAACTAATTAATTAATTAAAGAGTAAAGTTACATTTAAAGAAACTCTTCCTCCCTTTATAGTTAGGCAGGAGTTAATGGTTTGGTTTTCACCTGTCATATGTGCAAAACCCAGAGAAAATCCTGTGCAATAGAGAATCTTATTTACTTAATCCTGATACATTTCACAGGGAAACATACTAATAAGAAAACAATTTTTTGTTTTCATTATTGTCATAGTGTCATCAAATTACCACTCAAAGTCTTAAGCTCTCTGTAGCAGCAACATTAGCATAAATCATCTCTGATGCTTTCCCCCTTACATGTTTCCTCTTTCCCTGTGCAAGCTGCTGAAGTATTCAGTGCTGAGGCAAATGAAAGCAAATGGCTTTATGGACAGAGGTCATGGGCTAATGATTGACATCAATGCTTATTGCATTTTTATTTCTGTGAAATACACACTGCAGCAGAATGAGAGCATACACTCCTGCTGTTTTTTTCCTGATGTTCCTGCAGCAAGTTAACTTGATATATTAAATGAAAAACCTCCATTAGACCACTGCATAGAAAACAAAGAGACCGTATCTTGAAAATGTTTATCTTATCACCACTTCAAACTCAGTTTCAAGACAATGTCCCAAGTAAGACACCTTTCCAGAGAGAGTCTTAAGACTGTGATGTAATTTACACTGTTAGCACACAGATAGAGGATGTTGACAACTTCTGTGAATCCTCACAGGTTAGTCAACATGCCATGATACACTCCTAAAGGCTTCCAGCCAGACACCCTCAACAGAAGATGTCATCCCAACAGTAGCATTTTGTGTTTACCAAAACCTGACCACATCATCCCAGCAGAAAAACAGCACAAAACCTTCCCACAGCTGCCTGGCTTTGTGCTGCAGTGTTGGATACTGCACTGCCAGTATTGTGATTTTAGGAATTGCCATAGCCATGGGAAAGTAACACCTCATGGATCACATGCCCTGAGAACTTCTTTAAAGGCAGATAAAGGTTTAGTACAAGAAAATTAATAAAGTAGAGCAATATCTCTGTTGACTTGTAGAGATGCCATCTTTCTGCCTATGCTTTACAGAGTCACAGAAATATTCAGGTTGAAAAAGACCCTCAGGATCACCAAGTCCAACCCAGAACCTTACTCTACAAGGTTCACCCCTAAGCCATATGCCCAAGCACCACATCCAAACCACCCTTAATCACATCCATGGTTGGTGACTTCCACCACCTTCCTGGGCAAGCTGTTCCAGTGTCTCACTACCCTCATGGGGAAGTTCTTCCTAAAATCCAATCTGAATCTAGCTATTTCTAGGTTTTTTCCGTTCCCCCTAGTCCTATCATTGTCTGATACCCTAATAAAGTCCCTCCCCAGCTTTCTTGTAGGACCTCTTAAGGTACCTGAAAGCCATAATTAGGTCTCCTTGGAGCCTTCTCTTCTCCAGATTGAACAACCCCAACTCCCTTAGTCTGTCCTCATAGCAGAGGAGCTTCAGCCCTCTGATCATCCTCATGGCCCTTCTCTGGACACTTTCCAGCATGGTTTCCTTTACTCTGACTGCCACATCTAACACTGCTATGCTGATTCCTCCTGGTATATGACTCATCTTGGAAAGTATTGTTTTCTGAGCCTAGAACAGAAAAGTTAAATTCCAGTGACCTCATAATTGAGCAATGTCTAGAAGCAAAACATTCCTCTTGATCTGGTTGATGTTTAGGAACAGACAAATCAAATTGGAAAGAAACTGAGGGTTTTAAGATCTTTATTCCCACCCTCTGGATGGCTTTACTGAGTAGCACATTGCTGAAGGGTTCTATAATTTCATGTAGTATAGAATGCTACTGTTGCTCGTACTACCATTACTTACTATCCAGTGGCAACTGCAGTCCCTCTGAGAGATATCAGCTTGTCACAGAGGGAGCAGCTGGCAAAACAACTTGCACATTCTGGAGCACAAGCCCTACAAGGAGAGGCTGAGGGAGCTGGGGTTGCTTAGCCTGGAGAAGAGAAGGCTCAGGGGAGACCTTATTGTTGTCTACAACTACCTGAAGGGAGGTTGTAGCCAGGTGGGGGTTGGTTTCTTCTCCCAGGCACCCAGCACCAGAACAAGAGGACACAGTCTCAAGCTGCACCAGGGGAGGTTTAGGCTGGATGTTAGGAAGAAGTTCTTCATAGAAAGAGAGATTGGCCATTGGAATGTGCTGCCCAGGGAGGTAGCAGAGTCACCGTCACTGGAGGTGTTTAAGAAGAGCCTGGATGATGCACTAGGTGCCATGGTTTAGTTGATTAGATGGTGTTGGGTGATAGGTTGGACTTGATGATCTCGAAGGTCTTTTTCCAGCCTGGTTAATTCTATTCTATGCTATGCTATGCTATGCTATGCTATGCTATGCTATGCTATGCTATGCTATGCTATGCTATGCTATGCTATGCTATTCTATTCTATTCTATTCTATTCTATTCTAAAACAGGCAGGCACATACTCATAGCTGAGCATCCACTCTGACGGCTACAAGGTGATAGAGTGGCTGTGACAGTTGACAGAACAGCACCAATGGAATTTTCCTCATCCTAAAGAAAATCACAAATAATTTTCCTGAAAACTAGGAGGACTCAAAGTGAAAATGAGGACTAAATTTACAAAAACTGTGATGCAATTTTTAATTAGATTTTTATATGCCAAGTGGTTTCCCTTGAAAAAACAAAAGGCAAAACCCGCCTGCATTTTCCCTGCAGTTATATATATGAACTCTTCTTTGCAGCAGCTTTTCTCCTCTTCACTCCTACCAGCCTGCTGATGTTTTTTCTCCCTCTCTCTCTCCCTTTTTTCTTTAAAAACACCCTTCACACTCTCACTGCACTCTTTCCACTTTGTTCCTATTTCACCATCATACTTCAAAGACTTCCAGGAGTCAGACAAAGTTCTTTCAACAAGATAGCACTTTCCTTCACAGAAGAGCCAAATTCCTCCCTGTATAAGGCAGGAGCAGTCTGGGTATCCTTACAATACTTTTTTTTCTTTGATATATCCCTATGCCCATTACTGCTGGAAAAAGTCTGAAAAAAATGCAGTTGTTAAGAGATGATTTATTCTCCCTACATCACAGAGAAACTCTCAGTCCCAGACTGGGATAGAATGCAGATCAATTTATCTATTACAGGTTTTTATATCGAAGGTCTCAAGTCAAATCCTCTGCTTTAATGTACAGAAAATCCCTTACTTGATAAAGTAATTTTTCAGGTGATTTCTTTTAATAGTTCATTATTTTTAAAGCCCCCTATAACTCCAGACTCTTCTGGAGGAAAGGCATGAAGTGCTTTTAACTGTGCAGAAAAGTCATTGTAGAGTCTCTGACTTCTCTATTTGTATGACTTCTTTAGTGATTGAATGAGAGCATTTAGTTTGTGAGGGTTTCTTTCATATATGTAGGTTTTGAGATCCAAACCCATTATTAAAAGACAAGATGTGATGTGAAAGATTTCATTTCAGCTGTGCAGTGCTTAACTCATTGTGACACAAAAATTGTTATGAAGACTGTCTCAGAGCCAAGGCAAGGAAACCACTGATGTTTTCTGGTTTATATTATAGTTTTAGCAAACCTTCTGAGCTATAAATGAGATAATAGTTTCTGGGGAAAGAAAAAAGGAGAACACTTAGTGGTGCTGAATATCTCTTATTTGTAAAAGACAACAACATTGGAATGGAATGGAATGGAATGGAATGGAATGGAATGGAATGGAATGGAATAGAATAGAATAGAATAGAATAGAATAGAATAGAATAGAATAGAATAGAATAGAATAGAATAGAATAGAATAGAATAGAATAGAATAGAATAAAATAGACCAGGCTGGAAAAAGATCTTCGAGATCATCAAGTCCAACCTATCACCCAACACTATCTAATCAACTAAACCAAGCAGCCCTTCCAGGCTCTTCCTAAACACCTCCAGTGATGGTGACTCCACCACCTCCCTGGGCAGCACATTCCAATAGCCCATCTCTATTTCTTGAAGAAGCTCTTCCTAACCTCCAGCCTAAACCTCCCCTGGTGCAGCTTGAGACTGTGTCCTCTCATTCTGGTGCTGGTTGCCTGGGAGAAGAGACCAACCCCCACCTGGCTACAACCTCCCTTCAGGGAGTTGTAGACAGCAATAAGGTCTCCCCTGAGCCTCCTCTTCTCCAGGCTAAGCAACTCCACCTCCCTCAGCCTCTCCTCACAGGGCTGTGCTCCAAACTCCTCCCCAGCTTTGTTGCCCTTCTCTGGACACGTTCCACCAAGTCAAGATCTTTCCTAAACTGAGGGGCTCACAACTGGACACAGGACTCAAGGCATGGCCTAACCAGTGCTGTGTACAGGGCAGAATGACTTCCCTACTCCTGCTGGCCAGGATGTCATTATTACTAAGTCGTACTGTCAGTAGGCATGAATCTTTAACATCACCTCTGCTATGAGGATAGGCTAAGGATCTGGGCTCGTTCAGCCTGGATCAAAAAAGACTCCAGGGAGACTGAATAGCTTCCATCGAGTACCTCAGGGGACCCTATAGGAAAGCTGGAGAGGGACTTTTCATAAGGGTGTCTAGCAATAGGACCAGAGGAACAGTTTGCAGCTGAGGGAGAGTAGGTTTAGACTGAATCTTAAGAAGAACTTCAATATGAGGATGGTGAGATTTTGGAATTGGTTGCCCAGGGAAGCTGTGGATGCCTCCTCCCTGGGGGTGTTCAAAGCCAGGCTGTATGATGCCTTGAGCTGCTGAGTCTAGTTGAGAGGTGTCCCTGTCCATGGTGTGGAGGTTGGAGTAGATGATCTCTAAGGTCCTTTCCAACCCAGGCCATTCTATGAACATATGAATATAAACTGCAGCACAAGAGGTTCCACCTCAACACAAGAGGGAACTTCTTTAGTGTAAGAGTCACAGAGCACTGGAACAGGCTCCCCAGAGAGGCTATGGAGTCTCCTTCTCTGGAGACTTTCAAGACCCATCTGGATGTATTCCTGTGTGACCTGCATTAGATTCTAGGACTCGATGATCTCTTTGGGTCCCTTCCAACCCCTGACATCCTGTGGTATATGACATACAGTAAAAAAAGACTTTATAGTTGCAGTGTTTGTTCCAATAAAGTTCAATGTTTATTTTGTAGCTGACATTGTCAGGACAATTTACAGACTGGGAGGCTAATTGTGGTTTTTTTTAAAGAAATTGATTCTAGGTGAAATATAACTACTTGTCTATCCAAAAAAATGTTGTAGGCATACCCACAGACTTCCAGTAGGTAAGTGCTAGTTTATCCAGTCTTTCTGACTGCACACACTTTTTCTTCCCTTCAAATTAATTTTACAGCAGACTACAATACCTAAAAAACTCCCTGAGGACTTGAGCTAACTGAAAAAGGAAAGCTGTCGAAGCACTGTATACAAGATGAATACTTTTCACTACCCAGACAGAAGCTTCTAAGAGACACTTTTCAACCATTTTGGTTAGTGCCATGTGTGTCTTCATTTTGGAGAGTGGTCTGAAGGGCACTTTAAATCAACCACCTTTTAAACTGTTCCTCTGTAAAAAAATCTACTGCTAAACCCAGCTCTGATTTTTGACAACTTCATATTTAGGTTTTGTGTCTTTGTAAATGGATTCTCTTTGTTGCCCAAAGCATTCTTAGCATTCCTATTTGAACTATTTAGATCATTGTAATGGACACTAATAATTTTAAATGTTGGGTTTAATTTATGCTGGGAAGGGAGGTTATAGCCAGGTGGGGGTTGGCCTCTTCTCCCAGGCAACCAGCAACAGAACAAGAGGACACAGTCTCAAGCTGCACCAGAGGAGGTTTAGGTTGGATGTTAGGAAGAAATTCTTCATAGAAAGAGAGATTGGCCATTGTAATGTGCTGCCCAGGGAGGTGGTGGAGTCACCATCACTGGAGGTGTTTAAGAAGAGACTGGATGGGAAGCTTGGTGCCATGTTGATTAGATGGTATTGGGTGATAGATTGGATTTGATGATCTCAAAGGTCTTTTCCAACCTGGCTAAGTCTATTCTATCCTATCCTATCCTATCCTATCCTATCCTATCCTATCCTATCCTATCCTATCCTATCCTATCCTATCCTATCCTAAAAATCTACTGCTAAACCAAGCTCTGATTTTTGACAACTTCATCTTTAAGTTTTGTGTCTTTGTAAATGGACTCTCTCTGTTGCCCAAAGCATTCTTATCTGTCCTGTTTGAACTATTTAGATCATTGTAATGGAACACTAATAATTTTACATGTTGGATTTAATTTATGTTGGTGCTATTGTTGGTGTTAGTTTTTAAATGCTGGATTTATGCTGGATTTTTGCCATTGGAAAGGGCTGCCTAGGGAGTTGGTGGAATCACCATCACTGGAGGTATTTAAGAAGAGATTGGATGGGGTGCTTGGTGCCATGGTCTGCTTGATTGGATGGGCCTGGTTGAGAGGTTGGACTGGATGATCTTGGAAGTCTCTTCCAACCTGGTTGATTCTATGATTCTGTGCTGCTCCTTGTGGATTTTTTCATGGGGTTTATATTTTGGGGGAGTGTATTTAAGGAGTTTCTGTTATTTTGCTTTATTTGTGAGGCCTTCCTGATCCTCCCTGCATTGTGCAGTCTTCCACAGGTGATACATAAAGGGATTACGACTGTGAAAGCTTCACTGGACCAGAATAAGCATAATCCTCTGCCCAAACAAAGCTGAAGGGAGATAACTTCTCAGGCATCTGCTAGAATCTGGGGTTCTTACAACAACAGAAAGTCCAGACCTACTCTGAGGTACAGACTCCCTGAATATATTGGAAGAGATCATAATGGATAAGGTTATTCTTTCAGCTGCTTTTCTGTTCTGTTGCTTTTTCTTTTGTGTGCCCATCCCCTTGACAACTAGCAGCCTCTCTACTGGCTGTGGGTAAAATGTGTGCCAGCTGCTAGTTTTTTCTCAGAAATAATGGTCTTAACAAGACCATATTACAATAGTTTAAAAAGAAAAAGCCAAAAAGCCCACATTCTGTTGCATAGTTAATTATTATTCTTGTCTATTAATGTTATCAACTCTATGTTTACCCTGATTTTTACAGAATTCTGAATGTTTGCTTGCTAACAGCATGATGATTATCAAAGAATGGGGAAAGATAAAGCATCATATACATACAGCCTTTTATTTCTGTGTTTGACTTATTTACACCAAACACAGAGTAAACACACAGAAGGCTGAGACAAAGTCATCAATCTGGGTGAACAAATCCATGTTTGGAAGCCTGTGTTCTGTCTGAGACTCTAAGGTGGCTATGCAGAGGATCATTATGTATTCCTCACCACAGGTCAGTTGCTTAGCTACCAGAGAAGTAGAGAACTACTAATTGAAAGTAGTCAGTATTGCTGGCAACATTTGCTGCAGGACACTGGTCTTGGAAACAGACATAAATGTTGCAGTAGGAAGGATGAAAGGAAAGCCCAGACAACAGCATCCTGCTGAAAATAATGATCATTTTTCTTTCACCTCTATATGTGGATTCTCATCAGTTAAAATAATCTTGATTGTGGTGTTCAGTCATGAAATGATCCCATGATGAATTTTAGCAGCTCGAGAGATTAGTTATTCCCATTAAGGTAATATACTGTGTTTATATTTTAAATGTAATTATTGTTGCAACTACTGGAGTAATTTCCCATCTATATCACTCCAGCACATTTGCAAGTGTTTAACTACCTTTAAGGATCTCTAGCTAATAGATGCAGCTCTTAAAAAGAAAAAAGAAAACCAAACAACTTACAAATGGACAACTGGCCAAAATACTATCCTCCCATAGCATCCCTAATTGCTACAACTCCTGCATTTGGTTTACACACAGCTTGGATAACCATTATCAGTTTTATTTCATTATACAGCATTATCAGTTTTTCTTTTCACATTATTCTCCACTGCAGGTGTTCCTCTTACTGGTTTGTTGTGGATTTTCTTTTTCCTTTGGTGTCAATTCTTTATAACTTCATTTTCTGCCAGTGTTATTGTCTTCAATATAAAAGGTAAGGCAGTCTTGTTGGGATGGATGAGAGCATCTCTTTAGTCTATTGTCCTCCTATCAGACTTTTCAAATGATTCCACAGTACAAGAGGCATGAACCTACTGGAGAAACTCCAGTGAAGGACCAGAAAGGTGATTGAAGGCTTGGAGCATCTGTTGAACTAGGAGAGACTGAGATAGCTAGGGCTCTTTTTCCCTGAAGAAAAGGAGTCATGAGGGATCTTATCAATGGCATCAGTATTTGATGGGAGGGAATAAAGATGTAGGAATGAGACTCATCACAGTGGTACCTAAGGGAAACAGACAGAAATTGAAATACAGAGAATTCCATTTAAACACAAGATGTATTTACTCTAGAATCACAGAATGGTTTGGATTGGAAGGTAGACTTTAAAGATCATCCAGCTGAATTCCCCTGCATAGGGAAAGGACATCTTTTATTAGGTCAGGTTGCTCAAAGCTGTAAGGTGATTGAACACTGGAAAAGGTTACCAGAGAGGATGTGGAGACTTCATCCTTAGAGACAATTTAAAAAAATTAGAAAAATAGAGTTCAGAATAAAGTAAAGTTAACTAAGAGTCCAAATATTTCATGCTTCTTAATGCAGCCTTTAATTTTCCTCTTCAGTCCTATAACACTGACTGTCATCTAGAACAGTCCATACAATACTGTCCTGTAAAACTGCTGACTTCCACAAAGGAATCACAGAACTGTCAGGACCTCAGGGATCACGTAGTTCCAAACCCCCTGCCATGGGCAGGGACACCTCACACTACATCAGGTTGCCACATGCAGCCTGGCCTTGAAAACTTCCAGGGATGGGGCTTCCACCATCTCCCTGGACAGTCTGTTCCAGTGTCTCACTACCATTATGGTGAAGAATGGTTTTCCACTAATTCTCTCACTCTAAGATAGTCTTCCAAAAAGCCATTCCTGGATAATTGCCTCTAATAACTAACTAACCAAATAACTAACCAACTAACTAACCAACTAACCAACTAACTAACTAACTAACTAACTAAATAAATAAATATACATAAACAAACCAAACATCAGTATTTGTTAATAACCAAGCTTACACATCACTTTTATGGCACATGCAGAAACTACCTGTTTAGATTGAGCTTGCAATGTGAAGTTCAGCATGCTATTTTCTGAAGGTTATTGTTATTAGGCTGCATTTGTCTTGCTGGTACAATTTCCAACTCCAAAATAAATCAGCCTACCCAATCTTACTGATAGCAGTGGTTGGAGTCAGCTGCAGTGTCATCATTCTTCTGGAATGCAATGGAATGCAATGCAATTAACCAAGTTGGAAGAGACCTTTGAGATCAAGTTCAACCTGTTATCCAACACTATTTAATCAACTAAACCATGGCACCAAACACCCCATCCAGTCTTTTCCTAAACACCTCCAGGGATAGTGACTCCACCACCTCCTTGGGCAGCACATTCCAATGGCCAATTACTCTTTCTATGAAGAACTTCTTCCTAACAGCCAGGTGGGGGTTGGTCTCTTCTCCCAGGCAACCAGCAACAGAACAAGAGGACACAGTCTCAAGCTGTGCCAGGGGAAGTTTAGGCTGGATGTTAGGAGTCACCATCACTGGAGGTGTTCAAAAAAGGATTGGATGTGGCACTTGGAGCCATGGTTTAGTTGTCATGAGATGTTAGGTATTAGGTAATAGGTTGGACTTGATGATCTCAAAGATCTTTTCCAAGCTGGTTAATTCTGTGATTCTGTGATTCCTTTAACCTAGTAGATATCCTGATGATCAAAAGCAGACAACATCCCATTTACCCCTTCTCCAAAGCTGCTTTCTAGCCCACCTTGCATAAATATTTTTATCCTCTGGGATTTGATTCAGAGGCTGAAGTGAGAGAGGAGCTTTGCTAACTGGTGGATTTATGGCCAGTAGGATTTTAAGGCAATAGAAAAAAATTGAGAAAGCAACTGAAGAAAATAACTACCATCTAAATTCTTACCTCTGCTGAAGTTGTTTTAAGTCACCCAGGATGGCAGCTTGAAGAATTCTAACACGCAAGTGTGCACTCTTTAGTTAAAAAATATAAGAGGTGTTCATTTTCTTTTCCCTAGGGATTCAGCTTCCCTTCAATTTGTATGCAAAGCAAATAGTGTGCTCTTTCTTGTAAAGGATATGCATTATCAGAACACAACACCTGCAGGACAAAAGCGAGGTTAATTTCATTGTTGCTATGAAGCAAAGGAGATCATTACAGAGCATGCAGTAACCAGGCTCTGTGAAATAGCTGCATTAGTCATTAACTTTCCAGCACTAAATTTCATAGCAGAGTCAATTAATTACTACATATCTTTTAATAACTATATTTTTCAGATGCACCTCTTGTTTACTAATAAGATTTCCCATCACAATCATCTTTGCCATTACTTTGATGGTAATATTCATGTCTTGATTTTCTCCAAGGAAAATGGAGCAATGAAAATCACATTTGCTGAAAATGCTCATTGAATTATACTGCTAATTTTGAAGTGTTTAAGCTGCACTTTTGCAGTAAAAGATGGATGTTATGTATGTATTGTAGCCACAAAACAGCTTGGAGTTTTCACAGAACTTCCACATTTTTGACCAGAGCATTTCTGTTGTGTCTGAGATATTTTTCCAGAGTTTGAAGTGAGGCTAGTCGGTTTAGAATTAGCATAGAATTAGAATGGAATGGAATGGAATGGAATGGAATGGAATGGAACGGAACAGAATGGAACAGAACAGAATAGAATAGGATAGAATAGAATAGAATAGAACTAATCAGGTTGGAAGACACCTTTGAGATCATCAAGTCCAGCCTATTACCCAACACCATCTAATCAACTGAACCATGGCACCAAGTGCCTCAGCCAGTCTCTTCCTAAACACCTCCAGGGATGGTGATTCCACCACCTCCCTGGGCAGCACATTCCAATGGCCAATCTCTCTTTCTAGGAAGAACTTCTTCCTCACATCCAGCCTAAAGCTTCCTGGTGCAGCTTGAGACTGTGTCCTCTTGTTCTGGTGCTGGTTGCCTGGGAGAAGAGACCAACCCCCACTTGGCTACAAATACATGCAGTTTTAGCCTGATTGGTTCCTTGATCTAGTTCAAGGAGTAGCAGCACAAACATTTCTGCTAGCCCAAAGGAGGAAACAAAGTGAGGTAAGAATAAGCTGTAGAAAGCAATAAGGTCTCCTCTGAGCCTCCTCTTCTCCAAGCTAAGCAACCCCAGCTCCCTCAGCCGCTCCTCACAGGGCTGTGCTCCAAACTCCTCCCCAGCTTTGTTGCCCTTCTCTGGACACCTTCCAGTAACTCAACATCTTTCCTAAACTGAGGGGCCCAGAACGGGACACAGGACTCAAGGTGTGGCCTAGCCAGTGCTGAGTACAGGGGCACAATGACTTCCCTGCTCCTGCTGGCCACACTAATTCTTGATGTAAGCCAGGATGCCATTGGCCTTCTTGGCCCCCTGGGCACATTGCTGGCTTGTGTTCAGCCAGCCGTCAGCCAGTACCCCCAGGTCCCTTTCTGTTTGGCTGCTATCCAGCCATTCCGGGCCCAGCACTGATCCCTGGGGCACACCACTAGTGACTGGCTGCCAGCTGGATGTGGCACCATTCACCACCACTCTCTGGGCTCAGCCTCCAGCTGGTTCCTAACCCAGTGCAGAGTGCTGCTGTCCAAGCCACAAGCTGACAGCTCGTGTCAAAGGCCTTGCTGAAGTCCAGGCAGACTACATCCACAGCCTTCCCCACATCCACCAGGCAGTCACCTGATCATAGAAGGAGATCAGTTTGGAGAGGCAGGATCTGCCCTTCCTATATCCATGTTGGCTGGACCTGAGCCCTTGGCCATCCTTCAGGTGCACTGTGATTGCCCCCAAGATGCTCTGCTCCATAATTTTCCCTGGCACTGAGGTCAGGCTGACAGGCCTGGAGTTTCCAGGTTCCTCCCTCTGACCCTTCTTGTGGATGGGCATTTTCTTAGTATTGTCCTCAGGAATGCTATCTTTTTCTGTGCTGGGTTTGACTTTTTATACAGCTTGTTTGGAACTGGGCTGTAACATGGATTTGCATAGATTATAAAGCAGGATATAAAAGAGTATGATGTACAGAGACGTGCAATATATCCCTTTCTTTTGACTATGAGGGATAGATTCAGTGACTCCAAGACATATAATTTGCATGCATGGGATGCCAAAGCAGTTTTAAAAGGAATGATCACATATGTCAGCATTCAAAATGTCTCACATTACAAGCATGAACAGTTTCAGACTTCAGATTTCATAAATAATAAGCAATTGGGTCATCTTTTTTATTCTCTCACCTTCAGTTTTGAGCTACTACATGAATTTTCAGCAACTTAAGCTGTTCTTCTCTATTTATTTGGTGTGAACATGACTCAGGCTAATTTTAGCTCCGTTTCAAATTTGCAGAGGAAAAGTTTTCAGCCCCCAAATTGCTTGCATTGGTTTTGGATTTATTGCAAGTCGTTGTTTACTGAGGTTAAACAAATAATAGTCACTCTTCTATTAGTGTTTTAATCACAGATATGCAAATAGGGTTACGTGTATGGGGAAGAAAAACAAAGTCCTCTGAATAATTCTGGGAACATAAAACTGCTTGCAGAAATTATAAATAAAAGAGTTGTTGATGTGATCCCACAGAAGCTTCACTCCAATTTCACACAAATGTTTGCAAACATCATCATCAGAAAATTTTCCTGACTGCTGGCTGAGTGGAAGATAACTATTGGAGCAGTGTGAAGGACCACACTGCTGCAGTATAAATAGCAAAAACAGCATGTGAGGAATAATGTCAATAATCCCCCATCAGAGAAGAGGAAGAGCATCTTCAGTTGTCTTGGAAGGGGAATCTCAATCCATCCAACTCTTACCAGGAAAGATGTTGAGTTGCTGGAATGTAGTCCAGAGAAGGGCAACAAAGCTGAGGAGGGGTTTGGAGCACAGCCCTGTGAGGAGAGGCTGAGGGAGCTGGGGCTGCTTAGCCTGGAGAAGAGGAGGCCCAGGGGAGACCTTATTGCTCCCTACAACTCCCTGAAGGGAGGTTGTAGCCAGGTGGGGGTTGGTCTCTTCTCCCAGGCAATTAGCACCAGAACAAGAGGACACAGTCCCAAGCTGTGCCAGGGGAGGTTTAGGCTGGATGTGAGAGACTGGCCATTGGAATGTGCTGCCCAGGGAGGTGGCGGAGTCACCATGGCTGGAGGTGTTTAAGAAGAGCCTGGATGAGGCACTTAGTGCCATGGTTTAGTTGATTAAATGGTGTTGGTTGATAGATTGGACTCAGTCTTGAAGGTCTTTTCCAACCTGGTTAATCCTATTCTATTCTATTCTATTCTATTCTATTCTATTCTATTCTATTCTATTCTATTCTATTCTATTCTATTCTATTCTATTTTTGTATCTCTCAGCCTTTCTTCCAGTCCCCTAATCACCTTTGTAGCCATGTGCTAGACTCTCTGCAACAGGTCCTTTTAACTCTTTAACTGGGGAGCCCAGTGCTGGACTCATGTTGTTGTCACAGTTGAGGCCAGGTGTGGCCTCACTAGGGCAGAATAGAGGAGAAAGAGAACCTTTTTCATACCAATGACTACACTCTTCTTAATGCACACAGGATACCATTGATCTTCTTGGCCCCAAGAACCACTGCTGGCTCATGGTCAATTTGTCCATCAAGACTCCCAGGTCCTTCCTTGCAGAACTACTTCCCAGCACATCTATCCCTAATCTGTACTGGTGCATGGGGTTATTTCTCCCCAGGTGCAGAACCCTACACTTGCCCTCGTTGAACATTCATTAAGTTCCACAGCACCCAGCTCTCGCAGGTCTCGCTGAATGGCAGTGCTGCCTTGCGGTGTGTCAGCCACTCCTCACAGTTTTCTATCATCAGCAAATCTTTGTATCAAGAGATCATTGTAAACCAATTTTTGTCACCAGCAAACTTGCTAAGAGTACCCTCACAAGCTTTTTTATTTTAAACAGACAATTGCATAGATGCCAAATTCACCAGATGGTCATGCAAAATTGTTAATGTGCGATGAGCTAATCATATGCATCTGCAAATCTTTTGCTTTAGCCATTTTGAACCAGATCAAATTTGTCAGTATTGCTTGCTCAAACATTGAAATAGCAAAATATATTTCCATCAGATTTGCATTGGCTTTCTCAGCTCCATCACTTATAAAATTAATACTAAACTCAGTATCTGTTCCATGGTCTCTCTCATGCTCTCTGACAAGAAAGAATCAGAATCATAGAATTCTTAGGGTTGGAAGGGACCTCAAGGATCATCTAGTCCCAAACTCCCCTGCCATGGGCAGGGACACCTCACACTACATCAGGTTGCTCACAGCCATATCCAGCCTGGCCTTAAAAACCTCCAGGGATGAGGCTTCCACCACCTCCCTGGGCAACCTGTTCCAGTGGCTCACCATCCTCATGGGGAAGAGCTTCTTCCCAACATCCAATCTAAATCTACCCATTTCTAGGTTTTTTCCATTCCTCCCAGTCCTATCACTCCCTGACACCCTAAAAAGTCCCTCCCCATCTTTCTTGTAGCCCCCTTCAGATACTGGAAGGCCACAATAAGGTCTCCTCAGAGCCTTCTTTTCTCCAGACTGAATAGCCCCAGCTCTCTCAGTCTGTCCCCATAGGAGAGGTGTTCCAGCCCTCTGATCGTCCTCGTGGCCCTTCTCTGGACAAACTCCAGCACCTCCACATCCTTCCTGTAATAGAGGCTCCAGAACTGGACGCAGTATTCCAGGTGGGGTCTCTCCAGAGTGGAGTAGAGAGGGAGAATCACCTCCCTCGACCTGCTGGCTATGCTTCTCTTGATACAGCCCAGGATGTGATTGGCTTTCTGGGCTGCAAGTGTACACTGCTGGCTCATGTTGAGTTTCTCATCCACCAGCACCTCCAAGGTTTTTTCTTCACGGCTGTTCTCAAGCCAGTCCCTGCCCAGTCTATATTGGTGCTTGAGATTGCCCTGACCCAGCTGAAGGACCTTGCATTTGGTCTTTTTGAATCTCATGAGCTTGTCATGGGCCCAGCTCCTCACCCTGTCAAGATCCCTCTGGATGGATCCCTTCCCTCCAGTATGTCTGTTGCACCACACAGCTTGGTGTTGTCAGCAAACTTGCGGAGGGTGCACTCAATGCCAACAAAGATGCTAAAAAAGACTGGTCCCAGTACTGACACCTGAGGGACTCCACTCATCACTGGCCTCCATTTGGACATGGAGTTCTTATAGTTACCTAACCTACACTTACCTCCCTTTTGACTTATTAAGGCACAACAGTTTAAGGATGTCAGAAGAATTCTCAAAATTGATATGAGTAAAAGTAAATTCAGGCATTGAAATAATATTTTTTCAAGCCTTTCTGACTGTGCATACAAAAGAAGTAAGGTTTTTCCTTGCAGTTCCCAGGGAAAGCAGCCTCTTTTGAACATCTGTCAGATATTACAATGTAGAAGGGTTCTGTTAAAACTGGGACATGAAAACAAAACTAAACTTTTGTTGAGAGATCAACAAAGACTTGGACTTGAAAGATCCCATTAAAGTCCATTGCAAAAAACCATCAGAATTCTCTAAGGCAGAACAATCTTGATACCTTTCTCTTGGATAAAACTTGAATGCCACTGTTTCAGTTCTGGTTTTATGGATCCAAATGGAATTGATTAGAATAGAAGAGGATAGAAGAGGATAGAAGAGGATAGAAGTATAGAATAGAATAGAATAGAATAGAATAGAATAGAATAGAATAGAATAGAATAGAATAGAATAGAATTAACCAGGTTGGAAAATACTTTCGAGATTATCGAGTCCAACCTATCACCCAACACCATCTAATCAACTGAACCATGGCACCAAGCACCCCATCCAGTCTCTTCTTCAATACCTCCAGCGATGGTGACTCCACCACCTCCCTGGGCAGCACATTCCAATGGCCAATCTCTCTTTCTGTGAAGAACTTCTTCCTAACATCCAGCCTAAACCTCCCTCGTGCAGCTTGAGACTGTGTCCTCTTGTTCCAGTGCTGATTGCCTGGGAGAAGAGACCAACCCCCACCTGGCTACAACCTCCCTTCAGGTAGTTACATAGAATACATAGAATACATAGAATAAACCAGGTTGGAAGAGACCTTCAAGATCATCGCGTCCAACCCATCAACCAATCCAACACCACCCAAACAACTAACCCATGGCACCAAGCACCTCATCAAGTCTCCTCCTGAAAACCTCCTGTGATGGTGACCCCACCACCTCCCCAGGCAGCCCATTCCAATGGGCAATCATTCTTTCTGTATATAGTTGTATAGTTCTGTATATAGTTGTAGAGAGCAATAAGGTCTCTCCTGAGCCTCCTCTTCTCTCCTCTTCTCCAGAGGACTCCTCTCCTCTTCTCCAGGCTAAACCACCCCAGCTCCCTCAGCCTCTCCTCATAAGGCTGTGCTCCAGACCTCTCCCCAGCTTTGTTGCCCTTCTCTGGACATTTTCCAGCAACTCAACATCTTTCCTAAACTGAGGAGCCCAGAACTGGACACAGGACTCAAGGTGTGGCCTAACCAGTGCTGAGTACAGGGGCACAATGACTTCTCTGCTCCTGCTGGCCACACTGTTCCTGATACAGGCCAGGATGCCATTGGCCTTCTTGGCCACCTGGGCACAGATATTACTTTCTTAAGTGATTTTTACAACCCAAATAAATTCCATTCCTTGAGCAAGCAATTTTCAGCTTTAGTGGGAAACTTTACCAATATTTACAAATGATAAGTTTCCATCAATTGCATTTATGAAGCTTTTTTGCACTGCACTAATGTGTAAAATATATTCTAGATAAAAATTATCATAATACAATTTTTTCTTTCTTAAACATAACTTGTCAATCAGCTAATAAGAAGAAGAAATAGTTGAACTAAGATGACCTGGGCAGAACTAGTTAAACTAAGATGACCTGGGAATTAAAGAACTACTGTCAGTGTATTTTCAAATCCATATTCTAAAGCATGCATGTAGCAACCATTCTCCTCTGTTCTGATTTCTCTGAAGTTCATCACCATTTTGCAACCAGCTTGAGACTGTGTCCTCTTGTTCTGTTGCTGGTTGCCTGGGAGAAGAGACCAACCCCCACCTGGCTTGAAATAAGTGCATTTTTAGTCTGATTGGTTCCCTGATCTAGTTCAAGGAGTAGCAGCACAAACATTTCTGCTAGCCCAAGGGAGGAAACAAAGCGGGGTGAGAATAAGCTGTCAGGTAGAGAAGGAGGTCAGGACTTGTGCTTAAGGCAGCAGTGTTAGCTGGCTGTGTGCTTGAAAATGCAGCTTGAGGTGTTTGATATTTGCATATTTTTCATCAAAACCAAATCTTCATGTTCTGCTCTTGATTAATTCTGATGTTTCCTAAGAAAGGACTAAAAGAGGAATCTTTACTTATGAATACTTAAAAGGTATTAGCCAGATGTTCTGCTTGCTTGAAATTAACAGGAAGGTTTATTAATGTAAATGAAGGTGGGGTCAGGATTTACAAAGGGGAAGTAAAAAATAAAATTAAATAAATAATTAATTTTTAAAAAAAATTAAAAGCCCAGACTAATTTAAAAAAAAAAAAGGGGTGGGGGTGTGGGGTGGGGGGGTGTGGTGTGAAAGCTAAATAACCTTAAAATCATAGAATCAACCAGGTTGGAAAACACCTCAGATATCATCAACTCCAACCTATTATCTCATACCTAACACCTCATGACAACTAAACCATGGCTTCAAGTGCCACATCCAATCCTTTTTTGAACACCTTCAGAGATGGTGACTCCACCACCGCCCTGGGCAGCACATTCCAATGGCCAATTACTTTTTCTGGGATGAACTTTCTCCTAACATCCAGCCTAAACCTCCCCTGGTGCAGCTTGAGACTGTGTCCTCTTATTCTGTTGGTGGTTGCCTGGGAGAAGAGACCAACCCCCACCTGCCTACAACCTCCCTTCAGGTATTTGTAGAGAGCAAGAAGGTCTCCCCTGAGCCTCCTCTTCTCCAGGTTAAACAACCTCAGCTCCCTTAGTCTCTCCTCACAGGTCTTGTGCTCCAGACCTCCACCCAGCATCGTTGCCCTTCTCTGGACACGTTCAAATGTCTCAATGTCCTTCTCAAATTGAGGAGCCCAGAACTGCATACAGTACTCAAGGTGTGGCCTAACCAGTGCTGAGTCCAGGGGCAGAATGACTTCCCTGATCCTGCTGGCCACACTATTCCTGATACTGGCTAGGATGACATTGGCCTTCTTAGAATCATGGAATCAACAAGGTTTGAAGAGACCTCAAAGATCATCGAGTCCAACCTGTCACCCAAAACCTCATGACCACTAAACCATGGCACCAAGTGCCACATCCAATCCTTTTTTGAACAGCTCCAGGGACGGTGACTCCACCACCTCCCTGGGTAGCATATTTGAATGACCAATTACTCTGTCTGGGAAGAACTTGCTCCTCACCTCCAGCCTAAACTTCCCCTGGAGCAGCTTGAGACTGTGTCCTCTTGTTCTGCCCACGTGGGCACACTTCTGGCTCATGATTCAGATTTCAGATGAAATTATAGTGTTCCATCAGTTTAGACCAACAATCTTAATAGTCTACTTTCCAACGTGTAGCAGCTCCTGTCATTGAATGCTGTGGGAAATTACACCTCATGACTTGCCCTATTTTTAAAGGTCATAATATCATATTTAAATAGTTTTGCAGTCTGCTGCACATGTGTAGCTGCTAGACATGAAATCTAGCTGTGCAGGTCTGGATCGGTATTTTGATGTGGACTGGTTATAACTTTTACAGCAGTGCTGCTTCCACATAAGACTAAGATTGAATTTATGTGGCTATAAACAGGGAAGACTCAAACCAACCAGCTTTCTGTTAAGAAACCTAGTCAGTTGAATCTATAGCCTTGGATTCACGGGATGGCTGCTGCACTGCAGAGAACATTAATTTAGAGATAAAAATCAGTGGATATGCAGCATCCATCCCATTTCATCTGTACAACGCTGTGAAACAGTGGTTGAAACGAAGTAAGGCTGCAGCACTGTGTAGTCTAGCAGTATTTGCTACCCTGTAATGAAAGATCACTTACACGGCAAAGCAGTCCCCTGCTTTTTCACACATTCATGGATCATAGCCTCCAACTAAATACAAACAGCCTCAAATGTTTGGCAGGTAAGCAGACTTGGTAAGTATTGCTTAAGAAAGCAAATTGAGGAAATCTGTTCCGGGTGACCAAGTGATTGTTCTGATTGTTTCAAGAGGCAGTGCTGAAAAGGAGCAGTGCTTGCTCAACTCTGTAGCAACAGGGAGCATTCCAGAATCCCAGGCTTTACAAGGCAGCTTTGTAATAGCTGTCAACAATTTGCTGCATTGCAGGCTAATGGTAGTGGTTTAGGACAGCAGTGTTAATGCTAATGTTCAAAGACTCAGTCATTAACCAGCACAAGCAGCTTCTAAAATCAGGTATTAATTCAGCACAGGGGAGTGGTAAAAGGTAGGAACTATTGTCTGCTAATTTTGAACATCAGTAGATTACTGCAAGACCTTTGCCTCTGCTATTACAGCAACATAACAAAAACAGAAGCAGACTTCTCATGCAGGGACCTCCTCAGAGAATTGCATATACAGCTGGACAGAGTAATGCAAGAAAAAAATATCTACTTCTACTCTATTTTTTTTTATTCATTCATGCATGTAGAAACAATGACACACAGAATGGAATGGAATGGGATGGAATGGAATGGGATGGAATGGAATGGAGTGGAGTGGAGTGGAATGGGATGGAATGGAGTGGAGTGGAGTGGAATGGAATGGAATGGAATAGAATAGAATAGAATAGAATAGAATAGAATAGAATAGAATAGAATAGAATAGAATAGAATAGAATTAACAAGTTTGGAAAAGACCTTTGAGATCATCCAGTCCTACCTAGCACCCAACACCATCTAATAAACCATGGCACCAAGTGCCTCATCCAGTCTCTTCTTAAACACTTCCAGTGATGGTGACTCCACCACCTCCCTGGGCAGCACATTCCAATGGCCAATCTCTCTTGCTGGGAAGAATTTCTTCCTAACCTCCAGCCTAAACCTCCCCTGGTGCAGCTTGAGACTGTGTCCTCTCATTCTGGTGCCGGTTGCCTGGGAGAAGAGACCAACCCCCACCTGGCTACAACCTCCTTTCAGGTAGTTGTAGAGAGCAAGAAGGTCTCCCCTGAGCCTCCTCTTCTCCATGCTAGAAAAACCCCAGCTCCCTCAACCTCTCCTCATAGGGCTTGTGCTCCATTAAACTGAAAACTTCCTCCTAACGGTCCCATCTAACTTGTAGGCATATTACTACCATCTTCTTGTTGTTGTCAAGGGTGAATGGTACATGGAAGAATGTGAGCTTCATCAATTCATGCATCCACATTGGAAGAATCAGTCATGTAAACATCATTGCAGAGTGCAATATTTTTTCTACCTGGGTGATTAAACTGGAAGATAACATAAATCAATCAACACTGAGTAACTGAAAGGGTGAAAGATGCTTCCTTTTTTTCTTGTGAGTCCTGAAATTAAGGTCAAGAATTGCAGTACAACATTACCTACAGTATTTGTAGGTTTTGGAAATAAATAAGGATTTTTATTTACAAATAAGCACAAAAGAATTAATACCAAGCTGTTTTGCTTACATTTCTATTTAAACTATTCTGGGTTTTCTTAATTATATACATGTTGATTGTGTAAACAGAAGGTATTGCATATTTATGTGGGGAAAAAAAAAAAAAGATATGTTTGGTGATCAGCTAGATTTGGCCTCAGGTAAGCGCTTTAAAATGCATTGCAGTCTCAAAACCTATTCAAGTTGTTCCTTGAGTATGTGATTAGATTCTCATCTGATCTTTAGTGAATAAACCCAGGGTTGGTGTGTTTGGTTTTTTTTTTGAGGAAAAAATAATCTAGTATAGACTGTTTACCAGCAAGAAGGTCTCCCCTGAGCCTCCTCTTCTCCAGGCTAAACACCCCCAGATCCCTCAGTCTCTCCTCACAGGACTTGTGCTCAATACCCCTCCCCAGCCTCATTGCCCTTCTCTGGACACACTCAAGTATCTCAGTGTCTTTCTTAAACTGAGGAGCCCAGAACTGGACACAGTACTCAAGGTGTGGTCTAACCAGTGCTGAGTGCAGGGGCAGAATGACTTGCCTTCTCTGAAGCTGTGGATGTATGTTCTCAGCCTGTGTATGTATCTTGCTAGTACGAGATGTAGGCATAAACCCAAAATATACTCACAGCAATTGTAACAGTATCAACAGAATAAAAATAAATCATCTTGGTGGCCTAGCTTTTTCTGAAGTATGCCAAATCTTGATGGAAGTGTGCTGATGACACATAACTGGGTGGAATGGCTGGCAAAGGGGAGGGTTGTGCTGCCATTCAGTGAGACTTGGACAGGCTGGAATGCTGGGCAAGTGTAGAGTCTTGAATAACCTCATGAATCAGTATAGACTGGGGACTGACCTGTTGGAGAGCAATGAAGAAGGACCTAGGAGTTCTAGCAGATGGAAGGTTGACCATGATCCAGCAATGTGCTTTTGTGGGCAAGGTGAACAATGCCATTCTGGCATGGATCAGAAAGGCTGTGGTTAATAGATCAGAGAAGTTCTCTGCCCCCTCTACTCTGCCCTGGTGAGGCCACATCTGGAATATTGTGTCCAGTTCTGGGTCCCTCAGTTCAAGAAGGACCTCAGGGAACTGCTTGAGAGAGTCCAGCACAGAGCCACAAAGAAGATTAAGGGAGTAGAACATCTTTCTTATGAGGAGCTGGGTCTCTTCAGCTTGGAGAAGAGGAGCCTGAGGGGTGACCTCATTCATGTTTATAAAGATGTGCAGGGTGAGTGCCAAGAGGATGGAGCCAGGCTCTGTTGGGTGATGACCAATGACAGCACAAGGGGCAATGGGTGGATGTTGAGGCATAGGAAGTTCCATGGAAACATGATGGAAAATTATTTCACTATGAGGGTGATGGAACACTGGGACAGGCTGCCCAGGCGGGTTGTGGAGTCTCCTGCTCTGGAGATATTCAAAACTAGCCTAGATGTGTTCCTGTGTGATCTGCTCTAGGTGATCCTCCTCTGACAGGAGGGTTGGCCTGGATGACCTTTGGAGGTCCCTTCCAAACCCTAACATTCTGTTATTCTGTGATTCTGTGAACTGTTGCATCTTTGGAGATAGAAGGTGCAATATTTTTAATTTGATCACATAGTTAAAAGTATCAAATCTCTTCAAACCAATGTGGAGAGACAGAGCTCAATTTGGTAAAAATACAGTGGAGAAGAGGAAGCTCAAGGGAGACCATCTTGCTGTCTACAACTACCTGAAGGGAGAGTGTAGCCAGGTGGGGGCTGGTGTCTTCTCCCAGGCAACCAGTGACGGAAGAAGAGGACACAGTCTCAAGCTGTGCCAGTGGAAGTTTAGGCTGGAGGTGAGGAAGAAATTCTTCCCAGCAAGAGAGATTGGCCATTGGAATGTGTTGCCCAGGGAGGTGGTGGAGTCACCATCACTGGAAGTGTTTAAAAAGAGCCTGGATGAGTCATTTAGTGCCGTGGTTTAGTTGATTAGATGGTGTTGGGTGATAGATTGGACTTGATGATCTCAAAGGTCTTTTACAACCTGGTTTACTCTGTATTCTGTATTCAGTACAGAGACTGTAGTCATGTACCAGTTAGGAACATGGTGTAACAGGGTGTGTGAATGCTGGGAGCTAGAGGTGTCAGACACCATACCTAGGAACAATGTCAGAGACTAAGCAAACAGTTGAAAAGAGAGGAGACTTCATGCACAAAGTCCTGGAGGTGGAAAAAAGCCTTGGCCAGACACCACAGTCAAATCAAAAAGACAAGCAATTTATTTATTAAGGCTTGGAAAAACAAGGAGTTAAAAGATTCACTGGGAAGAGGAGCCACAGAGAAATTATGATACAGAAACAAGACAAGATAGGCACTATGGATTCTGCCAAAGGAAATAACAGAGCTTCTGGTAGACAACAAAGTGTCACAAATCTTTTTTCACAAGCAATCTACTGGCTTGCAGTCAAGCTTTGCTTGAGAAGGCATCACCTGTGTTCTCTCAGACTTCTGACTGCTTATAGGTTGATTCAGTTCTACACAGATGCTTGTTATCCAAAAACTCAAATGTGAAATTGAATGCAAAAATGAACAAATGGGGAAATATTCATTTTGACTTGTGCCAAACAGTGTGTATATATAAATGTATATATGAAACTGAACTGCTTAGGAATCTGCTTGAAGTGAGCAAAGATAACCAAGATACCTGGTGTGCTATCACAGGAAACTCCTACAGAATCTCACTCTCCATTTATGGGAACTGAGAACAGTTCTGAATAGAACCATTAAGAAATTTTCAGGAACAGAATTGGACACTTTCAATGTGTAGATTGACTGGAGGATATTTCTGTGGGGTTTTTTCTTTACCCCCTTCACCTTCATATAAGCAGAGAGTGGTAAGTCTCCAAATACCCTGTCAAAGGTCCCTCCCAAAAATGCGTAGTTACAGTATCACAGTATCACAGTATAACTAAGGTTGGAAGAGACCCCAAGGATGATCAAGTCCAACCTGTCCCAACAGACCTCACAACTAGACCATGGCACCAAGTGCCACGTCCAATCTCCCCTTGAACACCTCCAGGGATGGTGACTCCACCACCTCCCTGGGCAGCCCATTCCAATGACGAATGACTCGCTCAGTGAAGAACTTTTTCCTCACCTCGAGTCTAAACCTCCCCTGGCACAGCTTGAGACTGTGTCCTCTTGTTCTGGTGCTGGTTGCCTGGGCGAAGAGACCAACCCCTTCCTGTCTACAACCACCTTTCAGGTAGTTGTAGAGGGCAATGAGGTCACCCCTGATCCTTCTCTTCTCCAGGCTAAACAATCCCAGCTCCCTCAGCCTCTCCTCATAGGGCTTGTGCTCAAGGCCTCTCCCCAGCCTTGTTGCCCTTCTCTGGACACGTTCAAGTGTTTCAATGTCCTTCTTAAACTGAGGAGCCCAGAACTGGACACAGTACTCAAGGTGTGGCCTAACCAATGCTGAGTACAGGGGCAGAATGACCTCCCTGCTCCTGCTGGACATACCATTCCTAATACAGGCCAGGATGCCATTGGCCCTCTTGGCCACCTGGGCACACTGCTAGCTCATGTTTAGGCGGGTGTCAATCAGCACCCCCAGGTCCCTCTCTGTTTGGCAGCTCTCCAGCCACTCTGACCCCAGCCTGTAGCTCTGCATGGGGTTGCCGTGGCCAAAGGAGTTAATAAGGATAAAGTCTAATTACATCACAGGCCTTGCATCTTGACATTCCTTCTACGCCTGGGACAAGCCCCTGGTTCTTGTACATTTTGTACACTCCCCTGAAAAACAAGAGTTCAATTACATTTCCGTGGCTACTTTCTGCAAAGTTTGCCTGTGAGTCTTTGTAAATCTCTGTCATTCTTCTTGTACTGAGCTGGTCAGGATATGTACCTTGTAATGAAAGATGTTTCCTTTGAGTGATTTCACAAGATCATCCTTTACCACGGTACGTTAGGGCACAACCGTGGGCAAGACGGAGCACAGTCATACCAATTCCAGTGTCCTTGCTACCTGCAGGTTGCTTTCAAAGTACTGAAGAGATGAAAGAGGCAATCAAGAAAGAGATTCTATTTCACTCTCTAGTGAAGGACCATTCAGGTTGGTTTTGTGCAGTGTGTTTCCGATGATTGCTGACACATGAATAAGAGGCCTTAAGGTAAGCCCACATCCTGGCAGAAGATGTGAAAAAAGAAGGCCCTAAGGCTGACTCACTTTTTTCTTACCATCAGAATCCATTCCACTAGCATTCTAAGTGAACACAGAATACAGAATTAACCAGGTTGGAAAAGAACTTTGAGATCATCAAGTCCAACCTATCACCCAACACCATCTAATCAACTGAACCACGGCACCAAGTACCCCATCCAGTCTCTTCCTAAACACCTCCAGTGGTGGTGACTCCACCACCTCCGTGGGCAGCACATTCCAATGGCCAATCAGACTTTCTATGAATAACTTCTTCCCCACATCCAGCCTAAACCTTCCCTAGCACAGCTTGAGGCTGTGTCCTCTTGTTCTGGTGCTGGTTGCCTGGGAGAAGAGACCAACCCCCACCTGGCTACAACCTCCTTCAGGTAGTTGTAGATGGCAATAAGGTCTCCCCTGAGCCTTCTCTTCTCCAGGCCAAAGAACCCCAGCTCCCTCAGCCTCTCCTCACAGGGCATGTACTCCAAACCCCTCCCCAACATTATGAAGCACCTCATAACAATTTGTTTCAAGAAAAACAAGCATCTAAGCCAGGAGCAAAAATTGTTCAGGGGGGAAACAAAATAATAAATAAATAAAAAGGGAGCAGGAACTTGGCAGGGACATAGACAGCTGCATTTTTGTCTTGCTTGCTTAACAGTGTAAACAACTTTTGTTGGTTAACTTTGTATGTGACCATTCAGGAATCCCTCTGCTTAGACAATGTATCTTGTCAACCATTTCCTGTGTGTGTAAAATGTAATTCGTCACCCTGCGCTGCCTTGGCAGCAGCCTTGTAAAGAACACACTGAATTAATGAATATTTCATAAAGATGTGATTTATTAGCATTCCCCTGCCTGTGCTTTGAGCAAGAGCCATCCTTCAGAAGCTGAGAGCACACAAGCTATCTACAGGTATGGAAAGGAGACTGAATCCCCCGAAGACAACATCAAGATCGCTTAATAACCGCTGGGCCGTATAGACTGTAGGAAGAGATATTTAGTCAATCTTGTATTAATATTTCAGATGGTAAAGAGATGCAGTACTAAGCTGTTATAATGAATTTGGCTGTCAGAACCATGAGCTATCACCCCCCAAAAATAAAATATTACCAACTCAGATTTTTTTTTCCCAGTTTCATCTGTTTGGATGAACATACAGCAAAAGAGGCCACAGCATAGCACAAATACCTCTGGGCTTCACAGAATCACTGAATTTTTGAGGCTGGCAAAATATGTCTGAGATCATCAAGCCCAGCCTATGACCTGACACCACCACATCAGGTAAACCATGCCACTAATTGACACATCCAAACTTTTCTTAAAGACCTCCGGTGATGGTGACTCCACCACCTCCCTGGGCAGTCTCTTCCAGAGCCTTCTGAGCTCCTATAGGATCACAGGATCTTAGGGGTTGGAAGGGACCCTCAAAGATCATCGAGTCCAACCCCCCTGCCAGAGCAGGACCATAGAATCTAACACAGGTCACACAGAAACACATCCAGAAGGGTCTTGAACGTCTCCAGAGAAAGAGATCCCACAGCCTCTCTGGGCAGCCTGCTCCAGTGCCCTGTGACACTCACAGTGGAACTTCCTGTGCTGTGGTTTATATCCATTGCCCCTTGTCCTATCCCAGGGTGCAACTGAGCAGAGCCTGTCCCCTGCCTCTTGACCCCCAGCCCTCAGATATTTATAAACATTTATTAAATCCCCTCTCCATCTTCTCTTCTCCAGACTAAAAAGCCCCATGGCTCTCAGTCTCTACCTCTGGGCTCTGTTGGAATCTCCTTCCACTTCAGGTGTGGCCACTTGGCCCTCCCCACCCACTCCCCTTTTTAATCCCCCACAGGAAAGGCAGCAGCCCTAAGCTGAGCCCATCTGGGCTGAGGGATCCTCCTCTCATCGCTGGTGAGTGCCCATGGTGCACACTGGGTGATGGTGGTGGTGACAACAAAGGCCGGGGGGCCTGGTGGCCCCCCGGTTAGGTAGGAAGAGAATTGATGACTCCTCCAAAATCATCCTCAGGTGCTGGCTGGGCCTCCTTACTGTGACTGAGCTCCTCTGTGTGGTATCTTGGCTGGTTGAGTCTTGCCCCTGGCTCTGGGATTGGTGCAAAAATGGTAGTGGAGGAGCAGGAGCTCTTCAGGCCGGGTTGAGGATGGTGTAGAGGGAGCAGGAGCTGCTTTGTATAGCACCTTCCCTTCCCAGAACCCAGCAGCAAATGGGCAGAATCCTATGGCACATGATTTAAGACATCTAAGTGCTGGGTTCTACACATTGACTAAAACAACCCCATGCAGTGCTACAGGCTGGGGTCAGAGTGGCTGGAGAGCAGACAGGCAGAAAGGGACCTGGGGGTACAGGTTGACAGTAGGCTGAATGTGAGCCAGAAGTGTGCCCAGGTGGCCAAGAAGGCCAATGGCATCCTGGCCTGGATCAGGAACTGTGTGGTCAGCAGGAGAAGGGAATTCATTGTGCCCCTGTACTCAGCACTGGTTAGGCCACACCCTGAGTACTGTGCCCACTTCTGGCCCCTCAATTTAAGAAAGATATTGAGGCCCTTGAACGTGTCCAGATGAAGGGCAACAAAGCTGGGGAGGGGTGTGGAGCACAAACCACAAACTGAGGAGAGGTTGAGGGAGCTGGGGGTGTTTAGCCTGGAGAAGAGGAGGCTCAGGGGAGACCTTATTGCTGTCTATAACTCCTTGAAGGGAGGTTGTAGCCAGGTGGGGGTTGGTCTCTTCTCCCAGGCAAGCAGCACCAGAACAAGAGGACACAGTCTCAAGCTGTGCCAGGGGAGGTTTAGGCTGGATGTTAGGAAGAAATTCTACACAGAGAGAGTGATTGGCCATTGGCATGTGCTGCCCAGGGAGGTGGTGGAGTCACCACTAAATTGGACTGGATGATCTTGGAGGTATCTTCCAACCTGGTTGATTCTGTAATCTGACCATCACTGGAAGTGTTTAAAACCAGACTGGATGAGGCACTTGGTGCCATGGTTTAGTTGATTAGATGGTGTTGGGTGATAGGTTGGACTTGATGATCTCTGAGGTCTTTTCCAACCTGGTTAATTCTGTATTTCTGTGTTCTATAAATCTCTCCTGTGCACAAATTATGAAATTATGTGTGCTTGTGCTTTGACCACAACCACTGGTGCCCTTGGGTCCTGTCTAATACCACAGCTGCTCTAATAACAAATGTTCTTTTCCTATGATTGCAAACATTTATTGCATTCAATTAATATGCACGGTCCTACATCTTACACAGAGAATTTGCAGACTCTGAGACACATTACAATACAGTCCCAGAATAAAGCAGAAAATCAAATGTATTTTTGGTACCTCAGGCAGCTGGTGCTTTGTCTTGCTGGTAGAAAAATACAACTTAACTGTGTTTAGTGTAATGCCCTCTTTCAAAAGGTATTTGTAATTATTTTGGTTTTCTCAGCAGATATCCTTTATTTGCAGTGCTGCTGCAATCCCAGTAGTATTTCTCCTCTGTGTGTGTCTGTTACACTCGCCTGGTTACTGCATAGAATCATTGAATTGTTAGGGTGGGAAGGGACCTCAAGGATCATGTTGTTCCAACCCCCCTGCCATGAGCAGGGACACCTCACACTAGAGCAGGTTGCTCACAGCCACAACCAGCCTGGCCTTCAAAGCCTCCAGGGATGAGGCTTCCACCGCCTCCCTGGGCAGCCTGTGCCAACGTCTCACCACCCTCATGGGGAAGAGCTTCTTCCTATCATCCAGTCTGAATCTACCCATTTCTAGGTTTTTTTCCCATTCTCCCCAGTCCTATCACTCCCTGACACCCTCGAAAGTCCCTCCCCAGCTTTCTTGTAGGCTCCCTTCAGATACTGGAAGACCACAATTAGGTCTCCTCACAGCCTTCTCTTCTCCAGATGGAACAGCCCCAACTGCCTCAGTCTGTCCTCCTAGGAGAGCAGCTCCAGCCCTCTGCTCATCCTTGTGGCCCTTCTCTGGACATGCTCCAGCGCCTCCAGATCCTTCCAGTAGTAGGGGCTCCAGAACTGGACACAGTACTCCAGGTGGGTTCTCAGCAGAGCAGAGGGGGAGAATCACCTCCTTTGACCTGCTGGCTGTGCTTCCCTTGATGCAGCCCAGGATGTGACTGGCTTTCTGGGCTGCAAGAGCATAAGTACATCTACATTATTAAGCCCTTACCTTCAATTGTAGGAATTCATGCATTCAATTCAGGAATCCTTTTATTCTGTGAGGATGTTAAATGTTGACTAATCTCAGACCTTTACAAAACAACACAGAAGTACTTTACAACAAGCATCATCCATTATGGTTGCATTTAAATCTCCTAGACTAAAGCTGTCTTGTATCTCTTTCTCCAGTGACTGATGTTAGGAAGAAGCTCTTCCCCATGAGGGTGGTGAGCCACTGGAACAGGTTGCCCAGGAAGGTGGTAGAAGCCTTATCCCCGGAGGTTTTTAAGGCCAGGCTGGATGTGGCTGTGAGCAACCTGATGTAGTGTGGTGTCCCTGCCCATGTCAGGGGGTTTGGAGCTAGCTGATCCTTGAGGTCCCTTCCAACCCTAACAATTCTATGATTCTATGTGATCAAAGGAGAATGCTGTGCATGGCAAGTTGTAATTACAGGGTGATTTTTCCCAAGTGGTAGCTGATATTTTATAGTTGGGTGGGGTTTTTAAACCTGTCTCAGTTATTACTTTAATAATTTTCAGTGAAAGAATTAGCCTCTGTGCATCTTTAGACTTCAAGGAGACAAATGTGTATGGAAGGAGAAAAGGCTTATATTACAGGAATAACATAACATACAGAAAAATAAGTCTCAAGAACTCCTGAGGCATACTGAAGCATAATATGATATTTATGAGGCAAGGAGTCTGCAGGACTGGATGTACCTAACACCTGTAGAGACAAAATTCCTGCAGAGTTTGTCTCAAACCATGGGAAAATACCATTCTGACTTTCCAATCTACGAATCCCAAGTGTTCAAGGAAAATATGGAGAGGCTCTTCCTAGAAGTTGGTTCTTATGCAGAGGCATTCATCTGGGAGAAATACACCTCTAATCCATCAAAAGTGTATAGCAGGTGTTGTGCACAGCTCAGATAAAACCTATGAAATGTTCAGTTGAAGTTTAGTGTGATGTGCACAGAGAAATGAAAAATGATTGCATATTATCAGAATTTGACATTGTCAGAGATGTCAGAAAAAGAGATTTTCTTGAAGCTGCCCTCAGTCTCCTTTAAGAGCCATTCCTTAGCATCTTGATGGGTATTGTTGGTTTATTCTACCATTACCATAAAAGGGGGGGGGGGGGGGGGGGGGGGGGAACGTGTTTGTGGTCAGGTGACATTATTTTATCTGCTGATGCAGTCCTTCTCCTAATGCAGAGGTTGAAACAGCGACAGGAGTTATATTTCACTGCCTGCCAAAGGTGGAGGAACATACTCAGCAAAAGCAAACATTTATTTACTCTACTTTTTAGGTAGTTGTGCAATTACATGAGGTAAAGCAAATGGACACTGAAGTGCAGGTTACTAATATGTTGAAACAGCAAGTGATTAAATTGCAGTTTTGCTGTACTTACTCTCTTTAGATATCCTGACATACAGTCTGAATTTATCATGGGGCTACATGAAAAACTGGGATTTTCTGGATGTTATTGGAGACCAGCACTGAACAAGAGGCTGAGGTAGTCATTGTATATACTCAATGGGTCAGTACTAATCATAGAATCAACCAGGTTGGAAAAGGCCTCAGAGATCATCAAGTCCAACCTATTACTTAATACCTAACACCTCCTGACAACTAAACCATGGCTCCAAGTGCCACATCCAATCCATTTTTTAACACCTCCAGGGATGGGGCCTCCACCACCTCCCTGGGCAGCACATTCCAATGGGCAATTACTCTTTCTGGGAAGAACTTTCTCCTCACCTTGAGCCTATAATCTCCTGAGGAATTTGTAGAGCCATATCTCATCAAAGAGATCCAAAGATGAGTTGGAATAAAAACTTACATAAACACCTGCTTAGCATTGCAGAGAATCATAAAATGGCTTTGGTTAGAAGAGGCCTTAGAGATAATCTACTCCAACCTCCCTGCCATGGACAGGGACACCTCTCACCTAGCCTCCGCTGCTTAAGGCTTCATCCAACCTAGCCTTCAACACCCCCAGGTAGGAGGCATCCACAACCTCCCTGGGCAACCTATTCCAGAGTCTCACCAACCTCATGCTGAAGAATTTCTTCCTAAGATCCTGTCCAAACCTACTATTTGAACTCCATCTTCATAATTCTTGTTAAATATTGGCAGATGCCGAATTGTTATGCAAAGTCTTTTGAAGTGGTGGAAAAGGTTAATAGCATTACTAATAAAGTAAATTAAAAACAAACCCAAAACCTTCTGGAACAAGGTCAGAGTGTGTATTTCAGTAGGTTAGAATCCTGTCAAAGCTGGGGGGTGGTGGTTAACTTCAGGTGCAGCAGAAATAAGGGAGTTCAAACTGAGCACAAGATAAAATGTAGTGCTCTAAGAATCGGTTCTAATTGATATTTTGTGCTTTTTTAGCATCATCCCCAGAGAGTGGTACAGAGTGAAACGTGGCAGTTCTGTAAAGCAGGGAGATAAGAACCAGGAAAAATGTCAGAGTAAGATTTTATAACTGAAAATAACTGAATTCACATGCAGAACTGTATCTGAGAGCATTGTGAAGGAACAGAAAGTAAAGACTTCACAGATCACTTTAGGTTGGAAGGGAGTCTCAAAGGTTATCTTGTCCAAGCCCCCTGCAGTGAGCAGGGATGTCTCTAACTAGATTAGGCTGCCCAGGGCCACAGCAAGGCTGATCTTTAATGTCTCCAGGAACCTCAACCACATCCCTGGGCAGCCTGTTCCAGTGTTTTACCACTCTCATTGCAAAGAACTTCCTCCTTATGACCAACCTAATCTACCCTGCTCCAGTTTTAACACATTACTCCTTGTCCTATGACTACAAGGTCTTCTAAACAGTCCCTCCCCAGCCTTCCTGCAGGTCCCCCTCAGATATTAAAATGTATCTGTAAGGTCTCCCCAGAGCCTTCTTTCCTCCAGGCTGAACAGCCCCAATTCTTTCAGCCTGTCTTCATAGAGGTGCTCCAATCCTCTCATCATCTTTACAGCCCTCCTCTAACCTATTCCAGCTGGTCCATGTCCTTCTTGTGTTAGGGGCCTCAGATCTGGACACACTACTCCAGGTAAAGTCTCACCAAAGCAGAGTAGCAGAATGACCTCTTCAGCCTGCTGGCCACGTTTCTTTCGATGCAGCCCAGAATGTGATTTGCTTTGTGGGCTGCAAACGCACACTGTTGGCTCACATCCACCTTCTTGTGTACCTGTACCCCCAAGTCCTTTCCTGCAGGGCTGTTCTCAATTTCATCACCTCCCAGCCTGTATTGTTGTTGAAGGTTGCCCGGACCTAAACCAGGGAGGTTTAGGCTGGATGTTAGGAAGAAGTTCTATACAGAGAGAGTGATTGCCCATTGGAATGGGCTGCCCAGGGAGGTGGTGGAGTCACCATCATTAGAGGTGTTCAGGAGGAGACTTGATGGGGTGCTTGGTGCCATGGTTTAGTTGTTTAGGTGGGTTGGATTGGTTGATAGGTTGGATGTAATGATCTTGAAGGTCTCTTCCAACTTGGTTTATTCTATTCTATGCGCAGGACCTTGCACTTTGCCTTGTTGAACCTCATGAGACTCTCCTCAGCCCATGTCTACAGCCTGACCCCTGGAACCATACATGTGAAGGCCATAACAGGTTGACCCAAATGCCTAAACTCAGTCTACTGTCACTGAACTTCCAGGATGTTACAGAAGCTTCGTGGAACATTTCAGTGACATTGTTGCTCCTATTATTGCACTGTGTGTAATTCCAGCTGAAGCTTTTCAGGCTGCCTTTAAGCAGGTAAAGACATTCCTTGTCTTAATCTCAGACTTTGAGACAATGTTAGCATATCTCCAGTATTCAAGATGAGCTTACAAAATTTGGCAAAGACTGTGGGGGAAGTCACCTTTTTAGTATTCTTAAGGAAAAAAAGTGAGTAAAAGTTTTCCATTCCAAAGCACACTTTCAAGCAGAAAAACCATTATCTGATCAATTGTAAATGTAGGCATCTCTCACACTAGCTCTCTTTAATCTGATTTAACAGAATGAAAGGAGCATATTCTAAATTGCTGTAATAGATCTTTCTGCTTCAGGAATTTAATAGGAGAGTTGTTCATCTCAAAGGTACTACTTTGATACTCATATCAAAGTAGTAGTAGATGATACTTTGGGGGCCACTTTTCAAAACAGTGAAAGGGATGTTCACATTTAAATTATGGAAGTATACTTTTTTATTTTCTTTCTGTCTTAACCTTTGGCTTGTGTCAGAGAGGCTTCAGGGTGGTTGGCAAACATCAAAGTCCACAACTGTATGACCTTAAAAAATAATCATGGAATCATAGAATTGTTAAGGTTGGAAGGGACCTCAAAGATTAGCTAGTTGCAAACCCCCTGCCATGGACAGGGACACCTCACACTAGAGCAGGTTGCTCAGAGTCACATCCAGCCTGGCCTTCAAAACCTCCAGGGATGAGGCGTTCATCACCTCCCTGGGCAATCTATTCCAGTGTCTCACCATCCTCATGGGGAAGAACTTCTTCCCAACATCCAATCTGAATCTATCCATCTCTGGTTTTGTTCCATTCTCCCCAGTCCTATCATTCCCTGACAGCCTCAAAAGTCCCTCCCCAGCTTTCTTGTAGCCCCCTTCAGATACTGGAAGGCCACAATAAGGTCTCCTTGGAGTGTTCTCTTCTGCAGATAGAATAGCCCCAACTCCCTCATTCTGTCCTCATAGGAGAGGAGCTCCAGCCCTCTGATCATCCTCGTGGCCCTTCTCTGGACATGCTCCAGCACCTCCAGATCCTTCCTGTAATAGGGGCTGCAGAACTGGACACAGTACTCCAGGTGGGGTCTGACCAGAGTGGAGTAGAGGGGGGAGAATCACCTCCCTTGACCTGCTGGCTATGCTTCTCTTGATGCAGCTCAGGCTATGATTGGCTTTCTGGGCTGCAAGTGTACACTGCTGGCTCCTGTTGAGCTTCTCATCCACCAGCACCCCCAAGTCCTTTTCTTCAGGGCTGCTCTCAAGCCAGACCCTGCCCAGCCTATATCAGTGCTTGGTATTGCTCTGACCCAGCTGCAGGACCTTGCATTTGGTCTTGTTGAACCTCATGAGGTTGTCATGAGCCTGCCTCTCCAGCCTGTCAAGGTCCCTCTGGATGGATCCCTTCCCTACAACATGTCTGCTGCACCACACAGCTTGGTGTCATCAGCAGTCCTGCTGAGGGTGCTCTCAATGCCACTGTCCATGTTGCCAACAAAGATGTTAAACAAGCCTGGTCCCAGGACTGATGCCTGAGGGACTCCACTCATCACTGGCCTCCACTTGGACTTGGACCCATTGACAGCCACTCTTTGGGTGCAGCCATCAAGCCAATTTTTTATCCTCTGAATTGTCATCCATCAAACCCATAATGTATTAGATCACCTTATGTTCGGTTTCTTGCACAGGTCTCAAGACTACAGAAAAGCCAGGGAGAACAGGAGAGGAAATCCTTTGGAAACATGCAGAGGTTTCTATAACTGCTGTAGTGCATTGGTGTGATAGAAGCTGTCCCTAGTTTCTCACAATGGCCCCAGAAACCCTGATGAGTGATAGAAGAGAGAGAATACTGACCTTCACAGGCTTCTACCAATTCACCATAAATATATTTGTATTTTTAAACAGTGGGATAATAGAACCAATTCCTTCTATTATTACCATAAAGGTTAATGTCATGGGTCATATAGAATCATAGAGTGGTTTAGGTTGGAAGGGACCTCCAAAAGTCCCCATCTAGTCCAACCCCCCCTGCAGTGACAAGGGCTATCCTGCACTAGATCAGCTTGCTCACAGCCTTGTGGAGCCTGACTTTAAATGTCTACAAGGATGGGCCTCAGTTTTGTACCTGGGCAATGTTATCCAGTGTTCCATCACCCTTATGGTAAAGATCTTGTTCCTGACAGGTAATGCTGCCTAGCAGAGCATGCATTTTTCTTCCTGCTTTTTTGTGGGTTGTGGGGGCTTGGGGTGGTTTGTTGGTTTGTTTGGGGGTTTGTTGTTGCTGGTTTTTTCCACTCTGCAGCTACCTATGCTGAAGTTTTATTGCTGCCTTTTGACTGACAA
Organism: Dryobates pubescens; assembly: GCF_014839835.1. Taxonomy (NCBI): domain Eukaryota; kingdom Metazoa; phylum Chordata; class Aves; order Piciformes; family Picidae; genus Dryobates; species Dryobates pubescens. The sequence goes on along the minus strand of NC_071616.1, from coordinate 42,494,537 downwards.
CAAAAGATACTACTTTTTTTTTTCCTGTGATTTCCTGAGTCCACCACAGTACAAATGTGCATAATTTATATATATATATATTTAATCAAAGCATTTTGTAGGCCTAGGCTCAGTGCTTTGTGACACTACTGCTCTGCTGTCTGCCCTGTTTGTCCTCTGGAGGGTTATCTACATATTGCCTGAACAGCTGGTCCAGTAAGCCAGAATCTTTACCACCTCAGACTTTGGTCATCTGTGTTATTTCAACTGCTTTCATCACTTGTCCTGAGACAACAGTCTCTGTAAAATATGTCTGCTGAGAAATGGACCTGTTCTTTGCTTTGCAACTGGAGCAAACATGTCATGGAAAAGGCACCTTAAACTGCCCCTACTAAATCTACATCTTGCTTCTCAGTCACATTGGGTATACAACATGAACACAGGAGGAAGAAAAGAAATACTATCAAAGCACAATCATGTAGTTTGCATTTTATGAATTGGGTATTTGTTTGGTGTTGGTTGGTTTTGGGGTTGTTTTTTTCTTGGTTGGTTTGGGGTTTTCTTATGATGTCAGTATTCCAGTGGTTTACAGCATTTGCCTTATCTAATTCAAGTGAACAGAAACTCATTCCTCTGTTTTCAGCTTCTTAGGTCAAATTGAAAAAAAACAAAGCACAGCAAGCTCATTGATTTTTAGCCTTAATGCCCAGTTTTCTCACTACCAGTGATGTAAAGCAAATCGCTGTTATATGTAGAGGTAGATTCAGATTGGGTATTAGGAAGGAGTTCTTCCCCATGAGGGTGGTGAGACACTTGCAGAGGTTGCCCAGGGAGATGGTGGCAACCCCATCGCTGGAGGTTTTTAAGGCCAGGCTGGATGTGGCTCTGAGCCACCTGATGCAGTGTGAGGTGTCCCTGCTCATGGCAGGGGGGTTAGAACTGGATGATCCCTGAGGTGCCTTCCAACCCTGACAATTCTATGCTTCTTTGAATAATTTTTTTTCTGGACTCTGCCAACACAAATATTGACTTTAATAATTGAATAAAAATAGGCCTGTGGACTGCTAAAACTTTACTTTTGGATGTTGTATTAATGTTTTATGTGTGTTGAGAACATGCTATTAAGTAATGAATATAAATAGCCATACTTGGTGAAGAGTACAGAATTGCTTAGCAAGCAGTCTGGCAATTTTCATGCATTATCATCTTAAATATAGGTCAAAAAATAAAGAAGGAATAAGCAAAAAAGGGAACAAACACCAGGATGGACACTCTGGAGGGAAGGGAGGCCATCCAGAGGGACCTTGACAGGCTGGAGAGGTGAGCCCATGACAACCTCATGAGGTTAACAAGACCAAGTGCAAGGTTGTGCATCTGGCTCAAGGTAATCATGCCCCTCACGATGTTTCCCTGTGATCACTTTTGTGAATGAGTTGTATTTTACTACTGATGTTTTTCTTATCTCTATGTACCAGGTCACTATTCAGAATACAGAGTCAAACAGCTTGGAAAAGATCTCAAGACCATCAAGTCCAATCTATCACCCAACATCATCTAATCAACTAAACCATGGCACCAGGTGCCTCATCTAGGCTGTTTTTAAACACTTCCAGGAATGGTGACTCCACCACCTCCCTGGGCAGCACATTCAAGTGGCCAATCTCTGTGTCTGTGAAGAAATTCTTCCTAACATCCAACCTAAACTCCCCTGGTGCAACCTGAGACTGTGTCCTCTTGTTCTGGTGCTGGTTGCCTGGGAGAAGAGACCAACCCCCACCTGGCTGCAACCACCCTTCTGGTAGTTGTAGGCAGCAATAAGGTCTCCCCTGGAAACCCCCTTAGAGTCTCATCTGCCAGTTCTCTAATAACTTTTATACCTCATAAAATGATCTCATATGTATGTAACTCATGAAATGTAAGAATCAAGCCTTTGCAGCATACGTGCATTCACTTTTGCAAGAGATTGTTCTCATTCTTGGAAGCCTTTCTGCTTTAAGAGAAAGTAACAGTACTGCATTGCTATGGAAACCTTTTTGTCTTTATATATATATTTTTTTTTCCCAACAGGAAATACTTCATCACCAATTATGTAGCATTTTCCGTGGCTTGGAGCTTCAAAAGCCTGATTTGTTTTTACACTTACTTCTGATTTTTACTTTGTTCATAGCGTAATAATTATCTTGATCCGTAAAAGCTGCCACTTTTGCACCTAAATAAATCCAAAGCAGAGAAAAAAGGAGGAAAATCACCTTTTTAATCTTCATAAATTGTCTTCAAATGTTATGTAACTTATTTTCAGTGTTAGAAGAGGAGTGATTAAATGGAATTAAAATTCCACTGGCAAAGAAAACCAACCAAATAAACCGACCCACCAAAATACAGTAACATTTTCCATTTTTCTTACATTTTCTGAGGACTGAAAACACCAGCAAGCCCTCTTTCAAGCTTTGTTCTTCCCCTGGGCTTGCAATGAATATAAATAACTGTCATAAATTGTGCCAACAAACCGCTGAAGGAATTCAAAGTGCAAAAGGGAAGGATGCTTTACTGGGCTGCTGCGCCCATTACTTCTCATACTGTGTGCATGTGCACACACACTCACACGGCGGTAATGTTCTCAGCTGCACTGTGAGGCATCTTTGGTTACTGTAGATGATGAAGTATGCATGAGATTTTTATTCTTCTTGGGAAAAAAAATGTGTATTTATGTGAATTGAGGTGCAGAAAGAGACAATAGAACACAGGAAATCATGCAGAGAGTGGGTGAGCCTAATCATAATAGCATTAAGCTCAAGATGGTTTCAGACTAACTACAAATTGATGAGGGATTTTTTTTCCTGTGTCCACCTTTTCTTTTTTTTTAAACACATACATGTATCTAGATGAATGAATACGTATTCATTATACAGGTCTTTAGGTATATTTAGTTATGTTTAAATGCTCAAAATATTCTTCTACTCTGAAAAGGTATATCTATATATAAACGCAAATAAAATCATAGAACCCTAGATTGGCTTAGGGTGGAAGGGACCTTAGAGATAATCTAGTCCAATCTCCATGACATGGGCACAGATAATTCTCAACTAGACTCAGCTGCTCAAGGCCTCATCCAATCTGGCCTTGAACACCCCTAGGGAGGAGACATCCACAACCTCCTTGGGCAGCCTATTCCAGAGTCGAACCATCCTCCTATTGAGGAACTTCTTCTTAAGATTCAATCTAAACCTATTCTCCCTCAGCTTCAAACCATTCCCCCTTGTCCTATTAGTAGACACCCTTATGTAAAGTCCCCCTCAAGCCTTTGTGTAGGCTCCCTTCAGGTATTACAAGGCAGCTATAAGGTCCCCCTGGAGACTCCTCTTCCCTAGGCCAAACAATCTTAAGTCCCTCAGTCTAGCCTTTGAATCATCTCTGTGGCCCTCCTCTGGACTCACTCCAACAGCTCTGTGTCCTTCTTATAATGGGGACACCAAAACTGGATGTACTATTCTGGGGGTGGGGGGGGACACATGTCTCAAATTAATATCTATTACTCATATAAACTCTATTCTACCAAAGCTAGCTGAAAATGAGATTTTAAATCTACAGTGTGTTTATGACTGAAATACCTGACAAATATTTCAGAAACCTCTGTGTCATCCAAGCCTCCACTAACTTTCAATCTCTGTAGTGCTGCTCAGTGGCATGCAGAAATAGAATCATAGAGTTGTTAGGGTTGGAAGGGACCTCCAAGGATCATCTAGTTCTAACTCCCCAGCCCTGGCAGGGACACCTCACGCTACATCAGGTTGCTCAGAGCCACATCCAGCCTGGCCTTAAAAATCTCCAGGGATGAGGCTTCTACCACCTCCCTGGGCAACCTGTGCCAGTGTCTCACCACCCTCATGCTGAAGAACTTCTTCCTAATATCCAATCTGAATCTACCCATTTCTAGTTTTGCTCCATTCCCCCCAGTCCTATCCCTCCCTGACACCCTAAAAAGTCCCTCCCCAGCTTTCTTGTAGCCCCCTTCAGATACTGGAAGGCCACAAGAAGGTCTCCTCGGCGTAGAGTCAAAGAATAACTGCAGCAGTTCCAACTCTAACAATGCTATGATTGTACAATAAAATGAGAGATTCTATTTATTCAGAATAGATTTTTAGAGCACTTGGGATATTGTCACAAAGCAGAAAACGGGGGGCGGGGGGGAGGTGTGTGGATTACTGAACATGTTCTTGTACCCATGGATAGTTTTTCATGAACTTCTAACAAGGTACCTTTGAAAATGAGTTTGTGTACCTCAAACTGTTCAAATGGGAAGAAATTTTGTGCACATAAATCTAGCAGGCTCTTTTAAGAGCTCTGAAATCATTACCTTTATTGCTGCCTAAAGACATAATGCATCACTTGCAAGGGAAGCCAGCAGTGGCATTTCTCTTTCATCACTTCCAGGCTTGGCTTCAGTTTTTGTACTAATGTAGGTACTACAGGTCTTGGAACCAAAAAAGATTAATGCATAATGGCAAAACAGCTGCAGCACATGCTACAAGAAGTCATACTTTTAGGCTGCATATTCTATCTTTAGGCATAAGGAATGCAATACTTCATATTGTCTTCATTGCAGAGCTGTAGGTGGAACCTGGAACATCACAATCTTCAGCTGCTTTATTTACACCATTACATATGCAGTAATGATCAGTGGAAATTAATGGAATCTTTTAAGTGATGTGAGACCACCCTCCACAGGAAATCCTGGAGAATGCAGAATTCCTTGAGATCCTGCAAGTACCAGCAATAACTCCATGCACTGCTGTACTTTCCAAATATTACACAGCATTCTTGCACCTGTGATGCAGCCTGTTCAGTCTCTCTCTGTTTGTCAGTCTTGTGAAAGCCGACAGCACTTTCACAATAATGAAATATACTTAGCTTTTCTATTCCCACCTCTTTCAAGACACACACTGTTAAAAATAGATGGAGAATTGTGGCAAATTTTGCGAGGTCACTCTTCACAGCCGTAATAAATTCACCCTCCCCTGATATAAGTCTTGTGAAGGATTCACTTGATTGGAATATCAATTGCTACTCTAGTCCCTTTCCTTCTCATTATGTTTTGAAAAAGACATAGCTGCATAATCTGACCTTAAATTCTTACATATAAAAGTGCAATGGTACATATTTTCTACATTCATAACAGGAGTAAGCCACAACAGCTTGTTTTTTTCCTTCACATGAGCTTAGACAGAAGAAAAAAACATACATTCTTAAATAAAAGTCCCAGGGGTAAAGAATCTATGTCTCTGTTAAGAAATACCTCCAGTCCAGGTAGTACTGAAGCTGTGTATCTTTTCCTTATCCTAAGGGTTTGGCTTTTCCAGGTAGGTAGATAGATAGATAGATAGATAGATATGGGGAGGCATTGAACAAAGTAAAAGTTAGTTGACTACATGATGTGCTGAAATATCTGCCTAGGGTCCTCCAGAAACAATTATTGCTTATCTGACCTTGACACTGCAAGTGCAAACACAAACATTATTTTCAATATTAATATAGCCTCAAAAGATTTCTCAGTCATGAGCAACTCATAGAATAGAATAGAATAGAATAGAATAGAATAGAATAGAATAGAATAGAATAGAATAGAATAGAATAGAATAGGATAAAATAGAATAGGAGTAGAATAAAATAGAATAGGAGTAGAATAGACCAAACCAGGTTGGAAAAGACCTTTGAGATATTCAAGTACAACCTATCACCCAACACCATCTAATCAACTAAACCATGGCACCAAGTGCCTCAGACAGTCTCTTAAACACTTCCAGGGATGGTGACTCCACCACCTCCCTGGGCAGCACATTCCAATGGACAATCTCTCTTTCTGTGAAGAGCTTCCCAACACCCAGCCTAAACCTCCCCTGGCACAGCTTGAGACTGTGTCCTCTTGTTCTGGTGCTGGTTGGCATCTATCAAAGGTAATCTGGTTATTTACATTTTTTGAATATTCTTTTTCTATCATTTTGCCAACTGTGGTTTTTCTTCTCATATCTCTGAAGTTGTCCTTCCCCTCAAACACGGATGATAGTCAAGAAACTGTTGATGACTTCTGTTCCCTTGTACCTAAGTTTCCATTCTCTTTGATATTTTCCAGTCAAAATCCCTCCAACCTGCATTACAACATTTCAGTTAGAAAACTGAAGATGAAACAAACCTTCTGGAGTAAAAGAAGACAGCTTATTTATCCAGTTTGAATTCTATCCAGGGAACAGCTGAAAAGGACCTTATTTTGCAGACTATGAGATAATATTTGCAGTATCTTCATTTCCAGCCTAAAACTGCACTCCCTACTCAGTAAGTGAAATTCATCCTGTTTATATGTTAGTGGTCTGGTTATGTAATTATGGCTGAAGTGTGGGAGAGTCTGTAGCTGAAGAATGAATTTTGCTGTATCTGAGCTTTTCAAATCAATTAATGTCCTTCTTAAATTGAGGAGCCCAGAACTGGACACAGTTATGCTTCTTTCCAGTCTTTCTCACCATAACAATTTTAACTACCCACCTTCATGTCAGGCAGGTGAGCCACAGATTCTGTGGAACAAGCAGAGGATGACAGTTAAGGGTTTCACATTCACTTGCAGGCAGCAATGAGGCATACTCTCTATATGGAGATTCAGGAAGACTGCTCACTTAGCTCCAAACAAGACAAATGCTTCAGATTGCTCCTTCTTACGTGATGATCTTGAAGGTCTCTTCCAACCCTGTCTATTCTATTCTATTCTAGTCTAGTCTAGTCTAGTCTAGTCTATTCTATTCTTTGTGTCTAGTTCTGGGCCCCTCAATTTAAGACAGATGTTGAGTTATTGAACGTGTCCAGAGAAGGGCAACAAAGCTCAGGAGGGGTTTGGAGCACAAGCCCTATGAGGAGAAGCTGAGGGAGCTGGGGTTGCTTAGCCTGGAGAAGAGGAGGCTCAGGGGAGACACTGTTGCTGCCTACAACTACCTGAAGGGAGGTTGTAGCCAGGTGGGGCTTGGTCTCTTCTCCCAAGCAATCTGTGACAGAACAAGAGGACACAATGTCAAGCTGTGCAAGGGGAGGTTTAGGCTAGATGTGAGGAAGAAATTCTTCACAGAGATTGGCCATTAGAATGGGCTGCCCAGGGAGGTGGTGGAGTCACCATCACTGAAAGTGTTTAAAAAGAGCCTGGATGGGGCACTTGGTGCCATGGTTTAGGTGATTAGATGGTGTTGGATGAAGGGTTGGACTTGATGATCTCAAAGGTCTTTATTCAACCTGGTTAATTCTGTATTCTCGGGTTTTTCAAGTTGCATCAGCCTCTATACATGCAGAGTCCACATTCATGAATCATCTTGAAGAGCTCTAAAGTCTGCTCCAATGCAGGGCATGACTGTTTTATTTATACCCTTAGAGAGAGTGCAACCATATTAAAGTCTGGGACCGCGAATGAAACATTCTTCTGTATGTTGCAGTTAGCAAAAACTAACAGAGCTTTGGATAGTAGCCATACAAATCAAAGCTTTAAAAGCAAAAAAAAAAAAAGACCAATAATCATGCAATCACCATAATTATGTAACAGAATCAATCATTTGGGATGCAAATTTCCAGTTGGAGTGCTCTGGGAACAACTTGGGCTCCGCAAGGACTTACTATATCCTGTTGTAGCTGGATGTATTTACCACCTTAGGGTTCAATTACAGCTATCATCTTGAAACTGGAGTGATCCCTGAAGAAACTTAAAATGATAGATACTGCAGAACATTAGGTCATAAAGGGACTTTGTTGGTCATTGAGACCATTCCCTTGCTAGTGCTGGAGTAGATAACCACATCACATAATCCATTGATCAAGCTCCATTTTGAAAGAAGTTACTTTTATGGGGTTTGTTGTTTCTCCTTCCCTCTCTCCCTCCTACTGTGACTCATCCCTCTCCTTCCCTATACTGCAAAACTCATATTCTCCAAAAGGAAATTGGTTGCACTTCAATCCTGAACATTTCAACCACAGGGTTTGCAATGAATTATTGCTTGGTATAATCTTAGTTTCTTTAAGTAATTGTCTTAATTAAGTTAAAATTTTTACAGGGGAAGAAAAGTGTGAGAGAAAGAAAGAAAATGAAGACCAATATTTCAGTTTAGTCCTGAGTTTTGTGTCTTATTGTTAGAATCTTCCACCATGGATTACATGTTTTGAGGTGGGTTTTTTTTTCATTTCTTTCTCAGAGCTTTGGTTTTCTTTATTAACTTTCCCTAAGTCTCCCATTTTTCTGAGAACATTTTTATCCTTCAACCATCCCTAATTAGCACTGCCAAGTACAGTAAAGTTCATTAAAATTAAAAATGAAGGACTCAAGTGATAGCTTATACAGAGCATCGGGTAGCATCTGGTTCACCTCACCACATTTGTCATAGAAGGATCATATTGCTTCAGCTATGGATTTATTCACTGTGCAAAATTACTGCTAGCAGCTGGTTGGCTTGGAAAGCTAGGTGCTGAGGCTCAAGGTTTTTCAGACTTCCACCTGCATGTCCAACAGCCCCTCCTGTTGTGAGCAGATCACATCTGGACTGGTTGTCTCTTTGTTCTCAGGTAGATTTTTATCAGGTATAGAAAAACACTGTACTACAACAGCCTGTTGCAACTGTGGATTTCCCTTTTTAATGATAAATGTTGAGATTTTGAAGAGTGAATATATTTTATTGCTTCCAGCTGGGCTGGGCCTGGCAAATTTAATGTTGGGGAGAATTTTCAACCCACCACAATGCTCTTTGCAGAGGGTTAATCACCTCCCCCACTGTGATGGATGCCACCTCCAAAACCAGAAAAGCAGCATAAGCATGGTCCTCAATGTCTTCTGAATTTGTAACACCTGCTGTCTGCCATTGGACTCCTTTCAAATAATGTCTAAATGCTGCAAAGCAAAAATGCAAACATAAGAATGTTTTGGGCATATGCTGTAGTGTAACAGTTTATACAATAGTTCAAGAAATGAGGCCCTGTACTCAGCCCTGGTGAGGCCACAGCTCAAGTACTGTGCTCAGTTCTGGGAACCACAGTACAGGAGAGAAACTGAGGTCCTGGACTGTGCCCAGAGAAGAGCAACAAGGCTGGTGAGGGGTTTAGAGGGCATCATGCGAGGAGCAGCTGAGAGAGCTAGGGTGGTTTGGTCTGGAAAAGAGAAGGCTAAGGGGACATCTTATTGCTCTCTACAGCTATCTGAAAGGAGGTTGTAGTGAGGCTGCCGTTGGTCTCTTCTCCCACATAACTAGAGATAGGATGAAAGGAAATGGGAAAGGGGAGATTTAGATTGGACATTAGGAAAAACTTCTTTAGTGAGAGAGTGGTGAGGTGGTGGAACACACTGCCCAGGGAGGCGGTGGAGTCATCGTCCCTGGAGGTGTTCCTGAAGGCTATAGATGTGGTGCTTCAGGGTATAGTTTAGTTGTCATGGTAGTTATGTTGTGGTTAGAATCAATGATCTTAAAGGTCTTCTAATGTTAATGATTCTATAATTCTCTATTTCTATGATACAGATGAAAATGTATATAAATGAAAATGATGGTATAAGCTATCAAAGAAATTGTTCTTTTGATATGTCATAATCAAGATAAAAGGCCACATGTTGCTTGCAGGATGAAGTATAAAGATTAATTTAATAGATCATAATATGGTCATGCCTGTTCTTAATACTAATGAATCTAAATCATTCATTGTATTCCTCCACTCAGGTAAGAAGGTCATCTTCATGATTCAACTCTTCCATGTATTAATTTGTTTTCTCCAAGTACAGTAGGATAAAACTTGATCATGGTTCTGAGTTCCATGCTGCAGCATTTGTTTTGTGACATTACAACGTGCTATGAACTTCATCCTAGTGAAGAGAGCACATAAATTAATTGTAACTGAAAGAGGAACCTCGGAAGAGACTTCTTCCTTTTTCTGCACACTTTAATAAGTCAGCAAAGTCAGTTTGAAATGGATTGGATTGTCAATGCCAATTGACCTTAGAAACAAATGGAGTCACCAAAAAAAAAAAAAAAAAAGGGAAAAAGAAATCCATTGCATGTTCTGGAATGCAGTACAGAGGAAAGAAAGGTTATTCGTCCGTGGCCTTTTGAAGTTCAGTTGAGCAAAAATAACAGAAAGTATAAGCCTGTGTATAAAATGTGTGCAAGTTGCTGAAATCAAGGAAGCTGCCTAATAAAAGAGTGGCACTTTAATTTATGGGTGCATTGTTTTGTTTAAATGAGCTTTGTTTAGGAAAGCAGCACATCAGAGTTCTCTGACTTAGTCTAAGCAGAGTTTATAAGCTGTGAAGGATGTAAAGGCTGATTGCCATATTTCCAAAGGCCAAACTCCACTAGACTGGGCAGGCTATCTCTATATTGTATAAAACTTCAACAAGGTCTCTTCCAAACTCTTTATGGCATCCCTCCAAGCTAAAACTCTATTTTTCTTTTACTGTACATGATTTTCCAAGTAATTAATAGCAACCTATCACTTGAGGGAATAGGGGACAGAACTGGTTTAGAATAAGCACTATACCTCCTTGGATGAACATGAAGGACTTCACAGAATTTAAAGGGCCAGACTTTCATGATTGAGCTGTAGAGCCTAGCAATAATGGTCCTTAGAGAGAATTTCCTCTAAAGCAAGGATTTTCCTAAGGAGGGAGGTAGCTGATTTGCTTGGCAAAGAAGTTTGGTAGTAGTGTGATACACACCTGTCCTTCAGGAGCAGAGAAGAAGCTGTATCAAGCCTGATGGCTGAATTACTTGATGATGAAATAGCCAAAATCTCCTACTCAGTTGAGAAGCAGAGTTCCATTATTTCACGGTAGGAAGGAAATTCTCTTGACATGCCTCTGTGTGTGCATATACACTGATGATTTAGTGCTTTGGAATGGCTCTATGCCTGGATTTGTTTGCTGTGCACTGCAGAACACTGCTGTGCTCTCTGTAAGGTTTTTCTGGTGGCTAAGCCAAGACTGAAATTGTGCATTAGTGCACCATCTAGGGAACACCACTTGCAATGTAGAATAGTGACCTTCCAACAGTGTGCTCTCTACATGTGTGCAGGATTTATGCCATGCCAACAACACAGGCTGGAATATCCATATAGAAACCTACTTCACACTGCCTATTAGGCACAGCTGCACAGTGTAGAGCTACAACCAATACTTGGTATAAATTCTATTGCTTCTGAAGATGTAGTGTGAGTATATGGTCCTATAACCTTAAAGGAAAGTTAAATTTTCCTACCTTCTTCTTTGTATACTAGCCAGTAATGCAGATGCATCCTGTGTGGGAATATTTGGAGCCTGAACTATGTTTTGAAAGACAATCACAGAACCACAGAAATCACAGAAACATTTAAGTTGTAAAAGACCCTCGGAATCACCAAGTCCAACCCAGAACCCTACTCTACAAGGTTCACCCCTAAACCATATCCCCCAGCACCACATCCAAACCACCTTTAAACACATCCAGGCTTGGGGACTCAACTGCCTCCCTGGGCAGCACATTCCAATCCCTGACCACTCTTTCCATGAAAAAATGCTTCCTAATGTCCAGTCTAAACCTACTTAGTGGCAGCTTGAGGCCATTCCTTCTTGTTCTATCACTGATTACCTGTGAGAAGAGACCAGCAGCAGCCTCTCTGCAACATCCTTTCAGGTAGTTGTAGAGAGCAATGAGGTCTCCCCTCACCCTTCTCTTTTTCAAACTCAACATCCCCAGCTCCTTCAGTTGTTCTTCATAAGATTTCTTCTCCAGGCGCTTCACAGCTTCCTTGCCCTCCTCTGCACAGGGTCCAGCACCTCCACATCTGTCTTGTATTGAGGTGCCCAAAACTGGACACAATACTTTCAGACAATGTGGCAGTTGGAATATCATGAGGAATGATACAAACATTTTGCTTTCACCCTTAGATCTGCTCAGGACTATAGGAATGAACATTTTGTTGTTGTTGCTGTAGAAAATGCCCACTAGAGAAATCAAGCCATGCATGATATCATTTGGCATTTCTCCCTGTGTAAGCAAATTTAAAGCATAATTTATGCATTTCAATGGAAATTCTACTAGGAACATTTAGCAAAACAGGGGACAAAATCATTCTTCATAAAAAGATACCTGTTCATAAATATTTAATAAACCCCAGACTTTATCACAATCTGACAAACAATTTGCTGGTTGCTGCACTAGTTTTCCCATGCTCTGAATCCAAGGCAGTATTGGGAAGCCTAATTCTATCAGGGACTTAGAATCAGGGTTGGAAGGGACCTCAGGGATCAGCTAGTTCCAAACCCCCTGCCATGGCCAGGGACACCTCACACTAGAGCAGGTTGCTCACAGCCACATCCAGCCTGCCCTTCAAAACCTCCAGGGATGAGGCTTCCACCACCTCCTTGGGAAACCTGTGCCAGTGTCTCACCACCCTCATGGGGAAGAACTTCTTCCTAACATCCAATCTGAATCTACCCATTTCTAGTTTTGTTCTGTTACCCTCTGTCCTATCACTCCCTGACACCCTAAAAAGTCCCTCCCCAGCTTTCTTTTAGGACCCCTTCGGATATTGGAAGGCCGCAATTAAGTGTCCTGAAAGCCTTCTCTTCTCCAGACTGAACAGCCCCAACTGCCTCAGTCTGTCTTCACAGCAGAGGAGCTACAGCCCTCTGCTCATCCTCATGGCCCTTCTCCAGACATTATCCAGCACCTCCAGATCCTTCCTATACTAGGGGCTCCAGAACTGGGAGTTCCAGTGTCTCACCACCCTCATGGGGAAGAACTTCTTCTTTGCTTAATTTAGGCTTTACAGCACACACGCTGGACTATCCAGGCTCAGCCTGGGCCTGTCAGGGCTTCAAACCATAATGCCATACTCTTGTCTGACCAACAATCATATCCCTTTCTCTCTTTTTATTTCTTTAGCAAACAGATGGTATTGATGTCTAACTGCATCCCAAAAACAATTTCTAACTTTACAACCAATTCTACAGTGTCTTCACACTCAGATGCATTTCGTTTTAGCTCTTTGCTCCCTATTTCAGAACATATTCTGCGTACCAGCAATGGTAAGCTTGCAACTCATTTGTTTTTGCATTTCTATTCATTTTGTTTTGCTTGGGTACATACAGTGTGAAAACTCTTAAATGAATACAGTCCTATAAACTGAGAGGAGGGGGGAAAAAAATGTCAGACAGAGTTTATGTTCCTGCATGGAATAAAACAGAAGCCTATAATAAACTTGCTAGAAAAGTAGAGATTCTCATGCTCAGTCATGAGTCCCTGAACTATCAATCCCCATCTAAAAACATGAGACAGTGACAAAAAAAGAGAAGCACTTTAGCCATCTTGATATTCAATGAATGTGCTAACTGCTTTTGTGGAACTGCAGTGTTCTTCAGTGTGTTACCTTTATCACACTGAGACCTGCATAAAAATGATATGTCATACTCCAGTACGCTTCTAGACAGTCACACACTCTATTTTCCTATCCCCTGATAGAGTTCACAAATTTAATAACTGTCCTTTATCCTTGTCTCGATTCTCTTTCAGCTTTCTATTCAACTTTCTTTCTCTCCTGACTTGCAGGAAATTCTTCATCTTCCTACAACAATCAGAAAGAAAGACAAAGGGTAATATCAGCTGCCATTTAGAAGTGTATCAGAGGGGCATCAGCCCAATTCAATGGTCAGAGAAAAAAAATGTTGATTCCTATTCTGGGTGGTGAGACACTGGAACAGGTTGCCCAGGGAGGTGGTGGAAGCATCATCCCTGGAGGTTTTAAAGGCCAGGCTGGATGTGGCTCTGAGCAACCTGATCTAGCATGAGGTGTCCCTGCCCATGGCAGGGGGATGGAACTAGCTGATCCTTGAGGTCCTTTCCAACCCTAACAATTCTATGATTCTGCCATATACAGTTTAACCCATCCAGATATTTGCTGCCTAAATTAATTGGATAGTTGGAAAAGTCTATTAAGCCTCTTATTAACTGTGCTCCACATTTTGTGTGAAAAACAATTTATCCTTAATCAAAACCAACAGAATTATTTGGAGGAAACGTCCAATAACATCAACATTATTTTCCATCTAATTAAAATGCATAAAGATGAATTTTGCCTCTTTGCCTGCTTTGGTTTCTGTCACTATGATTAAGAATTACTCCGCAGGTCTCCGTCTGATCTGTAAATGACAACTACAGTATCATTAATGCTGGTATCTGTTCCTTCCAGAATGCCCACAAATGAAAAGGAGCTGAACTCACATTTTCTCTGAATTAAAAACACTAAAAAAAAATAAATTGGAATTTCTAGAACCACCTTCTATTATGTCAAATATGTGTGTCTGCAGAGATGTGCTGTGGAGAACACCTCCTCCCTGGGGGTGTTAAGGCCAGGCTGGATGAGGCCTTGAGCAGCCCAGTGTAGTTGAGGGACACCCCTGTGTATGGCAGGGAGGTTGGAGTCATTCAATTAAGAGCAAAGTCATGATGCTGAGCAAGTTTCGTACATAAAGCAATAGCTAGCTCCTTTACAGCTGTGAAGCCTCAGTTCACATTGTCACTAGGCAACATATTTTTTGTGCATGTAATATTAAAATGGGCACAATCCAAAGCCATTTTAAGTTAGTGTAGATCTTTCTGATGATTTGCATGGACCTTGAAATCATAGAAATCTCATAGAATCATAAAATTGTTAGGGTTGGAAGGCACCTCAAGGATCATCTAGTTCTAATACCCCAGCCATGGCAGGGACACCTCACAGGTTGCTCAGAGCCACATCCAGTTTGGCCTTAAAAACCTCAAGGGATGAGGGATGAGGCTTCCACCACCTCCCTGGGCAGCTTGTTCCAGTGTCTCACCACCATCATGGGGAAGAACTTCTTCCTGACATCCAATCTCAATCTACCCATTTCTAGTTTAGTTCCATTCCCCCTGGTCCTATCACTCCCTGACACCCTAAGAAGTCCCTCCCCAGCTTTTATCTAGCCCCCTTAAGATACCAGAAGGCTACAAGAAGGTCTCCTCAAAGCCTACTCTTCTGCAGACTGAATAGCCCCAATCTGCAGAAGAGCTAACATAAAAAAAAAAGGGGCCACCAGGATATTCTAAAATTATCCTGAATTAACCCATTCTAGTGACAAGATTTCACAAATGCTACAGAGCAATTTCTTTGAGAAAAGGAAAATAGAAACCTGCAGGATCTTACTGCAGGAAAAAGTAAGTTTCCATATTGTTTTCAGCAGAATTCTCTTTGATTCACACCTCTGTTAGAAGTTTCCTGTGCGACCTTAGGCAAGTTGTTTAATTTCTCTGTGCTTTCTTTCTTAATCATGTAAAATGTTTTCTTTCTCACAGCATCATTTTTCATCACAGTGGAACCGGTGGAATTCATCCCTAACGGTGCAAACTCCCAGCCCCATGAAAGTGCCAACATGTCTGGCTGAAATAATAGCATTTAACTGAAGGGGAAAATAAATTGGAAGACACAGTACTCCTGGCATTTCTACTGCTAGCAAACACGCTATCACTTCCCTAATAATTACTTCAGGTTGTATTTTGTTGACATTTGCTACAAGAAACAAAACAGCCATAAAAAGCAAATATCAGGAAAGCTACAAATCCAAAAGAAATCGGATACCTTGAATCACTGTATTTACTGAAAATATTGATTCATTTCTTGAAATGGTGTTTGTGTGAGAGAGACACACCATTATCTCATTAGGAGAGCAATCTGTTGTTGTGTTCTTTTTTTTTTTTCCAATCAAAAAAAAAGCTTAGAAATAATTTTACTATATTCATTTATTTTCTTATAGTTAATAATTTGATGTGTGACATCAATCAAAATCCTAGAATCACAGAATTGTTAGGGTTGGAAGGGAGCTCCAAGGATCATCAAGTTCTAATACACCTGCCATGGGCAGAGACACCTCACACTAGATCAAGTTGCTCACAGCCACATCCAGCCTGGCTGCAAAAACCTCCAGGATTGAGGCTTCCACCACCTCCCTGGGCAACCTGTGCCAGTGTCTCACCACCCTCCTGGGGAAGAACTTCTTCCTAACATCCAATCTGATTCTACCCATTTCTAGTTTTATTTCATTGCCCCTAGTCCTATCACTCCCTGACACCCAAAAAAGTCCCTCCCCAGCTTTCTTTTAGGCCCCCTTGCTCCACTGGACCTTAGTGACTTCTTAATCAGAACTTTATAGCACAACGACAAAAAGAATTGTCCTTACAATGTACTACATAGATAAGGTAGCTGTAGTCAAGGTCATAAATATGGTTTCCTATAAGAGTAGAAGTTGTTTGATTTAGAAAGACATTTATCTCTGAAAGCTTTGGACCCAGAGGTTCATGTATTTGTATTATTTTTGTGTTACATCTTCTCATTCTACCACTGTCACGGAGCACTGCTACATGCTCAGGAGGAAACCTTCTTCTATGAGGTTTGTGTGCCCATAACCTAAGTGGACCCTGCAATCCACAGAGTCTCTTTGTGCTGCCACATGCTCAATGCAGATGGCATCTTCCAGAGAATATGTTGGCAGACACACAGGATCCCATATTCAGCTCATGCAACCATTTCTTTCAGGAGTTTGTAAGTCAGCCAAAGGCAGATGTCTGTCACACTGATAACAAAACAGGTCGCTGACCTCATGTTAATCTATTTCTCCAGCTCCTCAATCCCAAGTCTTTGCTTAAAATCTGCAAACAAGTTTCTTCATCCAAATGATATGATTTGTTTCATAAAATCACATCCTGGGCTGCATCAAGAGAAGCACAGACAGCAGGTCAAGGGAGGGGATTCTCCCCCTCTACTCTGCTCTGGTGAGACCCCACCTGGAGTACTTCATTCAGTTCTGGAGCCCCTATTACAGGAAGGATCTGGAGGTGCTGGAACATGTCCAGAGAAGGGGCACATGGATGATTAGAGGGCTGGAGCTCCTCTCCTATGAGGACAGACTGAGGGAGTTTGGGCTGTTCCATCTGGAGAAGAGAAGGCTCTGAGGAGACCTTATTGTGGCCTTCCAGTATCTGAGGGGGGCCTACAAGAAAGCTGGGGAGGGACTTTTTAGGGTATCAGGGAGTGATAGGACTAGGGGGAATGGAGCAAAACTGGAAGTGGATAGATTCAGACTGGATGTTAGGAAGAAATTCTTCCCCATGAGGGTGGTGAGACACTGGCACAGGTTGCCCAGGGAGGTAGTAGAAGCCTCATCCCTGGAGGTTTTGAAGGGCAGGCTGGATGTAGCTCTGGGCAACCACAACCTTCTCTAGTGTGAAGTGTCACTGCCAATGGCAGGGGGGTTGGAACTGGATGATCCTTGAAGCCCCTTCCAACCCTAACAATTCCATGATTCTGTGATAAGGATGAATATTTTTTTCTTCTCTTTGCAAAGAATAGCTTTTGGTTTAGTTGAAATTTAAAAGTTTTATTCAATGTTAACCAAAAATGCCACTTTCAATTCCGCCAGCAGCATAAGAATAGGGAGGAGAACCACACTGTAGATTTACCTTGCAAATGTAAATTCAAATGTAAATTTTTAAGAACATTTAAACAGCTTCAACAGGGCTTTTCCCTAGTACATCCTATTTCTTTCACAACAAGTTTCCAAAAGTTTTCAAAAGAGGCAAGTGAAAGCTGTCCCCAGTTTATGCAGATTGAGAGTCTGGCTCAATCCACTTTCAAGTGATGCATGATATAAGTTCAGAGCAATGAATGCCTTCAATTTCCTCTTGAATCTGCTTTGACTTATGACCTCTCTTTTCAAAAGTGGTATTCCTGTCTGTATGTGGCTTTTAAAGCATATTAAATAAACATTTTAGTCAAACACTTCACAGGCAAGTGAATAAACTGAAATTAATATATATTCAATTACACCTGTGCCAATAAATGTTTTGATCAAACATCTGCATGTGGGCTATTTATTTAGATAGCAGTCACAAGTGAAGTGTAAACAAACACCTCACAAACATTAAACAACACTGTAACTTCAAACTGATTTCACAGTTACTCAGCTACTGCATTCATGGCTTTGGATTATCCTAGTTTAGAAAGCATTCATCTCTAGTGAGGAAGTTCTTAGGGTGTTGGGTAGTGATAGGACTAGGGGGAATGGAGCAAAACTGGAAGTGGATAGATTCAGATTGGATGTTAGGAAGAGGCTCTTCTGCATGAGGGTGGTGAAACACTGGAACAGGTTGCCCAGGGAGGTGGTAGAGGCCTCATCACTGGAGGTTTGTAAGACCAGGCTGGATGTGGCTCTGAGCAACCTGCTGTAGTGCGAGGTGTCCCTGCCCATGGCACAGGGGTTGGAACTTGATGATCCTTGTGGTCCCTTCCAACCCTAACCCTATGATACTATGATCTTCACATGCGGAAGTACAAAGCTAGAAGATGTCTAATTTTAGTCAGACAGAGTAAAGCTCCTCATACTTCTGTACATATTTGGGTGAAATAAACTTGGGTGACGATATGGGGCCATCAATATAAAAAATATTAACCTACATGGTTGCTGATTCCAACTTTTAACACCAAAGCTGTTGGAAAGAATATTTCAGTTGGAAGAAAGAAGGGGAAAGTGATTATGTCATCTTACATCTACAGTAGAGACAAATAAATCAGTTTTCAAACTTTTTCATTGTTTTTCCTTGTGAGCTTACACAAGTCAGCTCATAAAACGTTTCCTGTCAGAGAAATCAAAATGGGAAGCTGAAACAGAAAGCAAAATGTCTTTTAACTGGAAATATACTGAATATGAATCACCTTCATTTGGAAAACAGTTGGTTTTCAGCAATGGACTTCTATCAGTGGATTGATATTCAATCCAAAAACATCCCTCAAAGCATGTCACAATTCAGGATATGTTTCAAATATAGATACTTATAGTTTTGTCATTATATATCTCTTACTGCTTTCAAGGTATGTATGCATACAGAGAATCACACAGAAATATTCAGGTTGGAGAAGAACCTCAGGATAACCAAGCCCTGCCCAGAACCCTACTCTATATGGTTCACTTCTAAACCGTATCCCCAAGCAACACATCCAAACCACCTTTAAACACATCCAGGCTTGGAGACTCAATTACGTCCCTGGGCAGCACATTCCAATCCCTGACCACTCTTTCCATGAAAAAATGCTTCCTAATGTCCAGTCTAAACCTACTTAGTGGCAGCTTGAGGCCATTCCTTCTTGTTCTATCACTGATTACCTGTGAGAAGAGACCAGCAGCAGCCTTTCTACAATGTTCTCTTAGGTATCTGTAAAGAGCAATGAGGTCTCCCCTCAGCCTTCTCTTCAACTAACCATCCCCAGCTCCTGTTGCTCTTCATAAGATTTATTCTCCAGGCTTTTCACCACCTTTGTTGCCCATGGTACATTGGTAGAGTGTGGAACTATGCAGAGACTCCTGAGGCAGCTTCCTAGAGGGAATGATGGAATGAATATTAGTGGAGCTGTTCCAGTGAGTGAATATACATGGAATCACAGAATTGTTAGTGTTGGGATGGACCACAAGGATCATCCAGTTCCAATCCCTCTGCCATGGGTAGGGACATCTCACACTAGAGCAGGTTGTTCAGAGTCACAGCCAGCCTGTCCTTAAAAACCTCCAGGGATGAGGCACCTCCAGGGATGAGGCTTCTACCACCTCCCTGGGCAACCTACCCTGCTTTTAACAGGCATTATTCAGCAGGCTGGGATGCCATGGAGTCTTGCAGTCTGCTCTGCTGGGTAGCTAGACCACTTGTGGCAATCAGGCCAGAGGCAGTCCCCAGCAATCAGAGACCCATTTATGGCTTCCGCATATTGTCTTACAATCACAGAATCACAGAATCAATAAGGTTGGAAAAGACCTCAAAGATCATCAAGTCCAACCTGCCACCCAACATCTCATGACTACAAAACCATGGCTTCAAGTGCCACATCCCTTTTTGAACACCTCCAGGGATGGTGACTCCACCACCTCCCTGGGAAAGCCAAGGCATGCCCTGGACCCCAAATCTGATAGCTAGTTCTTGATTTCTCTAGGAAGCCATCGCTTCCTGGATGAATACAACACCCAAAAATACACTTTTCGTGTCAGCCAAAGTGAAACACATTTCTGAACATGTTAACATTTCTACAAATCTGTGAAAATTGAAAGATACAGCTGAAATAGTTGTATCTCAGAATGATCACAGTAGCTAGAGGGAAAAGACATCACGTCAGCTGTTTCACCTTACTGCACTATAGAATCTTCTTAGAGAAAAATATATCAGTCCCAACTCAAAGGCAGACACTTTCAATCTCATAGATGCTATTCAAAGCCCTAAAAGAAATAAAGTGAATGAAGGAAAAAAAAAAAAAATACTACTGAAAGGGAAGCTCTCTAGTTCATGGTTCAGACAGGAGTGGATGTGAGGGGTACAGTCTTGCTGCATGTTTGAAGTTGCAAAGCTTTCTCCTCAGTTGAAAGGCAAGAGCACTCTGCTTCAGGAGTAGTCAGCCTAACTGTTACATTTCCCCATAATTACATAATAAATTTCTCTCAGCCCTGCAATTCCTTTAGAGAAATGCATTATGGCATCGAGTCCCAAATTACTGGATAGTCTCTTTGGAAGAATGACATACCTGCAGCATAAAAGAATTTCCACATTACAGGTCAAGATAGACGATATTAGGCTCCTTTACAGATGCCATTGGAGAAGAGTATAGCCAGGCTTTAACAGCATTACCTGCAGGGAGCAGAAACAAAATATAAGCCTATTTCATATGCATTACATAAAAATGTAGCAGATTATATGGAAGATGTTGCAGAGATCTGCTGATGTAGTGCATTATTATCATCAGTGCAAAACAACCAGCTACTGCTTCAAAACTGAAAGAATAATGAGTCATTTAAAATGCTCTGAGAGGAATATTTCAGTGTGGTGGTTTCGATACAGGCAGTCGTGGTGGCACAGGTTTCATAACAGACATGGAAAGCTAAGCTCTCCATCCCATCTTACATGCAAAACCTGACTTCATACACATTTGATAGGATAGAACCAATCAATCTACCTCAAATACATTGATGCCAAGTAATTAACTATGTCCAACAGAGAGCTACCAGGATACTGAGGGGACTGGAGTACTCTCTTATGAGGAGAAGCTGAGAGACCTGGGGCAGTTTAATCTGGACAAGAGAAGACTGAGAGTGGATTTAATAAATGTTTATAAATATCTGATGGCTGAGGGTCAGGAGGGAGAGGACAGGCTCTGCTCACTTGCTCCCTGTGATAGGACAAGGGGCAGTGGATATAAACTACAGCACAAGAGGTTCCACCTCAATATGAGGAGGAACTTCATTACTGTGAGGGTCACAGAGCACTGGAACAAGCTGCCCAGAGGAGTTATGGAATCTCCTTCTCTGGAGACTTTCAAGACCCATCTGGATGTGTTCCTGTGTGATCTCTGCTATGGTCCTGCTCTGGCAGGGGAGTTGGACCCAATGATCTTCGGAAGTCCCTTCCAACCTCTAACATCCTGTGAGCCTGTGAACTAGATGAAATAATTCACTGATGGAGACATTTTGATGGCTATACATTAAATCTGGTTTTACACTGCTATGCCCCACACCAGGACCAAGAACATAAACATAAACTGTAAACAGTTGGGTTGAAATGGTCAAGCTCTGTTCAAATAAAGAAAGATGTTAATGTCTGCTATGTATTAGGTGGAAAAAGGAATATCCACAGTAGCTCTACACCTCATGCAGTAGAAAATGTCAGTGGCAGGGTTCTTCAATGGAGGTTTAGGTTTTGTTCTTAGAATTAGAAAGGAAAGATTAGCTCACACAAAACAATAATTACAATTATAACTGTTAAAGGTTTCAGCTCAGTTGGAGGATAAGGAAAAATAGCAGCAGGAAAGAAATAGGCTGAAATTAAGCATGTTGTTTTGAATGATTACATAAAGCCACCCAGTAACCTGTTGACACATTGGTGGCTGCCATGCAAGTTACCTCCCAGTAGGTCATTCCAAAGCTATACATTCAAAGCCAAAGAATACTGACTGATTATTGAAATGTCTGGCATTTCTGGACAAGAAAAAAATATACCACTGGTCATCTCAGTTACTGTGTTTCCTTGATTTCATAGAATCATAGAATCAACCAGGTTATAAAAGACCTCAGAGATAATAAATTCCAACTTATTACCTGATACCTAACACCTCATGACAACTAAACCATGGCTCCAAGTTCCACATCCAATCCTTTTTTGAACACCTCTAGGGATGGTGACTCCACCACCTCCCTGGGCAGCACATTCCAATGGCCAATCTCTCTTTCTGTGAAGAACTTCTTCCTAACCTCCAGCCTAAACCTCCTCTGGCACAGCTTGAGACTGTCCTCTTGTTCTGTTCCTGGTTGCCTGGGAGAAGAGACCATCCCCACCTGCTTACAACCTCCTGTCAGGTAGCTGTAGAGAGCAATAAGGTCTCCCCTGAGCCTCCTCTTCTCCAGGCTAAACAACCCCAACTTCCTCAGCCTCTCCTCACAGGGCTGTGCTCCAGACCTCTCCCCAGCCTCATTGCCCTTCTCTGAACACGTTCAAGCATCTCAATGTCTTTCTTAAACTAAGAGGCCCAGAACTGGACACAGGACTCAAGGTGTGGCCTAACCAGTACTGAGTACAGGAGCAGAATGACTTTCCTGATCCTGCTTGTATACATAAACAAGTTTTTCTAGTCATCAGAATCTCCAAGCATACATCTTTGAAGTAGGCAATAAAAGGATGTTTTTCTTCAACTTAGTGGCAATGTCTACAACTTAAAAATAATTGTTTCCATCTCAATAGCACATTCACATGGAAAGTGACAGTTCCCACTAAAAAATCAATAGAAATATCTAATGAAATTTACAGGATAGTTATAATAAAATGCATGGTACTACTTATAATGATTATGTCATGCATTCCAAAGTAGCTCCATTTATTCACAGTTTAATGCATTTAAAAGACAGAAAACACCACTAAATCTGTATTACTACATTGCATTTTATCCCATTACATCTACACTGAACTCAGTCGCAGAAGCTGTACCACAGAATCATAGAATCATTCAGGTTGGAAAGGACCCTTGGGACCATCAGGTCCAACCATTAACTCTCTGCCATCGAGCTCACCACTAACCATAACTCCAAGCACCACATATGAATGTCCTTTAATCACATCCAGGGATGGTCACTCAACCACTTTTCTGGGCAGCCAGTTCCAATACTTGACCTCTCTTTGGTTTGACTACTCTTTCCCATTGGAATGGGCTGCCTGGGGAGTTGGTGGAGTCACCATCACAGGAGGTGTTTAGGAGGAGACTTGACAGGGTGCTTGGTGCCAAGGTTTATTTGATTAGATTATGTTGGATGATAGGTTGGACACGATGATCTTGAAGGTCTCTTCCAGCCTGGTTTATTCTATTCTATTCTATTCTATTCTATTCTATTCTATTCTATTCTATTCTATTCTATTCTATGTGAAAAAAAAAATTCCTAATGTTCATCCTAAACCTCCCCTGCTGCAGCTTGAGGCCATTCCCTCTTGTCCTATCAACTGTGAGAAGAGACTAGCTTCTACCTCTGTATAATGTCCTTTCAGGCAGTTGTAGAGCGGAATAAAGTCTCCCCTCAGCCTCCTTTTCTTCAAACTAAAGAGTCCCAATGCCCTCAGAAGCTTTTCAGACTTATTCTCCAGGTGAATACTTATTCTCAAGGTTAAGATTAATTCTCTACATCACCTTCTCTTTTTGAATAAACTGTATCTTCCAGAAAGGCAATCAGGTTTAACCAGGATCTTAGCAAGAGATGATGAGGCTGACACCTCTTTTGGTAGCTTTCTTCAGTAGTTAGTCATTTTCCCTTTTTATAAAACAAAACAAAACAAAACAAACCCAAAAAAGCCCACCACCAAACATAGATCTGCCTAATATGTTTTTAATTTCTCTGGTTTCAGTTTCCAGTAGCTGGTTCTTGTTGTGCATTTCCCTGCAAGGTTTAATAGCTGTTTACCAGGCAGTCACTCATGTGATTCTGGTTATATGCTGTAATTAAGTCACTCTGCAATCTTCTTGATAAAAATAGGTAGACTGATTCTTTCTCACAGCCATACGCCTCCAGTTTTTTATTTGATGATTTTTTTGAGCAAACTTTACACTTTCCTCACTTTGTTATTATTTATCCTTCAAGTACTGTGTACATCAGAGCTTTTTTGACTCCTTTAGTGTGTCCCATACCAAGGTAAAAATACTGGTCTGCTTCCACTCACTCATTGCAAGGTTTAGGCTGTATGTTAGGAAGAAATTCTTCACAGGGAGAGTGATTTGCCATTGAAATGGGCTGCCCAGGGAGGTGGTGGAGTCACCATCACTGGAAGTGTTTAAAAAGAGCCTGGATGAGGCACTTGGTGCCATGGTTTAGTTGATTAGACAGCGTTGGGTGATAGGTTGGACTGGATGATCTCAAAGTTCTTTTCCAACCTCGTTAGTCCTGTCCTGTCCTGTCCTATTCTATTCTATTCTAACTTTTCCAACTCGGAAGCAAATGGAAGCTGTATTTACAAGCAAAACTACAATCTACAATGGCATGCAATGAATATGTACAAAATAGACAGGATTTACAATATTTACAGGTACTTACAATTACTAAACAGCACAAGAACCCCCCTGGTCAAAGACCAAGGGAAGCTACTAGCTTCACCCTCATTGCCTCCCCTTTAACCTCCTGTACATAAAGGACAAGAGAAAGAAGCAGAGAAGTTAATACCAAAACCAAAACCATGCAGCCAAGGTCAAGCAGAAGCAAGTTAGTATCTCTCCCAGAGCAAAGAAGCAAGAGAAGAGAGAGGGATTGTTTTGGTACAACTCATTTCAGTCCCTTATCTCTTCCAGTGGGATTGGTTTAGAAAAGTTTAGAATTATCTTTATTTTCCTTTTTACACCCACTAGTGATTTATTTGCATGTTACTACTTTTCTGCTCAAGATCTCTGAAAAAAAATTTAAAGGCATAGCCTAAAACTGCCACATCATCTTTGAAGAAAAACCATGGAATCATAGAATCATAGAATCAAGAAGGTTGGAAAAGACCTCAAAGATCATCAAGTCCAACCTGTCACCCAAGACCTTATGCCTACTAGACCATGTCACCAATTGTCATATCCAAAGCCCTCTTGAACACCTCCAGGGATGGTGACTCCACCATCTCCCTGGGCAGCACATTCCAATGGCTAACGACTCTCTCTGTGAAGAACTTTCTCCTCACCTCTAGCCTAAATGTCCCATGGGACACAGGGATACCAGTATGAAAGGTTCCACTAGATCCCTGTGCTTTTCATCGGGTCTTGTATACAGAGCAAAGAGGACGTCTGTTTTGAGGATCTTGACTAAAACTCTCTCTGTCTTCAGTAGATGGGTGGAGCTCATGTATCTTAATCAGTGGAATAAATGAACACTGCCATTGAAAAAGAGAAAGATCACTTGGGGCTGTTTCCAGCACCACAAAAAGGAATTGACTTCACTGTCATTCTTCTAATTTAAACTTTTTAATGGAGAGATACTGCTTTTTCTTTTTTTTTTAAGACATTGTCTTGCCTGAAAAGAAGAATATTTTCA
This sequence comes from Dryobates pubescens, assembly GCF_014839835.1. Lineage (NCBI taxonomy): Eukaryota > Metazoa > Chordata > Aves > Piciformes > Picidae > Dryobates > Dryobates pubescens. Next base: position 42,468,940 of record NC_071616.1, on the reverse strand, counting down.
TCTCAAAGTGAATTCTATTAAAGCAGCAGCCTCCTTGGAGGCTGAATGTGAAGCACACATAGAAAACAGCTGCATTTCCTAATCAATACGATGTATATGGATAAGGAGATTCTATTCTACAAGGAAAAAGTGATGAGAAACTGATTTGGAATGATCTGTATGGATATAAGCAAAGCACTGTAGCAGTTTTTCTAATGTCAGCATATATGTAGCTGCTCAGTTAGGATAGGATAGGATAGGATAGGATAGGATAGGATAGGATAGGATAGGATAGGATAGGATAGGATAGGATAGGATAGGATGGAATAGAATAGAATAGGATGGAATAGAATAGAATAGAATAGAATAGAATAGAATAGAATAGAATAGAATAGAATAGAATTGAATTGAATTGACCAGGTTGGAACCAACCAACCCATCACCCAACATTATCTAACAACTAAACCATGACACCAAGCACCCCATCCAGTCTCTTCCTAAACACTTCCAGTGATGGTGATTCCACCACCTCCTTGGGCAGCCCATTCCAATGGGCTGTGCCATTTTGCATAAGCCCTTATCAAAAGTGCACTTGAATGTATAATTATTGGTGAGCACCCACACAGCAACATATCTGCTTGTATTTTGTCACCTGTATTTAGTTCATGTTTAGACTTGTCCATAAATCACTGGCATTCAATGACACCAAAATGCTTTGCTGCTGTTGTGTATAAACCTCATCAACAGCTGATGAAACGTCAATAGACTCTGTTGAATGGACTGCACCAGTTTCTTTGCTTTCAATGTATAAAACAAATGCATCTCTTTATAGCAGAAAGTGCCCCATGCAGTATAATCAAAAGAGTTTTCATATTGTAAGTATTCTGCTGAGCACCTGATAGGAGAGTAAATCCAGCCCTTGATAATGAGTCTCTTTCATCTAGGTTACCAAATTAGGTTCTTTTAAGCTTATAGTAGGGACAACTAAAGTTCCTAGTGTCTAAGGGCAATGAGGCTGGGGAGAGGCCTCAAGCACAGCCCTGTGAGGAGAGGCTGAGGCAGCTGGGGTTGCTTTGCCTGGAGGAGACTCAGAGGAGACCTCATTGCTCTCTACAACTACCTGAAGGGAGGTTGTAGCCAGGTGGGGGTTGGTCTCTTCTCCCAGGCAACCAGCACCAGAACAAGAGGACACAGTCTCAAGCTGCACCAGGGGAAGTTTAGGCTTGAGGTGAGGAGAAAGTTCCTCACAGAAAGAATAATTGCCCATTGGAATGGGCTGCCCAGGGAGGTGGTGGAGTCACCATCCCTGGAGGTTTTCAAAAAAAGATTGGATGCACTTGAAGCCATGGTTTAGTTGTCGTGAGGTGTTAGGTAATAGGCTGGACTTGATGATCACTGAGGTCTTTTCCAGTCTGGCTGATTCTATGATTCTAATTACACTGTGGTCAGCTATGCCAACTGAGCAGACAGCTTGAGACCAGACCTGATCAAACAGAAGTATTCATTAAAATTATCTGGATTTGAAAACTCTTTCTTGCAAGATCAGCAGAGAGTACCAGGACAGAATCAAGGAGAATGAATTGACTTTTTCACAACTCTCCCTCACAAAGATCTTTAGCAGAGCTGATTGATGCTTACTTCATAAATTATGAGACTAAAGGGAGAAGTCAGCAGATTTTCATTTGGTGTGAGATTTAGAAAGGAGGGAACATTAATGGGTTTTCAATTAGGGACACTATTCCACTGCTTGCCTTCTTTTCTGAAAAGAGTCTGAACTAGGAATAAATTCACTACTGTTAGATGTAATGATTGCTACCATGTTTTTAGACACTTAGAAATTAATATTTCTTACATCCATTTCCTCTCTGGTTTCAGTCAAAGCAATACCATCTATTTGTGTGTTCAGATAATGACTTTGGTTGAACTGTTTATTTCACCTAATGAGAGAAAGCAAAAGAGACAAAAAGTGAAGCAACTTCTTTGGGAAGCTAATGTCCACCTAAACTGGGCAACTATTTGAATCTTCATAACATGTTCTGTTGTAAGGTATTCAGATAAAGTGATGATGACCTGGAGTTAGGCCCTTTTAAGTTAAGTAATTTATTGACATGGAAGCATAGAATTGTTAGGGTTTGAAGGGACCTCAAGGATTAACCAGTTCCAACCCCCCTGCCATGGAAAGGGACCCCTCACACTACATCAGGGTGCCCAGAGCTACATTCAGCCTGGCCTTCAAAACCTCCAGGGATGAGGCTTCCACCACCTCCCTGGGCAACCTGTGCCAGTCTCTCACCACCCTCATGGGGAAGAACTTCTTCCTAACATCCAGTCTGAATCTACCCATTTCTACCCTCATGGTGAGGAACTTCTTCAAAACATCCAATCTGGATCTACCCATTTCTAGTTTTTGTTCCATTCCCCCTAGTCCTATCACTCCCTGACACCCTAAAAAGTCTCTCCCCAGCTTTCTTGTAGCCCCCTTCAGATACTGTAAGACCACAGTTAGGTCTCCTGGGAGCCTTCTGTTCTTCAGACTGAGCAGCCCCAACTCTCTCAGTCTGTCCTCATAGGAGAGGAGCTCCAGCCCTCCAATCATCCTTGTGGCCCTTTTCTAGACACATTCCAGCACCTCCAGATCCTTCCTGTAATAGGGTTTCCACAACTGGATGCAGTACTCCAGGTGGGGTCTCACCAGAGCGGAGTAGAGGGGGAGAATCCCCTCCCTTGACGACTGGCTATGCTTCTCTTTATGCAGCCCAGGATATGGTTATATGAAACAAATCAGAACTCAGAGCCACATCCAGCCTGGCCTTAAAAACCTCCAGGGATCCTTCTATGTTGGTTGGGGTTTTTTTTCCCAGCCTATCATTCTTTACTGGAGAAAACCCTTTGTGTATCTTCTAATATAACAAGGGCTGGTGGCATGACATTTCTGTCTTTGGCCTTCCTTTAATTATGTTTCATGCTGACCATCTTGTGTGAAGCCAGTACCAGAAAGCACAGCTTTGATAGCAGTGTTTACATGAATGTTTGATAAGCATCTGTCACCCCTTAGCACTCCACAGACTGTGTAACACAAAAGACAGTCAGGGAACCCTGGAGTTTTTGCCACCTGAAAGCATAATCTGTGTGTTTTCTGAATTGCAAACGAGCACAGAGATTGTTCTTTCCTAAATCAAAATGTAATTTATGTGTTGCTTACTAGAAGAATGTATTAATCAGAAAAGATAATTGATACTTTTAATGAAATGCAGCTTTGAGGAGCAAGGTCAAGACATCTTTTGTTGCTTATTTATCTTAGAAAATTTCTTTGGTCCCACTGGATTAAAAAGGAGGGGGGGGAAGCATATAAAATTGAATAGTTTACTAGATCAAGATGAGTAGTGAGTAACTTTCAGCTACTTGAAAATGTTTTGATAGTTTCTGGTCAGATATTTCATTTCAGCTGTGTTCTCAAATCATAGAATCGACCAAATTGGAAAAGACTTCAGAGATCATCATGTCCAACCTATTACCTAACTCCTCATGACAACTAAAACATGGCTCCAAGTGCCACATCCAATCCTTTTTTGAACACCTGTCAGGGTGTCAGGTAGTGATAGGACTAGGGGGAATGGAACAAAACTAGAAATGGGTGGATTCAGATTGGATGTTAGGAAGTTGTTCTTCCCCATGAGGGTGGTGAGAGACTGGAATAGGTTGCCCAGGGAGGTGGTGGAAGCCTCATCCCTGGAGGTTTTTGCAGCCAGGCTGGATGTGGCTGTGAGCAACCTGATGTAGTGTGAGGTGTCCCTGCCCCTGGCAGGGGGTTGGAACTAGAAGATCCTTGAGGTCCCTTCCAACCCTGACAATTCTATGATTCTATATCATCTATTTTTCATTCCTTCCTCCTTCAAAACTAATAGATAAGAGCAGTCTCTCTGTGTTAATGAATACATTCTAGGGAATTCTTTTGCCTTTTCTATTAAAGAGAAGCAAAATAAATTAGCAGATGTGCCAAGCAACAGTTGGCTCACTCTTATCCTTCTATGTTCTATATGGGAGATTAATAGAGGCATGCAAAACCGGATTGAAATCCGTGTGTGTCAATTGGAGAAGAAAACTCTGAAATGCACAAGGGAGAGAGGAAAAAAAAAAGGCAACATAACATTAATGAACATTTTCAAATTCCCCTCCATGCTTGAGGTGCCACTGATTAGCCTGCCTAGCAAGCAGTCCCTTAGTGTTCCCAGTTTGAAACCAATTGGCTATTCCTTCCAACCTGAGCTTTGTATGCTCAATTCCGTTCTCAATTACACTGGTATATGCTAGGGCTAACTCCACTGTCTTCAAAGGAATTGCTCTCTTCACACCAGTGTAACCTGAGACTAAAAGTTGCCCCTGAGAATTCTATAGAAACAGGTTGAAAGGTTATGGGGATTTCTTTATCCTGTGTAAATCAATTCCAGAGAAAATATGCTGTATAAGGCAGTGTTAATTCCTTGCACTATTAGCAACAGCTCTTTGTTGTCTTCAAAACCTATTTTAGGTTGATCACAGATTTTTAAATTGGCACATGTGCTTGTCAAAATATGCTGCTCTGAAATTAATTTTCTTTGAGGAATGTTTCCCTGAATATGGCAATCAATTAAAAACATGCTCATCTACACTCCCCAAGGCTAGCTAGCTAATCTCTTCAGTACTTTCTAACACCACCAGCAATTTTCCTCTGCATATTGGAGTAAATACAGGGAAACGTGGGAGCAGATTTCAAGTAGTCTGCAATACATTTTTTTCCCCCTTTTTTTCTTAAACAAACTATGAGAAAATTGCTAATGAATATTTTCCATTTTGGGTGCACAAGCTGTGAAACTGCACAACTAGGCTGAAACTAATGAATCGCAGGGACTCGCAGTCTTGAGGGGAGTGAAAGGCACCAAAAATTTACTACTTGTGAATGTTCAAGTACATCATTTTCACAAACAATTGTGGTGGGTTGAAGGGCTGATCCTTCCTTCCTTCCTTCCTTCCCACCACGGGCAGAAATGAAATGAGCCTCAGACAAACGGCTTGCACAAGTGGTGGAAAGTTTAAATGGAAAAGCAGTGAATATTTTACAGAGAACCACAAGCACAGTGCCAAAAGGAGATTAGGAAGAAGATCTACACAAGAGAGAGTGATTGTCCATTGGAATAGGCTGCCCAGGGAGGTGGTGGAGTCACCATCATTGGAGGTGTTCAGGAGACTTGATAGGGTGCTTGGTTGCATGGTTTAGTTGATTAGGTGGTGTTGGATGAAGGGTTGGATGCGATGATTTTGAAGGTCTCTTCCAAACTGGTCTGGTCTATTCTATTCTGTTCTATTCTACTCTACTCTACTCTACTCTACTCTACTCTATTCTATTCTATTCTATTCTATTCTATTCTATTCTATTCTATTCTATTCTATTCTATTCTATTCTATTCAAAGCATACCCAGAAGCATCCCAACACTTCCCTCTCCCCACCTGAGGGTACACCCAAAAAACCCCCAGGGCTCTTTCTTCCCTAACCCTAACCCTAACCCTCCTCCACTGTTAGGCTAATCTCAGCTGCCCAGATCTGAGACTGCCCTTCCCGCTTCTCCCCCCCGCCTTAGGCCTAGCCAGGCCCAAGAGACCCTGAGATGACCCCCCTGCCCATCACCAGACAGAGACCATCTCCATAGGAGCGGTGAGAGAAGAAAGAGTAGGTGAAGAAACCTGCTGATGGTTTTATAGGGAGCAGGGCACCATGGGATGAAATACGTAGCTTCCCATGCCCACCCACTGGGCTGGACCCCTGGGACATCATAGGTAAGCTAATGTGGTGGCAGCAGGGGGCACTCAGCCCAAACCACCACAACAATGAGCCTCTTAGAATCACAAATATCCACATACACATTCATAATACATGTTGCAGGTACAAAAAGGCAAGGGCAAATTCTGCTGGCAGACTTGCAAATGGAGTCTTTCAGGGAAAAGGTGTTCTATGTACGAAGATGTAGGATGCCTATTAATGGAATGCCAATCTGAATGCACATGCAGGATCCTGATATCAGTTGCTCATCACCTTGCCAGGCTTGTTTTAGTAGAAATTTCTCTCATGACTGACTTGATAAAATCTCAGTGGGGTTTGGGACAAACATGTTTGCAGTCTAACCCCTACTAGACTGTAGTAAATCTGAGCATATTTACACTAGTCTTCCCTTACAATCATAGAATTGTTAGGGTTGGAAGGGACCTCAAGCATCATCTTGTTCCAATCCCACTGCCATGGCCAGGGACACCTCACACTACAGCAGGCTTCTCAGAGCCACATTTAGCCTGGCCTTAAAATCCTCCAGGGATGAGGCTTCCACCACCCTCCCCAGGCAACCTGTTCCAATGTCTCACCACCCTCATAGGGAAGAACTTCTTCCTAACACCCAGTCTGAATCTACCCATTTCCAGTTTTTGTTCCATTCCCCCTATCCTATCACTCCCTGACACCCTAGAAAGTCCCTCCCCAGCTTTCTTGTAGCCCCCTTCACATACTGGAAGGCCACAATTAGGTCTCCTCAGAGCCTTCTCTTCTCCAGACTGAACAGCCCCAACTCCCTCAGTCTGTCCTCATAGGAGAGGTCCTCCATCCCTCTCCCATTTTATTTCTGGCACAGAATGAGGTAAGGACATTTATGTTAGAATTGTGCAGGGAACATTCTCAACCATTGGAACACAATCATCTGTTAAAAATTCCCCGGTGCAGTCCTGGCCCTGGGTCAGCTATGACTCTCCCAGACAATTGCCGCGCACTGTTGGGAGTTGCAGCAGGCCAAACACTAGTCCTATCAGGCAGTTTGGATGATGTCACTCTTGTTGGAAAGGGAAAGAGTGCAATAGCATGAGTGTGGGATGCTCTGTTCCAGCTGGCCTCGGTGCTGGGAATGGTCCTGGGAATATTTAATTTATGAGTATAGATGTAGTCTGTGGTGCCAAGAGCAGGAATTGAAAACAGCTGTCCTATGTGCTCAGTGCCTGAACTGCCAACCATGGGTAGCAGAGAAGCAAGAAATTGCCAAAGAACCAGGAAGAAAAGCCTGAGACAGATGCTCTCTTCCAGGGGTTGCTTGGGGAGGGAAATAATGGGATTGTTTAGGAACCTTGCTTGGGTGAAGAATGGGAGCAATGCTTTAAGACAGTAGCCTTTAACACATAGACAAGGTTTAAACTGATATTCTGCCTGATTCGGGCTAACTATTTAGCTATGCCAAGAGATTCTCTTTGAACTGCTTTCAGTTTTTCCTGTTGATGCTGCTCCACTTTGTTGAAAAGACAGAACTGTTAACTGGGACAGAGGAAAGAAGGGCCTGGAGGCAAAGCAAGGTGGTGCCAACAACAGATTGCTGAGCACTCTGTTTTCCCTGTGCTAGGACTTACTATGACCTAGTGAAAAAAAAACCGTGGTCTAGCCTTAAATAAGGATTAATTTCATACAGTTTCAACATTTTCTGTACCATAAATAGTACGTCCTTCCTTAGATGTATTTTAGGGTATGAAATTAGGTCTGAATGGTTTGTATAACAGATTCTGTTCATTTTTCAGTATTACTCTTCTTGTACGTTTGTTTATATTTTTCAAAGTACAAATATTTCAAAGTACAAATAATTTCTTTGAGGTTTTCCATGCAAAGAACTTTTTTCAGCTCTTTCTGACACACAAATGGCAGTAGAGTTTCGTTCAGTTAGAAACCTTGTCACCATTCTTCTTGACTTCAGCTTCAGAGGCAGCAATGAGAAAGAATAGAATAGAATAGAATAGAATAGAATAGAATAGAATAGAATAGAATAGAATAGAATAGAATAGAATAGAATAGAATAGAATAGACCAGGTTGGAAGAGACCTTCAAGATCATTGTGTCCAACCTCTCATCCAACACCACCCAACCAACTAAACCATGCAACCAAGCATCCTATCAAGTCTCCTCCTGAACACCTCAAGTGATGGTGACCCCACCACCTCCTTGGGCAGCCCATTCCAATGGGCAATCACTCTCTCTGTGTAAAACTTCCTCCTAACCTCCAGCCTAAACCTCCCTTGGTGCAGCCTGAGATTGTGTCCTCTTGTTCTGGTGATGGCTGCCTGGGAGAAGAGACCAACCCCCACCTGGCTACAGCCTCCCTTCAGGTAGTTGTAGAGAGCAATAAGGTCACCCCTGAGTCTCCTCTTCTTCAGGCTAAGCAACCCCAGCTCCCTCAGCCTCTCCTCATAGGGCTTGTGTTCCAAACCCCTCACCAACTTTGTTGCCCTTCTCTGGACACGCTCCAGCAAGTCAGCATCCTTCCTAAACTGAGGAGCCCAGACCTGGACACAGTACTCAAGGTGTGGCCTAACCAGTGCAGTGTACAGGGGCAGAATGACCTCCCTGCTCCTGCTGGCCACACTGTTCCTGATGCAGGCCAGGATGTTACAGATGACATTCTCAGCAGTTGTGGAAACCTGTTCATGAATTTTGGAGACCAACAAACAGAGGACAAGTCAGCAGTGCATACTCCTCACAAATATTAACTGACATGTCTGTTCTAACAGTTAATACATCAGGCTTGAATGAAACTGGGAAGAATATATGATGATTATTCAAACCAAATCTGATGCTTTCTTGTGCTCTTCATTATTTCCAGCTTTATTTTATGGTTGTACCAGATGGCTCCAACAAAAAACAACAACCAAAAACAACACCAAAATTATACCCATACTCACTGAATCCTTACTGATGTGAAATTAGAATGAGAATTACTCACATTCATAACAATTAACATTAGTCTTGTTGTAACACAAACCACCTGTCCCACAATTCATTTTTCTCTTGCTGCCTCTTGGCTTGCAAGAAACAGACTTTGTCAGTCTTTTCCTACACCACAATAACTGAGATCTTCAGAAGTCAGCAGGAGTATTAGAGGCAGAGCATGGCAGAGGCTGAACTCAGAACTTACACAGTAATTACCAGTGGCTTATTGTTATGTATGTATTAGAAATATTTATAATGATATATTCACAATATATAGTTGTATTTTAAATTATCTATTTATAATAGATATTTAAAATTACCTATTTGTAACAGATATTTGTATTTATCTATTTCTAATAGATATTTATAATTGTGCATTTATAATATATATTTATAATTCTATCAGTGACTGAACATGGCTTGCAAAGAAACTCTCTGACCCTCTGACCAAATAGTTCTTTCTGATCTTTCAACAAAAAATCGAGAGGAAATATAGACTCCTTTAGAAATCTTGTTTAAAACTTATAAACACTGTGAAAGAAGTATGTACTGAGGCTAAGAGACCTGGGGTTGTTTAGTCTGAAGAAGAGAAGACTGAGAGGAGGTTTAATAAATGTTTATGAATATCTGAGGGCTGAGTGTCAAGAGGGTGTGGACAGGGTCTACTCAGCTGCACCCCATGATAGGACAAGGGGTAATGGATATAAACTACAGCACAGAACGTTCCACCTCTTCATGAGGAGGAGATGCTTCACTGTAAGGGTCACAGAGCACTGGAAAAGGCTGCCCAGAGAGATTGTGGAGTCTCCTTCTCTGGAGACTTTCAAAACCCATCTGGATGCATTCCTGTGTGACCTGTGCTAGATTTTATGGTCCTGCTGTGGCAGCAGCATTCGAATCAATGACCTTCAGAGGTCCCTTCCAACCCCTAACATCCTGTGATTCCTGTGGTCCTATAGTTTCCACTTTCAAATATCACAGTGACTCTGATAGAAGGAAAGTGATTTTCCCAGAGAGAGACAAAAAAAAAAACCAAACCCACAACCAATGAACTGGGAATTACAGTCTTCAGACTGATGGTTGGAACGAGCACCGGAAAATGTAAAATCTGTCGAGTTAAAACTGAAACAAATATTTTAGAATAAGAGTATGTGAAATTCAACAAAGATAAAGTGACAAATTTGCCATCAACTTAATGCTCATTTGATTTGAAAACTGATGGGTTTTTTCTTTCTTTTTGGTGTTGTGGGGTGGGTTTTTTTGGGTTTTCCCTGCTTTTAGCAAGTTGCATTCCACTGAGGAAGTTTCTGAGTGCTATTTTTAAATGAAAACTTGCACAGCTTTAAAAAAAAAAAAGGTAAAGTAAACTGCAGTAGCATATGTTTGGAGAAAAGAAACCTCTCCTTCCTCCAAATACCTGCACATTTTTGCTTCTTTGCTTTCTGGCCAAATTCCACTGAATTTAACTTGGGTTCATTAAGAGTTATAGCCCAGCGCAAAAGTGCAATTTTCCCCACAACTTTTGTATGTTTTCCCGCTGAAAAGGAAGAGTCCAGCTGTGTTTCATGGTTCTAACTCTGCTCCCATACTTGATCTACTGAAAATTATCAGCAGAAAGACAAGTGTTTAAAAAATAATAATAATAAAATTAATTTATGGTTAAAATAAAATAATAGAAGAATCATGTTCCAGTTTCAATCCCAAACACGTGAAATGTTTAGCTGAGCTGTTACTGCATGAAGCTTCAGATCTGTGGAGGTTTTAACAGTCTAGGATGGATAGATACTAGTTTAATGATGGATGCACTATAATTGGTGCTTTCTCAGGGGAGACCTTATTGCTCTCTACAACTACCTGAAGGGAGGTTGCAGACAGGCAGGGGCTGGTCTCCTCTCCCAGGCAACCAGCACCAGAACAAGAGGACACAGTCTCAAGCTGCACCAGGGGAGGTTCAGACTGGATGTTAGGAAGAAGTTCTTCACAGGGAGAGTGATTGCCCATTGGAATGTGCTGCCTGGGGAGGTGGTGGAGTCACCATCACTGGAGGTGTTTAGGAGGAGACTTGATAGGGTGCTTGGTTGCATGGTTTAGTTGATTAGATGGTGTTGGATGATAGGTTGGACACCATGATCTTGAAGGTCTCTTCCAACCTAGTCTATTCCATTCCATTCCATTCCAATGAAAAAAATAAAAATAAATAAAAGGTTTGGAAGAGGAGGGTTTGATTCTTAAGAAATACCTGAGAAAGGTATGAAGTAAAAAAAAAAAAAAACCTTCATGAACATATTCAGATGAAATTCACACAACATTATACAACACACACACACACAACGAAAACTTCATGAACATACTCAGACCAAATTCCCACAACATTATACCACACACACACACAAAACCACAACAGACTGACAGAATAGAATAGAATAGAATAGAATAGAATAGAATAGAATAGAATAGAATAGAATAGAATAGAATGGAATGGAATGGAATGGAATGGAATGGAATGGAATGGAATGGAATGGAATGGAATGGAATGGAATGGAATGGAATAGAATAGACCAGGTTGGAAGAGACCTTCAAGATCATCGCGTCCAACCTATCATCCAACACCATCTAATCAACTAAACCATGCAACCAAGCACCCTGTCAAGTCTCCTCCTGAACATCCCCAGCGATGGCGACCCCAACACCTCCTCGGGCAGCCCATTCCAGTGGGCAGTCACTCTCTCTGTGTAAAACTTCCTCCTAACCTTCAGCCTAAATGCTGTTAGAAATATTTCCTGATCCCATTTCCCTCTGAGTTATAAAGCAGCAAAAAAAAATTATGTAGAAAACTATGGCACAATGAGAATTTTTCCTGCTTTAATTAATTTAAAATGCATTTCCCTGAGAATCTTTATGTAAAACCTGGGATAAATCCCTCCCAGAGCTAAACTCTGAAAATGGCCTTTGGCTGAGTTTTAGAAAACATGAATAAGAAAGAGGGCAGAGGTGAACTTTCTTCGGTATGCTTGCCAGCTTTTGCAAAGCCTCTCCAACTCCTTGATGCCTCTTCCACACAGCTTATGACACATTATCACTTCTCTAGTTTTCATATGTGCAAGGAGGGAAATTTTCACAATTCCACTGCCATTGATAAGGAACATCAAATCTGGCCTTGAATAAAATACTTCATTTATGGGTTTACATTCACAGAATCACAGAATTATAGAGGTTGAAAGGGACCTCTCGAGATCATCCAGTCCAACCTCTTTGCTACTGGGGCAGTCATTCGTGTTGCCCAGGATCACAGTGTCCAGGTGGGTTTGGAATCTTTCCAGAGAAAGAGACTCCACGACATCTATAAGCAGCCTGGTACAGGCCTCCAGAACACTCACAGCACTTTGGTTTTGGATGGAAATTTTTCCTAGTGTTCAACCTGGACATTCTAATGTTGTTAGAAGAGCAGATTTTTCAATTGAGTGGTAAAGCTCTAGAGTAACAGAAGACTCAATACTTGCTGAAGAGCAGAAAATATCATTTAATCTGACCTACTGTAGCAGCAGGTGTATTTTCAGAGAACAAATCCTGCTTTGTGTTAGGTAACCTTCCTTTGACCAACCCAAACCTGTTAAACGGCTGATGTTCACTCTGTTACTTAACTGTGAAGTAAGCCAGTTAAAAAGATGGAGATTGCAGTTTCTCATAAAATATCATAACATAAACATTCCTTTGCTACCTTTTATTTGACTAGGCTGATCTCAAATTGGTTCTGTATTGCTAAATCCTGGGTTTAGAGAAGTAGAAGTCTTTTAGTTAAACATTGAAACCCAAGCATTTTTGACTTGCTGTGCAGACAGTAGTTATGCCAGAGCAAGGTTAGGTTGCAGTAAGGTTTTATATTATACCTGGCAGTACCAAAGGGGATCCATTAGAAGTTTTCACATGTGCTTTCATTAGAATAATGTCAGCATTTGTTGAATTGGATATTTCTATTCCCTTTTCATTCACACTCTTAGCATGCATGCCATAAATATCAGTCATTGTGAACACTCATGGGAAGAAGATATCTGCCATCACAGCAGTAACTGACAACATCTGAGCTCAGACTCTGATTATTTGTGTCAGCAGCAAAAGAGTTAAATCTGCTTTTTAGTCACCTGGAGACCCTCTCAGTTCAACTATTGGGCACTGCTCATACTCAGGAAACCAAATAGCCTCTGGTGCTCACAGGGGCAGTTCTTCACAGGATCACAGATCAGGATCACAGGATGTTAAGGGTTGGAAGGGACCTCCAAAGATCATCGAGTCCAACCCCTCTGCCAGAGCAGGACCATAGAATCTAGCACAGGTTGCATGGGAATGCATCCAGATGGGTCTTGAATGTCTCCAGAGAAGAGAACTCCACAGCCTCTCTGGGGATCATGCTCCTGTGCTCTATGACACTCACAGTGAACAAGTTCCTCCTTATGTTGAGGTGGAACCTCCTGTGCTGTAGTTTATATCCATTACCCCTTGTGCTACCCCAGGGTGCAACTGGGCAGAGCCTGTCCTCTCCCTCCTGATATTTATAAACATTTATTAAACTCCCTCTCAGTCTTCTTTTTTATTTTCCTTTTCCTAAGGAGCCACAGGAGTTTCTGGCTCATCTCTCTCACCCTGACTCCCATCCCCCCATCGTGGGTGACAGCAAAGGCAGAGATTTCCGTAGAACTCGAGACTTTAAAAAAAAGAAGAGGGGGGGGTGGGAAAAAAAGAAAAGAAAAAACTGCAACATAACCCATATGTCATGTTGTAAAAAAATGCAAAATATGCTGGATCTGTAAAAGCAGAGCACCAGGCCATATGCTTCAGACAGAACAGCTTGCCTGCGTCTAGGCCTCTACACTGACTTCAGGAACTGAAAACAGTGGCTAGTCTACTCCACACTTTTCCACTTGTTAAATTTGTTTTGCTAAAGTCAGGTTTACATCTGAAGCCAGCAAAAATTATTATTTATTTTTTTTGAAAAAAGGAGAAAGCTATCTGAACCAAAAGCCTGAACCCAACGATTGGCTGATTCTCCTCTGCGCTGCTTTGATCGGTCATGCTGTGACCAAGTGAAGTGGAACAACTGCAAGATTTTCCAGGATAGTTGTTCAAGTCCAAAGATTCAGTCCACCAGGGGAAATATGGGCCCAGCATCCATCACCAGAAGAGTTCAGAGTACCAGTGATGTGCTCTGTGCAGAGAGTGACCTGATTTTGCCATCATCTCAAACACTTCCCTGTGTGAAAGGCTCAAACACATGTCCTGCAAAAGGCTAAGTAATGGCAATTCTTTTTACTCAGATCAAGTTCCCACAAAATTATACCAGACACCAAAAAAAACCCAAACACTTCATGAACATACTCAGACCAAATTCCCACATTATACTACACACACAAAAACACTTCATGAACATACTCAGACCCAATTCTCACATTATAATACACACAAAAACACTTCATGAACATACTCAGACCCAATTCTCACATTATAATACACACAAAAACACTTCATGAACATACTCAGACCCAATTCTCACATTATAATACACGCAAAAACACTTCATGAACATACTCAGATCAAATCCCCACAACATCATACTACACACACACACACAAACCTTCATGAACATACTCAGACCAAATTCCCACAACATTTTTGTACACACACACACACACACACAAAACTTCATGAACATACTCAGACCAAATTCTCACATTATACTACCCACAAAAATACTTCATGAACATACTCAGGTCAAATTCCCACAACGTCATACTACACACACACACACACAAAACCCACACTTCATGAACATACTCAGACCAAATTCCCCCATTATACTACACACAAAAAACCCCTTCATGAGCATACTCAGACTAAATTCCCACAACATTTTACTACACACAAAAAACCCTTCCTGGACATACTCAGATCAAATTCCCACAACATTATGCCACACACACACATACAAAAACCTTCATGAACATACTCAGAACAAATTCTCACAACATTATACCACACACACACTAACAACCCCTTGATGAACACTGCATTAAAGATCTGTTTCAGTCTGGCAAATGCCAGGAAATTCTGGAATCATTGACCTTCCTTATTGTGCACAGTGTTGAGGAGGTCTTTGAACAGCAGGATACCTCATATACAGTATCCTTTGCGGTGCAAGAGCTAAAATGTGCACAATTAAGCAGGTTAATATTCAGCTTTAACCTCTGTGTTTTGATGATGAAGCACCAACAGAGCAGCTGAAAACTCCTTTCTAAATGTGAACGGTGCAAATGTTTGCACACCTTGGACGGCCTGCAAAAGAAAATATGCAAGTTAAGGACATCCCTAACCTTGCTGTACTAAAGCCTCATAGAAAAGAGACAAAGAATTCAAACAGTAAGTTTGCCACTCGTGTGAGTTCCAGACTTCTCACAAAACAGAAAGACTGTTTTCCACAAGCATGCAAGCCAACTTCCCAAATGCTATGTGAATTCTACAGAATGGTTTCCCTTAATTAATGACTGTCAAATCAAGATATATTTTCTACAGGACGTCAGACTGGATGACATTATGGTGCCTTCTGGCTTCAAAGCCTTAAGTCTCTGCTCTTACTGAAGTCAGATCCTAAACTCCCAACTTGCAGTCGCAAATTTCATTTTTGAATAGAATAGAATAGAATAGAATAGAATAGAATAGAATAGAATAGAATAGAATAGAATAGAATAGAATAGAATAGAATAGAATAGAATAAGGAGTAGAATTAGGAATGGAATGGAATGGAATGGAATGGAATGGAATGGAATGGAATGGAATGGAATGGAATGGAATGGAATGGAATGGAATGGAATGGAACAGGATAGAATAGAATAGAATAGAATAGAATAGAATAGAATAGAATAGAATAGAATAGAATAGAATAGAATAGAATAGAATAGACCAGGTTGGAAGAGACCTTCGAGATCATCACATCCAACCCAACATCCAACACCATCCCAGGGAAAAATGTTTTACCCAGAAAGGTTAAAGAAAATCTGGATTGGTTTGGTTGGGCTTTTTCTTCTTTTTTTCCTTAAACTTAAGGCTTGATCAGACACCCTCTTTCAGTTGCAACTGGAGAGATTTCTCCATTCCAGTTCGTCACTAGGAGGTTTTCACACACTCCAATCTATCTGCTAAGCTGCTTTGTAAATGGCTCCTCACATGTTGCTGTCAAAATGGATACTGCTAGCAAAACCCTGCCCATTAGACTAACTTTGCAATTTTAGATTGAAACAGGTCAAAGGATGCCCATACAAACAGGTCACACAGATCTGAGGGAAAACAACTATTCTATGAGTGTTGGAGAGAGGCAGTTGCAGGCTGACAGGCAGGAAACCCCTCCACCACACATGCTGCATCTCTTCAGCAGGATATTTGATCAGCCTCTTCCCCTGCAAAACCCATATGGTGCTTTCATATTGCCATAAAAGTTAGAAAGGAAGTATCCAAAGTGGAGCTAATCTTAACTATCATGGAGTAAGCAGATGCATCATTAGATTCTGTCCTGAAGAGGATCTCTAAGTCCCCAGACAATGTCTGCTGTGCAATGTCAGTCTTAAAATCTTTTATGTATAGCTTCAAAATGAAGACATTTTTGAAAGTAACATTCTGTAAGGAGGTTTAACAAAATATCTCCTCTGTTTGTATCATGGTGGTCTAATAATCTCTTGCTACCTAGATATGTACTTAGTTACTAGGTAATATCTCTACAGTTTTTCTTTTTCCTGAAAAATAGACATAGGAAACTGGATTTTTATCATATACATCAAGATCTATTTTTACCTCTTAAATGAGATAAACGAGACATTTCTGTTTCAGCTGCTTGTGTTTGTGCAGATAGATGCATTCTCCTTGAAAAAGTAAATTAATTAGAATTATAAAAAGTCAGATAGTTAGCTGTTTGGCTTTGCACAGAAGACAAACCATCTCAGGTTTTCCTTGTAGTTGCAGGCAGAATTCAAACCAGTTTGTCAAACACATCTAAAACTACATTCAATCTATCATCATTACTAAGCTATCTAGAGGTTGTTTTTTTCCAGGTTCTTTTATTTCAGTCGACAAAATCATAAAAATCACAGAATCACAGAAACAATCAGATTGGAAAAGACCCTCAGGATCACCAAGTCCAACCCAGGACCTTACTCTGTAAGGTGCACCCCTAAATCATATCCCCAGGCACCACATCCAAATGACCCTTAAACACATCCAGGGTTGGGGACTCCACCACCTCCCTGGGCAGCACATTCCAATCCCTGACCACTCTTGCTGGGAAAAATGTTTCCTAATGTCCAGTCTAAACCTACCCAGTCATAGCTTGAGGCCATTCCCTCTTGTTCTATCGCTAATTACCTGTGAGAACAGACCAGCAGCAGCCTCTCTACAGTGCTATTTCAGGTAGCTGTAGAGAGCAGTGAGGTCTGCCCTCATCTTCCTCTTTTTCAAACTAACCCTCTCCAGCTCCTTCAGTTGCTCTTCATAAGATTTATTCTCCAGGCCCTTCACAGCTTCCCTGCCCTCCTTTGCACTGGCTCCAGCACCTCCACATATCTCCTGGATTGAGGTGTCCAAAACTGGACAGAATACTCAAGGTGTGGCCTCACCAGAACTGAGTACAAGGGGACGATCACCTCCCTACTCCTGCTGGACACAGCATTCCTAAACCCAGCCAGGATGCCACTGGCTTTCTTGGCCACCTGGCCACACTGCTTGCTCATATTCTGCTGCTTGTCAATTAGAACCCTCAGGTCTCTTTCTGCTAGACAGCTTTGCAGCCACACTTCTCCAAGCCTGTAGCTTTCATCTTCTTTTGATATTAATTTCCTTTCACAAGAATGTCTATATTTACAGATGCCTATGCTGTTTTGTCACTCAAAGCCAGTGATGCATTTATTTTGGCGAGTATCTTCAACGCACCAATATGTTCAAGTGTTCCAAAAATTATACTGCTTCACCTTTTTGTTACACACATACACACATTTGACTGCCTTCTGATTTTTAATTCCTCAAAGTTGCTCTGAGCAAACAGATGAAACAAGTTCTATACTCTGGTAGTTATACTGGAAGCAGCATTTCACCTTTGTTCTCAGCAAGGGGCAAGCTTCAGTGTAGCACCCAGAGATTTCTGCATTTTCCAAAGTTGTCTGAATCTTGATTTGTTCAGAGAACACAGGTTTGAACTGTGCTGTCATTATTACCTTGCTAGCTACTGATTTGACACTTTTATTTAACTTTTCCACAAGTTTCTCTGAACAGTCTATGAAGTTTTGCTTTCCAAGCTGAAATTAAATCCAAGTGTTAGCACAGAGAAAAAGGAAAAAAACATGACATGCTAAAGTCAGTGGCCCTAGTTAAACTTGCATGCCCCGAGGGCATTTAAAGCATGTGCTGCAATAATGCTGAATGCAGCTATTCTTGTCATGCCCAGGGAGAAAACTCAGCCAGACATCATCTGTGTTTTCTGAACTGAACATCCCAGTTACAATGAAGTTCAGCAGATATTCTGCTCTTGCTGCAGATGCTGAGTCATTTATAGCACTGGTTTAAATTTGTCTAGCTACAGTGGTTACCAGCCTCAGCTCTCCATTCTGCTTCCCTGCCAAAAAAAATTTACACTCCAGCAGCAGGGATGTCTGAACAGGTTGTGAAAGGCATGGCTGCTGCTGAACCATCATAGTTTACAGATTGTTATGCTAACATAAAGCAGAACTAACTTTAATGTACTTCACATTAATATGCCTGGCATGAGACAGGAAGGCAGTCTACAGGGCTGAAACTGTTTCAGCTGTCCCAAATTAATTCATTCTATATATGAGTCAAAGACTTTAATGTCTACAGACTATCCAGACGGAAGCTGCTGAAAGATAACCTCAGATGGAGTCATGGAAAGATACAGAGTATTAAGCTAACATTTCTGAAAATCAATGTATAAGGACAGCTTTAACAAACTTTTACTTATTTTTGAGAGGAAAGATGACACCATTGTAGAAAAGTTAGTAACAAATTAAGTTTTTTACTGTGTCCAATCATAAAAGTCTACCAAGTAGGTTTTTTTTCTCATAGACAAGTCAATAATATTTGGTTTCTAAGATACTTTTTTTCTCTTTGTGATTAGATTTTCTCTTTCTGATTAGAAGATTATTTTTTTTTCTCCCTTAACTTTGATCTTTAGGACAACAAAGCTGGTGAGGGGCTTGGAGCACAAGCCCTGTGAGGAGAGGCTGAGGGAGCTGGGGTTGCTTAGCCTGGAGAAGAGGAGCCTCAGGGGAGACCTTATTGCTCTCTACAACTACCTGAAGGGAGGTTGTAGCCAGGTGGGGCTTAGTCTCTTCTCCCAGGCAACCAGCACCAGAACAAGAGGACACAGTCTCAATCTGCACCAGGGGAGGTTTAGGCTGGATGTTAGCGTGATTGCCCATTGGAATGGGCTGCCCAGGGTGGTAGTGGAGTCACCATCACTGGAAGTGTTTCAAAAGAGACTGGATGGGGTGCTTGGTGCCATGGTTTAGTTGATTAGATGGTGTTGGGTGGTAGGTTGGACTCGATGATCTCAAAGGTCTATTCCAACCTGATTAATCCTATTCTATCCTGTCCTATCCTATTCCATTTCATTCCATTCCATTCCATTCTATTCTATTCTATTCTATTCTATTCTATTCTATTCTATTCTATTCTATTCTATTCTATTCTATTCTATTCTATGACAGTGATGTCCTTTGCTCTTGATTGTCCTTTCAATCTGTGAATACCCATGGTATTTCTGAAGTAACAATACTCAAAGTCCATTTAGATAAAGCTATCTTTTGTCATTAATGCAGTTTCAAATGAATTGCAGAAAAATCAAGGGGAATATTTCCTATAAGCATTCTACATTATTATTTTCATTTGTATTGGGGTTGATGCTGTCAACCAGTGTGCTGGGGTGTCTTCTGATATAAAAACATGAGAAGTACATGACCCCCAAAAAGAGCAAATAAAAGCTCGTGGAGGATGTGCTTTCTTTCATGACCCTATTCAAACCATAAAATGCATAGTACTTTAACATATGATACTAACAGCAAAGATATAAAACCTCTCAAACACTGAAAATTGCTTCAAGCATCATGTTGGTATTCCCAGTACATACAAGTATTTATATGCACTAAGGAAATAGGGACAGAAAAATAAAGACTCTTCAAATCTGAAAAAATGCTGTGTATGCATTCTGTTTTATGAAACTATGGAAAGTTGTTGGCCTCAATACCATCTGTGGGACAGTCAACTATCCCAATTGGCTGTCAGATCATTGATTAATATCTTCTTAATCCAGTGGGGTTTTTTAACAAGTTTAATCATGCATTCATCCAGCCTGTACATCCTCAGCTTGAGAGGGAATAGAAATGAGAGATGCTATCAAAAGCCTCTAAGAATTAACTTTTCCAACTGCATTATTGTAACTGTTTTCTGCTTCTCTTCAACATCGAGGCTAATCACAGCTTGGCCAAGTTTCATCCACCTTTGGTAAATTCATTTATTTCTGATGGTTTCTTTGTTCATGCCATGTCTGGAAATTTTGGAAGTACATGATCTACAGTTTTGCCTGAGACTGAAACCCTTGATCTCTTTCTGAACTTAAGGAGAATGGCTATAATATTAGCTTTGTTCAGTGTTAGCTTTACCTGGGTAATGTCAGCCAATCAGTTAGGCTACCTAGCCCTTCTAACATTTATATTAAGAAATTATCATCAACACAGCACATAATATTCCTGGCTTGCTTGCATTATGCTCTGTTTGCTTGGTAGATGTTTAGATGGTTGAAATCCCCTGTGCAGATCAGGCTTTCCACAAACAAACAGCAGCAGTCTGCTGGCTGTCAGCCTTCATCCCCTGCATCCTGTTGAGAAACTGGTTGGTAACAAACAATCACCACAGTGCCAGTGTTCTCTCCTCTCTTAGTAATGACCCAGAGAATTTTAACAACCACGTCTTTGGCTTTATACTTGAGCCTCATTTAGTCACAAAGGCACTTACATAAACCATAAATACCTCCCAAAGGGTGAAATCAGTTTTCAGTACCTTCATTTCATCCTTAAGTAACAAGACACAGAAAATTGTCAACACAAGTCAGCACTATGAATAGAATTACTGTAAAATGATATGCCCTCCCATAGTCTAAGGTCACTATTTTGTTTGGTTTGGTTATGTGAGAGCTGTTTGAATAATATGTAGATATGTAGATGTAGATGTAAATGCTTAGAACAAGAGCAAAAAAAACAGTAAAATTGACTTTTGATCCCTTTCATTTCTTTAGGGGCCTCAAGGTAGAGCTGAACAGATGGCAGGTTAAACATTGAAAGATGGAAATGCTTTGGAGGGCATCAGTGGACTGTGATGTCAGTTTCCTAAGAAAAATCTGACAAACCAGATTTTTTTTCCCCTCGGGGTAGAGCGAAAGACAGTGGTTGAGAGCAAAAGATAGAGGAATTTTCTGTCATTTCCATGTTGCCACATTTACAAAGAGGTGGCATCCTTAAGTTTCCTTAATAAAATCTTTTCCTCTTTGAGGACTAAGAGAACTGCAGACAGCTGTTCTCTGAAATAGAATGGGTTTGGGAGGTATCTGGAAGAGCAAAACCAAGTCATATTCCCTAGACATCTTGTCCTATTCAATTATCAGTAATTATGTAGCCATGAAAACTTATGCAATTTGGTTATCAAGCATTCAAGTAGAAGTAATATCAGTGTAGTCAACAGCTACAGACAAACAGCTTCCTGCACTCTTCTTGCATAGAATCATAAACTCACAGAGTTGTGAGTCTAACTTCCAACTCAGAGCAGGTCAGAAGTGGATCAGGTTATTAAGGTGATTGTCCAGTTGCTTTTTTTTATATCTCTAGCAACTTGATACTTGTTCCAATCTCTGGCTTCTCATGTTTTGTTTTGGGGTTCTTGTTTTGTTTTGTTGTGGGTTTGATTGGTTGGGTTTGGATTGGGGGTTTTTTTCCCCTTCACCAAGGTGAAGAACTTCTTCCTAACATCCACTCTAAATCTACCCATTTCTAGTTTTTATTCCATTCCCCCTAGTCCTGACACCCTAAGAAGTCCCTCACCAGCTTTCTTGTAAGCTTGTTTTCTGCTTTGTAACAATTTCCCAAGTGCTCTAAAAATCTATTCTGAATAAATAGAATCTCTCATTTTATTGTATAATCATAGAATCATAGAATTGTTAGGGTTGGAACTGCTTCAGTTATTCTATGATTCTATGCTGAGGAGATCTTATTGTGGCCTTCCAGTATCTGAAGGAGGCCTACAAGAAAGCTGGGGAGAGACTTTTTAGGGTGTCAGGTAATGATAGGACTAGGGGGAATGGAACAAAAACTAGAAATGGGTAGATTCAGATTGGATGTTATGAAGAATTGAGACACTGGAACAGGTTGCCCAAGGAAGTGATGAAAGCCTCATCCCTAAGGCCAGGCTGGATGCGACTCTGAGCAACCTGATGTAATATGAGGTCTCCCTGGCCATGGCAGGGAGGCTGGAACTAGATGATCCTTAAGGTCCCTTTCAACCCTAACAATTCTAGGATTCTATGATTCTATATCTAATTAGAAGTTTACCAAAGTTTTCTTTCATAAATCCAGATCTTTATTAGCATAGCTTTATATTCTGAACTGAAAATGCTTGCCTGGGGTAATACCATTGCAGTCTGGATGATCAAGCCATTTTTGTACTGCTACATTTGGCCTCCTAGATTCACAGATGCCAGAATCATAGGGCAAAAAAACCCTAAACATGCATGCAAGCTGGCTCACAGTCTGAGAGACTAATACACGTGCAGACAATGTGAGTCTTCACTGCTTATGGTCTGACTGAGCTCAATGAATATGTTCAAGGAACACAGCTTAGCTAACCTTATAAATACTGCTGAGGGACAATGGGAAGGCATTTTACATTATTGTACCACCAGCTGCAGACAAAGCCTTGTCACTTCTGTCTGTCACACATTTTCTTTGCCATTTTTGAAATCACACTTTAGTTGCATCTCCATCTGGGGCAGAAGCAGAGGTGTTGTAATATTGCAAGAAAAACTGCCTTTTTGGTATTTTTAGCTTGATTGGATGATGAGAGCTCTGAAAAATGCCATGACATAGGCTGGTCTTGTGATTGTTACAGCGAAAGTTTGCAGATGCAATAGGCTGACCAGCTGCACAGCAAAAAGAGGCTTGGGATGACAAGTACTACATTAGCACAGCTCATATGGGAAATGACATTTTTCTAACAGATAGATATGCCCTGCATGCTGTAGCCAAACAGAGAGTCTTCAGATCTGTTCTTTGGCTTTTTGAATATGTATTCATCAATTTTTTACATGTCATTAGCACGTTTTGTGGAAAACAGGGGAAATGGTAAATCAAATTACTCCCCAACATGCAAATGTAAATTAAGAGTTTGGCTTTGTGTATGGAACTCGGTGGTGAAACAGCTTATACAAAATGAATGGGAGTTAATTGCTCAAAGTTAATTATGCTGAATTAGAACAGTCTAAGGGTAGAGGCAATTATTTTACTTTTATTAAGCATTAAGCAGCAGCTCTATAAGATCATTGACTGGCTGACCTTTTGATAATTTCTCAGATTTAGTCCAAGGAACACACATTTTCCTCTCCCTTCATCAGCACAGAAATGGAGGTGGTAAAACAATTTCTGCTGTTCTTTAACATGGGCACTGTTGTTTATCAGTAAACTCAGTGTTCTCAAGACATAGTTGCTGATTGAAGTAGAAAATACCAAACTTCCTTCATTTGTTGGGAGCAATGAAGCCAATGGACTTCGTAGTCCCTATGTAAGCTCCCTCCCCAGCTGTCTTGTAGCCCCCTTCAGATACTGGAAAGCAACAATTAGGTCTCCTCGGAGCCTTCTCTTCTTCAGACTAAATAGCTCCAACTCCCTCAGTCTGTCCTCATAGGAGAGGAGCTCCAGCCCTCTAATCATTCTTGTGGCCCTTCTCTGGACACCTTCCAGCACCTCCAGATCCTTCCTGTACTAGGCTCCAGAACTGGTTGCAGTACTCCAGGTGGGCTCTCACCAGAGTGGAGCAGAGGGGAAGAATCACCTCCCTCGACCTGCTGGCTATGCTTATCTTGATGCAGCCCAGGATGTGATTGGCTTTCTGGGCTGCAAGTGCACTCTACTGGCTCATGTTGAGCTTCTCATCCACCAGCACCCCCAACTTGTTTTCTTCAGGGCTGCTCTCAAGCCAGTCTCTGCCCAGCCTATATCGGTGCTTGGGATTGCCCTGACCCAGGTGCAGGACTTGCATTTGGTCTTGTTGAATCTCATGAGGTTGTCATGGGCCCACCTCTCCAGCCTGTCAAGATCACCTAGTTCAATTCATCTGCTAAAGCAGGGTGACCTAGATTGAATTGCACAGGAATGCATATGGTTGGGTTTTGAAACGCTCCAGAGAAGGAGACTCCGCAACCTCTCTGGGCAGCCTGTTCCAGTGCTCTGTCACTTATAAAGACCTTTTTCTTTATGTGGTAGTGAAATACTATATAATAATAGCAATAGAAGTCAAACCTAGAGAGGCATGTGCAAACTTCTGCCTCGTCTAGAAACCTGATTCAAACAGTTGTCAAAGTCCCAACTTATTCCATCTCCTTTTAAATTAAGTCTCTGATTTAGGAGTCTGCTTACCCTCATCACTCAATAGAAAAAGGAGGCAGATTGGGAAGACTCACTTTTGAAGGAATGATTTATTTCATTAAGTATCCAGGAAGTCTGGGACAATCAGGCCTCTATTTTAATCACCACAGTGATGTGGAATGAATATGGCTATATGTACTGACCATCCAAACTGATGTGGGATACACACATGCAATGTCAGGAACCTGAGCAGCGCTCACCCTTTAAATTAGCACAAGGCAACACAATAACAGCTGTCACTCAGCTCTGGAATCACAAGGCAGCAATTACGACACCATTCCAATTAGTGAGAGAGAGCCCCAGTAAAAGAGATTGCAACCTCATGTATTTCATCTCATCAGATTATAGAGCAGTTTAGGGGTTAGGGCAATCCCCACTCCTCAAAACACTTCTCCCAGTATAAGTCTGTCCTTCTTTACTAGAGCCCTGGGACCATGGCTATCATCCAGTGACACTTGTGCAAGCCTGACATGAACACCTGGGAATGAATTCAATGTTGACTATGAGAGTAGAATAATATTAAACATTACTACTTGCAGTCAGTAAATTTAAGCAATAAATAAGTTTTACCCAAAAATTCCTACCTTCAGACCACAAAGAGCTCTGTCCTCCTTTTATTAGAGCCTTAGGACCATGGCTAACATCCAGTGACACGTGTGCAAGCCTGACATTAACATCTAGGAATTAATTCAGTGCTGACTATGAGAGTAGAATATTATTAAACATTGCTACTTTCAGTCAGTAAATTTAAGCAATAAGTAACTTTTACCCCCAAAATTCCTACCTTCAGACCACAAAGGGGGTTTGCCAATAGTCATATTTTACAAATGTTAAAATCTGACAAATAGGAAAGGAAAAAATAAAGGTTTGCTTCAGCTGATGCTCAAATTTCCTGTCTTCTGGAAAGGGAGAAAACAGATTGCCAAGAATTGTGCTCCTTTGAAGAAGGTTTTGCTTATGTGAGAGTCAGAACTTGAACATGTAGACACTTAGAAATGTGAAAATGCGAGGCAGAAGAACAGTGATAAAGTAATTCTAATGAATTCCATTAAAGTAATATGGGGAAAGTGCTGAAAATGCTTCGGTTTCACAGTTTAGTCCCAGGCTGCAGCTTTTTAAACAAAGGGAAGACATTTTTATCAAAGGAAAGAAATTATCTTGAATTAGAAAAACACTCAACAGGATGTCTGCTTTCTTAGAAAAAAAAACACAGAAAATTGCAGCCACAGAGTTATATTCAAGTATTGTCACCATTCTTTCTAAGACAAATACTTAGCTGGCTTTTATTGCAAGAGATAGAAAGGGAAGTTTTACCAAGCCAACAATTAACTTATAAATAACATTTCCTGAGATGGTGAACAGGATGGGCCCCTCTGGGCAGTCCAGATCTATTGATGAGATCAATGACTCATGGAGCAGAAGTGCTTTGGCTCTATTTCATATTGGACAGAAATGCAATTATTTCCTTTTTTTATTTCTTGTGTAGTCATCAAGATACTGTTGGCACAAGAGAAACTGAAACCTATTTTCACACTGCACCAAGTACTTACCCCCCAAAAAAATTATTGCTATCCTTGTAACTTCTTTTTTGTTTTTTAATTAGATTAAATAATTTACAAATTCATTTGGGAATGACTTAACTGAATTGTAAGAGTACTTAGTAGATGCTCACTTGGCTTAAATGTGGTTTTATTAAATGTTGTGATGCAGAAAACTAAATGATAACTGAATTCCAATTGAAATAGACTTTTAATAAAGCATCTACTGCTGCTTCGAGTTATTTGCCTGCACTGTGTTTTATCTGTTCTTCATAGTTAGAATAGAATAGATTAGAATACAATAAACCAGGTTGGAACAGACCTTCAAGATCATTGCCTCCAACCTATCAACCAATCCAACCCACCTAATCAACTAAACCATGGCACCAAGCACCCCATCAAAACTCCTCCTAAACACCTCCAGTGAGACTTGAGACTGTGTCCTCTTGTTCTGGTGCTGGTTGCCTGGGAGAAGAGACTAAGCCCCACCTGGCTACAACCTCCCTTCAGGTAGTTGGAGAGAGCAATAAGGTCTCCCCTGAGGCTCCTCTTCTCCAGGCTAAGCAACCCCAGCTCCCTCAGCCTCTCCTCATAGGGCTGTGTTCCAAACCCCTCATCAACTTTGTTGCCCTTCTCTGAACACATTCCAGCAACTCAACATCTTCCCTAAACTAAGGGGCCCAGAACTGGACACAGGACTCAAGATGTGCCCTAACCAGTGCAGTGTACAGGGGCAGAATGACCTCCCTTCTCCTGCTGGCCACACTGTTCCTGATGCAGGCCAGGATGCCATTGGTCTTCTTGGCCTCCTGGGCATACTGCAGGCTCATGTTCAGCCTACTGTCAACCAGTTAATACAATTTGAGTAGCACATGAAAAATTAGTGCCTTAACATTTCTCAAAGACTGAGCCTGAAACATTCTTCCTGCCATTCCATTGTTTGGGTTTTTTTCACCTATAGCTATAGTAGGTGAGAATTTTCAAATTACTCTCATTAGTGAAGCGTTTTCCTAAATTATAGGAGTGGTGGACACGTTTCCCTTTTCAAGGAGAAAAAGACCTTACAAGATCAAGTCCTGCCTAGGAAGAGAAGAAAAATTTCCAAAATATGTAAAAGCAGGCATTTTGCAAAAGGCTGTATGGTCACCTAGATCTGAATACTATTGCATAGAATCAATTAGGTTGGAAAAGACCTCAAAGATCATCAAGTCCAACCTGTCACCCAAGACCTCATGACTACTAAACCATGGCTTCAAGTGCCACGTGCAATCCCCTCTTGAACACCTCCAGGGACAGTGACTCCACCACCTCCAATCCCTTTATTTTTACTTACATATTTATTTATTTATTTATTTATTATTTATTTATTTATTTATATATTTATATTTTTTTTTTAAGCTTTTAAATCATGATGTGACTTAAATTTTTATTCTCTGAGGTCCAAACAGCCAAACCAAATTGGCAGCTCCCTAGTTAAATAGCATCTGAGAAGGCACAGTCAAGGGTAAATAACATAATAAAATGCACTGTGGTGAATGGACAGCAGTTCAAGTGAAAAATTGCTAAAATCTTCTAGTGAGCTTTTCATATCATATTTTTTAATTACCTCACTGCAGGGTTTGTCTGTGTGCTTTTACTTTTCAGTTTCATGCTCAGCTAGTAAAAATGCAGCACTCTATTTTCTTTTCATCACTGAAGGGCAACAAAGCTGGTGAGGGGCTTGGAGCAGAAGCCCTATGAGGAGAGGATGAGGGAGCTGGGGTTGCTTAGCCTGGAGAAAAGGAGGCACACGGGATACCATATTGCCATCTACAACTACCTGAAGTGAGGTTTTAGCCAGGCAGGGGATGGTCTCCCAGGCAACCAGCACCAGAACAAGAGGACACAGTCTCAGGCTGCACCAGGGGAGGTTTAGGCTGGAAGTAGTTCTTCCCAGAAAAAGAGATTGGCCATTGGAATGTGCTGCCCAGGGAGGTGGTGGAGTCACCATCACTGGAGGTGTTTAGGAAAGGACTGGATGGGGTGTTTGGTGCCATGGTTTAGTTGATTAGATGGTGTTGGGTGATAGGTTGGACTTGATGATCTCAAAGGTATTTTCCAACCTGGTTAATTCTATTCTATTCTAATCTATTCTATTCTATTCTATTCCATCCTATCCTATCCTATCCTATCCAACCTATCCTATCCTATCCTGTCTTATCCTATCCTACCCTATTCTATTCGCTGGCATCATAAACATGGGGAGTAGAAGACGATTTGTTCACCTTCTTCCCCAGACAAGCAAGGTCAGACACTGAGCGATAAACATTGTGCACTATCATTTCTTTTTTCTGCATGAATTTATGATGTAGAACACTGGTAGAATTGCACAGAAAATACAAAACCATTACCTGCTACTAACCAAACCTTAAGCACTCAGACCAGTGGTCTGATGCTCACATTAGATGTCACACAGTCTGTCATGCTTGGGATGGTAATGGGAAGGAAAGGACAGAAGACAGCCAAGGCTTTGTAAAGGTAACTGTTTCTTTAGTAACTGTACCAGGCAGCTACCATGTGATATAGTCTACATATATTTATGTAGGAGCTATTCTAATATTCCATTTTGCAGCTGTGAGCAGGTTAGAAATCTGTCTCAACGTATTAGAGATTTGTTGCTGTTTTTGCTGACTTTTGGCACCCAAGAGGCAGGAAGTGTCTGACAAATCCTACTAATTTAATCCAGTGTTTGTGGAAAGGAAATATGGCAATATTTGGTGGTATGGATATTATCTACAGTTTTTCTGTGATGCAAGTGTCTGAGGCAGGCAAGTATACAATGAAGAGATCACAGGATCACAGGATGTTAGGGGTTGGAAGGGACCTCTGAAGACCATCGAGTCCAACCCCCCTGCCAGAGCAGGACCATAGAATCTAGCACAGGTTACACAGGAATGCATCTAGATGGGGCTTGAAAGTCTCCGGAGAAGGACTCCACAACCTCTTTGGGGAGCCTGATCCATTGCTCTGTGACCCTCACAGTGGAGAAGTTCCTCCTCATGTTGAGGTGGAACCTCCTGTGCTGTTGTTTACATCCATTACCCCTTGTCCTATCACAGGGTGCAACTGAGCAGAGCCTGTCCCCTCCCTCCTGACCCCCAGCCCTCAGATATTTATAAACATTTATTAAATCCCCTCTCAGTCTTCTCTTCTCCTGCCTGAACAGCCCCAGGTCTCTCAGCCTCTCCTCACAGGGCAGTGCTCCAGTCCCTTAATCATCCTGGTAGCCCTCTGCAGAGACTTCTGAGATGATCCACATAGACAGTAGGTGTATCTAACGAGTATGCATTTTTCATTGTGCCCCTAGAAAGGGCATTAGCCACTCACAATACATCTCACAACACAAGGTCATAGCCAAACTATTAGGCCTATTCTCTCTCACTTGAAAACTGGAAAGCAAACACTGATTTTGTCTGAGAATAAGTAGGCTGCAGGCTAATATCAAATTATCAGACTAGGATCATGCTATGAGGGCTTAGACACTTATAGTAAAACAAAAAATCAATGTAGATCAGTGTTTCTCAACACACAAGCAAGTCTTTGGATTTTGCACAATAATACAGTCCAGCTTCACACTTGCCCCAAATAAATGGTCAGATTCAATTTGCATATCTAATTGCATATCATTTTTGCCATTGCAGTTGCTCTTATCTGAGATAGCAAATCACTAGTCCTGTGAACATGGTAAAACAACTATCCTCCTAGGGCATGCTTGCACCAAACTTTTCCTAGCTGCTCAGAAAAAAAACAAGTTGCAGGTCAATGTGGGGAAACCTGCCACACAAAGACAGCTTATTCCTGTTTCATCCTTTTAATTGACTTTTGCCCTTAAGCAAGCACATTCACATCACATCTATAAATCTTTGCCTTTGACATAAGAATAAATGCTTCAATTAATCATTAACTTAGCTAGCCCCTTCTTGGAACTCTATCCTGTCCTCAATCATAGCCCCTACAGGAAATAAGAACTCAATTACCAATGTGGTTGCTACCAATCAGGCTTCTAAAGAATAAGCTGAAGTTCAGACAATTTTGCAACACACACATTATTGCTCTTCTGTAACAGTAGGGTTAAGTAGGTTTTATGGATCTTGTTGGGCTTTGGTAACAACTGGGATGGCTTTAGGAGAATCCCAACTTCCAAGTTAATCCAGCTCTACCTGATACTGTATTAAGAATGATTATCTTTCACAAATTCTTGAGCTACCAGATAAAAGAAGCTAGTGCTGAGGCACACATGTGGCTTTGTCCCTTTTCTTCTTGGAGTATTAGCAGCAGTGCACTGTTTCTATTGAGGTGATGAAGGCATTAAGTGCTAGTAGAAAGGAGTGGCACTGAGACAGATGCAATGTCAGGCTGGATGTACAGGCAGCTTGATAATGGCTGCCTATTGACAAGATCAGAGCATCTGTGTGGGTTTTACACCCCAAGTTTTACTTAGTGCTCTGGTGTCTCATGAAAGTACCTTGGAATCCATGAAGCAGGACTCTGATGAGAAGCCTTGGACTTTGACTCAGTCTGGTTTTAGTTTGATCATTCAGGATTCAGAGAATCGCAGAACAGGTTTAGGAACCCCTGGAGATCATCACTGAGTCCAGTGCCCCTGCTCAGAGGATGATCAACTAGAGCAAATTGCTGAGGATTAAGTCCAGTTAGGTTTCAAGTATTTCCAGGAATGTAGACTCACCAACCTCTCTCTGCAGCCTGCTATCATCTTGCTAGCAAAAAATATTTTCATATGCCCATGGCAGTGGGGTTGGAACTAGATGATCCTTGAGGTCCCTTCCAACCCTAACAATTCTATGATTCTATATATTTAAATGGAATTTCTTGGGTACCACTAAGAGTTTGGCTCTGTCTTTTTTGGTGCCTTCCATTGCATATTTGCACACAATGATAACCCAGTTCCTCCCAAGACTCCTTTTCTCCATCCTAGCAAGTCAGAGCACTCTCAGCCTCTCCAAGTTTGACAGATGGCCCCAGCCCTTAATCACCTTAATGACCCTTTGCTGGACTTGCTCCAGAATGTCAATGTCTGTCTTGTACCAGAGAGCCCAGCACTGAATACATCACTCCAGCTGTCACCTCATCAGTGCTGAGCAGAGAGGAATGATCACTTTCCTGTACCTTCTGGTGATGCTCCTCCAAGTTTATCCCAGGATACCACTGACTCATGGGGGTCACAGAATCACAGAAACATTCAGGTTGGAAAAGACCCTCAGGATCACCAAGTCCAACCCAAAACCCTGCTCTAAAAGGTTCACCACTAAACCATATCCCCAAGCACCACATCCAAACCACCTTTAAATGCATCCAGGCTTAGGGACTCAACCACCTCCGTGGGCAGCACATTCCAATGCCTGATCACACTTGCTGGGAAAAATGTTCCTAATGTCCAGTCTAAACCTACCCAGTTGTAGCTTGAGGCCATTTCCTCTTGTTCTATCACTAATTACCTGTGAGAAGAGACCAGCATCAGCCTCTCCACAATGTCCTTTCAGGTAGTTGGGTTCTTCTATCCCAGATGTAGACTAAACATTTCCCTATCTGAAATTTGTGAAGGTTTTGTTGGCTCAGATGCTGGCCTGTCCAGGTATCTCTGAACCACAGCACCCCCACGTGGAGTTT
The DNA here is from genome assembly GCF_014839835.1 of Dryobates pubescens. Lineage (NCBI taxonomy): Eukaryota > Metazoa > Chordata > Aves > Piciformes > Picidae > Dryobates > Dryobates pubescens. The sequence continues at coordinate 42,437,263 of NC_071616.1, read as the reverse complement.
CATTCAGTCCTCTCAGTTTTGCATCTCCTGCAAATAGAATCATAGAATCGTTAGGGTTGGATGGGACCTCAAGGATCATCTAGTTTCAACCCTCCTGCCATGGGCAGGGACACCTCACACTAGATCAGGTTGCTAAGGGTGTGCTCTGTCCCATAATGCATGTCATTATTGAAGATGTTAGGGAGTACTGGCCCCAGGATTAAACCCTGAGGTAAGCCACTAGTAACTGGCTTTTATCTGGACCTTGTGCTGCAGTTATTTAGTTCCAACAGTTCAGCTATTTTTCAACCCACTTCACTGCTCATTTGTCTAAGCTGCTCTTCATTAGCTTGTCAATGAGTGTTGTGGGAGAAAGTGTTGAAAACCCTGCTAAAGTCAAGATAAACATCCACTGCTCTTCCCTCATTCACTGACAACTTATTTCATCACAGGATATCAAGTAGGTCAGAAACGATTTCTGCTTTGTGAGTCAGTGCTGCCTACTCCAAATCACCTTCTTGTCCTTTGTATTTGTAAATGGATTCCAGAAGGATTTGCTTCATCACCTTCCCAGCAATCAAGGTCAGGCTAATTGACCTGCTGTTCCTTCCTTCCTTCTTTTTGCTCCTCTTGAAATAGGAGTAACTTTTACTTTCTCATAGGCCTCAGGAGCCTCTACTTACTGCCAGAACCTTTCAATGATAGTCAAGAATCACCTGGCAATGATATCAATCAGCTTCCTCAGCACTCAAGAGTGCATCCCATCATGTCCCATAAGACTCGCTTATGTTCAGTTTGTTTAAATGCTCTGTTATCCTACCCTCATCTACAGAGGGAAAGTCCTTGCTCAAGGCTTTTCCACTGGCCCCAGAGACCTGGAATTCTTCAAGATAGCTCTTACCCCTAAAGACATATATGGAGACAATTTGCATATCTCTTCTCACCAGGTTATCTGCCTCATTCAGCAATAGATCCACTTTTTCCTTAGTCTTCCTTTTCTGCCTGTGGAAACCTTTCTTGTTGCCCTTCACATAATTTTTCAGTTACAGCTCCAAGTGGAGTTTTGCTTCTCTAACCCCAGGTCTGCACATTTAGAATGGGTTTCCATATCCTTGACTCTCTTTCCACCTGTAGACATCCTGTCATCTTTCTGCATGTTGGATGGACTGGTATTGGGTTTAGAGAAGATGGTCCTTGAAAAGTCAGTCAGTTATCCTAGATCTCTCTTCTCTGCAGGACTGGCATTCTTCAAAACAGGTTTCTGAATACCACAGTTTAAGCCCAGCTGGCAACTAAGCACCATGCAGCTGCTCATTCACTGCACAACCCACCCCACCCTCTCCTCTGTGGGACTAGATGAAAAAGATAAAACCTCATGGGTTGAGATAAGAACAATGAGAGAGAAAAAAAAAATAGTAATAACGACAATAAAAGCAAAATAAAGGATGCATAAATTGAGTGATGCACAATGCCATTGCTCACCATCCAGAATGTGGCACTAATTCTCTTTCCAAGCCACCATTCCTCCTCCCTTATGGGGCCCAGGGCCCATAATCAAGAAGCTTCTTTCAGTTACCTGAAGAAGGCTGTATCTGCCTCCTCCATAGTGCTGTCCTGTAGGCACTTCCTCATTTGTGTGTATGCATTTGAGTGGGGCCCCTCTAGCTCTTTTTAATTGGTTTCACAAACTCTCATATCCACATCTGCCTTCAGGTTTGTTTACCACCCCAGTCCATCAATTCCTCTTGTGACAGTAGGTCGTCTTCCTTCAGCACCATTTCTAAAGTTCTCTTCAAAAGGTTGGCAAAGATAATTTTGCCTCACTCCAAGGCATTAGCTGAAGAGTTTGTGCATATGCTTTCAATTCTATGAATTTCAAGAGGTATGGCATTTACCACAGCATGAATATCAACATAACTATCAGTGGAGAAAGGCAATACAAAACACTCTCCCTTCTTGGCTGACATTCAGACTCTTTTACATTTGTTATTTCTGGAACTCTGAGCCCAAGCAGTACTAAGAAAGATGCCTTCTATGTATCCTGTATGATATGAAGGTATCATATGGGAATCATATCAGGGAGCTGGGGCTATTCAGTCTGGAGAAGAGAAGGCTCCAAGAAGACCTTATTGTGGCCTTCCAGTATCTGAAGGGGGCTACAGGAAAGCTGGGGTGGGGGGGGACTTTTTAGGGTGTCAGGAAGTGATAGGAATAGGGGAAATGGAAAAAAACTAGAAATGGCTAGATTTATATTGGATGTTAGGAAGAAGTTCTTCCCCATGAGGGTGGTGAGACACTGGAACAGGTTGCCCAGGGAGGTGGTGGAAGCCTCATCCCTGGAGGTTTTTACAGCCAGGTTGGATGTGGCTGTGAGCAACCTGATGTAGTGTGAGGTGTCTCTGCCCATGGCAGGGGGCTTGGAAGTAGATGATCCTTGAGGTCCCTTCCAACCCTAACAATTCTATGATTCTTTAATAAGAACAAAAATGAACACAATCCAATCCATTATAGCAGTGAAATTGCATCAGAAGTATCCACTCTTGGGATTTGGATGGTTACCTAGAAGAACAATTCTATGATTCTGTGATTCTACATCATCTTATTAATACCTAGGACATATTTCCAATTATATCATGAAATAAAATGACTGCAGGTTTTCCTTATTTGGAAAATCATCTGGAACTTATGTAACTGGCAAGCTTGTGTCACTTAATGAGGTGCTAGACAAAACTTGAGCTTCCTTGTTAGCTGTGGGGCTGTCTCTGCCCACCGTGGGACATTCTGCCTTCTGGAGGCTGCAGCGATGCTTTCTATGTAGGAGTTTGAAAACACCTGCGTGTGTTTGGTGTTAAGGGGGGAGAGGGGGACCATGTCTAGACACATCTGTCTGGGTTTGTGCTGGGGCTGGTTTGGCCCTACCATGACAGTTGGAGTGTCAAGTCACCAGTTGGGTCAAGTCACCATCCCTGGAAAGGTTTAAAGACAGCCTGGATGAGGCACTCGGTGCCATGGTTTAGTTGATTAGATGGTGTCGGGTGGTAGGTTGGACTTGATGATCTCAAAGGTCTTTTCCAACCTGGTTAATTCTGTGATTCTGTGATTCTGTGATTCTCTGAAATTTATTACTATCAGATCAGAAATAACTCAGATAAGAAACTCATAGCTGCTTGAAGTATAGTGATGGACTGCAGTGGATAGTTATTCCCAGAATTAGCATAAGAACAGGTTAATGCTTTCAGGATCACTTCCATTGTTATAGGAGTTAGCTTCTCCTTGCTCTCCACAACTACCTGAAGGGAGGTTGTAACCAGGTGAGGGTTGGTCTCTTCTCCCAGGCAACCACTACCAGAACAAGGGGACACAGTCTCAAGCTGTGCCAGGGGAGGTTTAGGCTGGATGTTAGGAAGAAGTTCTTCCCAGAAAGAGAGATTGGCCATTGGAATGTGCTGCCCAGGGAGGTGGTGGAGTCACCATCATTGGAGGTGTTTAGGAAGAAGCTGGATGGGGTGCTTGGTGCCATGGTATAGTTGATTAAACAGTGTTGGATGATAGGTTGGCCTTGATGATCTCAAAGGTCTTTTCCAACCTGGTTAATTCTATTCTATTCTATTCTATTCTTTCTGATAACAATATATTTGAAGACACACAAGAAGAAGCTTTTACTCTTAACATAAGTGACCGGACAAGACAGAAATTACATTTTTTTCTCTCTCTCTCTTTTTGGTTTTGGGTTTGGTTTTGGTGTGTGTGTGGATGTTTTTTTAAGTTTTAGGCACAGCATTCCATGATTGGCTGAAATGACATCAAAACCTCAACTCAGATTGCAAGAGACATCTCTACCAAAGTTAGTATTTCCCTCAGATTATAATATCAAGGTGCCTCAGGCAATGCTGTGTAACCCCCTAAAGCTTCATGTTACCAGGCTGGGTATTATGCAGGCTAACATTGTCATAGTTCACTTACCAAGTCTAAAAGACATTGGTGCCTTGCATCTAGTTTTGCACTCCATTAGAATAGATTTCAGTGTTTCATTTTAGACTTTCAGCTCTCTGTATCCAATGCTGTTTGGAAGTATTTGGCCCCTAGGTTTCTCCTTGAATGCGTCCTTCCCTGTCTTTTTCTGCTCGTTCTCAGTGACATTTTCTACACCATAGCTCCCAGCTATCCCTCAACCACAAAGGTAGTTGAAGCAGCTTCCAAAAATACCAGCTCCCAGGAGCATCCCTTCTGTGCTTGGAGTATAAAACAGGTCTCCACTCTGTGTAATAAATGAATTCATGATTCTAAATTCCCAGCTGACATTAATAGCAGTAAGGAGCGAGAAGTGAGCTAATGTTAATTTCTGCAGGTAATGCATGAAAGCAGGGAGGGAAAGCTTGAAAGGTCAGCATCTGCTGTCACGCAGGAAAGTTGCAAAATTTGATTGGGCAGTAAATGTCAACAGCATGTTCTAAAAATCTACATGCCATCCTTTCAATTTAACCTCAGCTTGCTAGAGACCACGCAGCATGTTTCAGAAAAAAATACTGTTTGGAAACGGGGTGGTGTGATTGCCTTCCCGTGGCAATAGGGCACTTGTAAACTCCAGACTTGTCATTTAACCAACCTTGGAGGTAGTGTAACTCCTGTGAATTTTTTTAGATCAGTTTTCAGGGAATGCAGAGGAATCCATAATGATTATATACCACAAAGAACTGTAGTTAGAATAAAATAGAATAGAATAGAATGGAAAGGAATGGAATAGGCTCAGGGGAGACTTTATTGCTCTCTACAACTACCGGAAAGGAGGTTGTAGCCAGGTGGGGGTTGGTCTCTTCTCCCAGGCAACCAGCAACAGAACAAGAGGACACAGTCTCAAGCTGTGCCAGGGGAAGTTTAGGCTGGAGGTAAGGTCTTCACAGAAACAGTAATTGGCCATTGGAATGTGCTGCCCAGGGAGGTGGTGGAGTCACCATCCCTGGAGGCATTCAAAAAAGGATTGGATGTGGCACTGGAAGCCATGGTTTAGTTGTCATGAGGTGTTAGGTATTAGATAATAGGTTGGACTTGATGATCTCTGAGGTCTTTTCCAACCTGGTTGATTCTATTATTCCCCACCAGTTCTAGCCAATGCCATTGTATTTGAATGACTCATTCATCTCCCATAAGACCATTCCTCACACAGTATGCCCACCTATGGCAACACTAGTTCTTGAAAGAACTCCAAATTTTATACTGCTCCTGTCACTGAACACATTATTTAATAAATAATCAGAAATCCCTACTGTCTTTTCAATCCATCAATTTATTTCACTTATTCTTTTAATGACACTGCATTTTGTGTGCCTTTAATGAAAAGCAATGAAAAGAGAAGGCCTGAGGCTTTGGCACAAGATTCTTTCTTCTACTACCACTCATTTTGCCTCTCATTGATCCAGCCATACATGCCAAGTCAATCATGCATGGTTACTCTAATAGCTCCTCTCATCACTTGTCCTCCTTATCTCAACCACAATCACTGAAGCAAAGAACCTTAATTCAACTTTTTAAATATAATTAGATGAGTAATTCATATATGGATCAGCTCACTATTGATTTTCTTTAAAACCTCCCTCTCCCCCAAAGTTATGTGTAGAAGAAATGGTACATCTGTTCACACACACATTTGGATTGTTAATGATTCTTTTGAACATCTGTTATACTGCTACTGAACAGTTGTGGTTTCTTTAAGAGGGCACAAGGGACTGGACCTGCACAACCTCAGCCTTAGCTATTTTGGGGGGAAAAACACCTCTGGGAATCGTTTATATGTATGGTGGCATAACGACACAAACTTTTGGCTCCCCATTTCGTCACTCCTCTGCCCATTGTGGTATTGATCAGTCTGTGTTATTATTCACTACAGGAACACTAACTAGTCTATATTTGTTTCATCGCTCACCAATCAGATGGGCTGAATATCAAAATGCCACAATTATAAAGCCCCCTTAATCAAATGGGATGTGTAGCTGAACAACAGCTAGGATAGCCCAGGTGGCCAAGAAGGCCAGTGGCATCCTGGCATGCATCAAGAATAGTGTGGCTAGAAGAAGCGGGAAGGTCATTCTGCCCTGTACTCAGCACTGGTTAGGCCACACCTTGAGTATGGTGCCCAGTTCTGAGCCCCTCAGTTTAAAAAGGACATTGAGACACTTGAACGTGTCCAGAGAAGGGCAACAAGGCTGGGGAGAGGCCTCGAAAACAAGCCCTACAAGGAGAGGCTGAGGCAGCTGGGATTGTTTATCCTGGAGAAGAGGAGGCTCAGGGGAGACCTTATTGCTGTCTACGACTACCTGAAGGGAGGTTGTAGCCAGGAGGAGGTTGGTCTCCTCTCCCAGGCAACCCGCAGCAGAACAAGAGGACACAGTCTCAAGCTGCATCAGGGGAGGTTTAGGCTGGATGTTAGGAAGAAAATCTTCCCAGAAAGAGAGATTGGCCATTGGAATGTGCTGCCCAGGAAGGTGGTGGAGTCAACATCACTGGAAGTGTTTAAAAAGAGACTGGATGAGGCCCTTAGTGCCATGATTTAGTTGATTAGATGGTGTTGGGTAATAGGTTGGATTTGATGATCTTGAAGGTCTTTTCCAACCTGGTTAATTTCATATTCTATATTTTGCTTTCATACAGTATTGCAGCTCAGCAAATTTGAACTCAGACTTACAGCAAACTGTTCCTGTTAAAGCTGTATATCTAATCTTCCCTCTGTTGTAACTTCCAATTTAATGGGCATTGGTGTGAGACCAGCATTAGACACATCACTCTGAGGGAGGATTCTATGGAGCTTTAGGGTCCATCAGATTCATATTGTAGTCTTGCCAAGTTTGACTTTCACAGATGACTTCTAACACAAGAGAAGACAAGTTCAATGGCTTGGAAATTCATTCAAAGTAAGCAAATTTTGAAGGGACAATTTAATCACACAGGGTATTGTTGTTTTGTTCATTCTCACAGCATCACAGAATATTAGTGTTTGGAAGGGACCTCCAGAGATCGAGTTCAACTCCTCCCTGCCAAAGCAGGATCACCTAGGGCAGGCCACAGCAGGAATGCATCCAGGAGGGTTTTGGAAATCTCCAGAGAAGGAGATTCCACAGCTTCTCTGGGTAGCCTGTTCCGGTGCCCTGTCACCCTCACCATAAAGAAGTGTCTCCTTATGTTGAAGTGGAACCTCCTGTTCTAGCTTGTGCCCATTGATCTTTGTCCTATCCCTGGACACTGCCAAAAAGAGCCTAGCACCTTCAACGTAACACCCACTCCTCAGATGTTTATAGGCATTGATAAGATCCCCTCTGAGCCTTCTCTTCTCAAAATTAAACAGCCTTAGTTGTCCCAGTCTGAGGTGATTCTTTTTTTCCTGAGGTGAATTCATTAAAGCTAGCTATAGCTAAAGCTCCATGAAACTCCTGTTTCTTGATCTCTGTGATTCTACCACTCACAGAGGACTTTAGAACTACACAAAACTGCATGCCATTCTTCAACACTAAACAATATGTAGTGAAAAAATATGTAGAGAAACCCTGGGGCTGTTTAGTCTGGAGATGAGAAGACTGAGAGGAGATTTAATAAATGATAAATATCTGAGGGCTGGGTGTCAAGAGGGAGGGGACAGGGTCTGCTCAGCTGCACCCTGTGACAGGACAAGGGGTAATGGATACAAACTACAGTACAGGAGGTTCCACCCCAACATGACTGTGAGAGTCACAGAGTACTGGAACTGGCTGCCCAGAAAGGTTGTAGAGTCTTCTTCTCTGGAGACTTTCAAGGCCTATCTGGATGGGTCCCTGTGCAACCGTGCTAAATTCTATGGTCCTGCTCTGGCAGGGGGGTTGGAATCTATGAGCTTCAGAGGATCTTTCCAACCCCTAACATCCTGGGAAATATTATGAAACCAAATCATAAAAGCAGTTGAGCAACAATCTCAGCCAATATTGAAGTCCAGACAAAGAGCACTCTTAAGAAATTCAGTAATCTAACTAAATCTCAGTTCATACAAGGAAGCAGAAACTGCTAAACTGAGATGGAGTTTGAGTGATCAAGCACGTCCATTTACTGAAAGCTGCTGAGAATAGTCCTAACCCTGAGATTCTTTGCTCATTTTTTAGCAAGCTGTTTAATAGTCTATAAATCCTAAGTAGCTGTGCTGAGAAGGGATGATTGTGATAATTTAAGCAAACTCCTAAACACAAACCACAGAATTTTATCCATGACAATTGATCTGAAGCAAATTTGCAGACATTAAACACCAGAAAATTTGTCACATTCTAAACTTTTTTCTAGTGATTTATACTCTGAAAATTAAAACCATTCCCTTGCTTCCACTTCCAAATTTTAGCTGCCTGCTAAGTTGGAGAGATTTGCAGTACATAAGCATTAATATTTTTAACTTTAAGTATTACTGAACTGCAGTACTGCAGAACCGTATTGCTGAAGGGCAGAGGAACTTTATATATCTCATTCCTGTCTAGAATAGAATAGAATAGAATAGAATAGAATAGAATAGAATAGAATAGAATAGAATAGAATAGAATAGAATAGAATAGAATGGAATGGAATGGAATAGAATGGAATAGAATGGAATTCAATTGAATTAACCAGGTTGGAAAAGACCTTTGAGATCATTGAGTCCAACCTATCATCCAACACTATCTATTCAACTGAACTATGGCACCAAGGGCCCCATCCAGTCTCTTCATAAACACTTCCAATGATGGTGACTCCACCACCTCCCTGGGCAGCACATTCCAATGGCCAATCACTCTTTCTATGAAGAACTTCCTAACATCCAGCCTAAACCTCCCCTGGTGCAGCTTGAGACTGTGTCCTCTTGTTCTGCCACAGGTTGCCTGGGAGAAGAGACCAACCCCCACTTGGCTACAGCCTCCCTTCATCAGGAATTATATTAATTGACAGGGCAAGAATATCACACTTATGTTATTTATCTGAAGTTATCTCTTGGTAACTTTTTAACCTGAACTCCAAGTATCAGGAGTTAATGAACACTGCAATATCCAGCCTCTGTTCCATTTATGAGACTGACTCCTGCAGTGAGAGACTTAAGGCATTATAACACTTGTGAGGAGTGTTGGTGAGACACTGGAACAGTTTGCCCAAAGGGGTGTCGGAAGCCTCTTCCCTGGACGTTTTTAAGGCCAGGCTGGATGTGGCTCTGAGCAACCTGACATAGTGGAAAGTGTCCCTTCCCATGGTGTGGGGATTGGAACTAGGTGACCCTTGAGGTCCCTTCCAACACTGACAATTCTGTGATATGGAAATGCAGAACTTACAAGTGGAATTACATGACAGACTTCACTTCATGAGGGAAAAGAAATAACATTGTAGCTTTTTTGAATAGGAAAGAAGCATAATCAGAGTGACTTAATAGCTGCTGTGTATTTCTTCCCCATTCTACCAGTAATTTTAACTTCCATAAAACTATCCCAACCCATATTTAACCACACTCTCAGTGGCCAAACTATATTCTGCTCCAGAAGAATAACATGAAATCCTGCATGAATATAATACTGCCGTCAATGGAAGGAAAGAATATAGCAAGAAATTGATTATATTTGGCACTGTCTCCTCTACAGAATTTTAAATTGTAGTCTGTTTGAAGCACTTCCTATAGCAAATTTCTTTCTGTACCTGTTTTGTTTTTAATGATGTGTCCCTGTGAAACATCAGCATGCCTCAAGCCATTCTATTAATATAAACAACCCGTATCTGTGGCGGCACATTTCAGCTGTGAAAGATGAATTGCAACCTGTGGTAGATAAAAGAGTTATGAAAATGCCAGGTTTATAGAGTTATGGATGAAAGCATACATGGGGAAAAAGGAGTTTAAAACAAAATAATCTTAATTAGTCATTGTGAATTATGAGTATGACTTGTGATGGGATAAAGGAACTTGAGGGGTAGTTTACTTTTTCTGTTTCCATAAGCGACGAGTTACTTTTCCAGTTTAAGGAAATGTTGAGCATTGCTATTAGAAAAGCAGCCAAGTTGTGGTAGTTTTAGGCTATGCCTTTAAAATGTTTCACAGCAGAAAAGTAATAAAATGTAAAGAAATCACTATTGGGTGTAAAAAAGGAAAGCAAAGATAATTCTAAAGAATCCATTGAAGAGATATCTTCTTAAAGATTTAGCTCCCAAAACAACTTCTTCTCTTCTCGCTGCTTCACGATGGTGAGGGGTTTGGAGTACAAGCCCTATGAGGAGAGGCTGAGGGAGCTGGGGTTGCTTAGCCTAGGGAAGAGGAGGCCCAGGGCAGACCTTATTGCTCTCTACAACTACCTGAAGGGAGGTTGTAGCCAGGTGAGGTTTGGTCTCTTCTCCCAGGCAAGCAGCACCAGAACAAGAGGACACAGACTCAAGCTTCACCAGGGGAGATTTAGGCTGGATGTTAGGAAGAAGTTCTTCATAGAAAGTGTGATTTGCCTTTGGAATGTGCTGCCCAGGGAGGTGGTGTAGTCACCATCACTGGACGTGTTTAAGTGTTTAGGGGCACTTGGTGACATGGTTTATTTGATTAGATGGTGTTGGATGGCAGGTTGGACTCGATGATCTCAAAGGTCTCTTCCAACCTGGTCTATTCTATTCTATTCTATTCTATTCTATTCTATTCTATTCTATTCTATTCTATTCTATTCTATTCTATCCTATCCTATCCTATTCTATTCTATTCTATTCTATTCTATTCTATTCTATTCTATTCTATTCTATTCTTTGCTCTGGGAGAGATACTAACTTGCTTCTGCCTAGCCTTAGCTGAATTATTTTGGTATTAAATTCTCTGCTTCTATCTCTTCTCCTTTTTGTCCAGTGGGCAAAGTGGGACAGAGAGGGAGAAGCTCATAGCTGGTAGGTTCTTGTGTTGTTTATTAATTGTAAGTACCTGTAAATATTGTAAATCCTGTATGTTTTGTATATATTCATTGCATTCCATTGTAGATTGTAATCTTGCATGTAAATACAGCTCTCATTTGCTTCCAACTGAGCTCTTCTGGCAAATGTAATGTTGGGGGAGAATTTCCAACCCACCGCACAAGTTCACATTTTGTAGTGTCCTCTAGAGCTGGTGATTGATTTAGTCATAGGAAAAAAATAACCAAAACATCTTAGAAAGTCTCATCAGATAAGGAGCTCTTGCAGTTTAACTAAATTAAGTGACATTTTAGTTACTGCCTTTTTCTGCTGTACAAGAATTGGCATAAATAATTACTCTCTTTCCAAGAAATTTTAGTAAAAACCATTCCCCCATTCAACTAATAATTTCATATTATGTGGCTACCGCTGCCTTTTAAGACAAGGGGCAAAACTTCTCTCACTTCTTTGTTTCTTTTTCGCTCTAATCAATCTCACTATCCAGAAAGGATCGGGTAGGGGTTTTTTGTTTGATTTCACATTTAATAAGCTTAAAACAAAGAGACTCTTCCCAGTTCAAAATAAAGCACTTTCTCTCTTTAATGGTGCTACAGTAGCTACGTACCACAGCAAGTTTAAAAGTGAATCTTTGACTAAAATGAGACTAATTCAATCATCACTGCCTCAGATGAGAAGATCTGCACGAGGAGGAACAAGCAAATTGCATTTTCAGACTTCTGTTCATTTGAATACATGAAATAGCAATTAGTGAAAAAAGAAATGTGCTTGTTTATAGCACAAAATTGATTTCACTGTGTCTCTTACAGAAAGAGTTGCACTTGATGCTCTTGAAATTAGCTACTGAGTCCAGATAAGTCTATTTCCAGCTATGTGTCATAACACCTCAAGCTTTATTCTAGTTTAAAAACTGGTGAAATAAAAATTAGATCTTAATGTTAAGCACAGATAAGTTCATTAAAGAGTTCAGTGAAGAAAAAAAGAAATAAGTCCTTTCTTAAAGCAGAATCACCGAATCACCAAGGTTGGAGGAGAATCACAGCACCACAGTATCGCCAAGGTTGGAAGAGACCTCGAGGATCACCGAGTCCAACCTGTCACCACAAACCTCATGACTAGACCATGGCACCAAGTGCCACATCCAATCTCCTCTTGAAGACCTCCAGGGATGGTGACTTCACCACCTCCCCAGGCAGCACATTCCAATGACAAATGACTCTCTTGGTGAAGAACTTTCTCCTCACCTCCAGCCTAAACTTCCCCTGGTGCAGCTTGAGACTGTGTCCCCTTGTTCTGGTGCTGGTTGCCTGGGAGAAGAGACCAACCCCTTCCTGGCTACAACCACCTTTCAGATAGTTGTAGAGGGCAATGAGGTATCCCCTGAACCTCCTCTTCTCCAGGCTAAACAATCCCAGCTCCCTCAGCCTCTCCTCATAGGGCTTGTGCTCAAGGCCTCTCCCCAGCCTCATTGCCCTTCTCTGCACATGTTCAAGTGTCTCAATGTCCTTCTTAAACTGAGGGGCCCAGAACTGGACACAGTACTCAAGGTGCGGCCTAACCAATGCAGAGTACAGGGGCACAATGACCTCCCTGCTCCTGCTGGCCACACTATTCCTAATACAGGCCAGGATGCCATTGGCCCTCTTGGCCACCTGGGCACACTGCTGGCTCATGTTTAGGCAGCTGTCGATCAACACCCCCAGGTCCCTCTCTGTTTGGGAGCTCTCCAGCCACTCTGACCCCAGCCTGTAGCTCTGCATGGGGTTGTTGTGGCCAAAGTGCAGCACCCAGCACTTGGACTTGTTAAATGCCATGCCATTGGACTTCGCCCATTTGTCCAGTCGGTCGAGGTCCCTCTGCAGAATGTTTACATGTACCTGGTTTCAGATGAATTTTCTCCTGCTATAGACTGGAGTCTACTGCTACGGCATTCAGCATCATCTGGGAAGCCACTCTGAATCTGGACCAATGTTTAAAGCTAAACAACACACACACACTCATCCTTCAACCATTCATTTTGTAAATAGCAGAAACATTTTGCATATTCATGTTTTAGACAAAGTGTTGGTTTGGGGAGAGAAAGACCGACAGAAAATGGAAACCGCATTTATTTTTATGTATTTTTCTTCACAACGGGACAAATGTTTCTATTCAACAGACTACTTCACAAGCAGGTAAAAAGAAAGTAAGGATTCTGGTTTTGGTGAAACAGCAGTGTGCTCAGGTGGCCAAGAAGGCCAATGGCATCCTGGCTTGTATCAGAAATAGTGTGGCCAGAAGGAGCAGGGAGGTCATTCTGCCCTGTACTCAGCAGTGGTTAGGCCACACCTTGAGTACTGTGTCCATAGCACAAGCCCTATGAGGAGAGGCTGAGAGAGCTGGGGATTTGTTAGCCTGGAGAAGAGGAGGCTCAGGGGAGACCTTATTGTTCTCTACAACTACCTGAAAGGAGGTTGTGACCAGGTGGGGGTTGGTATCTTCTCCCAGGCAACCAGCACCAGAACAACACAACCTTGAAGAAAATTGTGCTGTGTTCCAAAGAGTGCTTTGGAAGCCACATTCTGTCTTAGACAAATCTTTCTGTGATTCATGAGTATGAATTCCTGCCTCTACTAAGCAGCTGTAATTTCATCTAATGTCAACCCATATTGGCTGTGTTGACTCTTGAAATCAGACTACTTACCAAGTTAGTTATCATTCATTTAAGGAACTCCATAAACTATTAAAGCACAACAATGCAGAATATTTCCTGTTCAAAGAAAATAGGGAATGGGAAAAAAATTAGAAATGGGTAGATTCAGACTGGATGTTAGGAAGAAGTTCTTCCCCATGAGGGTGGTGAGACACTGGAGCAGATTGCCCAGGGAGGTGGTGGAAGACTCACCCCTGGAGGCTGGATGTGGCTCTGAGCAACCTGATGTAGTGTGAGGTGTCCCTGCCCATAGCAGGGACATGGAACTGGATGATCCTTGAGGCCCCTTCCAACCCTGACAATTCTGTGATTCTGTGATTATTCTGACAGTCCACCTGGTTTGATGAAACTCTGGAAAAATCTTTTGAGTACTGTAGAGATCTTGGAGAGTTAAAACCTGTTGCCACAGTCTTACGCAACCGTACAAACAAGCTAAAAGAAGTAAATTACAAAGGCATCATTAGACCCTCATAATTTAAAGACCCACTCATTAAGTTTTATTGTATTGATTAGCTGATAAACCATATTTTCAACACTGCATTTCATTCCAAAACCCTAACCCTGCCATTACATTCCTGTCTGAAAAAGGACACAAGTTCTCCTGCTTAAGCAAATGGATCAGCTCACTTAAATGACAAAGATGTTTCCAACATATAGCTTCCTTAAAATGTCAGGATGTCAGGAACTGAGCTACACTTTCCATCTGACCAAACTGAGACTGTTTAAATGGGAAAAAACTGAGAAAACTCCAGCCTTCTCACTTGCTCCCCAATGGAATATACCCAGCTGTTTTATATTGACATAGAAGTCAGAGCACAGGGGGAATAGCAAAACCACCCATTAAATAAAATTAATTCACTTGGACTCTCAAGATGTCTTTGATAATATCCTTCACAGGAGATTAAGGCAACAGAAACCACAGAATGAATAGCAAAAGTTCTGTTTTATTTTAGAATTGAGTTAATAGCTAGGAAAACAAAGGGTAGATGAAAGTGTTCATTTTCAACACAGAAAAAGGTTAATAATGCAGTGCCCCTGGATTCTTACTAACAGTGGTGGTGCTTGACACTTTTATTACACACTTAATGTCCTGAGGAAAAGGATAAATAGAACGATGGGTTAAAGTCTCTTCCTAAAAAATTGTGTAGGTCAAGAAGAAAAAGGCAACAAAGAATTCCATCAGTAAACAAGCCAATGAATTAGCTAACACAGCAACAAAAGAAAGCTCCTCAGGCATAAGCAAAGGTAGATATTTGATCTGGCCACTTTATGTTAGTTCATCTGTATTGAGACCTTCCAAATAAAACAATCTGTAAAGAAGAGTTTCAGAAACAAGACTTCAATGTGATTCTGCAATATACCTAGGAAAACAAAACCAAGAAATTCTTTGTTTCTTCATACAGTACCTGAAGTGGCCTCTTGCCACATTACACTTGATGTTGAGTTGCTGGAACGTGTCCAGAGAAGGGCAACAAAGCTGGGGAGGGGTTTGGAGCACAAGTCCTATGAGGAGAGGCTGAGGGAGCTGGGGTTGCTTAGCCTGGAGAAGAGTAGGCTCAGGGCAGACCTTCTTGCTGTCTACAACTACCTGAATGGAACTTGTAGCCAGGTGGGGGTTGGTCTCTTCTGCCAGGCAACCAGCACCAGAACAAGAGGACACAGTCTCAAGCTGTGCCATGAGAGGTTTAGGCTGGATGTTAGGAAGAAGTTCTTTCCAGAAAGAGTGATTGGCCTTTGGAATGTGCTGCCCAAGGAGGTGGTGGAGTCACCATCACTGGAGGTGTTTAGGGAGAGACTGGATGGGGTGCTTGGTGCCATGGTTTAGTTGATTAGATAGTGTTGGATGATAGGTTGGACTCAGTGATCTCTAAGGTCTTTTCCAACCTGCTTAATTCTATTCTATTCTACTTCTTGTCAGGACTAGGCCATAAAAATATATTAGAAACTTTGAATTACACTTAGATTTTTATGAAGCATTAAAAACATAATAACTTAAGAGTAACAAATACATGGAAACCATTGCTGAGGAAGACTGGGATCTTCAACACCAAAGGTTTCCCAGTAGATTGTACAGGCATCTGTCAACAATAATACATTGCTTTGTTCTGCAGGTGCATGATTAAATGACATAGGGTTTTCATCCAGCTATATCAGCCTGTAGAGTAGTATGGGTTGGAAGGGACCTCCGAAGGTGAATTAGCCCAACCCTTCCTGCAGTAAACAGAGACATGCTCCATCAGATAAAGTTGCCCAGAGCCTTGTCAAGCCTGACCATGAATATCTCTTCCAACCAAAGCAATTCTATGATTCTATCTCCAAGGATGGGGCCTCAACTACCTCCCTGGGCAACCTGTTCCTGTGTTATCATGAAGAACTTCCTGCTAACATCCAACTTAAATCTACTCTTCTCTAATTTTAAACCATTACTCCTCAGACTATCACTGCAGGCCTTTGAAAACAGTCCCTCTCCATCCTTCTTGTAGGTCCTGATCAGGTACTGGAAACCTGCTAGTAGGTCTAGAGTCATCTCTGTGGACCCAGTCTGCTTTTCTGACACTATAAACACCAAAAAGAACCCCAACCTCTTAGAGTCAAAAAACAGACTCTTTGTGGCAGTTTTGGGTTATGCCTTTAAAATTTTGTTACAGATTTCAAGCAGAAAAGTAGACAAAGATAAATAATTTACTATTGGGTGTTAAAAAGAACATAGAGATAATTCCAAATGATTGCATTGGAGAAATATCTGCTATAAGATTGGCTGTACCAAAACAATCTTTCTTCTTCTGACCTCTTCTCTGCTCGCTTCGTGCTCTGAAGGGAGACTAATCTGCTTCTGCTTGACCTTGGCTGTATTGTTTTGGTGAAGTCTAACCACTACTTTTTCTCTGCTTCTTTCTCCCATTTGAACAGAGGGTGGAGGGGCAGAGGGACAGCTGCCCTGGTCCCTGGCCAGGGGAGTTTTGTGTGCTTGTTAATTGCAAATATCTGTAAATATTGTAAATCCTGTTTATTTAATGCCAATTCATTGCATGCCATTGTAGATTCTAGTTTTGCTTATAAACACAGCTTCCATTTGCTTCTGACTGAGCTGGTCTGGAAAAGTTAATGTTGGGGGTGAAATTTCAACCCACCACATTCTTTTAGACTAGGAGAGCCTAAGCACACAGGTAACACCCTTAAAATAATTATAGAATGCCTTCCATTAGGAATATCAGAATGTTTCCATCAGGAATATTCCCATCAGGAAATATGATTTTAAAAACTGTGAGTCAGGAGAATATTTGGTAAGACCTCTGGGAAACAGGGGAAGCTGTTTGAGGAGAGAAGTCACTTCATATATTTGAGGGATTATTACAAGGGAATTTAGTGAGATTTTTTTTCTCACTAACTCAGCAAGGTTCATCTTATACCCACTAAAGAGGCAGAAATTGGTTTAATAAAGAGGAAAAACATCAGTGAAATTCGATGAGAATTTGTTCTGCATAGCAAATGCGGTGCCTATCCCTGCAATGCAGAGGAGATGCTTTCATTTTATGTCACTGGGCAAAGTCTGCCTTTTAATACTGCAAAACTTTGCAGGCTCTGCAAGTAGTCAACACCATTCAGTTTTAAAGACATCTATGAAATTTTACACTTGCTCTTTATAGGTCTTCAAGAAAAAGCTGTATAATAATTAAAGTCAAACTGTTACCATTTCTAACAGTGCACACACTGTGGTATTCTGATGAGATAGAGTCAGTTTTCTTCAGAGTAACTCTCATGGTGCTATGTTTTTGATTTGTGCTGTGGATGATGCAGGGGTGTTTCCACTATTGGTGACCAGTGCTTACACAGAGTCAAAGCTTTCTGCTCTTCACAGCACCCCACAAGCAAGTAAGCTTGGGGTGTACAAGAAGTTGGAGGGGTCACGCTAGGACATGTGGTGGGTAGAATAGAATAGAATAGAATAGAATAGAATAGAATAGAATAGAATACAATACAATACAATACAATACAATACAATACAATTGAATTGAACTGACCAGGCTGGAAAAGATCTTTGAGATCATCAAGTCCAACCTATCACCCAACACCATCTAATCAACTAAACCACGGCTCTAAGTGCCTCAGCCAGTCTCTTTTTAAACGCTTCCAGTGATGGTGACTCCACCACCTCCCTGGGCAGCCCACTCCAATGGCCAATCTCTCTTTCTGGGAATAATTTCTTCCTAACATCCAGCCTAAACCTCCCCTGGCACAGCTTGAGACTGTGTCCTCTTGTTCTGTCACAGGTTGCCTGGGGGAAGAGACCGTTGTCATGCAAGAAGTTTTCTTAGCTTGTAAGTCATGCTTAGTAAGACAGAAAGTCAACCACAACCCACCATCTTCACACCATAAACTGAGAGAAGCCATGCAGGATGTCCAGAAAATGATATGTGAGTCATGCAATCAATTTGGTTTTAGGTGCTAAGCAATTTGGAGGACCTGGTCCTCAGGTACAGAGAAAGTAAGTGGCTTCAGGCTTCCATACATGTTGTTAACCAAGAATAGAAGAGGAAGTGTAATTCAGGTAGATGTTATTTGAATAAGAATCCCAAAATTTTCTTTGAGACTTTTCAGCCACGTTAGTGCTTAGCTGAAGGCAGAATTTGATTTTATAGTGCAACCTTGTTGCTTTCTTGCTGACACATCATACAACAGCAGGGGGGGGAAATGCTTTATCATCTAGACAGTTCTCTATTATCATTTGACTGCTTAAACATAATGGATCCAATTCTTCTCCTGAGCACTACTACTGAAGTCGGTGGACTTATGCCAGGGATGAATCTGACCCAATATTATTTTCAAACTGAGATTAGAGAGCAAGTGAACCAGCAAAAGACAATTAAGTCAGTGATGCACTTACCATCTTGAGTACGCAAGCAATCTGAGAGCCAGCATAATGCAGCTCTTATTCACCAGGCATGCAAATAAATCAACTTTAATGTCAATAAAGTCAGTAATGACAGATTTTATCACTAAGTTATAACGGAGCAATAATGATTGGGAAAAAGGCAAGTAGCTCACAGCAACCAAAGTGATTTTTTATTTTGTCCTAGATGAAGCCAAGGGTGACTGAAAAGTCTGGCCTTTACTCCCTCTATTATTAACTGCAAATCATTCTTGTCATGTTAGAAACCAGATTTCCAGCCCCCAAGTACTGCTGTTATGGTGTGCCTCACACCATGATCTCTTTCAGAGGTGATGCAGTCCGTTTCCAATTAGCCTCTGCATCTTAATGAAGTGCAGTTTTTTTCTAAGGGAATTGGGGGAAAAAACTGATATTTCTATTTCTTGCATAAATGTAGCTACTGATTTAATTCATCCATCACCTGTGATCACAGAAATAAGAGAGCAAACAAAAACCCAATGTGAGGATGATTTAGCATTTGACAGTTCCATACTAAACACAATTTACAGCAGTTCTGTACTAAGCACAATTAAATAGCAGCAGCAGCATTCCACTTGCAGTAGCCACATTTCACTGAGGATCACTGCTAACATTATTTAAACTGCTTCCAAACTATTTGATTGAGGGGCATAACAAAAAAAATCAGCTGTTATTTTTGATGTCTAGAAGAAGGAGCTCAAGATAAGCAATTTTTAAAATGGTATTATATTAAGCATGTAGAGGATCTGCTGATAATTTCAACTCCCAGCCACTTTAAAAGCAAACAAATTGTTCCACCTGCTTACAAATGGTTGTTGTTTGGGTTTGGGTTTTTTCCTGGTTTATTGTGCTAACACAGAAAACATTTTCTGTCAAACATTTAGTGCTTCTTTTGTTGCTGTAATATATTTCAAATGTAGAAGGAACAAGGACACACACTAGTACAATAGTGTCTTTTATGAGCTATATCCTTGCATCTTTCTATGTGGAAAAAAGCTACTCAGGTGCTAAAAGTTTATAGAGGCAGTCACTGCCTACCTTGGGACTGTAAGGGCTTAATCAATGTTGTTTTTCTGAAACAGAGTTTTTGGAGGTCACATGTCTGTATCCATATTTCTGTGGACAAGAGAAAGGTCTCTCCTTGTGTTTTCAATGGAGGCTTGACCGGCAATCCCACCTTTGAAGGCTTAAAGTACCATTAACAAAGTAAAAAGGAATTGAATCTTTGCAAAGAAGTGCTAATAGATCTTTAGCTTATGAAGAGAATTCAAATTGTGAGAACACATCTTTTTTTTTACCTTCCAGGCATTCAGGAAGAGTGAGTACACAGAGGATGTTAGAGAAATGCTATGGTGCTTAATGACAGCCTTTATGAGGACAGGCAGATGTGATGGACAGATGGGTGGACTAACAGAACTAAGAGCATTACTAGCTGCTCAGAAATTTGCTGAATGTCAGCCAGAACTACTGAAACACAGCAATCAACCGTTGTTAAACATAGCCCATAGGGAGAACAACCACATCCACAGCGAAAATCTGTGCTGGTTTTGGTGAAGATGCAGAGACATAAAAAAACATCATACAAACTCATAGGATAAGGAAGAACTATGATGTCAAATTCATCCAGGGGATATTTAGGAAGGATGCAATTCCATGAAAATAAACATCTAAAATAAATGTTGCAACACTTTTACATGAAACACTTTTGGCTGCTCCTTGCCTGTAACACTGTCTTCTGGCAAATGTGCAATACAGAGGGTAAATCAAAGATCTCTATATGAACATATGGAATCTTTATCCTACAAGGCACACATTATCCAACAAGCTAGTTGGGAAGTTATCATATTGGGGTTTATTTCTTCTGAGCTGATTTGGGATTGAACCTAACCTAAGACGCTAATTTTCTATCTTTAAGGAGTATGGTCAAAGCATTAAGTACCAGCTTCTCAGGATTCCAAGTTTTATAGTCTACTTCATTCCAAATAATTCAGGTGCCAGAAGGGTAACCATAACTTTCACAAACAAAGCCATGCACTTGAGAAGGAAGCCCTGGCTACAGCAAAGTCATTAGATGTTTGCCTGTGCTGATAAAGGAAAACAATATTCATAATGACCCAATTAGCTTTTTCTGCATGCCTGTCCTTAGACAAGGCATTATTCACAAGATACCTCTTCAAAGGCAGTACTGAATTAGGCAGCAACTGTTCTACAGCTGTAACACACCATACAGAAATATAGTGGAAGGACCTTTTCTGGACACGTACCCAGCAAGAGCTGTACCAAAGACACATGGTAAAACATATGTTGTGCCATAAAATACAATCCTATATAGTCATTTGTGAATGATTTGCTCTTGATACTGTGTTTGAAGTCATTCAATTCTCACTACTTGTGCAGCCTGTACTGACTTCCTGGAAAAGATTTCTTCTGCCCTGCTCTCTCTGTATGCTCTGTATACATGCATACATTAGTGAGAGAGCCAACAGTCCATAAAAGGACAATATTTGCCTTGGTGTCTTCACTTCACCTACATCCAGAGCTAAACTACAGCACTTGTTCTATCACCAGAGGACCTCTCCCCATCAGAGAGCAGGGATCAGGGAAAAGAAGAGAAGACTCACAGGTTAAAGTAAAAGAGGATTTAATGAAGCAGCAAAAGTAGCAGCAATGCAAATATAAAGGCTACAAAGCTATACTCAGCCCCAACAAATGTACAGTAGCAACATCAAACAAGAAAGCAATCCCCAGGAGAAGGGTCAGGAAAAACCCAAAGAGAAAGTTTCTCAGCCTCAGCAAACTTCTCCCTTTATACTACACATGACATTGTAGACCTTATTGCTCTCTACAACTACCTGAAGGGAGGCTGTGGCCTGGTGGGGGTTGATCTCTTCTCCCAGGCAACCAGCACCAGAACAAGAGGACACAGTCTCAAGCAGTACCAGGGGAAGTTTAGGCTCGAGGTGAGGAGAAAGTTCTTCACAGAAAGAGTAACTGGCCATTGGAGTATGCTGCCCAGGGAGGTGGTGGAGTCACTGTCCCTGGAGGTGTTCAATAAAGGATTGGACATGGCACTTGGTGCCATGGTTTAGTTGTCAGGAGGTGTTAGGTATTAGGTAATAGGTTGGATTTGATGATCTCTCAGGTCTTTTCCAACCTTGTTGATTCTATGATTCTATGATTTTTGTAGCTATCTCAGATTAGCTTTCCTGGCTGACTCTAAAGTGCCAATGGCCTGCAGCACACAGGTGGCCTAGGATTCCATCCTAGAGAGAGCAGAAAGCATGGTTTAATTACAGCTAAGCAAAGCTCACCAAGAAGTAGCGAGTTGTTGATTGCACAGGAGGTGCATGCATGTGTGATTTCACTTGTACACAAACACATTCACCCAGAAAAAAATAAAATTAAGGCAATCTGCATGTTTGTTTGGTGTGAATTTATGAACGTATTCCATTGTCACAGAGAATTAGGCAACAGCTGACAAAGGTAATCCTAGGTAAGCTGTTGCTAAACAAGTTCCCAGTTAAAAGCTTCCTATTCACCACTGCTCCAGTTTCCTTTCCACTTTCCCCTTGAGCTAATATATCTATAACTAACTTCTAAGACAAAGAGAATAATTATTATATCATACACCTTCATAAGATGTAAGATGAAGTGCTTTCTGCCAAGCTGACAACACTAACCTTTACAATTACCTTTTTAATTCACCACTTGTGGAGAAAATGGGCATAATAAAAAGAATTAATCTCTCCATTATCTAACATTATGCAGGGAATTGCATAAGATAAGAAGAATCTTCAGTGCTGCTATTATTTGTTAATTATTTTGGTTAAAGCCATTATCCACGAAAAGCCTAGGTGCTAAATAAACACAGTGGCCTGTGTGCTGGGTTATTTCCTGATCTTGTTCAACTGAGAGGCTTACTTGAGGGTATTAAGTTGAAAATATGTGTAATGTCACTGTGAGAAGTATATCACAAAGAGATCTCAGCACTGGTTAGGTCATACCTTGAGTCCTGTGTCCAGTTCTGGGACTCTCAGTTTAGGAAAGATGCTGAGTTGTTGGAAGGTGTCCAGAGAAGGGCAACAAAGCTGAGGAGGGGTTTGGAGCACAAAACTATGAGGAGAGACTGAGGGAGCTGGGGGTGTTTAGCCTGGAGAAGAGGAGGCTCAGAGGAGACCTTATTGCTTTCTATAACTACCTGAAGGGAGGTTGTAGACAGGTGGAGGCTGGTCTCTTCTCCCAGGCAACCAGCAACAGAACAGGAGGACACAGTCTCAAGCTGCCCCAGGAGAGGCTTAGGCTGGAGGTTAGGAAGAAATTCTTCACAGAAAGAGAGATTGGCCACTGGAATGTGCTGCCCAAGGAGGTGTTGGAGTCACCATCACTGGAAGTGTTTAAAAAGAGACTGGCTGAGGCACTTAGTGCCATGGTTTCGTTGATTAGATGGTGCTGAGTGCTAGGTTGGACTTTATGATCTCGAAGGTCTTTTTCAACCTGGTTAATTCTGTATTTTGTATCAATCTAGCATGTTAGCCCAGCTCAGTACTGTTAAGCAGAAAAGAAACAAAAATGAGGATGCTGTAGTATACAGAAAACCTAAGAACATAAGGGCATATTTTCCCAACAGGATCAAGAATCACAGAATCATAGAATCATTCAGGTTGGAAAAGACCCCTGGGATCATGAAGTCCAACCATTGACCCTACTCTACAAAGTTAAAACAAGCAAGTTATTAAAAACATGAACATATATGACAAGTAGCCATCCACAAAGAATACTCTAGAACCACAGAAGTGTCTGGATGCCTTGCCCCCCACCCCTCTTTCATTTGAAAAGTAGTTATTTGGTTTAAAATGCTAGGCTTCTGTTTCAGAACAGTGGAAGGTTTTGCTGAGCCTTTTGTAGCACACATCACACACAGGCTATTTTTGAGTGCAGGCTCAGAGAAATGTGGTCTGCTGAAGTCAAACTGCAAAGCACAAATGAGAAAACTTGGTTTTTCTTCAGCTACTGTCTCTTCCCTTTTTGTTCTTCTTTAGGCAGTCAGAGCTGCTTATTCAGTTTTTCAGGTTCAGTCACACTGTTTGATTTTCCTTTTGAAGGAGAAAAAGACTTTGGAGCTGGAACCACTGGTTATTCTTTCATGTTGATGCAAATGAGGTTAGAAGTCAGCTTAAATGTCCAGCCAGGACACTTCCCTCAATAGGAGAAACTTGGGGTGACACAGAGCTGCCAAACTGTAGCAGTTCCCTGTCCCTCATGTCTGACATGAAGAATAGACACAGTGAAGAGGGCATGATCAAAGCATTCAGCCCTCATTGTTTGCTCA
The DNA here is from genome assembly GCF_014839835.1 of Dryobates pubescens. Classification (NCBI taxonomy): domain Eukaryota; kingdom Metazoa; phylum Chordata; class Aves; order Piciformes; family Picidae; genus Dryobates; species Dryobates pubescens. Next base: position 42,413,458 of record NC_071616.1, on the reverse strand, counting down.
TAGAAATCTGTTTTGAGCAAAAGGGTTTGAAAGACATAACTTAATTTCAAGCATCAAGCTAAGGGTGAAGCAGCAATATCTTTGGTGATATTGCTTACCTGACAAGCAGATTTTACTTTTTCTTTAATAAAAAGACTAATCTAGAATAGTTGTTATTTAGAACCTCTAGTCTATAGGACAACTGCTATGGCAGGTTTGCAGGAGTCCTCAGTTTCTGTAGACTGCTTCCACTGTCATTCACTGGTACAAAGTGAATCATTTCAGAACTGGACAAGAAAAAGGTTTCTGTCACCATAAAGATGTCCATATTTTTATAAGAGTAACCATCAGAATACACCACTTACTGTTTTTCCTAGGAAGCAATAGTCCACTTAACTACTTTGTGCTATCTAGACAATTGTCTTCTGGTAAGGTTTTGTGGTTAGTCTCACACCACTTCCATATAGAATGGGTTGTGTTGGAAGGCCCCTCTAAAGGTCATCCAGTCCAACCACCTCTGAAGTGAGCAGGGACATCCTCAAGTAGATCAGGTTGCCCAGAGCCTTCTCAAGCCTTACCTTGAATATCTCCAGGGATGCAGCCTCAACCACCTCCCTGGGCAACCTGTTCCAGTGTTCCACCACCATTAGGGTAAAGAACTTGTTCCTAACATCCAATCTATTTCTCTTCTTCTCTAGTTTGAAACCATTGCCCCTCATCCTATCACTACAAGCCTTTGTTAGGCTGGGTGTTAGGAAGAAGTTCTTCATAGAAAGAGTGATTGGCCATTGGAATGTGCTGCCCAGGGAGGTGATGGAGTCAACATCACTGGAGGTGTTTAGGAAGAGACTGGATGGGGTGCTTGGTGCCATAGTTTAGTTGATTAGATAGTGTTGGGTGATAGGCTGGACTCAATGATCTCAAAGGTCTTTTCCAACTTCGTTAATTCTATTATATTCTATTCTATTCTATCCTATCCTATCCTATTCTATTCTATTCTATTCTATTCTATTCTATTCTATCTTGAGAAACCCTGTCAGGTACTGGAACGCCACTATCAGGTCTGCCTGGAGCCTCCTCTTCTCCAGGCTGAACAACCCCAGCTCCCTCAGCCTGTCCTTGTAAGAGAAAGGTGTTCCAGCCCCTTGTGGCCCTCCACTGGACCCACTCCATCAGGTCCATGTCCCTCCTGTGTGGAGGGCTCCAGACCTGGACATAGTGCTCCAGATGAGGTCTTACCAGAGTAAAGTGACAGAATCACCTCTCTCAATTTGCTGGCCACATCTCAAGCCCATTTGCAGATCTCCAACCAGGTATATAGTAGCTGTACATTACTGATTAATGCTTCCCTTATGTCTTGTGTTGGGATGTGCTCCACGACACTGAGAAGCACGGACAACACAAAAGCACAACAACACAGCTGAATATAACTCACTTTTTGCTCTAAAATCTGCTGTTGAAACCCACTTCCAGTAAAAATTTAATCATGACTTAAATTTCTTCAAAATTTGGTTGTGATGTTTGGTTATTATGTTATAAAGTAACCAACAAGTTTGCCTGCCTGCTGATGATTACCAAATCCTCTAGGGCAGCACAGCTGATCTTCAGTTGATCATGTGCTGTCATCCTTCCTCTGCAGCAGCTGCATGCTTTCGAGGAACATACTGAATAGTCAATAATTTACTCTTTTCAACCATTTCAACACGTTGGGTTTTCTCCTTGTCTGAGGCAAACAATTGAGAAGCTCCATTCAAGAGGCTTTGCATTTGAATACCTGACGGTAATCTGCGGCAGTTCTTATTTCACAGCTGCAAAGCTGAAGGTTTGCCAAACCCCTTAGGTGTCCCCCACTTTCTGAAACTTCCAATAAGCAAGATTATTGAAAATAGGATTTTATCACTGAAGATTCTGTTACTTCTGTAGAACTCAACAGCACACAATGTTTCATTCATCATTGGAATGGGCTGCCCAGGGAGGTGGTGGAGTCACCATCCCTGGAGGTGTTCAAGAGGGGATTGGACGTGGCACTTGGTGCCATGGTCTAGTCATGAGGTCTGTGGAGACAGGTTGGACTCGATGATCCTCAAGGTCTCTTCCAACCTTAGTGATACTGTGATACTGTTAATGTGTCCAGTTCTGGGTCCTTCAGGACACTTCAGGAAAGATGTTGAGTTGCTGGAATGTGTCTAGAGAAGGGCAACAAAGCTGGGGAGGGGTTTGGAGCACAGCCCTGTGAGGAGAGGCTGAGGGATCTGGGGTTGCTTAGCCGGGAGAAGAGGAGGCTCAGGGCAGACCTTAGTGCTGTCTACAACAACCTGAAGGGAGGTTGTAGCCAGGTGAGGGTTGGTCTCTTCTCCCAGGCAACCAGCACCAGAACAAGAGGACACAGTCTCAAGCTGTGCCAGGAGAGGTTTAGACTGGATGTTAGGAAGAAATTTTTCATAGAGGGGTCTGGAGCACAGCTCTGTGAGGAGAGGGTGAGGGAGCTGGGGTTGCTTAGCCTGGAGAAGAGGAGGCTAGGAGGAGACCATATTGCTTTCTACAACTACCTGAAGGGAGGTTGTAGCCAGGTTAGTTTGATCTATTCTCCCAGGCAACCAGCCACAGAATAAGAGGACACAGTCTCAAGATACACCAGGGGAGGTTTAGGCTGGGTGTTAGGAAGAAGTTCTTCACATAAAGAGTGATTGCCCATTTGAATGTGCTGCCCAGGGAGGTGGTGGAGTCACCATCACTGGAGGTGTTTAGGAGGAGACTTGATGGGGTGACTGGTGCCATGGTTTAGGTGATTAAATGGAGTTGGATGATAGGTTGGACATGATGATCTCGAAGGTCTCTTCCAACCTGGTTCATTCTATTCTAATCTAAATGGGTTTGCAAGGAAAACCAGTTATCCCCTTCAAGGATAAATACAAAAGCAAGCCTACACCAGACCGGTTGGCATTTTCAGAGGCCCTTATTTTATTTCCATAATGCTTGTTGATTATGATAATTGATCACTCCAACAATTTCAAAGGTATAATTAATTGGTAAAAGTAATTCAGCTGCCTTTTATGTGAAATATTCTTAATTAACAAAGAATATTTAAATAAATTACCATAATACTGAAGGTCACACAAATATTAGCTGCAGTTGTGCTCGCTGTTGCATAGCTACATATTTTTACATAGAATCAGATGGAGGAAAAAAAATTCATTTTAATAAAATGAAAACCATGTGTTTGAAATTTCACTGCAAGCATCTTCTTCTGTTTGGCCTTTTAGCTAAATCATTTGTAATGTCAGTTAAATATTGGATATGGCAACCTAATTCAATCTGCCTTCTACTTCGGCCAAGCTGGAGCAACAGACTCAATTCGGTCTTTCATTTCTTCAAGCACTGCAATTATTTCATACTGTGAAATCAAGCAAATGTGATAAGAAGGTGCCATAGAGAGTGAGGAGAAAGTTCTTCACAGGGAGAGCTGTTAGCCATTGGAATGGGCTGCCCAGGGAGGTGGTGGAGTCACCATCCCTGGAGGTGTTCAGATAGGGATTGGATGTGGCACTTGAAGCCATGGTTTAGTTGTCATGAGGTGATGGGTGGCAGGTTGGACTTGATGATCTTTAAGGTCTTTTCCAACCTTATTGATTCTATGATTCTATGATAGCAAAGGTCAGCTGAAACCATGACTCCTGAATGGTGGTGTACACGATAGCACTGCCACAGCTCTTTTTCACTGACACCATTTCTTTACCAAACTTTGTGGGCATTAGGGTGCTATCCTGGGCAACTGGTCATATAATTTCCCTTGGTAGTTTGAGACCTTTAATAAAGGAAAAATGAAAAAAAACCCACAGTGTTGAGTCCTCCAGGAGGACCAGAAAGGTCCAGAGGTGGACCAGAAAATTGCAATTTTGTTATTCAATCCCATAATCCTTCTGTGTCTTTAGAAGTTAGCAGCAAGGCCAACTGGGTCTCTTTTCTCCCTCCTTTTGGCTCGCCAGAGGGAGTCTCTTATCTGGTACCAATGGGGGAGGAGGTTTCCTTGTGCCCTGCAGAGGCCTGACTCATTTTCCCTGAACAATATTGACCTGTTCAGGCCTAAGGAGCAGTGAAGGGGAAAAGGACCTGGGGTCCCTAGTGGGTGGAAGATTGACCATGAGCTGGTAGTGTGCTCTTGTGACATAGAAGGCCAATGCCATTCTGGGGTGAATTAGAAGGGCTGTGGTCAGTAGGCTGAGGGAGGTTCTCCTCCCTCTCTAATCTGCCCTTGTGATGCCACATCTGGAATATTGTGTCCAGTTCTGGGCTTTTCAGTTCAAGAAGGACCTCAGGGAACTGCTTGAAATAGTCTGGCGCAGAGCCACAAAAATCCTTCCTTACGAGGAGAGACTGAGGGAGCTGAGACTCTTTAGCTTGAAAAAGAGGCGACTAAGGGGTGACCTCATTCATGTTTACAAATATGTAAAGAGTGAGTGCCAAGAGGATGGAGCCAGGCTCTGCTGGGTGATGCCAAATGACAGGACAAGGGCCAGTGGTGGAAGATGAGGCATAGGAAATTCCATGGAAACAGAAGGAAGAATGATTTCACTGTGAGGGTTACAGACCACTGGAACAGGCTGCCCAGGGGGGTTGTGGAGTCTCCCTCTCTGGAGATATTCAAGACGTGCTTACATGCATCCCTGTGTGATCTGCTCTAGGTGATCCTGCTCTGGCAGGGGGGTTGGACTGGATGATCTCTCGAGGTCCCTTCCAGCCCCTAACATTCTGTGATTGTCTGATTCTGTGATTCTGCAACAGAAGGGAGGCAACAGGCAGAAAAGGAGCACTGGGATTTGTGGTTTAGTCTGGTTGGGGAAAGGGTTTTGGGGGGGTTTCACGTATCCTGTATATGTATTAGGTGTTAAAGATTCATGTGTTCTGTATTTTCCTGTATATTTTTGAGCATAATTCTATATTTGTCTCCAATTCAATGAGAGCATCTCTGTTTTACTTCCTTTGGGAGTAAAATTATTTCTGCCTGCTCTTCAAACTAAGACACTTTCTCAGGCAGACTAAGGAGAGAACTTTGTATTTTCCACTTTTCAAGTGATAGCTGAGTCATTACTGTTGACAGCAGAAGAGATGTAGGGGAAATCACCTTCTTCTTCACTGTATATTGAATTGAAGTCAGAGGCCTCACAACACTTTGTGTGGAGATGAACCAACTGCCATGTTAAACACCTTCTTAGACTTCCCTCAAGAAATTTAGGAGAATCATCAGTTTTAGGATTCCAAAGTTAAATGTCAAAATGGTGCAAAGGAACAGCAAAAGACTAAGGGGCTTTTTTTTATCTAACATCTTTTCTATGCACACTAAATATTAGACTTTCAAATCGAGATTTGATTCAATTTTAACTGAAGCTGTGACCTTCTATAACTGAAGAAAAAAAGCGGTAAATTGATGACAAGATTAATGATATTTACATGCCAAATGACAGAACTAAAGCTGGAGTACTGATTAAAGATAATTAGTCAGTGTAATGCCATTTTGAACCTCTGTAAAATAGTATAAAATCAACAAATAGTCAGTGTTTGGATATGTTGTGAATCTGTAAGCAGAGAGGACTTATTTGCAAGGGTGCCATCACTTTTATTTGTTTCTTCTTCTACTCTTTGAGTCCTTCCTGGGTATCACTATGACTTCAGCGATAGATGAGGAGGAAAAATACTTGTGAAAATCATCCTTGATATGATATATATCCTCTTGTAAAAGCAAAGACAATTGTTCCACCAGCTCTAGAACTAAACAGGGATTCAAACTGATTAGAATCTTGACCATGACTAAATTTGATATTCAAAGAACTAGGTCTGGCTGAAGCTTTTGTCATCTGTGTTGCTTTTTCTAGAGTGTCTGAGATACTTTTTCAGACAGGGAACTGACAGGATCTACCTCATCTTCTTGTGGAGTCAGCATCACTGGAGGTGTTTAGGGAGAGACTGGATGTGGCGCTTGGTGTTGATTAGATGGTGTTGGATCGTAGGTTGGACGTGATGATCTCAAAGGTCTTTTCCAACCTGATCTCTTCCCTTCCCTTCCCTTCCCTTCCCTTCCCTTCCCTTCCCTTCCCTTCCCTTCCCTTCCCTTCCCTTCCCTTCCCTTCCCTTCCCCTTCCCCTTCCCCTTCCCCTTCCCCTTCCCCTTCCCCTTCCCCTTCCCCTTCCCCTTCCCCTTCCCCTTCCCCTTCTCCTTCCCTCCTATTCTTGGCCACACATTACCAAAAATTAAGAACACAATTACTTTCGACTCTGTGATCTGTTAAAAAGTGAAGGAAATCCTTCAATAAGGTTAGAAGGAAAGGAATCATCCATGGAAAAAGTGAATTTGTCTAAGCCTAGTTTCCATAGGAAGTCACATTACAAAATGGAGGATTTTCAAAAAGTACTTTGTGCTCTCATATTTATCACAGAAATCAAAGAAAATTGCCACATACAGACAAAAAGACTTTGTAGCTGTGACAATATAAGTAGATTAAAGTGAAAAACAAAAAAAGGTAGAGAGGAAGTATTTTAAGAGGCAAGACTGTAACTGTGGGAAACAGGCACATTTTCATTCATGCTAGCCCTTCTGTTTAAAACCTCCCTGACTACTCTTGCCAACAGATAGACAAAAGCATAAACAGAAGGTGCCAGTAGAACATTCGTATTTTCTGTTCTGCTTCTGTACCACCTAAGAGTGGGCAAAACTGTCATTAATATGAAAGGGTTGAAGGCAAATGCTAGCGGCTGGTCTGTCATTCAAAAAGCTGCTGGTCTTTATAATGGTTTTGTGCAAATATATTTCAAAAACAGCAGTGGAAGCTTTGCAAGTTATCAGGTAGAAATGCTGAGCCCCAGCTGTGAACGCTGCTTTGATGGTAAGCTGAATTTTCACCTTTCTCATTGCATACCGTATCCTGATACCTCAAACTTCCTTACAGTGCCGCAAACGACGCGTTTAAGTCTCTGTGATCTAATCAACCACCCCAAAATGGCCACATGGACTCAAAAGGGCCTATATGTTGCCTTTTTGTTAATTCTTTTTTGTGTCTAATTGCTTTGAATAGAATAGAATTAAGCAGGTTGGAAAAGACCTCAGAGATCATCAAGTCCAACCCATCACCCAACACCGTCTAATCAACTAAACCATGGCACCAAGTGCCTCATCCAGGCTCTTCTTAAACACCACAAGTGATGGTGACTCCACCACCTCCCTGGACAGCATATTCCAATGGTAAATATCTCTCTCTGGGAAGAATTTCTTCCTAACATCCAGCCTAAACCTCCCCTGGTGCAGCTTGAGACTGTGTCCTCTTGTTCTGGTGCTGGGAGAAGGGACCAGTCCCCACCTGGCTAAAACCTCCTTTCATGTAGTTGTAGAGAGCAATAAGGTCTCCCCTGAGCCTCCTCTTCTCCAGGCTAAGCAACCCCAGCTGCCTCAGCCTCTCCTCATAGGGCTTCTGCTCCAAACCCTTCCCCAGCTTTGTTGCCCTTCTCTGGACATGTTCCAGTAACTCAACATCTTTCCTAAACTGAGGGAAATAGATAATCCCAGGCTATGACAATGAAAACTGAGGGTAGAGTATAAAAACTCTGCTATCACATTTCATTAATCTACAAATCAGAAAGAGTTGACAGCAGCAAGAAGAAAAAATTGTTCATCAAAACCAAACCAAACCAAACCAAACCAAACCAAAACTAAAGTAAACTAAACTAAACTAAACTAAACTAAACCCTACATAATTTATACTTTGGAGTAAGGCTGTTTTGGTACAGATGCTGAAGAGAATGCTGGGCAGTGACTGGCTGGAAAGCAGCCCTGAGGAGACAGACTTGGGGGTGCTGGTGGACAAGAAGCTCAACATGAGCTCTCAATGTGCACTTGCAGCCCAGAAGGCCAATCAGATCCTGGGCTGCATCAAGAGAAGTGTGGCCAGCAGGTCAAGGGAGGGGATTCTCCCCCTCTAATCTGCTCTGGTGAGACCCCACCTGGAGTACTGTGTCCTGTTCTGGAACTCCTATTACAAGAGGGACATGGATGGGCTGGAGCGTGTCCAGAGAAGGGCCACAAGCATGATCAGAGGGCTGGAGCACCTCTCCTATGAGGACAGACTAAAAGAGTTGGGGCTGTTCAGTCTGGAGAAGAGAAGGCTCTGAGGTGACCTAATTGTGGCCTTCCAGGATCTGAAGGGGGCTACAAGAAGGCTGGGGAGGGACTTCTCAGGATATCAGGTAGTGATAGGACTAGGGGGAATGGAATGAAGCTGGAGGTGGGGAGATTCAGGCTGGAGGTGAGGAGGAAGTTCTTCACCATGAGAGTGGTGAAGCCCTGGAATGGGTTGTCCAGGGAGGTAGTTGAGCCCTCATCCCTGGAGGTGTTTAAGACCAGGCTGGATGAGGCTCTGGCCAGCCTGATGTAGTGTGGGGTGTCCCTGCCCATGGCAGGGGGCTTGGAACTAGCTGATCCTTGTGGTCCCTTCCAACCCTGACTGATTCTGTGATTCTATGATTCTGATTTACTCAGACAACAGAAACACTAACACAAATATTTAATGGGGAAAAAAACACTCGATGCCTTCTAAGCTCATTAGTCTCACAGGAAATTAATGGTACTGGTAACTAAATAATTAGAAATGGGAATTTGTGAATGTCTGTATTGACCTTATATTAATTTGCAAAATGAAGAGGAAAAAAACTGTAAAGATAAAATTTTGCTCCCCAAAATTACTGTGAATAATATACAAAACAAATTGCAGCTGTAATAGAAAAAAGGGATCTGTTTCTGCCATCTATAAAAGGCAGGCATTATAAACCATTTTAAACCATTAGGCCCAAATTACTAAATAACCTGAATTATTAGCTTCATATGAAACATTTCACTTTCAGTAATGAGAGGTTGAACCAATAAAATTATACCTTCATAGGCTGGGGAGAAAAATATGCATTCTATTTTCAATTTCTCCAGTAATAAGAGATTAGGTAGGAAAACATTCAGCTTCATATCAGGAAATGTGTCATTGCAGCTCTACCTTTCAGTCTCTTTAAGGCAGGTTTCCCTGATCTCTATGAAGAATAGAGACCTGAGGAGAATGTTATAGCTATTGGGGCTTGATCTTGCAAGCTGTCTAAGCCTTGTTGTAAGAAGTGCAAAAAGCCAAAGAAGAACCACTGAACACTTAGAACAGATTGTGAACCATTTATTCATACTAGCAGACAGCTAGATGTCATATTAGAGCCAATATTGAATCCTGCTTGAGAAAACATTTGACTATGTGCTGTTTGAAGCCAGTGGGGCTCAAGTGTACCTAATGGGATTTCCCTGAACAGAGACACACAATAAAGATTTATGTTTAGAAATGAGAGATTAATAATCTGGTCTTTATTGCTTGCTAATATTGTAGAGTAAGAAGTTTCCATAAGCTGAAAGAAACTAGGATGATGTGAATCGTGCAAATAAACCTCTATACCTCTGCTGAATGTACAAGACTAAGAAGAAAGAAAAGTTGTCATGGTAAAGGGGTAGAATGATGCAGACGATATGCACTTAAAAGGCTTACAGTCAGCATAAATGTATAGAAACCATTTTTAGGGGCTTTAGCCATTTACTGTCAACAGAATAAGAGGTGTTCTGGATTATGCTGAGGGAAATGGGAGCAAGGCCAGCTGTGCAGAGCAGCCTCTGAAAGAAATGCTTTCAAAGTTTCCACTGAAAAGGCCGTTTCTCAAAGGCAGCTGCTCGATGCCTCATGATGTATTCAAGGCACAGCCTCCTTGCTTGGCCCATCACCCTGCTGCACCTGCTCCTCTCAGCTCGCTTCACCTGAGTAGAGCGTGACAGGAGTGACAAAGTGCTGTGCTCCGGCATCCTAAGGAAAGCTCAGCAATGCTTTCCCTACCTCCTCAGCTACACCACTGCAGAGTGAAGCTCCAGGTTATACACTGTGTTTGCTCTGGTAGTAGCTATCGGTTTACCTTCCTTTTGTTCCTCCCTACTGCAATTTCTTTCAACAGCTAAGCAACTCCTATATGACTACTAGCACTTAGAATCATAGAATCACAGTCTCATCCAGCTCCAACCCTGCTGCCATGGGCCGGGACACCTCACACTGGAGCAGGTTTCTCACAGCCACATCCAGCCTGGCCTTAAAAAACTCCAGGGGTGAGGCTTCTACCACCTCCCTGGGCAACCTGTTCCAGTGTCTCACCACCCTCATGGGGGAGATCTTCTTCCTAACATGCAATCTGAACCTACCCATTTCTAGTTTTCCTCCATTCCCCCTAGTCCTATAATTACTTAACACCCTAAAAAGTCCCTCCCCAGCTTTCTTGTAGCTCTCTTCAGATACTGGAAGGCCACAATTGTGTCTCTCCTCTCCAGACTGACAGCCCCAACTCCCTTAGTTTGTCCTCATAGGAGAGGAGCTCCAGCCCTCTGATCATCGTCATGGCCCTTCTCTGGACATGCTCCAGCCCCTCCAGATCCTTTCTGTAATAGGAGCTCCAGAAATGGATGCAGTACTCCAGGTGGGGTCTCACCAGAGTGGAGTAGAAGGGGAGAATCACTTCCTTTGACCTGCTGACTACGTGTCTCTTGATGCAGCCCAGGATGTGATTTTATGAAATCATAGAATTGTCAGGGCTGGAAGGGACCTCAAGGATCATCTTGTTCCAACCCCCCTGCCATGGGCAGGGACACCTCACACTAGATCGGGTTGCTCAGAGCTGCATCCAGCCTGGCCTTAAAAATCTCCAGGAATGAGGCTTCCACCACCTCCCTGGACAACTTGTTGAACCTCATGAAGGAACAGTTTAGTCCTCAAGCTTTTGTATGTGGGGGTTTGGTTGTTGTTGGGTTTTTTTATATCCCTCTGCCAAGCAGAATCATAGAATTGTTAGGGTTGGAAGATAGGGTTGCCAATTTCAATCCTGTGCCTGAGATCTTTCTTCCACTACAAGTCTCAGATGACAGTATGAATAACTGACTCATTTCAGGTATCTTTACATTTGGCAAAGGTACTACCAGGCAGATTACAAGTGTATTTATTGGAAAATGACAACAGTTATTACCAAGACCTATTGAAAGATGTCCACTATAGTAATTTACTGCAGTCATATGACTTAAACCTGAGATTAGGTCGGTCTAGAACCCACTTTTAAAATCCTTGCTGTTTAGTCACAGGATCACAGGATGTCAGGGGTTGGAATGGACCCAGAGAGATCATCAAGTCCAACCCCCCTGCCAGACCAGGACCGTACAGTCTAGCACAGGTCACAGAGGAACACATCCAGACAGGGTCTTGAAAGTATTCAGAGAAGGAGACTCCATAACCTCTCTGGGCAGCCTCTTCCAGTGCTCTGTGACCCTTACAGTAAAGAAGTTCCTCCTTGTAAGTGTCACAGACAAGACACACAGCGTTCTCTCTATATGGTGAGCATTCAAGCTGGGGTCAGAGTGGCTGGAGAGCAGTCAGGCTGAGAGGGACCTGGGGGTGCTGGTTGACGGTAGACTGAACATGAGCCTGCAGTGTGCCCCGGCAGCTAAGAGGGCCAATGGCATCCTGGCCTGCATCAGGAACAGTGTGGCCAGCAGGAGCAGGGAGGTCATTCTGCCCCTGTACACTGCACTGGTTAGGCTGCACCTCGAGTACTGTGTCCAGTTCTGGGCCCCTCAGTTTAGGAAGGAGGTTGACTTGCTGGAGCGTGTCCAGAAAAGGGCAACGAAGTTGGTGAGGGGTTTGGAACATAAGCCCTATGAGGAGAGGCTGAGGGAGCTGGGGCTGCTTAGCCTGGAGAAGAGGAGACTCAGGGGTGACCTTATTACTCTCTACAATTACCTGAAGGGAGGTTGTAGACAGACGGATGTTAGTCTCTTCTCCCAGGCAGCCAGTACCAGAACAAGAGGACACAGTCTCAGGCTGCGCCAGGGGAGGTTCAGGCTAGGTGTTAGGAAAAAGTTCTATACAGAAAGAGTGATTGCACATTGGAATGGGCTGCCTGGGGAGGTGGTGGAGTTGCCATCACGGGAGGTTTTCAGAAGAAGACTTGATGGGGTGCTTGGTGCCGTGGGTTAGTTGTTTGGGTGGTGTTGGATTGGTTGATGGGTTGGACGCGATGATCTTGAAGGTCTCTTCCAACCTGGTTTATTCTGTGTATTCTATGTATTCTATGTATTCTATCAGAGGCTGGAATATATGCCCTGAGATTTCCCGAGTATCAGTAATCTTTGTCCTGGTCAAATCCTCTTTCACTCTTCATTGGTTCCAGGTAGCTACCACATTGATAAATATTTATTGCATTTTTAAAACACATTCATTCCAAATGTTTCAAAATAATAATAATTGTAAAAAAGAAAAAAGGTATTCCAGCAAATCAGAATAACAAATACAATCAATCTGTAACTCATTATAAAAACAACCAAAAAAAGTTTGAAACATGCACTTCTGCTGCAAATGGTTTTTATGACCTTCAAAGCTTCTCTAAATATTCTTTGAAGATTTGAGCTTGGAAGATTATTTTCTTTTTCATTTCTGGCAGTAGAGTGGAAGCCTTTAGTGCTGGTTTCCTTTGTTTGTTTGCTACACTAATGGAAGAGCTTCCTTGGTTCTGCTATTAGTACATCTCAAGCAATTAGAATGAAAAGGTTGCAAAAGTTCAAGAAGAAGATGGCTTGCTTGGATTTAGCACATTTATGATTCTAATAGGGACTGAAAGGTTAGAAAGGAACTTTCCATTAGATATGCCATTCTGGGGCGGATTAGAAGGGGTGTGACCAGTAAGTTGAGAGAGGTTCTCCTCCCCCTCTACTCTGTACTGGTGAGGCTGCATCTGGAGTGTTCTGTTCAGTTCTGGGCCCCTCAGTTAAAGAGAGACAGTGAGCTGCTTGAAAGAGTCCAGCACAGAGCCACAAGGATGATGAAGGGAGTGGAACATAGAATCATAGAATCAACAAGGTTGGAAAAGACCTCAAAGATCATCAAGTCCAACCTGTCACCAACATCTTCCCTACAAGGAGAGACTGAGAGAGCTGAGGGCTCTTTAGCTTGGAGAAGGGGAGACTGAGAGGTGACCTCATTCATGTTTATAAATATGTAAAGGGTGAGTGCCAGGAGGATGGAGCCAGGCTCTGCTCAGTGGTACCCAGTGACAGGACAAGGGGCAATGGGTGGAAGTTGAGGCATAGGAAGTTTCATGTAAATATGAGGAAAACTTTTTTCCCTGTGAGGGTGACAGAGCACTGGAACAGGCTGCCCAGGGAGGTTGTGGAGTCTCCCTCTCTGGAGATATTCAAAACACACCTGGATGCATTCCTGTGTAATCTGGTGTAGGTGATCCTGCTCTGGCAGGGGGGTTGGATTGGATGATCTTTTGAGGTCCCTTCCAGCCCCTGAAATTCTGTGATTCTGTGATATAAAATTTATCCTGCAAATCTCTAGCAACACAGCATAGGATTCATTGTACTGAGCAGACACACCATACAGATATGTTATAGTTTGTCTCATTTATTGCACATCTTTATGTATTAGATTTGCTACGGTTTGAGCACACTTCACCAAGACTCACAGCAGCAAAATTTGACTTACAGTAAAATATCCATGCAGGTTGTGTCACAGGGCTCCATCAGACTTCTTTGGAGAAGGGCTGAGTGTCATTGAGAATAATTTGGGCAGAAAGCACACTGCAGACACATATCCAGGCAGTGGAGCTTTAGATGTTAAACAAATCTTACGCTTAGCACATTTGCACTCTGCCAAAGATGAATTATTCTCTGGGATGCAGTTCAGAACCTCTCTGATGAAAAAAAAAGCCACGACATGTGACATTCAGAAAATTAGCACACCAGGCTTTTAGAATTTGCTGGGGTTTTCTGGCTTGTATGAGGAGATTCAGGCAGCTCTGGTTTATTTTTCTCAACAAGGGACCAAGAAGGTTCTCCTAGATCCTTTCTGCATCAAGATGCAACAGAAGAGTTTTTTCTTGTGACTTCAATTCACTTGATCAAGTGTCTAAACTTTCCAGATTCTGAAGCAAACTACCAATCTGCCTAGTTGTTTTTAATGCAGTACTTGACCATTTCTTTAGACTGGAATGGTAAATCTGCATGTTTACTGTGGTATTTTATTTCATCTCTCAGAGGAAAATTGAAAGCTCAGGATTCAGGAAAGCAAAAAACAATTAGCAGGGAGCATTCTATCAGGGACTACACAGGGGACAGATATAAAGAATGAGGTTATATTCTCCCACAAACCAAAGATTTTAGAGGGATCTTTTATACACATTGTCCTCTCTGTTATCCATGTTTATGATGCCAGATAATAGACTAGACTAGGCTAGAATAGAATAGAGTAGGCTAGAATAGAATAAACAAGGTTGGAAGGGATCTTCAAGATCATTGTGTCCAACCTATCATCCAACACTATCTAATCAATGAAACCAAGGCACCAAGCACTCCATCCAGTCTCTCCTTAAACACCTCCAGTGATGGTGACTCCATCACCTCACTGGGCAGCCCATTCCAATGGTCAATCTCTCTTTCCATGAAGAATTTCTTCCTAACAGCCAGCCTAAACCTCCCCTGGTGCAGCTTGAGACTGCGTCCTCTTGTTCTGTTGGGAGAAGAGACCAACCCCCACCTGGCTACAACCTCCCTTCAGGTAGTTGTAGAGAGCAAGAAGGTCTCCCCTGAGCCTTCTCTTCTCCAGGCTAAGCAACCCCAGCTCCCTCAGCCTCTCCTCATAGGGCTTCTGCTCCAAACCCCTCCCCAGCTTTGTTGCCCTCCTCTGGACATGTTCCAGCAAGCCAACAAACTACAAACAGCAAACAGTCTACAGACATAAAGCCTTTATTTATGGAGATTCTGCAGTGCCAAAAAAAAAATAACAAACCCAACCCAAATCCAGAAAAATAATTCCATTCATCCCTCTAGGAAGCAAACCAATCAGCCTGAAGGGTAGTCTTTACAGATGTTTCAGGAACAGTCCCCCTCACATGTGAGGACCCAGTTTCTGCTGAACATACATAAAGCATAACCCTTGATACTACATTTTTTTTCTTCTTCTTTTTTTCAGGAGAAGAGAATTTAAAACCACTGAAATGAAAAATCAGATAGAAGCAGGACCCAGTTACCAAGACAATCTTCTCTCTACAGAGCCCTGGTAGTCAGAATACCAATTGTAGTGTCACAAAGATAATTAGATTTTTCAGACTTCTAAAATCAGTGGTTCATTTTTTCCTCAACAAGATTTTATTCTTAATTTGTCTTTAGCCTGAGTGTCTATTTCAAAGATTCCACAGTTTTGTTGTTCTGGCAAAACTACAATCAGCTGGCCATTGATTTCAGCACTAGTTTATTCTGTAGTTTGGGAGGACTCAGAGAATCGTACCCAGCAGTCAGAGGCAGCTGGTTGGAACAGGTGTTGCAGAAATTTGTAATCCTACTTTGATTAAATCCTATTTTGTTGGGTTGGTTGTTTTTTTTTTTACAACCACCCCCCAGTTATGCATGACAGGTATCCAAATAATCAAATGAATACAGTCAGTAGTAACAATCTGAGGTATTGCCAGGAGGAACATCAGGAATGATTGCAAGCATGTGAGCCAAAATAATTTGCTTTTCATGGAGAAAGATTTTCCTAAAGTCCTCCTCTACTCGTGCATTTGCAGGAAAAGGCAGGGTTGCTACCTCATGTTGAGTTGCTCCAACATGTCCAGAGAAGGGCAGCAAAGCTGGTGAAGGGTCTGGAGCACAGTGCTGTGAGGAGAGGCTGAGGGAGCTGGGGGTGGTTAGCCTGGGGAAGAGGAGGCTCAGGGGAGACTTTATTGCTCTCTACAACTACCTGAAGGGAGGTTGTAGCCAGGTGGGGATTGGTCTCTTCTCCCAGACAACCTGTGACAGAACAAGAGGACACAGTCTGAAGCTGCACCAGGGGAGGTTTAGACTGGATGTGATGAAGTTCTTCCCAGCAAGAGAGATTGGCCATTGGAATGTGCTGCCCAGGGAGGTGGTGGAGTCACCATTGCCGGAAGTGTTTAAGAAGAGACTGGATGAGGCACTTCGTGCCATGGTTTAGTTGATCAGATGGTGTTGGGAGATAGGTTGGCCTTGATGATTTCAAAGGTCTTTTCCAACCTGGTTAATTCAGTATTCTATACTACCTGCTCAGATTTCACTGCTCCTTTTCCAAACAGCTTTCGTAGAAGGAAAAAGAAACAAGTTGGAATACAAAACAAAAATTAGATCAATGAATAGTGAACATGTTGTAACACTTGAGTGAGGGAGACTAAAAGCTAGTTTAATGCGGTTTTAAGCTTTTATTCTTTTATCATTCATATGAGCAATAAAACCATGAGGATCAAATGAAGAGTTGAAGCTTGAATATTCTAATCTTCAACTATTCCCAGAGTCTTAAGGTGACCAGATACACTGGCTAATTCACTTGGTATCAGTTTGGACCAACTTAAGACTTCATAGAGGAATAGGACAGGCTGGAGTGGATCCAGAGAAGGGCCACAAAGATGATCAAAGGAGTGGGAAGCCTGCCATATGAGCAAAGGCTGAGAGAATCAGTTTTGTTCAGCCTTGAGAAAAGGCTTAAGGGAGACCTTATCACCATATTCCAGGTCTTAAACGGTGGCTACAGTGAAGGTGGAGATGAAGGGTAATGAGTACAAGTTACTCCTGGGGGGCTTCCAGCTGGACATCAGATGGAAACTTTTCACAAGGAGAGTAATCAGCTTCTGGAATAATCTCTCCAGAAAAGTGGTGGATTCCTCAGTGGTGGACACCTTTGATATTCAGCTGGACAGGGTGCTGGGCCATCCTGTCTAGACAGGAAAGGTTGAACCAAAAGATCCTTGAGTTCCCTTCCAGCCTGTAATTCTATGATTCTATATTTATCAGGTAATGAAAGTAAAATAGAGAACAGTTGTTTCATACTGATCATATATATATATATTTAAGTTATTTCTAACAAATCAGAGAGTAATTAGGTTTCTTTAGTGGAAAACTGCATTTTTCATGCTAAAAGCTGCAAGAAAAATTGTATTTGAAGAAGAAAGCAAAGGCTACTTCTGTTCCAGCAAAGACTGAACAGGATAAACTGGATTCTACAAATAAAATTACTAAAGCACTTCAATGCATTTTACAGTTTTACAACTCTTCATCCTAGCTGTCCTGGAGCTTTATAAAGCTACAGCTTGCTCCTACCCCATTTATATTACCTTGCAGTCTTTCTTCAGAGGAGCCGACAAGGCTCAGCGGTATTACAAGATTGGTTTGCAATGCTTCCAGGCTGTTTCAGGCTCCACCTGAAATCATTTGAAACTGTCTCGATGAGCAGAGTGAGAAAAGAAGCTGAATTACTGTTTAAAACATCTGTGTAGAATAGAATAGAATAGAATAGAATAGAATAGAATAGAATAGAATAGAATAGAATAGAATAGAATAGACCAGGTTGGAAGAGACCTTCAAGATCATCGCATCCAACCCATCATCCAACACCATCTAATCAACTAAACCATGCAACCAAGCACCCCATCAAGTCTCCTCCTAAACACCTCCAGTGATGATGACTCCACCACTTCAGTAACATCAACAGAAATATCACATGCCCCACTCCTCAGTCAGGCAAAAGTTAGGTAAAATTCAGCATAAATTGGTTATGAGGCTGAGGAGCATCAAGAGGTGGAGGTGTTCTCTCCTAGCTCCAGACACTTATGCAAGATAAGCTTCTTGACAATCAATATTTGACCTGTATCTGCAGATTTGACTCTGAGACCTGTGATTACACACTCTTGGCAGCTTTTCATTTTAATTACATTTATTTATTTATTTCCGTGGTTAACGGCTTTCTTGGCACCGGGCACAGCAGTTATCCAGATGGTCATCTGTTGTAAGGTCAAGGAAAATAAACAAAAGGACTTTTATGCATCCCTTCCCTGAAAGCTAAATGGTGCCAGTGCTATTGTCTCTGTCTTGTTCTGGTTTTAAAATATATATATATATATATATATAGCTTTAGAATTGGAATTGCAAAATAAGACCAGAAGACTAAGCTGCTCCTGGGGAAGATCCTTTTATCCTGAAGAAGATGATTCTGTCCCTTTTTGCTGCTTGGAAATCTCTGATCTTATTACACATTACATTTGGGTACTGCATGATACTATGAAACAGCAAAACAAAGGCTTACCTTATTCTGCTGGATTAATTAGTTCCTATTATTAACATTACAAAACAAATAGATGCTGTACTGATAAAGTAGTAGTTATTCACTCTGACAGAAAGAAGAAATTTTAATGTTATATTACCTACTTAAACTGTCCACAAGAAATGAATATTATTAGAATTATCTTCTGTCTATGCACAGGGCATTTCTTTAATCATGAAGAAGCAGATAGTACAGAGGAACTTTGCTAATTACTCATTATCAAGCTATATTAAGATCTTACAATGATTATCTTCTATACTTGGCCCCATCTCCAACAAACTATTGAAGTCATTCTTTTTGAAGAAATCATTATATAATTATTTTGCATCAGAGAAGTAATTTGTGAGATGTGAAGTATTCAATTTGCCAGAACTTTCAGCGTTTCACCGAAGCTCAGTCTTTTCCATTCAAAAACATGCACTCTCATGATAGGTAAAAGGAAAGTAACAAATATTTCCTCTCCCCATCCTTCTCAGCTAAGGGCTTCTGCTGTTGTATTTATCATTCCAACATGAGGGGAAAGAAATGTATAGCAGAACACCTAATAGAAAAGTCATTTTCATGCACAGTCTACACTTCACAAATGGCAGGCTGCTTCCATATGCTGGCGTTGCCTTGGAATCAGAGGTGGGTTCTACCAAGCACAAGAAATTAAGCATGCAATTCCATCTCACCTTAGCCTCTGCTGCATCCAACCCACTGTGATACCACTCTCCTTCACTAGAATAGAATAGAATAGCATAGAATAGAATAGCATAGAAGAGCATAGACTAGCACAGCATAGCCTAGCCTAGCCTAGCCTAGCATAGAACAGAACAGAATAGAATAGAATAGAATAGAATAGAATAGAATTAACCAGATTGGAAGAGACATTTGAGATCATCAAGTCCAACCTAGCACCCAACACCATCTAATCAACTAAACCATGGCACCAAACACCCCATCCAGTCTCTTCCTAAACACCTCCAGTGATGGCGACCCTACCACCTCCCTGGGTAGCCCATTCCAATGGCTAGTCTCTCTGTCTGTGAAGAACTTCTTCCTGACATCCAGCCTAAGCCTCTCCTGGGGCAGGACTGTGTCCTCTTGTTCTGGTGCTGGTTGCCTGGGAGAAGAGACCAGCCCCCACCTGGCTACAACCTCCCTCAGCCTCTGGTTTCTCCTTACCACCTTCCTATACACCTCCTTAACTGTGGTAGTTTTAGGCCAGGCCTTTAAATTTTTTTCACAGATCTTGAACAGAAATCATTTAAATGTAAATAAATCACTATTGGGTGTAAAAAGGAAAATAAAGACAATTGTAAACAATCCCATTGGAAGCAATAAGGGATTAAAACTAGTTGTACCAAAACAATCTCTCTTCTCTTCTTGCTTCTTCAGTCTGGGAGAGATACTCAATTGCTTCTGCTTGACCTTGGCTGCATTGATTTGGTTAAGTCTAACACTTCTCTGCTTCTGTCACTTCTCCCTTTTGTACAGGGAGGTAAGGGGGGAGGCAGAGTGGGAGAAGCTAGTAGCTTCCCCTGTTTTTTTGACCAGGGGGATCCTTGTGCTGTTTATTAATTGTAAATATCAGTAAATATTGTAAATATCTGTAAATAGTATACACATTCATTGCACTTCATTGTAGATTGTAGTTTTGCTAGTAAATACAGCTTTCATTTGCTTCCAGCTGAGCTGGTCTGGCAAATTTAATGTTGTGGGGGGAATCTTCAACCCACCACATTAACACCTCCAAGATTCAAAGTAGGGAGCACAGGGCGGTGAGCTCCTTTTGGAAAGTGATCCAACTCAAAGTTCACTGCCAAAAGTAAATTAATAGTACCAAAGGAAAGGAATCTTATTAGGTTTTAATGGTGCATTAACACAGCATTACCATAATGAAGCCAATCCTTAAACTGGGCAGGTTTATGTCTTAAGCGTTTTAAATGATAAACCTAGGATGCACAAGTCCTTCATGTGACTAGCAGCAGATTGGCCCCTGGCAAGTTCAATATTTGTGCAAACACACAAATATCCTCTGGCTGTTATCTTTGACTATATTTAAAGCTGCTGCAGATTAAGCATAGCCATTCTGTTAAACAATTATTCAGATGATATAAAGACTGCTGACAGTATTACAGTTAAGTGTGAAGTTCCTATGCAGGTATTAAATGTGTCTTCTCAACAATGTTTCTTAGACTAAAATCCACTGATGCATCGTGCATTTTAATGAGCAGCAATTAAATTTACTGGGACTTTCTTCATGGAACTTTCGGGTCTCAAAGTCCTGTTGCAAAATGATTTTCAAAATGCAGTAAAACTGTTCCACAACCATGTTTATCTTAAAGATAAATATTTTATCAGTTTTCAGGGCTGTGTTTACTTTACACTGTGATCTCCTAATCTATTTTTCCCTGAATACACCTTCTAACTGTATTCTGGGGATCAAGGAGTCTTGCTTCCCTTACTGCTCTTCTTTGGTTTTCAGTATTACACCTTTCAGTCTAGATTTCCTATTTTCCAGGGGTAAGAATGTGAACTGAGATGGAAAACATCACCAGTCACTAGTGGTGTGCCCCAAGGATCAGTGCTGGGCCCCATGCTTTTTAATATCTTTATTGATGATCTATGAGGGCATTGAGTCCATCATAAGTAAATTTGCTGATGACACCAAGCTGGGGGCAGGAGTTGATCTGCTGGAGGGTAGAGAGGCTCTGCAGAGGAACCTCGACAGGCTGGGCAGATGGGCAGAATCCAACGGCATGAGATTTAACACATCCAAGTGCCGGGTTCTGCACATTGGCCGCAACAACCCCATGCAGAGCTAGAGGCTGGGGTCAGAGTGGCTAGAGAGAGGGACCTGGGGCTGCTGGTCGATGGTAGGCTGAACATGAGCGTGCAGTGTGCCCAGGCAGCCAAGAGGGTCAATGGTAACCTGGCCTGCATCAGGAACAGTGTGGCCAGCAGGAGCAGGGAGGTCATTCTGCCCCTGTACACTGCACTGGTTAGGCCACACCTCGAGTACTGTGTCCAGTTCTGGGCCCCTCAGTTTAGGAAGGAGGTTGACTTGCTGGAACAAGTCCAGAGAAGGGCAATGAAGTTGGTGAGGGGTTTGGAACACAAGCCCTGTGAGGAGAGACTGAGGGAGCTGGGGTTGCTTAGCCTGGAGAAGAGGAGACTCAGGGGAGACCTTATTGCTCTCTACAACTACCTGAAGAGAGGTTGTAGAAAGGCAGATGTTGGTCTCTTCTCCCAGGCAGCCAGCACCAGAACAAGAGGACACAGCCTCAGGCTGCACCAGGGGAGGTTTAGACTAGATGTTAGGAAGAAGTTCTATACAGAGAGAGTGATTGCCCCTTGGAATGGGCTGCCTGGGGAGGTGGTGGAGTCACCATCGTTGGAGGTGTTCAGGAGGAGACTTGATGGGGTGCTTGGTGCCATGGGTTAGTTGTTTAGGTGGGTTGGATTGGTTGATGGGTTGGATGCAATGATCTTGAAGGTCTCTTCCAACCTGGTTTATTCTAGTCTAGTCTAGTCTAGTCTATTATATTCTATTAATGTAAACTTCTTTAAAGTCTCTATGATGCTAAGCATTTAACCCACATTTTTGTGGGTTAAAAAAGAATTTCCTGTTTCAAGATGAATTGCAAATTGTTTTGAAGCCTTATCAGCACCAAAAAAAAAAGGTATAGTTTGTTTGCTTTTAATCCATATTTGGAAAATACAATAAAATGCATTTAATATTGGCATTTGCCTTCCCTGAAACAATATGTGCTTTTGGATTTATTTAATACCTTCTATTATGGATTTTCTTTTTTTCCCCATCAATTTAGTAGCTCATATTTCTTCAGGACCAAGATAAGGAGTCCTCAAGGAGCTTTAGTCAAATATTTATGCATGCTAAATTTTTAAACATCATTTAATGACAGCTTCAATAAAAAATCTGCCAGCCACTTTTTCAAGAAAAATAAAAGGAACAGTCATGTAAAAATGGACTTAGATCTATTTTCTGCTACCAGTTCTGGTGTACCCAGGAGCTGTTACATATATACAGTTTTAATACATTTCTCTGCTCTTCATATATAGCATCCTATATGATTAAAATTATGTTAATTTCTAATTGAAGAATGATAAAACCCCATGTACCAAAATGTTCTATGTGGGTATTTATAACTATTACAGATATGCAATTGGACAAACATGACTAAAGTAAACAATTCCATGCTAGTAAATCTCATAGGTCCTCAAAACCATTCTCCCCAGAACTGAGTCTGTTTTATCAGTTAAAGATGTTATGCTACTACCAGCCATGTACAAGCATAATGGTCAGCAAATCATTTAAATGTATCTGAAGGCAAGGGCTGTATCCTTATTTCAAGGCAAATTAAAAAGCTGTATGGCAAGCACAGCAGATACCTCTAGGAAAACACTGTTCTCTGTTCCTTCCTGAGATGTCATCTGAACTAACCCCTACCACCAACAAACTGAGGCAACCCGTGACAGAACAAGAGGACACAGTCTCAAGCTGCACCAGGGGAGGTTTAGGCTGGAGGTTAGGAAGAAATTCTTCCCAGAAAGAGAGATTGGCCATTGGAATGTGCTGCCCAGGGTGGAGGAGTGGTGGAGTCACCATCACTGGAGGTGTTTAAATCGAGACTGGATGAGAATAGAATAGAATAGAATAGAATAGAATAGAATAGAATAGAATAGAATAGAATAGAATAGAATAGAATAGAATAGAATAGAATAGAATAGAATAGACCAGACCAGGTTGGAAAAGTCCTCAGAGATCATCAACTCTAACCTATCACCCAGCACCATCTAATCAATAAACCATGGCACCAAGCACCCCATCCAGTCTCTTCTTAAACACCTCCAGTGATGGTGACTCCACCACCTCCCTGGGCAGCACATTCCAATGGCAATCACTATTTCCATGAAGAACTTCTTCCTAACATCCAACCTAAACCTCCCCTGGTGCAGCTTGAGACTGTGTCCTCTTGTTCTGGTGCTGGTTGCCTGGCAGAAGAGACCAACCCCCACCTGGCTACAACCTCCCTTCAGGTAGTTGTAGACAGCAATAAGCTCTCTTCTGAGCCTCCTCTTCTCAGGCGAAGCAACCCCAGCTCCCTCAGCCTCTCCTCACAGAGCTGTGCTCCAAACACCTCCACAGCTTTGTTGCCTTTCTCTGGACATGTTCCAGCAAGTCAACATCTTTCCTAAACTGAGGGGCTTTCCTAAACTGAGGGGTCCTGGACACAGGACTCAAGGCATGGCCTAACCAGTGCTGAGTACAGGGGCAGAATGACCTCCCTGCTCCTGCTGGCCACACTGTTCCTAATGCAGGCTAGGATGCCACTGGCCTTCTTGGCCACCTGGGCACACTGCTGGCCACCTGAGGCACTTTGTGCCAGGGTTCAGGTGATTAGATGGTGTTGGGTGATTTGTTGGACTCAATGATCTTGAAGGTATTTTCCAACCTGATTAGTTCTGTATTCTCTTTGTTTTCTATTCTATTCTATTCTATTCTAGTCTAGTCTAGTCTAGTCTAGTCTATTCCATTCTATTCCATTCTATCCTATTCTCTATTCTCACACGATACAGGGTGGCAGTGACACGCTATGCCTAGTAAATGCAAACCTCCAGTTTGAAAGTAACCCCAAAAAGTAATTAGAGTTAAACAAGGGGTGGGTGGGGGTGGGCCAAAAATGTCAATCAAACAGATAAAAGTACACACACAGATCCAATTCACCGTAGTTCCAAACTTAATTGGGCAAGCTGTTGAAACACTTGCAAAATATTGGTAAACTAAATTCCATTTTACTTTTTATAGCCTCTGCTTTGCTGTGCACATGCTTGTTAGTTCATTTACATAGTAATGAGTCTCAGAGATGTGAAGCTTTTCATTTTTACTGAATATAACTTACAAGCATTGGGCATGCTAAATTGGAAAGAGAAAGAATCCTGGCAGGGGGGAGGGAGTGGGGGGTGGAAATAAAAAAGAAAATAAACTGAAAATGAGGAGGGGGAATTTAAACTTTTTATAACTGAGATGTATTGAAACAGAATTTCAATTCAATTTGAAATTTTCTGAGTAGTGGCAGGAAGGGGGTTGTGTGTTTCTGGTCTAGCTAATCAAACCCTTTGTGGAAATGACACTGTTTCCATTGTGTGATTTGCTGAGTACAGGTTGGGGTTAGTCTCTTCTGCCAGGCAACCAGCACCAGAGAAAGAGGACACAGTCTCAAGCTGCACCAGGGGGAAGTTTAGGCTCGAGGTGAGGAGAAAGTTCTTCACAGAAAGAGTAACTGGCCATTGGAATGTGCTGCCCAGGGAGGTGGTGGAGACACTGTTTCTAAACCATTTCATTTGGTAGTATCTCTATGTAATTATCATAAGTAGATTATGAGCTGAAAAGGAAAGGTTATGGCTGAAGAAAGCAAATTCTTGGGCTGAAAAAGGAAATGTTCAATCCTGTATGTATTATTTAGGCCATGTTTACAACCACATTTATGAAACATGACTTTACATATTTTAAAATATTATTTATATTATATTTCTATATTGTTATTGTAAGAATAAGTGACACAAATTGAGAGGTTTACCAGGTATATGCTTTCATGAACAAGGATGGATAAAGTTGCGTAGATGCTAGGAAGCATCTGCTTCAAGAGGGACAGAGATTTGCTGGAGAGAGTCCAATGGAGGCTATGAGGATGATGAAGGAACTGGAACAGCTCTGCTGTAATGAAAGACTAAGAGCCCTGGGGCTGTTCAGTATGGAGAAGAGGAGGCTGAGAGGGCTCTGATCAATCTTTATAAATATGTGAGGGGGGCGAGTGTCAGGATGGTGGTGTCAGGCTCTGTTGGGTGGAGCGCAGTGATAGGAGGACAAGGACCTACAGATATAGGCTGGAGCCCAGAATGTTCCACCTCAAGATGAGGAGAAAATTCTTTGGTGTGGGGCTGCTGGGGCCTGGAGCAGGATGTCCAGAGGGGTTGTGGAGTCTCCTTCTCTGGAGACTTTCCAAACCCCACCTGGATGTGTTCCTGTGTGATCTGCCCTGGGTGACCCTGCTCTGGCAGGGGTTGGACTCCAGAGGTCCCTTTCAACCCCTAGCATTCTATGCTGTGGCCTAGGGGTGGACTTTGTAGAGTAGGGTTAATAGTTGAACTTGATGATCTTGGAGGTCTTTTCCAACCTGAATGATTCTATGATTTTATTTTTTTCCAAGCCTTCCTACATGATGACTTTCTCTAAGTTTGAATCATACTGTGTCCACAGTGTGGAAGGACGAGGTGTGACATTACACCGCAGTCACAATCATAAAACTCTCCCTAAATCCACATTTGATGAAAGCTCACTCTAATAAAAGTCAAAGGGAGTGCTGCAGATGATAATGTGATGGCTTTCTGAGTGAATAGAATAACAAAGGCATATAAAATACTCTGAACATTCATCATAATTAATTGTTTGTTCTATGCATGGCCACGTCTGTCTTCCTTACCGCTTTTGACATTTTCATCTCGCCCGACGTGCAATTTTTCATGGGAGTGTTCAATACAAAATTATGCTGCCTAGTAAACTCAAATCATAGCTTTCAAGGCTGTGCTGCCTTATGTTATGGTAATAAGACATATTTGAAAATGAGCAGGCAACTTTGTATGTATCATACATATTTGTCTCTGCATTATTAGCACTGAGGTAAGGATACTACCCATTCACAGGATCACAGGATGTTAGGGGTTGGAAGAGACTTCTGGAGATCATTGAGTCCAACTCCCCTCCCAGAGTAGGACTATAGAATCTAGCACAGGTCACACAGGAATGCATCCAGACAGGTCTTGAAAGCCTCCAGAGAAGGAGATGCCACAAGCCCTCTGGGGAGCCTGTTCCAGTGCTCTGTGACCTTGACAGTAAAGAAGTTCTTCCTCATGTCCAGGTGGAACTTCCTGTGCTGTAGTTTACATTCATTGTCCTTTGGCCTATTACAGAACACAGTAAGTAGAAGAGGTTGTCCCCTCCTTCTTGACTCCCATCCCTCAGCTATTTATAAACATTTATTAAATCCCCTCTCAGTTGTCTCTTCTCCTGACTCAAAAGCCCCAGGTCTCTCAGCATTTCCTCATAAGACATTGCAATACTCAGAGCAACCATGGTAAACTTTTACAAAATGCTTGTGCTAGAGTGGCAGAAAAGGACCTGGGGGATCTAATGGACAAGCAGCTGAATATGAGCCAGCAGTGTGCCCAGGTGGCCAAGAAAGCCAGTAGCATTCAGGCTTGGATCAGCAATGGTGTGACCAGCAAGAGTAGGGCAGTGATTGTTGCCCTGTACTCAGCACTGGTGAGGCCACACCTTGAGTGCTGCGCTCAGTTTTGAGCACCTCAATACAAGAAAGACTCTGAGGGACTGGGGTAGGGGCAAAGAGCAACTAAGCTGGTGAAGGCCCTAGAGAATGAATCTGGTGAAGAGCAGATGAGGGAACTGGGACTGTTTAGTTTGAGGAAGAGGAGGCTGAGGGGAGACCTTATCACCCTCTACAACTACCTGAAAGGACAATATAGAGAGGCGGGAGCTGGTCTCTTCTCACAGGTGATAGAACAAGAGGGAATGGCTTCAAGCTGCACCAGGGTTGAGGTGCAGATTGGACATTACTCAGAGTAGTCAAGCATTGGAACAGACTGCCCAGGGAGGTGGCTGAGTGACCATCCCTGGATGCATTTAAAGGTCATTCAGATGTGGAGCTTAGCGACAAGGTTTAGTCATGAGCTTGGTAGAGGAGTGTTAATGGTTGGGTCTGATGATCTCAAGGGTCTTTTCCAACAGGAATGATTCTGTGATTCTAGGATCTCATAGAAGACTTTTGTTTTCAGGATTCACTGTTGAGGCCAGCAGTAATTTCTGTCACCAACCATCTTTGAAGCAATCTGCACTTCGTAACATTTAGGACAGACTCAAGTGAGGTCATCAAGTGGACACCAGTATTAACGTTAGTTTGACTCACCTCAATAGCAGCTCTTTATTTCCAATTTGATATTTTCCCTAGAGGGATAAAAAACCCCACACTGTTATACAGAGAACAGTTCAGTCAAACATTTGCTTCTGTTGCCATTGTTTGTATCGATACTATATTGAAATAGACATTCTTTTTTACCCCAAATGATAAATACATTACAAATTTAATATCAGGCCTAAATTTAAGCAAAGTTTTCTACAGCAGAAGCTTGCATAAAACAAATCCTAACCAAATAAAGTGTAAACAGTACTTTAGTTGTGGATAGAAATGGACCTACTATCTTCACCACGTAAGATAATGCTGGATCAATAGCAGTAAAAAAAACTCCATGTGAGACCATAAAAAACATTTGAGACAGCTCAGCCCAGAAACCATTTAACTTTTTAATTCTAACTATCACAAACAACAAGGATGTTGATTGTGGTATTGGAATGAGAGAGGATACATGTACTTAAACACCTGGGGTTTCTGTACCCAAATGAGTCATAAATTAGTACAGCCAAAGAAATGTATAGAGATTTCTATTAACAGTCTAAGATCACTAGTAGCTTAGGTCAAGATGTTAGCCCTCATATGAGCATTTATACACTATTGTATTAAAGCTAAAAGAATTCCTCCTTTGGGAGATTGCTTCTTGCAGCTTTCACAAGTTTAGTGAGACAGTGCTTTGGTTTGCAGATTACAAAATACACTGAGCATCTTTGTTCCTTCCAAGTTCCTTCCTTCAAAATTCATTCCATCGTTCTTTCCTCCCAGACCCCTGCCAAATTAATTCCTTCCTTCCAAATTCCTGACAAATTTCTTCCTTTCTCCTTTCCAAATTCCTGACAAATTTCTTCCCTCCTCCCTTCCCAATTCCTCCCTTCCCTTCCATCTTCTTTAACAATTGAATTATACTCTCTACATCTATTTCTGTAAAGGAGCAGAAATCCAGGGAGGTTGAAAGATTGTGATGTCACCTTTGATCTGCTGATCTGCTTGTCCATCACAGCTCCCAAAGGACTGAGATGTATGTTTGAATCTCTTTGTGTTGAAGAGGTCACATAATCCTGGACTCTCCCTTTTAAGTGCTTGAGGCAGCCCTTGAAAACCCATGGAGATTTCTAGCAAAACATTCTTACTTTCTACGTTAGGTAATAGTCAAGGATAATAATATCTGGCTAGAAGAGTGCCAAGCTTTTAAACTACCTGCATATTACACTTTAAAAATCTAGTGGATCTGACTCACCTGAATCAAGAGCTGTTATTCTTGTCAGCTAAAAAAGAAATGTGAAAAGGCATTTGATTGCTATTTCCTCTCCTCTAGCTAGTATTTCGGTTTGTAAACAAAACCCTCTGCTGCACTTTGATTTCTGTCTCTGGTCCAATAGTGCTTATTAGTCATTCTAAAGCCAGATGTTTATTTGGTGTAAATCAGTAGATGGTTTTATAGAAAAAAGAAGTGGTGATTACACAATCTGAGGATTTTACCTTCCTTGGGATCACAGGATGTCAGGGGTTGGAAAGGACACAAAGACATCATCAAGTCCAACCCCCTGCCAGAGTAGGACCATACAATCTATCTCAGGTCACAGAGGAATGCATCCAGATGGGCCTTGGAAGACTCCAGAGAAGGAGACTCCACAACCTCTCTGGGGAGCCTGTTCCGGTGCTCTGCAACCCTTAGACTAAAGAAGTTCCCCCTTGTGTTGAGGTGGAACCTCCTGTGCTGCAGCTTACGTCCATTGCTCCTTGTCCTATCCCAGGGAGCAAGTGAGCAGAGCCTGTCCCCTCCCTCTTGACCCCCAGCCCTCAGATATATATAAACATCTATTAAATCCCCTCACAGTCTTCTCTTTTCCAGACTAAACAGCCCCAGGTACCTCTCAAGGTTATACTAGAAATAAGGAATGGGAAACAGCAGAGAAACAAAAAGCTCAGTGCAGGAGAGCAAGAGTGAGAAGGATCTGCCCGAGATGAGTCACCAATACTACATCGATTCAATCTTCATGAATTCCGAAGATACAATCAGTGACTATAAAGGGCCTGTTTCCCTTTAGTTTACACAGTATATTTATTTCCCTTAAGCCACTCAGGCAAAGGTGCATTGCAGGCTTGTGCAGGGAAGCTACCAATGTCATTGTCACAATGCTTTTTCTTTTTTTAATTAAGGTTTCCTGTAAGCGGCACGTGAACCATTTTCAGCACACGAGACACGATCAGGGTCCTGAACCTGCTGTAGCACTTGGAAAGCATTTGAGAGAAGCAGAAAATTTTAATTATTAAAAGGTTACACGAGTGGTTCTGCTCTGTTTGTCCATAACTCTCTCAATATGGCATGATTGTCTGCATGCTAACACCCAGCAACGGCAACAGCAGCAGCAGCAAACCGTGCCACTAAGAGAGGGTGTTTTCCACTAGTCAGTTAACTGGAAAATTGTAATAAAGTGCAAAGCATGTGTTGTGGTCCCACATGATTCCAGCTTGTGCCAGTACCTCCCTTGCTGCTCCCTGGTTTGTGATCTTTCTGTTTCCACAGCCACTGGTATTCATAAACCAATCTCAGGTATTTTAGTCAGTTTCAATGTCCTTTTACGTGACATGAACACAGATGACTAATCAGCTTTCTTTTAAAAGGCTTTACTCTTCATGTATGTTCCAGTGATTCTAGAATGCCCAATCATAATATAAAGGGTTGAACCACATCACCTTGCGTTAGAGTAGAGTAGAGTAGAGTAGAGTAGAGTAGAATAGAATAGAATAGAATAGAATAGAATAGAATAGAATAGAATAGAATAGAATAGAATAGAATAGAATAGAATAGAATAGAATAGAATTATCCAGGTTGGAAAAGACCTTCAAGATCATCGAGTCCAACCTATCACCCAGCACTATCTAATCAACTAGACCATGGCACTAAGTGCCCCATCCAGTCTCTTCTTAAACACCTCCCTGTGCAGCCCCTTCCAATGGCCAATCTCTCTTTCTGTGAAGAACTTCTTCCTAACATCCAGCCTTGACCTCCCCTGGTGCAGCTTGAGTTTATAGAAGCTACATTACCACGTGGAAAAAAACCGTTCAGTGCTGTATTATCTTTTACCATGACTGCACTCAGGATAGTTGCTTGGTTGTGATTTTTTACCTCTGGAAGCTTAAAGTTAAGCAGTATCATTCCAGCATTCCCTGATGAAGTAAACAACTATCCAAATAAAGAATTCTCAAGTCATAGCTAAAGAAGTAGTTATCCTTTCAGGATAAAATGCATTAGCAATTTTATAGCGCTCAGCAGGAATTTAAGTAGGCAAAATGCAGCAGAAAGGAGCAAAATAATGAACCAGAGATGGAATTTATCCAGAACTGAATTTAACACCTTCCTCTGACAGAGCGAGATGAGGCTATACCTTGCCACAAATTACATACTTTTTTATCATATGAGTTTTAACTGACTCAAGAGAAGCTGCTACTTACTATGTTACCAAATCTACTTCCAGCTGCAGCTAGTTGTTACTCAGAGTTCTAACCATAAAGTGAAACACTGACTCAGGCATGGCCCTCAAATCTTAAGAAAGCTGAAGACACTACAGTCTAGAATACAGAATACAGAAAAAAACAGGTTGGAAAAGGCCTCAGAGATCATCAAGTCCAAGCTATCACCCAACACTATCTAATCAACTACACCATGGCACTAAGTGCCTCATCCAGTCCCTTTTGAAACACCTCCAGGGATGGTGACTCCACCACCTCCCTGGGCAGCACATTCCAATGGCTAACAACTCTCTCTGTGAAGAACTTTCTCCTTACCTTCAGCCTAAATTTCCTCTGGCACAGCTTGAGGCTGTGTCCTCTTGTTCTGGTGCTGGTTGCCTAGGAGAAGAGACCAACCCCCACTTGGCTACAATCTCCTTTAAGGTTATAGAGGGCAATAAGGTTTCCACTGAGCCTCCTGTTCTCCAGGTTAAACAATCCCAGCTCCCCTAGCCCCTCCTCATAGAGCTTGTGCTCCAGACCTCTCCGCAGTTTTGTTATCCTTCTCTGGACACGTTTCAGCATCTCAACATCTTTCTTAGATTCATAAAATCATAGAATCAATAAGGTTGGAAGAGACCTCAAAGATCATCAAGTATGTGGCTGTCTCAAGGTGAGGAGAAAGTTCTTCTCAGAAAGAGTAATTTGCCATTGGATTGTGTTGCCCAGGGAGGTGGTGGAGTTCCCATCCCTGGAGGTGTTCAAAAAAGGACTGGATATGGCATTTAAACCTGTGGTTTAGTTGTCATGAGGTGTTAGGTATTAGGTAATAGGTTGGACTTGATGATCTCTGAGGTTTTTTCCAACCTGGTTGATTCTATGATTCTATGATTCTGTACTGCAGCAGTATCTTGCTGAGTTTACCATTCAGGGTTTGGGTTTTTTTCATAACTCTCCATTTGGTTTGAATTACCCCATCTTATTTAGATCCAGTAAATTGCCAGGTTTACATCCAACCTTTTCCATTCTGGCCCAGAGTTGTGTGCTTTAAAACATGAGGTGAAACATTTCCAAACTGCCACACGTTATCTTCAAGAACAGCTTCTTCACCTTTGTTCACATCCTTATCTAATTGAACTGACCTTGAGAGCCTGGGCATGTCGATCTGCTTAATCAAGAATTGGCAAATATTATAAATGAGACAGACCCCAAATGTATTAAATCTATCCCATTGACATCTTATTCACCTTCCTATACAGAAGAGCACTGGAGCTTGAAAATAACCCTGAAGAAATAGCACAAGTGATAGGGAGCTGATGTTACTACTATTCATTTTGGCACATTGCATAGAACAATAATATTGATTTGTGTACTGCCATTATGGGGGGAAAAAAAAAGAAAGACAGAAAAAGGCTGCCTTTTACTCAGAGTATACCTGGAATTTGTGAGAACAGAAGAAAAGACTTTTCTTCACTCCTGCTGGAGCTATGGCAAAGCAACTTCACAGCAAACTTAATCTTGATATATTTTGCATTGCCAAATTATGGGGAGATTTCACAGCACTTGACTCAGGCAAGCACTGCCATCATTACTGAAGGATTTAGCACAAAAACAAGTGAAGCAGATGGAAACTGGATAAAAGCAAGTCTCATTCAAGTGGCCTTACAGTCCTGAAGTAGTCTGGCTTCACTAAAACCTAATTTGATGTTTAGTGCAGTGTACTTTATCACCTTATTGAGGTGCACAGAGCACAGTACTGGTACAGAGTAATAAAGAAATAAATAGTATAATGTAACTCCTTTGCAGTATAGAAGTGTGAATAGCATATAACTCATGGTTTATGCTTTTCCATGCACATGCCTTTGTTGGAAGGCAGTGTGAAGAGCCAGAGTTTTTGCACTTTACTGCTAACTTCAGTGGAAGCTGAATATGTTTATGCCACTTTTGAATTAAGTCCTCCATCTCCATTTTAAAGCACTTACTGTGCTTTTTGTGCTAATCTATTAGGTGCATAATCAATCACATAAGCTTTTCATTCTTTCCCCTTTTCTTAAGCTGGGCATTCTGCACAAGGAAAACAAAGAGAGGTTCAGTCTCTTTTGTTTTACTGCTTTTCTATCAGAGGCTGCTCATTGTCCCCTCTACATTCCTTTTGTTACTTTTTTTTTCCTGTGGAAAATGGACATCATTTTGCTCTAAGGAAGCTGAACTGAATTCCATTTCCTTAGTGAAAGGCAGTCAATAATTGCTTTCCACAAAAAGGCAAAGTAACACATCCATCACTCTTTACAGACAAAATTAAAAATAATAGATACTTTTTCCCTCAGTTGTTTTGATTATGGTGATTTATCACATATAGCCAGAAAAAATCTCACTAAATATGTCAAAAGAATGGTTCAACATAGACATTTTGCAGTAAGCTTTAATCTGGTGAATGCCAAAACCAGCACCTGAGTGGTTATGTTGGACTAAAGTAGAAGCAAGCATCTCAAAACACAAGCTTAGATTCTGGCTGTTGCTCCATCAGTACCTCAGATTTGATCTTACCACTCTTCATATTCCTAACAGTACGTGAACAAAATTGGGTCAGTTTTGGTCAATGTTAGTTTTTACCTAAGTAAACTCTGGGGTTTCCTCTGCTTGTGATCCTGTATGGCTCTCTCTGAGAAAACCTGGTCAGCAAAGTCCTACACAGTATGAAGCTGGTTTTGCTATTTTCTTTGGAAACATGATAATTAGAATAGAATAGAATAATTGACACATACAGTAGCTTAGTGATTAAGTGACACACATTAATAAAATTAAATCCCCCTCCCACTTTCCATTGTCTAAAGGGATCCAAATATTTCTCCAAGCTGATAGGGGCTCCTGCATCGCAGGAAGTGAGTAGTGGATGTTGTTTCAGGTTAAAAGGCTGAAGAGCTCTTGAAACAAATGCTACAAGTCAGACTTCTCCTGGACTTCTCATAATCACAATCTTACAAAACCCCATGCATCTTGCCCATCGTTTCGAGAAAAGGTCTTGCACAGATGTCAGAATAGTTAACCACTCTAAATCACACAATCACAGCATCACAGAATGTTAGGGGTTGGAACAAACCTCCAGAGATCATCAAGTCCAACTCCCCTGCCAGAGCAGAATCACCTAGGTCAGGTCACACAGGAATGCATCCAGGTGGGTTTTAAATGTCTCCAGTGAAGACATGTCTCTGTGTCTTCCTGTTCTGTTGGTGGTTGCCTGGGAGAAGAGACCAACCCCCACCTGGCTACAACCTCCCTTCAGGTACTTGTAGAGAGCAGTAAGGTCTCCCCCGAGCCTCCTCTTCTCCAGGTTAAACACTCCCAGCTCCCTCAGACTCTCTTCATAGGGCTGTGCTTGAGACCCCTCCCCAGCTTTGTTGCCCTTCTCTGGACACGTTCCAGCAAGTCAACATCTTTCCTAAATTGAGGGGCCCAGAACTGGACACAGGACTCAAGGCATGGCCTAAACAGTGCTGAGTACAGGGCTCAATGACTTCCCTGCTTCTGCTGGCCACACTATTCCTGATACAGGCCAGGATGCCATCGGCCTTCTTGGCCACCTGGGCACACTGGTGGCTCATATTCAGCTGCTGTCAACCGGCACCTCCAGGTCCCTTTCTGCCAGGCTGCTCTCCAGCCTCTCTGTCCCCAGCCTGTGTGGGGCTGTTGTGGCACAGTAGGTATTCTCGAGGTACTATATAGGACTACAGGCATTCTTCAGCACCATCTAGTGGTGTCCTCACAGCTTATAGACGCAGGTTTAGCACTTCACTGCCACATATCTTCATGATATTGAAAAGGATTTAAAACAAGATCATCCCATGCCTTGGCTGAGCACTTCTAATTTCTGTTGATGCCAGAGAGTTGTGGGCTTTGTACATTCCTGTTTGTGCAAGGAAGCAAAGAACCCTGAGATATTTTGCTGATCTTTTTCCAGGTTATCTATTTAGGTAAGAGAGTTCTTGCTTGGGTTTTTGTTTGGGTTTTGGAGCCTTTTGGGTTATTTTTTATTTGGTTTGGTTCTGTTGTTTTGGTTTGGTTTTTGTGTGTATAGTGTTTTTTCAGTTATTTGTTGATTTGTTGGTTAGATTGTTAGGGGTTTTTGGGGGGGGAGGGAGCAGTTTTTGCTTTTTTAAGACAAAAATATGTAAATGGTTTAAAGTTTTCTCCAGGCATAAAAAGAAAAATGGAAAATAAGAGACAGTATAAATAGAAAACTTTGTCCCTGGAAGTAGAAAGTAAGAGAGGGAGAAACTTGCCCTGAGAAATCAGCTGAAATCCATTAAGTCTACAAATGGGATGCAAAAAAAATTCTGAACCCAAGACTAAACTTAGCAATTTAAAGCAAATTTTATACATATGTGATATATATATCCATATATAGATATATATCAATAAGTATTGATTGTATTTTATATATGTGTTTTTTATATATATGTATATGAATGGATATACAATATATATCAAGAGAGAAAAATATACATATATAACTTCATGCATACACATTTCCAGCTGTGCTCCCATTTCCAGGTATTTTTTCCAGAGTAAAATGAAATATTTTGAACAAGTAACACCTTGATTCATGTCTTATTTACAGAATCAGTGAAGTAAGATGCAGAGATGTTTGGCTGCACAGTTCTCTTTGTTGCCGCTCAGGCATGCATCACACAACAGAACTCACAGAATCGTTTTGATTGGAAAAGACCTCTAAGATCATCGAGTCCAACCACTGACCTGACACCATAACCATTAAACTATGTTCCCAAATGCCATGTCTACAGTGTTTTTGAGCACCTCCAGGGATGGGGACTCCACCACCTCTCTGGGCAGCCTGTTCCAATGCATGACCGCTTTTCCAATAAGAAATTGTTCCCAATATCCAATCTAATCTGCCTCTGGCATGATTTCAAGCCATTTCCTCTCATTCTATCACCTATTACTAGAGGAAAGAGACCAATCCCCACCTCACTCCAACCTCCCTTCAGGGAATTGAAGAGAGCAATGAGGTGTCCCCTCAGCCTTCTTTTCTCCAAATGAAACAACCCCAGTTCTCTCAGCCACTTATCATAAGACTTATTCTCTAGATCATCAGCTTTGTTGCTCTAATTTCATTACACCTGAGAAGTAAGCATGAAGAAAGTGAGCAAAATGGAAACAATAAAGACTAGGATTCATTTGCTAGCAGATGATATACTTACACATGCTTTCTGACCCCTCTGAAGTGTATATAGAATCAATTCCTTGCAATAGGCAGCCTGGTGTTTGATCACTCTTATCCTTGTTAAAAATTGGTGGCATTCAACAGATTTCAGCTTTTTGTGGGGTTGATTCAATACCTGTGTTCCTCTTGTTGTTAAAGCTTTGCTGTTTGGTGGAAAATGGGTTCACATTATGTAACATGGCCTTTCATTTTAGCATATCCCAATTTCAAGAGATCAGATACAAAGCTCTTAAGATACCTAAGTAGTCAGCAGCATCTTCAGAGCTCAGTAGCTTGAGTACTTAGTTTTAGCTAGTGGTCTCACTCTGCTACTCCAGGTTTAGCAACACTGATCTTGTTAGGTTCTCCACTACTCAATGAAAACAGGAAGCAAGGAAGAGACTATAGTCCATTGCTTGCCATGAAATTATTTGAGGGGACTGGATGAGGCACTTGGTGCCATGGTTTAGTTGATTAGATGGTGATGGGTGATAGAATAGAATAGAATAGAATAGAATAGAATAGAATAGAATAGAATAGAATAGAATAGAATAGAATAGAATAGAATAGAATAGAATAGAATAGAATAGAATTAACCAGGCTGGAAAAGACCTTCGAGATCATCGGGTCCAACCTATCACCCAACACCATCTAATCAACTAAATCATGGCACCAAGTGCCTCATCCAGTCTCTTCTTAAACACCTGCAGCGATGGTGACTCCACCACCTCCCTGGGTAGCACATTCCAATGGCAAATCATTCTTTCTATGAAGAACTTCTTCCTAACACCCAGCCTAAACCTCCCTTGGTGCAGCTTGAGACTCTGTCCTCTTGTTCTGTTGCTGGTTGCCTGGAAGAGGAGACCAACCCCCACCTGGCTACAACCACCCTTCAGGTAGTTGGATTTGATGATCTCGAAGGCCTTTTCCAACCTGGTTAATTCTAATTCTAATTCTAAATAGGAAGAAAATATAGTCCTTTGATTACCATGAAATAAGAATTAAGGGGTGCCCCGTTCAATGCTTAGGCAACACATGTTAGATACATATTACATGGAACAAACTAAACCAAAAAAAATGTTATTTGAGGTAATGAAATCCAGAGGTGCAGGAGACTAGGGACATCAAAAGCCAAAAAGTGATTTGAAAAAATTCAGGAGGTTGCCAAGGCCTGGTAGTTACTCAGCCTGATTAGGGGAAGAGACTGTGTATTGGTCCATAATTTTATTGAAAGGATCACATATTTGCCTGATACTCATTCCAACATGACCTGTTATCAGTGGAAGAAACATCTAGCCATTTGTCTGGTACACCATCCATATGGAAGCATTGTTCTTGCCTGTTAATGGTTTAGATGTTTGAGTACATCAGAGCAGCAATTATCTGAGTAATTTCTATTGTGTACCAACGGCATCTGTCATTATTCACAACCACTTTCAAAAGGAGATTATTTCAGCTAGCCATATTTTAATCCACATAATAAATGTTAAAAGCAAGCATTAAAAAGGATTATTTAGTTACAGATTGAACCTTTATTAATATTCCCACTACTAGATCTATCCCCATTGCTAAAGGCATTAATCACTCCTTCCTGTTTTTCATGCTTCTGAATAATCTGCTTCAAGAGTTCCTGACAATCCATGGTTGGTACTTAGCTCTACTCAGATTCATTGCATTTCAACTTCAACAAAGCATGAGGATGGAAATTCTACATATTCCACTTCTTTGAAGTGTTGTTACAGACAATTTTTTTTATACCACTTGGCATGCCTAAATATCATGTTTCTTAGAAGGCTGAGATAGGCTAATTAACTAATGGGGAAAATGGCAGTAAAGACCTGTAAACATTCTCTTTGTGGAAAGGTGATTGATTTCTGATTATCCCCTGCAGAAAACAGAGTATATTAAACCCATTATATTTGTCATAAGAGACCCTGGGGATTTTTAAGACTGTATCCTTACAGTTTAATCTGGAAGATTCCTGTCATCATAGAATCAATAAGGTTGGAAGAGAACTCAAAGATCATCAAGTCCAACCTGCCACCCAAGACCTCATGACTACTACACCATGGCACCAAGCACCATATCCAATCCCCTCTTGACTCCACCACCTCCCTGGGCAGCACATTCCAATGGCTAACAGTTCCCTCTGTGAAGAACTTTCTCCTCACCTCCAGCCTAAACTTCCCCTGGCACAGCATGAAACTGTGTCCTCTTGTTCTGGTACTGGTTGCCTGGGAGAAGAGACCAACCCCCACCTGGCTACAACCTCTATTCAGCTAGTTGTAGAGAGTAATAAGGTCTCCCCTTCTTCAGGCTAAACAATCCCAGCTCCCTCAGCCTCTCCTCACAGGGCTGTGCTCGAGGCCTCTCCCCAGCCTCATTGCCCTTCTCTGCACACGTTCAAGTGTCTCGATGTCCTTCTTAAATTGAGGGGCCCAGAACTGGACACAGGACTCAAGGTGCGGCCTAACCAATGCAGAGTACAGGGGCACAATGACCTCCCTGCTCCTGCTGGCCACACTATTCCTAATGCAGGCCAAGATGCCATTGGCCTTCTTGGCCACCTGGGCACACTGCTAGCTCATGTTTAGGCAGCTGTCGATCAACACCTCCAGGTCCCTCTCTGTTTGGCTGCTCTCCAGCCACTCTGACCCCAGCCTGTAGCACTGCATGGGGTTGTTATGTTACCTTAGAATGCAAGCTGGTTAAAATTCAACTCTCTACCAGGCTAAATAACTGGTTTCAGCAACGTCAGATGAGCCCTACAAGTGCTTCAACTTCCCTGTCATAAAGACAAGACCCTAAACTCCATCCTCTGCATCCTGAACCAAAGCACCCAGCCATTCAAAAAGAACAGCCTGGGAGATAGAACATCCTCGGTCTTTAGAAAAACAATAGCAAGCAAACACAGCCTGAGGAAACATCATTTCATCTCAAAAATCACTTGGTTCAATGATAACTAAGCAATGTTTGTTAGCCTGTGTTGCTTGTGAGATGTTTTTGTCACTTGCTTTTGATTTAGAATGAATGCAGATTTTGACCTATCAATGTGTTTGAACATCAGAATTGAAGTTCAGGCCAACTCCATTCGTAGTTTTAAATTAGTCACCAGCATGTTCAGAAAGTGGAAATGTGAAAAGAAAAAGTCACTTCAGGAACATCTAGAAAAAGCTGATATGCATTGCAGGGGAGGGGGAAAACAAAAATGCCTGAACATGATCTTTTTGCTTCAGTATTTCCAGGGGAAAAAAAATCTCAGAAAGGGTAAATATTGTAACCTGTACTTCTCAGTAAATACAAACTGGTAAGGGGCAATTCAGTATTGTCTAAATTTGGGGCTAATCCAAGGTAGAATAGAATCATAGAATTGTTAGGGTTGGAAGGGAATTCAAGGATCATCCAGTTCCACTCCCCTGCCATGGGCAGGGACACCTCACACTAGATCAGGTTGCTCACAGCCACATCCAGCCTGCCCTTAAAAAAACTCCAGGGATGAGGCTTCTACCACCTCCCTGGACAACCTGTGCCAGTGTCTCACCACCTTCAACTTCTTCCTAATATCCAATATGAATCTACCCATTTCTAGTTTTCCTCCATTCCCCCTAGTCCTATCATTACCTAGCACCCTAAGAAGTCCCTCCCCAGCTTTCTAGTAGCCCCCTTCAGATACTGGAAAGCCATAACTAGGTCTCCTTGGAGCCTTCTCTTCTCCAGACTGAACAGCCCCAACTCCCTCAGTCTGTGCTCATAGGAGAGGAGCTCCAGCCCTCTAATCATCCTCATGGCCC
Organism: Dryobates pubescens; assembly: GCF_014839835.1. Taxonomy (NCBI): domain Eukaryota; kingdom Metazoa; phylum Chordata; class Aves; order Piciformes; family Picidae; genus Dryobates; species Dryobates pubescens. The sequence goes on along the minus strand of NC_071616.1, from coordinate 42,373,819 downwards.
TTCTCTGGACACACTCCAGCTCCTCCAGATCCTTCCTGTAATAAGGGCTCCAGAACTGGACACAGTACTCCAGGTGGGATCCCACCAGGGTGGAGTGGAGGGAGGCAAATCACCTCCCTCAACTCTGTATTAAATGGACATCCTGTATGGTACAGCATCAGGATTCTTCATTATGTCATAATATTAACTATGAATACAGAGTATTTCAGTCTGATATTTCACTGATTGTCTTCTGAAGATGAAAGACCTCATAGCACATGGCACTAGGAACATGAATTTCTGATTCCTGCAATGTGAATATAGATATTTGTCTCCCTGATGACATGAGTGACCCTTTCTTACTGCAAGTAGCTCCATTAGCTTTATTAAGACTCACGTGAGTAGCCTAACTCAATGCATTAGAGCTTAGACATCCAAAATTGCTATAGCCATGAAAATTCAGCCAATAAAATGCTCTGTCTGGTGCTTCTTTTATAACATTTACAAATTCCGAGCTTATTAAACTTAAATGAACCTAAAGGGTTTATCTGCACTGTTCATTGTTTTTTCTCAGTGTGCCTTTGTGCCACAGCAGGAGGGCTGCAGACCTTTGCAATATTAATATTTCTAAACATCTGGCATCTCTTATATGAGTTCACAGAGTATTTGCAGTGAAAGCCTAAGGAAAAAGAAAAGTGAAACTAGTTTAAAGCAGGTTTCCACAAATAAATCCTAACTAGCAGCATACTCTGTAATGTAACTGTTTCAATCAAGTACCTGTCTCTGTTAGAGGTGTTTTAGAAAGGTAAATTAATTGAATAGACAAACTTCAACAGCATAGAAGGGACCAGCAGGGAGCATATGTCCCTGTACAATATTTACTCTCACTCTCACAACAAGATTACCACATTTACAAATTTTAAACCAGCCTCTAAGCAGAGGTTTGGAAATTACACACATACACACCCCTTCATACACAGCCCTTTTGTGTCCAGTTCTGGGCCCCTCAGTTTAGGAAAGATGTTGAGTTGCTGGAACATGTCCAGAAAAGGGCAACAAAGCTGGGGAGGAGTCTGGAGTACAAGCCATTTGAGGAGAGGCTGAGGCAGCTGGGGTTGCTTTGCCTGGAGAAGAGGAGGCTCAGGGGAGACCTTATTGCTGTCTACAACTACCTAAAGGGATGTTATAGACAGGCAGGTTGGTCTCATCTCCCAGGCAACCAGCACCAGAACAAGAGGACACAGTCTCAAGCTGCACCAGGGGAGGTTTAGACTGGATGCTAGGAAGAAATTCTTCATAGAGAGAGTGATTGCCCATTGGAATGTGCTGCTCAGGGAGGTGGTGGAGTAGCCGTCATTGGAGGTGTTTAGAAGGAGACTGGATGGGGTGCTTGGTGCCATGGTTTAGTTGATTAGATGGTGTTGGATGATAGGTTGGGCACGATGATCTTGAAGGTCTCTTCCAACCTGGTCTATTCTATTCTACTCCTATTCTACTCCTATTCTATTCTATTCTATTCTATTCTATTCTATTCTATTCTATTCTATTCTATTCTATTCTATTCTATCCTATTCTTTTTCCTTTACCATCCAATGGTAATTTATTTGCATTCTACCACTTTCTACTCAGTCTGTGGAAAAGTTTTCCTAGGCACAACCTACAACTGCCACAGCTTCTCCCTCTTGGATTATGCCTCTTGAACTCATTTCATTTCCCAAAAAAAATGTGTCTTTTAAAAAATATTATGGAAATTAATGACCTTGGGTATAAACACATAGAGGTATTTTAACGTTCACCTTAACTGAGAGAAAACTTGTAAGATATAATCATATCTGGAATGTGTGGCTTTTGCAAACACAGCAATAATTCTCCTTGGTGCTAGGTGTTTACTGGATTGATTTTCAGTCATTTCTTGTGGGGTTTTTTCCTGTGTAGTTTTATCCTGTTTATCTGCCTGTGGTATAATTTTTTTCTGTAAAGTTTTAGGCTTCTCTGTACAAGGTGAAATCCTAACTTGCAAACAGCTACAGCTCTGCAATAATAAGACCACAGTATCACAGTATCACTAAGGTTGGAAGAGACCTCAAAGATCATCAAGTCCAACCTGTCACCACAGACCTCATGACTAGACCATGGCACCAAGTGCCACATCCAATCCCCTCTTGAACACCTCCAGGGACAGTGATTCCACCACCTCCCTGGGCAGCACATTACAAGACAAGAAACAAGAGGTTCAAGCTTGAACATAAAAGGTTTCACCTCAACATGAGGAGAAACTTCTTTACAGTCAGGGTGATGGAGCACCGGAACAGGTTACCCAGAGAGGCTGTGGAGTTTCCTTCTCTGGAGACTTTCCAAACCAACCTGGATACATTCCTGTGCGGACTACCCTAAGTGATCCAGCTTTGGCAGGGGAGTTGGACTTGATGATCTCTGGAGGTCCCTTCCAACATCTAATGTACTATGATACTGTGATAATGAATCCAGCTGAGCTGCATTGTATCTCTGTTTCATATGTGCACAGTGAAAGTGAGGTGTAGGGGAGATGCATTGATTGAATCACTTTAATTCTACATTTCTCGTTCATATATTGAGTTTTACATTATTTAGCTAAAGCAGAGATGTTATGAATTTACAGCTTTTATCAGTCAAGTGCAATTATGGACATATGCCTTGGAGTTAACTATCAGTTTTTCAGTTAAAGCACGGACTCAATAGATTGACCCTCACACAGGTGTGTGTGAGAAAAACAACCACCTTTCCCAAATCACAGCATTTGTTTTTCATAGTTGAAATAGAATTTTATGGAGCTTTACAAGTAAATTGGTAGCTAATTTAATATCACAGTAATAGCAAAATTGCTTTCCCTGCAGAAATTCCATGGGTTTGGGGTTTTTTGGTTTCTTGGGGGGGGGGGTTGTGTTTGGTTGGTTTGGGGGGTTTTTTTGGTTGGTTGGTTTGGTGTTTTTTTGAGCTAAACAATGTTAGTGTAGTTGTTTGGAAAAAAATATATATATATTCTTTGATACATATTTGTCCCTAATGTGAAATTAAGGAGAAGATGACCAGGATTTCACTGTTTCTCAGTACATGAAAGATAGGAGCTTCAGTTCAAAATCAGCAGAATTAAAACAGGAAGTGATAATCTTTTTTGTCATATAGACTGCAACTAGAACATGGAGCTCATTGCCTCAGGACATTTTAACTGCCTGAAGCAGTAAAAGTCCTTGTAAAGGATGCAAACAAATTCTTGGAAGAAATGTCTATCAAATATACACCAAAGATCAAGTAGGTCTATCAAGGCCTATGAATATGTATCTCAATCAGCCTTGGATTGCCAGAAGGTGAAAGGGAAGTTTCAGTCTGCTCTCATCCTATATCCACAAACCCTAGAGCAATATTTTTTCTAGAGATGGAAAGCTGGAGTGAGATGAACAATTTGGTGTGGCCCAGGTTAGCCATTACTCTTAACTTAGATTTAATTCTTTAAATGTAGCTGAAATATCCAGCATCATTTGAAGAGATGATAGGGATAAAACAACAGATTAAACTACCAGATGAAAGACTTGTGCCACATTTGCTTCCAAAGTTTTTTGGTAGCAAAATTTTCCTTATAAATGAGGCTCAAGAGCAGCATTTTCCTCAGGCAGCTCCATACTGAATGGTCTGTAACATTTGATTTCCATATTCCCTTATTTTAATGAAGTTGAAATATATCTGTTTGAAGTTCCTTTCTTCCTCAGACTGATTTTCTCCTTCCATTACACTCAACAGGAGTAAAACTTTCTCCAGTGTAATAATTGTCAGGTCCTCTCAATTGTCTTCAACTGTTGAAAAGATAGACAAGAATCGTATCTTGTCCCTTTTACATCTGCAGAGGAAATGAAGCTGAATACCTTTCAAAAGAGAAGGTTCTTTGCTAATGGCTTAACCCCTGAATCCTTTCTAATGGGGGAGGAAAGAAAACAAAAAAAGAAAAACAAAGAGAAAAAAATAGAGAAGAAAGAGAAAGGGAAAGAGAAAGAGAGAAAGAGAAAGGGAGAAAGAGAAAGGGAGAAAGAGAAGGAGAAGGAGAAGGAGAAGGAGAAGGACAAGGACAAGGACAAGGACAAGGACAAGGAGAAGGAGAAGGAGAAAGGAAGAGAAAGAGAGAAAGAGAAAGAGAAAGAGAAAGAAAGAGAAAGAGAAAGAGAAAGAGAAAGAGAAAAGAGAAAGAGAAAGAGAAAGAGAAAGAGAAAGAGAAAGAGAAAGAGAAAGAAAGAAAGAAAGAAAGAGAAAGAGAAAGAGAAAGAGAAAGAGAAAGAGAAAGAGAAAGAGAAAGAGAAAGAGAAAGAGAAAGAGAAAGAGAAAGAGAAAGAGAAAGAGAAAGAGAAAGAGAGAGAAAGAGAAAGAGAAAGAGAGGAGGGGGAAAAGGGGGAAAAAAGAAAATGAAAAAGAAAAAGAAAACAAAAAAGAAAAAGAAAAAGAAAAAGAAAAAGAAAAAGAAAAAGAAAAAGAAAAAGAAAAAGAAAAAGAAAAAGAAAAAGAAAAAGAAAAAGAAAAAGAAAAAGAAGAACAGAAAAAGAAAAATAAGAAAAAGTGGAAAAGAAAAAGGAAAAAGAAAAGGGAAAAGAAAAGGAAAAAGAAAAAGGAAAAGGAAAAGGAAAGAAAACAGTGAAAAATCACAGAATCACAGAATGGCTTACGTTAGAAGGGACCTCAGAGATCATCTACTGCAACCTTCCTGCCATGGGCAGGGACACCTCTCAACTAGATTTGGCTGCTCAAGGCCTCATCCAACCCAGCCTTGAACACCTGCAGGGAAGAGGCATCCACAACCTCCCTGGGCAGCCCTCCCAGAGTCTCAGTTAAAAAGGCTATCCAAACAGAATATTCTTGAAGCATGGGAAACAATTACAATTGGAAATACTACATTTTCGAAAGAGCACAAGCACACCACAGAGAGCAGGGCTCTCCCCTGACCCCTGTTTACATCCTCATAACGAAACAGCTGTCAATCTGACAGGTCACATCCTTTACCACATCTGTTGGGTATTCTTGGGAATGTTTAATATTTTGTGATCTTTAATTTCAAATTTGAAACAAAATAGCACACATCAAAAAACTGCCTGTTAGCAACTGCCTATTAGCATAGCCAGCAGGTCGAGGGAGGAGATTCTCCCCCTCTACTCCACTCTGGTCAGACCCCAGCTGGAGTACTGTGTCCAGCTCTGGAGCCCTTATTACAGAAAGGATCTGGAGGTGCTGGGACATATCCAGAGATGGGCCACAAGGATGATCAGAGGGCTGGAGATCCTCTCCTTTGAGGACAGACTGAGGGAGATGGAGCTGTTCAGTCTGGAGAAAAGAAGTCTCCAAGGAGACCTAATTGTGTCCTTCCAGTATCTGAAGGGGGCTACAAGAAAGCTGGGGAGGGACTTTTTTGAGTGTCAGGGAGTGATAGGACTGGGAGGGAATGGAAAAAAAAAATAGAAACTGGTAGATTCAGATTGGTTGTTAGGAAGAAGTTCTTCCCCATGAGGGTGGTGAGACCCTGGAACAGGTTGCCCAGGGAGGTGGTGGAAGCCTGGAGGTTTTTAAGGCCAGGCTGAATGTGAATGCAAGCAACCTGCTCTAGTGTGAGGTGTCCCTGCCCATGGCAGGGGGTTGGAACTGGATGATCCTTGTAAATATTGTATATTTGTATATATTCATTGCATCCCATTGCAGATTGTAGCACTGCTTGTCAATACAGCTTTCATTTGCTTCCAGCTGAGCAGGTCTGGCAAATTCAATGTTGGGAGTGGGGGGGAATTTCAACCCACCACAAAAATCTATCACAATTTGTGGTCCTTCTGCACAGGAAATTAACTTTTATTACAACAATCAATACCTCTGGGAATGCACTCATTTGGGGGCATCACTTTGGTACTAACTTTGCACAAAAAGAGGTTTGTTCTGCTAGGAATTTCTGCTGAATATATATCTTCAGGCAAATCCTAGAAGACTGCAATCCCTGCATGAGTTATTTCCTATAGCAGCTTCAAATATTGTGACAGCATAAATTGTCATGCAATCCCACTTCTAAGGGCAAAGGAATGTAAGATACCACAAATATCCCAGGAACAATCCATGTTTATCCGGATCCTGTTTCAGCTAGGACCAAATACTGAGTAGCATCAATTAAGGTCACTTAGCAGGAAAAGAATTTGGTGGGAAAGTCAGATTAGCTATGCTGCAAACTGCCTCCATGATGTCTCAGAGCCTCTGAGGAGGACAGAGGTTAAAAGCTGTGAATCACACACTCACTTGACTTAACAGAAACAGCCCTAGAGGCAAAGAGAAGTAATATCTGCTCTTATGCTATGCTAACATGCTCTCCAAGGATGAAGAGTATTTTGACAGATATGATCAAGTAAGACAGTAGATTGTGCTAAAAACCAGACAGTAGCTCTGTGAGACAACCCTAGATCAGATTTCCCTCAGTGAGTCAGGTAGCTGAGCAAGTCATGGTGAATTTTAATGTGCTGGAGAACGAGCTGATTAAGCAACCACCTTGGGCATCTTAAATTATAGTGTAAAAAAATGCCCAGTGGAGAGCTGTGGCTGTGAGAGGTTTAATTCATAGAGAGCTCAGAACAGCTCCCCACTTCCACACACTAGATGTCAGGCACAAATATTTTTGTAGTTTGGACTTGATCCCTTGCTATTATTTGATTAAAGGAGCATCTAAGGATGAAAGTAAAGCTTCTTTTCTGATATGCTATCAATCTTTCCAGGGTTTTAGGAAGCCCTCTTGACTCATGAATATATAGAATCTTAGAATGGTAAGGGTTGGGAGGGACCTTTGGAGAGCATCTAGTCCAAACCCCTGCCAAAGCAGTGTCACCTAGGGCAGGCCACACAGGAATGTGTCCAGGCAGATTTTGACAGTCTTGAGAGAAGGAGACAGTGTCAGTGGCTAAGATGATAAAGCTGACCAACAAAAGATTTAATTTATATCTTTTTATTGAATAAAGAGAAGAGAAGAGAAGAGAAGAGAAGAGAAGAGAAGAGAAGAGAAGAGAAGAGAAGAGAAGAGAAGAGAAGAGAAGAGAAGAGAAGAGAAGAGGAGAAGAGAAGAGAAGAGAAGAGAAGAGAAGAGAAGAGAAGAGAAGAGAAGAGAAGAGAAGAGAAGAGAAGAGAAGAGAAGAGAAGAGAAGAGAAGAGAAGAGAAGAGAAGAGAAGAGAAGAGAAGAGAAGAGAAGAGAGGAGAGGAGAGAAGAGAAGAGAAGAGAAGAGAAGAGAAGAGAAGAGAAGAGAAGAGAAGAGAAGAGAAGAGAAGAGAAGAGAAGAGAAGAGAAGAGAAGAGAAGAGAAGAGAAGAGAAGAGAAGAGAAGAGAAGAGAAGAGAAGAGAAGAGAAGAGAAGAGAAGAGAAGAGAAGAGAAGAGAAGAGAAGAGAAGAGAAGAGAGAAGAGAAGAGAAGAGGGGGCCTTGTGAGACCAGGCTGTGTTACCCCAGGACGATAGACATGGTGATGTGAGGTATTCTAACAGCTTACATTTTCTGGTTTAGTTGTCAGAGTGTTTCTTGCTTTCAACTGGCTTTCAGGTGTTTATTATAGAATCATAGAATTGTTAGGGTTGGAAGGGACCTCAAGGATCATCTGGTTCCAAACCCCTGCCATGGGCAGGGACACCTCACACTACATCAGGTTGCTGAGAGACACATCCAGCCTGGCCTTACAAACCTCCAGGGATGAGGCTTCCACCACCTCCCTGGGCAACCTGCTCCAGTCCCTCTCTCTCATGGTGAGAACTTCTTCCTAAATACTTAAGTTTAATACTTATCTGTTCATCTAAGGATAATAGATGAAGCTTAACAGACATCTAAGAAGAGAAATGGTTAAATCAGATCTTGGCAAACTAGCTTAAGCAAGTTTCTTTTTAGAAAGCTGTTTGGAATTTAAATAGGGGAAAGCTGACAGCAATATTAAAATGTGAGAAAGAGGCTGAAAAGAGGTCTGAGGGGAGCCTGAAAGAAGTTACAACAGGGTTCCCCTGGGAAAAGTTTGAATAGACACCAAAACAGTATGTGAAAGGGTATGGCTGAGCTTCATTTTGTAGAAGAGAGCGTAACACAGATATGAGGCCAAGTGAGGTAAGTGAAGACAAGCAACACATTGTCTATCGTCTTCAAAATGGGTGAATATCCCTGATCTTCTAAAAACTATGTGAGCTAGATGAAAATGTATTGCTCTTGAAAAAAAATACAAGATGTGTTTTTTTTCCCAATGATTAGGTTTTTTTCTGTTTATCCTCCTAGGTACAAGGAATGATATGTTCCAAACCCTTGTGCAAAGGTTAGCTGTATAAGCACATTTGCTTACAGCTACTGGCTGCCATCTGAATAGTTCAAACTGTAAATCACAGGACTCATGACTTCAATGGGAGCCTGAGAAAAGATGCAGACGGTACAGGAGGACTCTGGAAAGCAAGTACGAGAGACAAGCACTTGAAAATTGTCCTCAGCTCTCAGGGGGGGGAAATAAATAATAAATAAATAAATAAAAAGCACCATGAAGAGGGCCAGCATCACAGAGCAGAATCATAGAATTGTTAGGGTTGGAAGGAATCTCAAGGATCATCTAGTTCCCACCCCCCTGACATGGCCAGGGACACCTCACACTACAGCAGGTTGCTCAGAGCCACATCCAGCCTGGCCTTACAAACCCCCAGGGATGAGGTTTTCCTGGGCAACCTGTTCCAGTGTCTTACCACCCTCATGGGGAAGAAATTCTTCCTAACACCCAATCTGAATCTACCCATTTCTAGTTTTGCTCCATTCCCCCCAGTCCTATCACTCCCTGACACCCTTAAAAGTCTCTCCCCAGCTTTCTTGTAGCCTCCTTCACATACTGGAAGGCCACAATTTGGTCTCCTCAGAGCCTTCTCTTCTGCAGGCAGAACAGCCCCACCTTCCACGTCTGTCCTCATAGCTTTAATACTTAAGCACACTATGAAAAGAAACATTTTATCTATGTAGAACTACTATTTTTTTACAACAGAACTATGACAAAACATTTACTAGATCTACTTCATGATACCTCTTCCAAAAACTGTACTTTTCCCTGAATTTTGCTTGTTTGTTTGTTTGTTTTTCTTTTGTCCCTTCACTGTGTGAAGAGTTCAGGGTTCTTTTTATTTCGATTTTTAGTCACTAGTGACAAAAATTCCATAAGTATTTTTAAATGCCACAAATTCATCTTCTGACACTGCAGAATTATTATGTGGTTTATTTTGGGCTCTGTTTCTGTGGTGGTTTTGGTCTTTTTTTAATTCAACTAATACACTAACATGCCTTAGTAATACAATGGCGGGGATGGGGGGAAGAAAATAAGAAGAGGACACATGGAAGCAGCTGATAATAAGAAACTCAGAATGCTGACTGTATGTAGGGGAGAGAGAATTACAGACCCTATCTGTCGTGTTCTTTGCACAGTTAAACCCAGATATTGATTCCCCATGGAAAGATTTCTATTACAAGTGGAATTTTTTCCACTAGGATAGCTCAAACCTCACTAAACTTATTCCAAAATAGACTTGAGTAGGCATCATGAGCACAGCTGACGACTTTCTTATTACCATTGCTAGCAAGAACATCTGTGATAGATTTCAAATTACTGGGGGAAAAAGGAAAAAAAACACAAATTTAGTTACTTAAGCAAGCACAAATTACAAGCAGGGAAAAAAAAAACCATATATATATATAATTGCCTACCACAATCCAGACAGAAAAAGAAAGCTGAAAATTGTTAACTGGTTGTTCAACCCATTCATGAGAACAAGGGAAGAACTGGGAAGTAAAAACAACTGTTAGTGAAGTTATTCAAGATATACAAGACAAAGGCCAAATGTGGAGAACTGCAAAAGACCCTACAGCTTTTAAGGTCTATTAGATATTAGGTGCTATTCAAAAAATACTATGATTATGGGGGAAAAAAGGCATAATTATGTGCTGGTGCTGTACCTATTGCATGAGGAATCACAGAATGTTAGGGGCTGGAAGGGACCTTGAAAGATCATTCAATCCTACCCCTCCTGCCAGAGCAGGATCACCTAGAGCATATCACACAGGAACACAGGAACAGGTTTTGTGTATCTCCAGGGCAGGAGACTCCACAACCCCACTGGGCAGCCTGTTCCAGTGGTCTACCACCCTCACAGTAAAAAAATGTTTCTTCATGTTTCCATAGAACTTCCTATGCCTCAGCTTCTAGCCATTGTCCCTTGTCCTGTCATTGGGCATCACCCAGCAGAGCCTGGCTCCATCCTTTCTGGACTCACCTTTTACACCTTTATAAACATGCATGAGGTCATTCCTTAGTCTCCTCTTCTCCAAGCTGAACAGCCCCAGCTCCCTCAGTCTCTCCTCGTAAGGAAGATGTTCCACTCCATCATTTTCTAGCTCTGCGCTGGGCTCTCTCAAGCAGTTCCCTGAGGTCCTTCTTGAACTGAGGGGCCCAGAACTGGACACGGTATTCCGGACACAGCCTCACCAGGGCAGAGCAGAGGGGGAGGAACATTCCCTTCTACCTTTTTTAACTAGTGATGGGCTATCTGTTCAGTCTTTACTAATATTTAAGTGACATCAAAGTCAACATCAAAATCTGAATTCATACCAAGTGACTGGAATTCATATTCAGCAGGCACAAGAAAAGAGAGGGGGGGGGGAAATATTTTAGAAGTGTTGTGTCTGGCACAGGTCTCTCTGACAGGCCTAGGCATATAGCATGTAAAATCTAAAAGCTGCTGGAGTATAGCTCAACGCTGCTATCCAAGCTGTCATAACTGTATTGCAGTTTAAAGATATTTCCTGACAAGAAAATTGAGAAAACCGTCTGGCTAGTATATCAAAACCTTCCTCCTCTTTTAGTGGCCAACCAACAGATGCAGTTTAGGTCACAGATGGTGTTTTTTGACGTTTTTTGGTCCCCATACACATCTTCAGCAAAAGAACTTGCTTTCTCCGCCGCTAGGAGCGACGAGTTCTTCTCCAAGCCTTTGTCAAAGCACCAAGCTATCCACACACCGCTGGGAACTTCAGAATGCAAAATGCTGCTGAGAAAGTGCTGCTCAGAAGTACAGTCTGCTTGTCAATGCTCTCACAATTGCAGCTGATAGGGCATTTTACAATGGAATACCATAGAATCATTTTGGTTGGAAGGGATCTTTAAGGCCATGAAGTCCAATCATTACCTGACTCTACCAAGTCTGGTGCTAAACCGTGTCCCTTAGCACCACATCTATGAGTCTTTTAAACACATCCAGGAATGAGGATTCAACCACCTCCCTGGGAAGCCTATTCCAGTGTTCAATAACCTTTTAAGTAAAGAAGTTTTTTTCTATTATCCAATGTAAACCTCCCCTGCTGCAACTTAAAGCCATTTCCTCTCATCCTATCCCTTGTTACCAGGGAGAAGAGACCAACACCCAGGTCACTACAAGTTCTTTTCAGGTAGTTACAGAGAGCAATAAGGCCTCCTCCTCAGCCTCCTTTTCTCCAAATTAAACAACACCATTTTTCTCAACTAATCCTCATAAGACCTGCCCTCCAGACCATTCACCAGCTTCATTACCCTTCTCTGGACATGCTCAAGTACCTCAATGTCCTTCTTGTAGTGACAGCCCCAAAACTGAACACAGTACTCAAGGTGTGGCCCCACTGGTGCCAAATACAGGGAACTAACATTTCCCTCATCCTGCTGGTCACACTGTTCTTGATACAAGCCCAAATGCCTTCTTGGCCACCTGAGCACACTGCTGGCTCTTATTCAGCTGGCTGTAGATACAGATCTTTCTCTTCTGGGCAGTTTTCCATCCATTTCTCCCCATACTTGTAGCATTGTACAGTTCAGAACCTAGCAGCTGGCCTTGTTGAGCAACATACAGTTGGCCTTGGCCCATCAATCCAACCTGTCCAGGTGCCTTTGTAGAACCTTCCTATCTTCAAGCAGATCAGCACTCCCTCCCAACAAAGTGTTATCTACAGTCTTACTGACAGTGCATTCAGTGCCCTCATCCAGGTCATAGAATCAGAGAATGGTTTGGTTTGGAAGGGACCTCCAAAGGTCATCTAGTCCAACCTCCCCACAGTAAGCAGGAAAATCCTCTGCTAGATCAGCTTGCTCAGAGCCTTGTTGAGCCTGATCTTGAGTATCTCCAGCAATGGGGCCTCAGCTGCCTCCCTTGACAACCTATTCCCGTGTTCTACCACCCTCATGGTGCAGAACTTGTTCCTAACATCCAGTCTAAATCTGTTCTTGTCTAATTTCAAACCATTGCTTCTCATCCTATCACTGCAAGGGTCATTGATAAAAGTATGAAAGAGAACTAACCCAGACACTGAGGTGGAACACCACTTGTGACCGGTCACCAGTTGCATTAAACTCCATTCACTACCACTCTTTCAGCCAGTCCCTCCAGCCACTTTTTCACCCAGTGAAATGTCTACCCATCCAAGCCAGGAGGAGCCAGTTTCTCCAGGAGAACGCTGTGGGACATGGTGTCAAATGTCTTAATAAAATGGAGTTGAACAATCATCCATAGCCTTGATATGTTATTATGTAATCAGTTTCCCTTGGGAGATTTGAGAGAAGCAAAAATATCATAAAAACTAAAAGGTATTTAAAGAGTTAAAGGTTAAAAGGAAAAAAAAAGGCAGAATATTTCAGTATTTAATTGGCTTGAAAGTCTAAGTTAAACCTTCCAAGTTGGTTCAACATTTCACTTGTAAGTGTCACTTATTTGTCTCACTTTCCTTGCAAGCCACAAGATTGTTTCTCTTGTCTTCTGTGCTCCCTGTAAGGGGGCTCTGTTCAGCACAGATGGTTTGCAGGAATGTCAGCAAGTGCTGCTCAGTCCAGCATGCTTCTGGATGTGTGCCTTGCTGTGCCTTTCAAAGGTCCCTTCAATCAGGGCAGCATGGAAGCAGGAACAAATTCTGAAGGTAGTCTGTGATCTCCTGAATGCGCACTTGTAAAAAATTCTAATTCAGGACACGGTGTCAAGGAGTGTTCATCACTGTGGCACTAATTGCAGAAAATCATTACATTAAAAGGAAGTGCCACCTTTTTTTTATATATATATATATTATTTTTATTTATTTATTTCCAAACCACTGTGTACTGCTGAAGCTGAACAAATTCACTTTCAATCGTGCTGCAGAGAGCACCTGGTTGGCAGCATGTCATCTAAACCAAATGAGGCTTTGAGCAAACTCTGTGGAAGCTGTCCATGAAAAAACTTGTAAAGCAATGGTGATTAAATCAGAGGCTGATAGCTATGCATGAGACCAGTGGGGTTCTGTAACAATCTGTAGAAGCAAATGTTTGGGTTTTTTTTTCAAGAGTGAGCTCAGTATCAGGGGATCTCAACAAGTTTATTAAAGATTCTTTGTTAACAGACAACTGAGTTAAGTGGCTTGAGAAGTACATTCCAATCCTGTATTCCTGTAAGAGAGAAAAAGATCTTGCTAAGGACAATAGTAGTTTCAATTTAAGCAAACCTAGAAGAAAAAAAATCATGAATTAAACATCTTGTTCTATACAAGGAATTAATTATATCTCTTTTCACAGTATCACAGTACATTAGAGGTTGGAAGGGACCTCAAGAGATCATCGAGTCCAACCCCCCTGCAAAAGCAGGATCACATAGGGTAGTCTGCACAGGAATGCATCCAGGTAGGTTTTGAAAGTCTCCAGAGAAGGAGACTTTAAAGTGATTTCTACAAGGCAACTGATCTAATGAAGCAAGAAGAAGATGAAGACCAATGATGAGTTACCAGGCCCAGCTCACTCCCTTTATCTTTCAGATTGATAAAGGGATAAAACAAGAGAAAATGTAAGTGTTATATTTACCAGCCTGAAAAATAAACACTGGCCAAAACATTACTGGTAGCTTATACACTTGCAATATTTAACCAAACTTGTAATTCTTAGTTTTTAAGTCTTCTGTAAATTTTCATGACAAATGGGAGGGATGAGTTCTTCTGAAGATAACCAAAACTTCTTTGAATACTTCATTGATCACAATTCAAATAGTCCATACTGGCACTGTAAGCAGTTCAAGCACAAAAAGTGAATGACTTGTGACAGAAGTGAGAGACTTTCTGATGGCACCAGACAATGAAAGGAGCCTCACCTTGAATATCTTCAGGGAAGACACCTCTATCACCTCCCTGGGCAACCCGTTCCAGTGTTCCACCACCCTCATAGCAAAGAACTTCCTGTCTAAATCTGACCTCTAGTTTGAAGCCATTGCCCCTTGTCCTGTCACCCTTGTAAACAGTCTCTCCACATCCTTCCTGTAGGCCCCCTTCAGGTACTTGAAGAAGAAAGAGAGAAAGAAAGAGAGAAAGAAAGAGAGAAAGAAAGAAAGAAAGAGAGAAAGAAAGAAAAAGAAAGAAAGAAAGAAAGAAAGAAAGAAAGAAAGAAAGAAAGAAAGAAAGAAAGAAAGAAAGAAAGAAAGAAAGAAAGAAAGAAAGAAAGAAAGAAAGAAAGAAAGAAAGGAGAAAGAAAGAGAGAGAGAGAGAGAAAGAGGGAAAGAAAGAAAGAAAATGAAAGAAAGAAAAGAAAGAGAGAAAGAAAGAAAGAAAGAAAGAGAGAAAGAGAGAAAGAACAAAAGAAAGAAAGAAAGAAAGAAAGAAAGAAAGAAAGAAAGAAAGAAAGAAAGAAAGAAAGAAAGAAAGAAAGAAAGAAAGAAAGAAAGAAAGAAAGAAAGAAAAGAAAGAAAGAAAAAGACCCTGCACAATGAAGAATTAGTTTTTATTTAATGGCTGATGTTTTCAGATATTCATTGATAAGTACCATTCAGTAACTAAGGGCCATCAAAGCTGTAACACAAAACAAAAAGCCACATAGAAAATTGCATTTATATACTGTCAGTCACTTAGATGCAAATAGCAGTCATAAAGGGGCAGAAAAAGCATTTGACAACGGTTTGGAAGTTCTCAGCTCTTCTGAGACAACAGATTATGGCAAACTCTAGACACAGACACAGACACACACACACACACACACACTCACTTTCTTCACTCATCAGCTGCCCCAGATGAGAAATTCGGTTCTCCACGGGGCGCAGTGCAGAAAGCATTTTGACCTTAAAGTGCCTTGGATAAGAGTTATCAGAAAGAAAATAAACCTAGCACACAGGTTTTAGGCTGCTAGTTATAAGCACTTTTTTTCTCTGGCAATTTAGACACACCTTAACCTGACAGGCCCCTAGAAAAATATCACCTCAGTCACTGTCAAGATCTGTAATTTCAGCTGATTGCTGACTTCGGTTGAAGTTTCAGTTAAGTTTATTTCCCCTACAGGAAAGTACATGAGGCTCTTGTTAGCAATGATCAAGTCTCTTCCTGACACATTGGAGTACATTATTTACTACAAAATGCAAAAGACAAGAGATTTCCCTCCCTCTCAACATAAAATCTATCTTTGTTGCTAGTTTATACCTTCCACTACCTTCCTGAGTGTTTACAATATTTTAAAAGGCAAAATGCAGACTTTTCTTTTATTCTACCAACACATAAAAAATGTTTCAATACATTTTGACCACATAAATTATATATTTGTGTTGTATATAAATATAATAGATAAATATATAATATAATATCTATAATATAATATAATATATCAATATATTACAGAATCATAGAATCATAGAATCAATAAGGTTGGAAAAGACCTCAAAGATCGTCAAGTCCAACCTGTCACCCAGCACCTCATGACTATTAAACCATGGCTTCAAGTGCCACATCCAAACCCTTTTTGAACACCTCCAGGGACGGTGACTCTACCACCTCCCTGGGCAGCACATTTCAATGGCTAACAACTCTCTCAGTGAAGAATGTTCTCCTCACCTCAAGTCTAAACATCCCCTGGTACAGCTTGAGGCTGTATCCTCTTGTTCTTTTGGTGGTTGCCTGGGAGAAGAGACCAACCCCCACCTGGCTACAACCTCTATTCAGCTAGTTGTAGAGACCAATAAGGTCTCCCCTAAGCCTCCTCTTCTCCAGGCTAAACAACCCCAGCTCCCTCAGCCTCTCCTCACAGGACTGTGCTCCAGACCTCTCCCCAGCCTTGTTGCCCTTCTCTGGACACATTCAAGAGTCTCAATGTCCTTCTTAAATTGAGGAGCCCAGAACTGGACACAGGACTCAAGGTGTGGCCTAACCAGTGCTGAGTACAGGGGCACAATGACTTCCCTACTCCTGCTGGCCACCCTATTCCTGATGCAGGCCAGGATGCCATTGGCCTTTTTGGCCACCTAGGCACACTGCTGGCTCATGTTCAGCTGGCTTTCTATCAGTACCCCAAGGTCCCTTTCTTCCTGGCTGCTCTGCAGCCACTCCAACCCCAGCCTGCAGCACTGCATGGGGTTGTTATATTATATATAATACATATAGAATGTATTTGTAACTATAAATATATATGGTTACAGTGGTATTTCCTCTGTAGCACACTTTAATGCAATACTTTTATTCTTTTAATAGACAAATTCACAAAACTGTAAGGGTTTCATTCAATCCTGGGCTATAACATGAAGCATCCTGGTCACTTCAGCATGAAAAACCCAGCTGAGAATCCCATGGAGTACAGCTTTTCTGCAGGGGACTTCAATCTGGGTGTTTTGCAGAGTCTTGCATGCAAAACCACACAAAAAAAAACCCAAACCAAACCAAAACAACAGCAACAAAGAAAAACAGTTAGTAATCACAGGATCACAAGATGTAAGGGGTTGGAAGGGACTTCTAAAGGTCATTGAGTCCAACCCCCCTACCGGAGCAGGATCATAGAATCCAGCACAGGTCACATCAGAATGCATCCAGATGGGTCTTGAAAGTCTCCAGAAAAGGAGACTCCACATCTCTGGGCAGCCTGTGACCCTCACAGTGAAGAAGTTCCTCCTCATGTTGAGGTGGAACTTCCTGTGCTGTGATTTATATCCATTGCCCTTTGTCCTATCACAGGATACATAGAATACATAGAATAAACCAGGTTGGAAGAGACCTTCAAGATCATCGTGTCCAACCCATCAACCAATCCAACATGCAACTGAGCAGAGCCTGTCCCCTCTCTCTTGACACCCAGCCCTCAGATATTTATAAACATTTATTAAATCTCCTCTCAGTCTTCTCCAGACTAAAGAGCCCCAGGTCTCTCAGCCTCTCCTCACAGGGTAGTGCTCCATTCCCTCATTAATCCTTGTAGTCCTGCATTGGACTCTCTCAAGTAGACCTCTGTCCTTCTTGAACTGGGAATCCCAGAACTGGATGCAATATTCCAGGTGAGGTCTCACCAGGGCTGAGTAGAGGGGGAGGAGAACCTCCCTGGGTCTGCTGGACACACTCCTCTTAATGCACATTTCAGGTCCTCAAATTCCAGAGTTCCTCTTTGTAATTCAACCATCATCAACGGACAACTAAGTCAGATTTTACAGGCTTCTGGTCCCAGGCTTTTACTCCCTTAGTCTGCATTTCTTAAGCCTTGGAAAGCTCCATATGTGTTACAAGACTATGAGTACAAATGAAAATGGAAACTCTTTCTAAATCTGTTATGTCAGTACCTGCTGTTTTCAGAGTACTTTAGTTGACCTCAAGAATCTGTTGCCCTGCTTTTAAGTAAATACAGCAGGATACCAGAAATCATAAAACAACATAGAATTTTAGCATTTCCACTCTGTTGGAACTATGATTTTTCTCCATACTGAATAGCAGGAAGACATTTAACACTATACTTCATGATAATTAAGTTTTAAAATCAGAATGTAATTTAACTGGCATTTAAAAAGCTGCACTTACTGGAATTCTTTATTTGTCACAGGGTCTAGGGGTTGACAATTGACTAATAGACAGTGATGACGACAAAGCAGTGTAGCAGAGTTAACATCTCAGAGTTGCACTGGATTTAGTCACTCAGCCTTCAGAATAATGGAATTGCATGGCCAAATTCCTCCACTACCAGGAGGATTTAGGGATAAGGGACTTCAGCTACTCTTTTTTTTGATCACAGTATCACAGTATCACAGTATAACCAAGGTTGGAAGAGACCCCAAGGATCATCAAGTCCAACCTGTCCCAACAGACCCCACAACTACACCATGGCACCAAGTGCCACGTCCAATCTCCTCTTGAACACCTCCAGGGACGGTGACTCCACCACCTCCCTGGGCAGCACATTCCAATGACGAATGACTCGCTCAGTGAAGAACCTTTTCCTCACCTCGAGTCTAAACCTCCCCTGGCACAGCTTGAGACTGTGTCCCCTTGTTCTGCTGCTGGTTGCCTGGGAGAAGAGACCAACCCCTTCCTGTCTACAACAACCTTTCAGGTAGTTGTAGAGGGCAATGAAGTCACCCCTGATCCTTCTCTTCTCCAGGCTAAACAATCCCAGCTCCCTCAGCCTCTCCTCATAGGGCTTGTGCTCAAGGCCTCTCCCCAGCCTTGTTGCCCTTCTCTGGACACGTTCAAGTGTCTCGATCTCCTTCCTAAACTGAGGGGCCCAGAACTGGACACTGGCCTAACCAATGCAGAGTACAGGGGCACAATGACCTCCCTGCTCCTAATGGTACTGAAAAGAAAAAAATAAACCTATGTAAGTCACAGCAGTCTAATTAATCATTTTCCTTTCCTTTTGAAATTGCAATCAGGATCACAGTATATAGATGTGTATAGAGATTCTAGTGTGGGGTGTCCCTGCCCTTGGCAGGGGGGTTGGAACTACATGATCCTTGTGGTCCCTCCCAACCCTGACTGATACTATGATACTATGTTCCAGGCACACTCAAGAGTTCATTGCCTTAATCAGCCAATCTCAAGTATGTGTCTGGCTAGTGCATGACCTTTCAGATACAGCCAGAGAGAAGCTGCAACAGCAACCTCGTTGCTTCCTTAAAATATAAATAATTAAAACCTAGCATTTGCAATGCAAAAATAGTTCAGGCCTTTCCAAAGAAAAATATTTGCTTGCCACTGGTATTAAAATTTCCATTTCAGTCTCATATGTGAAATTTGCATTAATGAGTCAAGGGGGGGAAAAAAAGGAAAGAGAAAAAAAGTAATTTTGTATTTTGCCTCACTAACAGTAGCAACTAAATTAAAATGAGCCATAATGTCTCATGATGATGTTTCTTAAATTCCCTGTTTGTACCCATTTGTGTGTCATTCTCAGTCTATATTTTTCAGTCTCATTAGAATAAGGAATCCTACAGCAGCCAGCAGTCACAGGCTCACAGGATGGTAGGGGTTGGAAGGGGGAGCTCTGGACATCATCAAATCCAACCCCCCTGCCAGAGCAGGATCATAGAATCCAGGGCAGGTTGCACAGGAACACATCCAGATGTGGCTTGAAAGTCTCCAGAGAAGGAGACTCCACAACCTCTCCGGGCAGCCTGTTCCAGTGCTCTGTGACCTTCACAGTAAAGAAGTTCCTCCTTATGTTGAGGTGGAACCTCCTGTGCTGTAGTTTAAATCCATTGCCCCTTGTCCTATCACAGGGCATAACTGAGCAGAGCCTGTCCCCTCCCTCTTGAGCCCCAGCCCTCAGATATTTATAAACATTTACTGAATCCCCTCTCAGCCTTCTCCTCTCCAGACTAGTCCATTGCAGTGTCAGAGCTACTTGCTTTATGATTTCCCTATTTCTATGTATACAAGTGAAAGGTTTCCATAACAGGTACCCAGTAGCTGCAAAAACGTATCCCATCCATATTTATGTTACAAAAACCGTACTGTCTCAGGGCTTCAAGTCAGATAGATAGATAGATAGATATAGATATAGCTATAGCTATAGCTATAGCTATAGATATAGATATAATGTCTAGGGAACAGGTCTAAGGAGGTTCTTCTACCCCTCTATATGCCCTGGTGAGACCACATCTGCAATACTGTGTCCAGTTTTGGGCTCCCCAGTTCAAGACAGACAGGGATCTACTGCAGAGAATCCAATGGAGAGCCACAAGGATGATCAGGGGATTTGAGCACCTCCCCTATGAAGAGAGACTGAGAGCCCTGGAGCTGTTTAGTCTTGAGAATACTGTGAGAGGATCTCATCAATGTGTATAAATATCTGAGGGGTGGGTGTCAAGTGGAGGGGGCCAAGTTCTTTTTGGTAGTGTGCAATAATAAGACAAGGAACAACAGGTTAAAGCTTGAACAAAGAAGATTTCACCTCAACATGAGGAGAAACATCTTTATAGTGATGGTGACAGAGCAGCGGAACAGGCTGCACAGAGTGGTTGTGGAGTCTGCTTCTCTGAAGACTTTCCAAACCCACCTGGATGCATCCCTGTGTGGACTACCCTGAGTGGGGTCCCTTCCATCCTCTAATGTGCTGTGGAACTGGCACTGTGATACTGTGATGTTACCTGACAGGTTTGTATTATATTTTTGTTTAATAAACACAAACTTAAATGCAATGGATTTGTTAATGATGCTCTAATTGTACTTTTTGTAAGCATGTCTCATGACCCAGTATCCTGAGCCAACCCTGGGCAGCATGGGAGGTTGTGCTATGATTAAAAAGTTCCCTTGGTGTAAATTAAAGCAAACTGATGCCAAACGGCTGATGAGTTGGGTTTGTTAGAGCCAATGAAAGCCCTCAGTAATGAACCACAGCAGAGGCAAAATGGAAAGGAAAAAAGGATAAGGAAAATTTGTGTGTGAGAAAGAGAATGAGAAGATATCACCACCCATGAGGTCTCGCAGGCATCGTCCAAGGTGTAGATTCCAGCAGAGTCTTCTGTGGTAGGTGCAACACATGGGCCCCAGAAGTTGTGGTCCTTTTATACCCTTCTGGCAGGGAGGCACCAGATCCACACAGTGCTTGAACACTTCCAGGGACGGTGACTCCACCATTGCCCTGGGCAATGTTTGAGAACCCTTTCAGTGAAGAAATATTTCCTAATATCCAGCCTAAAGGTCCCCTGCCACAGCTTGAAACCCTTTCCTCTGGTCCTGACCCTTGACACCAAGAAGAGGCTGGCTCTGTCCTCACTCAAACCTCCCTTCAGGTAGTTGTAGGAAGAGATGAGGTCTCCCCTCAGCCTCCTCTTCTGAACAACCCCAGGGAGGGGTTGAGAGAGGTGCCGTAAGTGGGGTGTGCACAGAGGGGTGCCATTGGCATTTCAGTGGTACTGTTACAGTGATTTTAAAGAGGGAATTCCCGGCTCCACAGAAATAATCTCTCTTCATTTAGCCACCTGCCCAGCCAGCAGCCTTCCTACAGAGCTGTAAAGGCCATCAACACCACCATTTTGTCCATTCAGTCCAGGTAATGTTATACCTTCTTTGGGACAATAGACTCATTAAAGGCTATCAGCCAGGTCCTGCCACATGCATTGTTTTGAGACAATAGAGGATTGGGTTACCACAGCATGCGTACCAGCTTCATATTAAACCATCTCAGTATTACACTTTTTAATGTGCTTTATAAATTAAATGAACCAGAAACATTTCTAAATCACAGTGGGGAAAGCCTCTGTGCCATAATCCCATGCAAGTGTCAGTGGCCAGTGTTCCCTTCTGCTATTGTAATGTAAAACACCGAAATAAACAAATGTAAACATCGAGCACATACATCAAACACCTTTAAATCTTGATTGCTACGAGGCAAAATTCTGTCATCTGCATTGCTGTTACTAATCTTACTTTAATCCTAAAGCTTTGCAGTGGAAACTGCATTCCTTCATTTTTGACAGGCAGTACATAGAGGTGACTGTCTTTCTCCAGCACTTCTTAAATGCCTCCAGTCATGATTTAATTACCTTCATTCCCCCTCTACTCTTTTGGTTCGTAGCCTACACCAGCACCTTTGGCAATCAATGATCAGTGCTTTGGAATAAGCTACCAGCCTCAATTATGAAGTTCTTATAGCTCCACCTGGGTTAACACATATTCCAGCACTAATTTGCAAGAAAATGCCCCAACAGATAGAAGAAATGAATACACCTTCAGTATCTCATTAAGAAGCATGAAGCTCAAATATCCTATTTCACATAGTTGTCTTCAGGAAATAAGAAGCCTCAGTGATCAGCACCCATGATCATTCCCTCCCCTCAGACAAATCTTAATAAAACACACACTGTCATCCAAAAGTTGCCATGTTGCCTGTCTACAGTGTTCCTAGAATTCAGCTACCCTTGCCAGGAATTGGTATTGCCCCTATCCAGACTACTTCATTCCAGCTCAACAGTTATCTAGAGGGAAAAAAAATAAAACTAAAATAAAATAAAAAGTAAAAAAATCAGTTTAAAAATAACCCCCTACTTGAAAAAGACAAAAATAAAGAAAGAGAGAAAGGAAAAGAAAGAGAGGAAGAGAAAGGGAGAGAGAGAGAAAGAGAAAGAGAGAGAGAGAAAGGGAGAGGGAAAGGGAAAGAGAGAGAGAAAGGGAAAGAGAGAGAGAAAGGGAAAGAGAAAGGGAAAGAGAAAGAGAAAGAGAAAGAGAAAGAGAAAGAGAAAGAGAAAGAGAAAGAGAAAGAGAAAGAGAAAGAGAAAGAGAAAGAGAAAGAGAAAGAGAAAGAGAAAGAGAAAGAGAAAGAGAAAGAGAAAGAGAGAGAAAGAGAAAGAAACAGAAAGAGAAAATGAGAGACAGAGAAAGAAGGAGAAGGAGAAGGAGAAGGAGAAGGAGAAGGAGAAGGAGAAGGAGAAGGAGAAGGAGAAGGAGAAGGAGAAGGAGAAGGAGAAGGAGAAGGAGAAGGAGAAGGAGAAGGAGAAGGAGAAGGAGAAGGAGAAGGAGAAGGAGAAGGAGAAGGAGAAGGAGAAGGAGAAGGAGAAAGGGAATGAGAGAAAGAGAGAAAGAAAAAGAGATAGAGAGACAAAGAGATATGGAGATGAAAGAGAAAGAGAAAGAGAGAAGGAGAAATAATTAACAGCCTGATTGAAGTTTTTTTCTTCTAACCAGCATAGAAAACCATTTCTTTTAAATATAGCCTAGATTATACATAATAGGCTTTTTGCTGCCTGCTAGTGCCCGTCAGCCAAAGAGGGACTGCAGTTTGTTAAAGTATGCTGGTAAATGTTCTGCTGTCATTAAAAGAAACATAACAGTATGATTGTACATTTGGGAGGCTGTGGGGGAAAACCAACACAGGCATCTTCGCTGTCATTTTCAAAGTAGAAGCTCTGTAACTGAAAATCCATTTGTGTATGAGGATTAATCCATCCAACATCAAGTCTGAATAATTCATGTTGCAGTATTTTCTGATAATACTGAAACACTTCAGCTGTTCGAAAGAAGACTCATTCAGAGCCCAGGGAAGATTCGAAGCATTCACAAAGTTTCATCGCTTGACAAGAGTAAATTTTCATCTTGTTGAGGACTGACAGCTGCCATTCTTTTTTTTCTCAAAGGCATGGGCAGTGCTGCAGTCTCCCTGAAACAAGAATAAAGTGAAATGGAAAACATTAGCACATGCATGCACTTCATAAGAAACTTTGTGAGGGAAACTGTGGCTCGGTCTTTTTGTGTTTGGTGCCCTCAGCAGCAAAGGAGATCTTCAAGCAGTAGGTTCAACTTAATCCACAACACACAGATGATCTGGAAGCTCTAGATAATAATCTGAAACACGTTTCAGAGGTTTGGGGTTTTTTTATTTCCACTTCATATTGAAAAATATCCACCTTATTTTGATTTCTTATATGCCTGTGTTCTTCATGGACTGTAGCCTGATTATAAACTTGTCCTGATTTTGGCTGGGATAGAGTTAATTTTCTTCCAAGTAGGTGGTGCAGTGCTGTGTTTTGGATTTAGGGTGAGAATGATCTTGATAACACACTGATGTTTTGGTTGTTGCTAAGCAGTGTTTGCACAAAGCCAAGGACTTCTCATACTGCCCTGTCAGCAAAGGCTGAGAGTGAACATGAAGCTGGGAGGGGACACAACCAGGACAGCTGGCCCAAGCGAGCCAAAAGGGTGTCACAGCACATGAGGTCATGTTCAGTGTATAAACTGGGGGGGAGAGTTTGCCAGAGGTGTCATGGCTCAAAGATCATCTGAGCATCAGTCAACGAGTGGTGAGCAAACATATTGTGCATCACTTGTTTTGTATAATCTATTGTTATCATTATTATTTCCCCCTCAATTTCTGCCCTATTAAACTGTCTTTATCTCTACCCACGAGTTTTACCTTTTTTTTTCTTCTTTTTCCTCAAATCTCTCCCCAGTTCAGTTGAGGTGGGGGAGTGAGCCAGCAGCTGTGTAATGTGTAACTGCCAACTGGGGTTGAACCACCACGACACAGCACAGACAATAAAAACTACAAAGTTATCTTTTAGTTAACTAAAAGATTAACTAAATTTAGTTAATTAAGATTAACTAAATTTATATTTAGTTAACTAAAAGATTAACTGAAAGATCTTTGAAGGTGCTTCAAAGTGCTGTTATAACACAGATAATGTACCTTACCTTGTTCCCAGTCTTGGCTGGTTTTGGTTTTGTAACAATGAACACTGAAATTGTTTCCAATTATCACTTGTCAATTCAACAACACATTTTCACCACAGGAGGAAAGGGGAAAAGAAAATGCATCCACCTTTTTTTTCCCCCTTGTCTTTCCTCACTTTTGTTTTTTTCCAGTTCAGCTCTCAAATTGACAGGTACTTGTAGACAGCACCTTGACTTTAAGCTGCAAGTTTCATCTTCAGTGTTTCTAGGTGACTATTCTGAAGTTTTGAGTGCTGGAATTTTCTTTGCTGTTTCATAAGTCAACCCACATATTTGCACAGCAATCCAGATAAGTGACTCAAATACCAAATATGCAAACAGATTTAGTTATCAGCAGCCCATTTTCAGAGCTAGAGATTTTAGGAACTATATGTCACATGAAATTTTAAGGAGCCAAGAGTACTGTCAATTATCTTCCCTTTCACTCAGAAGTATAGTTTCCATCCTCTTTCAAGCACTAAGGTTAAGGAAGGGTGGGGAGAAATGTCACCTAATTTCGGTTCATTTCTTTCCTTCAGGCAGCTGAAGCTATTTCTAGTCATAGAATCATAGACTCAACCAGCTTGGAAAAGACCTCAGAGATCATCAAGTCCAACCTATTACCTAATACTCAACACCTCATGACGACTAAATCATGGCTTCAAGTGCCACGTCCAATCCCTTTTTGAGCACCTCCAGGGACAGGGACTCCACCACCTCCCTGGGCAGCACATTCCAATGGCCAATCTCTCTTTCTGTGAAGAACTTTTTCCTCACCTCGAGCCTAAACTTCCGTTGGTGCAGCTTGAGACTGTGTCCTCTTGTTCTGGTGCTGGTTGCCTGGGAGAAGAGACCAACCCCCACCTGGCTACAACCTCCCTTCATGTAGTTGTAGAGAGCAAGAAGGTCTCCCCTGAGTCTCCTCTTCTCCAGGCTAAGCAACCCCAGCTCCCTCAGCCTCTCCTCATAGGGCTGTGCTCCAGACCCCTCCCCAGCCTCGTTGCCCTTCTCTTGACGTGTTCAAGTATCTTAATGTATCTCTTAAATTGAGGAGCCCAGAACGGGACACAGAACTCAAGGTGTGGCCTAACCAGTGCTGAGTACAGGGGCACAATGACTTCCCTGCTCCTGCTGTCCACACTATTTCTGATACTGGTCAGTCATGGCAAATAAGTTGTAATTCTTTAGAGAGAATGGGATGTAAGGTTGTGTATTTCAAACTTTCAGTCCACTAAGGCTATTTCATCGTTTTAAAACTGTACATGCCACACCACTAAAAATAACTGCCATTAAAACAAGTCAGCAGCAGCAGCTGACTCATAATGTTCCTTGCTACACAGAAGACAAGTATGAGCACTCTGCTAGAAAATGCTCCTTTCTCTCTGGTTTCCAAAAGAAAGTCTTTTGAGATCACCACATCTATCTTTCCATCCTCATCTTGAAACTTCACCTTACTCAATTTTTTTCATCCCATCTCACCAACTCAAAGGCAGAACATGGCCTCAGAAAGAATTCTGTTCTCACAAGTTTTCATGGAAGTTCTATGAATAGGAAGGGAGAGATCAAATTAATGCTTTCACAGGGAGAAAGACAGAATCGATTCATATTACATACAACTGTTTGGCATCAGCTGGCTGGCCAAATAGTGTGAACCCAGTTGCCAGTCACTTAACATGTACATAGCTCAAGATTACCAACCATATGTGCAAGGTTGGAAAGTATTCAGAGCTATATAAAAAAAAAAAAAGGCCAGCATCAGTTGTACTGTTCTTGGAACAAACTTCTTCAGTGGCTACTCCTACACTTTCTTTTTTTTCTTTCTTCTTTCTTTTTTCTTTCTTTTTTTCTTTCTTTCTTTCTTTTTTTCTTTCTTTCTTTTTTCTTTCTTTCTCTTTTCTTTCTTTCTCTTTTCTTTCTTTCATTCTTTTGTCTTTCTTTTTTCTTTCTTTTTCTTTTCTTTTTTTTGTTTAATAATATTTCACTTGCCTTGTCAGAACTGTAGATTTAATATAATAGTAAAAAATAAAAGGTCATTTCCTGATACCTTGATGTTTTTAGGCTGCACCCACTTGAGAGTTTGCTGATGCAGCTCAAAGTGTCAATTACCCTGTAATGGCACAAGGTAATAAATGCAATACCTTCTAGTGGATGCAGAGGGTGGTTGATAATTACTTGCCATCATGTGTAAATTTCCAAGTCAATGATTTTGTGCTGAACACAGAAGTGATTCAGCATTTATATCAGGTACCATGAAATCTATCTAGCCCTCTAAGCTTAAAAGAGCCTCAGGTTTACAATAATTCTATTTATTTTGTTTGGAAGTTATTTTGTAGTAGCCAGGGGAAATATTTAAGTTCTAGCCTTCCTAAAAATACTAGGAAGCCCCTGCTTTTAGAGCACATTTAAATTTCCCAGTTCAGCACACTGGTTGCTGCAATTCTCGCTTAAAGATAAGCTCTCCCCATTTATTTGATAGTAATCAAAGCCAACTGATTCCACCGAGGGATATACAAAGAAAGATCTGACTGTAGGAATGTTATGCTAGTAAAATAATCTTAGAAAGAAGAGATAGAAGTAGGAAACCAAATACTGATTCCACTAACCCTGTGTGTTGACATTAATGTTACTTTCTTTGTTATGCAAGTCATTTTCCTGTATCAGTGAAGGTGGTTTGCAGCCATACCTGGATCTGGAGAGTATTCATCTTCTGTTTTCTCCCAGAAAGTCTTCACTGGCACAACCTGTGCAATCTGTGAAAAGAAAGCCAAAATGATGGGAAGCCTGAGTTCTTTAGAATCCCTCTCAGCATTAACTCTTGTTAAGAGAGAGAAGGAAAATTCAGTTCAACTGAATAGGAAGAGACAGTCAGTTTTTCCTTTCCCTCTGGTATTCCACCAAATACAGGCCAGCCTGAGTGATGTTCCTTAAATCAAATTCCTTATATTATCAGCAAGTAAATGGAGGTCTAATTGTTTCCACAGAATCACTGAGGTTGGAAGGGATGTCTGGAGATCATCTATTCTTAGCTCCTTCTCAGAGCAGGGTTAACTACAGCTAGATACTCAGGAATATGCCAATAGGTTTTCACCCATCTCCAGAGATGGAGACTCAACCACATCTCTCATCAATTTGTTCTACTGTTTGGCCATACCAAAGTTAAAAAGTTATTTCTCAGATTTAAATGGAATTTTCCATATTTTGGGTTGTGCCTATTGCTTCTTTTTTTGTCCCTCAGTACCACAGAGAAGAGTCTCCATCCTTTTTCTTTACTTCTTCCCATTAGGTACTTATACACATTAATGACAACCCCCTTCAATCCTTCTCTTCTCTGAGCTATGTAGCCTCATCTCCCTCAGCTTCTCTTTCTTTTTCACAGATACTCCAAGCTTCTAATCAAAGAATCAACCAGGTTGGAAAAGACCTCAGAGATCATCCAGTCCAACCAAGTACCTAATACCTAACACCTCATGACTGCTAAACCATGGCTTCAAGTGCCACATCCAATCCTTTTATGAACACCTCCAGGGATGGGGACTCTACCACTTGATTGGGCAGCACATTCCAATGGCCAGTTACTTTATCTGTGAAGAACATTCTCCTCACCTCAAGCCAGCATTACAGAGTAGAATCATAGAATTGTTAGGGTTGGAAGGGACCTCAAGGATCATCTAGTTCCCACCCCCCCTGCCATGGGCAGGGACACCTCACACTACATCAGGTTACCCAGAGCCACATCCAGTCTGGCTTTAAAAACCTCCAGGGATGGGGCTTATACCACCTCCCTGAGCAACCTGTGCCCGTGTCTCATCACCCTCATGGTCCAGAACTTCTTTCTAACATCTAATCTGTATCTACCCATTTCTAGGTTTTTTTCCATTCCCCCTAGCCCTATCACTCCCTGACACCCTAAAAAGTCCCTCCCCAGCTTTCTTGTAGCTCCCTTCAGATACTGGAAGGCCACAAGAAGGTCTCCAAGGAGCCTTCTCTTCTCCAGACTGAACAGCCCCAACTCCCTCAGTCTGTCCTCATAGCAGAGGAGCTCCTGCCCTCTAATCATCCTTGTGGCCCGTCTCTGAACACATTCCAGCACCTCCAGATCATTCTTGTACTAGGAGCTCCAGAGCTGGATGCAGGTGGGGTCTCACCAGAACAGAGCAGAGGGGGAGAATCACTTCCCTCGACCTGCTGGCTATGCTTCTCTTGATGCAACCCAGGATGTGATTTGCTTTCTGGGCTGCAAGTGCACAGTGCTGGCTCATATTGAGCTTCTCATCCACCAGCACCCACAAGTCCTTTTCTTCAGGGCTGCACTCGTGCCAGTCGCTGCCCAGCAACCATCTTGCCTTAGCTTGCAGAAGCTCCACACTCAACTATAACTTATAAAATATTAATAGGCTTTCTATCCACAGCCTTATCTATCTCAGAAACAGCTCATCATTTAAATGGTGTTGCACCTAAAGTGGTTTGTGTGTGCTTCTGTTCTGTAACAATATAAAGGGAATGAAACCAGAAAGAGAAGAAACAGCTCTTTATCTCATTTTTAAGTTGAGACTACATAACCTCCAGGAGTGAAACTAGAGAAGATGTGGTGACTAATTTTATAAAGTATGCTTTTAATCAAGAATTTCACCACCACCCTTCAATTTAGTAATTATGACATTTGCCTAAGATTGTATTTCTTTTACAAAAACCCTCAGTGTATACATATTCAGGCAGATAAACTTCCTGACAGTGCTTTGGAATATCATGAAGTTATTGCTCAAACAGCTCATCAAGCACAGATCTGCTTTACTAAACCTAACATAAGGAACATGTTAAGCCTGCAGCAGGAGGCAGGTTCACACAAAGGCAGTTTGAGATTCAATAATTGCAGCCATTCCAAGACAATCTATAATGGAACATAATTAATCTCCTGCCTTATGCAAATAACTGTGTACATTCAACAAATAAACATAGTGCTTCCTCTTAGTTATACCTTACAAACCAATCACCCCAGTGAATACGTGGATCCAGCATCTAAATTTCTATCTAGAATAGAATAGAATAGAATAGAATAGAATAGAATAGAATAGAATAGAATAGAATAGAATAGACCAGGTTGGAAGAGACCTTCAAGATCTTTGCGTCCAACTCGAGGCTCGAGGTGAGGAGAAAGTTCTTCACTGAGAGAGTTGTTCATCATTGGAATGTGCTGCCCAGGGAGGTGGTGAAGTCACCGTCCCTGGAGGTGTTCAAGAGGGGATTGGACATGACACTTGGTGCCATGATCTAGTCATGAGGATGGTGGTGACAGGTTGGACTTGATGATCTTTGAGGTCTCTTCCAACCTTGGTGATACTGTGATACTGTGAACCCATCGTCCAACACCACCTAATCAACTAAACCATGCAACCAAGCACCCTATCAAATCTCCTCCTAAACACCTCCAATGATGGTGACTCCACCACCTCCCTGGCAGCACATTCCAATGGGCAATCACTCTCTCTCTGTAGCATTTCTTCCTACACATCCAGTCTCAACCTCCCCTGGTGCAGCTTGAGACTCTGTCCTCTTGTTCTGGTGTTGGTTGCCTGGGAGAAGAGACCAGCCCCCGCCTGTCTACAACATCCCTTCAGGTAGTTGTAGACAGCAATAAGGTCTCCCCTGAGCCTCCTCTTCTCCAGGCTAAGCAACCCCAGCTCCCTCAGCCTCTCCTCACAGGGCTGTGTTCCAGACCCCTCACCAACTTCTCTGGACTCGTTCCAGCAAGTCAACCTCCTTCCTAAACTGAGGGGCCCAGAACTGGACACAGGACTCAAGGTGCAGCCTAACCAGTGCAGTGTACAGGGGCAGAATGACCTCCCTGCTCCTGCTGGCCACACTGTTCCTGATTCAGGCCAGGATGCCACCGGCCCTCTTGGCCACCTGGGCACACTGCAGTGCTTTATGATGTATAAAATAAAACTGAAATTAACTTGAATTAACATTCAAGCAATCTTATTTTTTTTTTTCACCTACAATACATTTTCATTACATGGAATTGAAGCATGGCATAAAAAAGCCACGAGGATTAGGAATTAATAAAATATCATCACCAGGCATTTGTGTGCTCCTGTGACATTTCATGAAAGGCTGCCTACCAGAGGCACAAACAACAGGGAGATGCCTGTAAAAAAAATAATAAAACATGCCAAAGAAATTGTTCCAGAAACCTTTACAGCAATATGGATTTTAAAAGGTAGATAACACATTTCCTTGACTTAATAAACCTGATTATTACAGTCATTTAACATTCAGCCCTGAAACTTCAAAAATGTACTTGCTCTGTAGAAACAGGCTGATATATTAAATTTAGAATATTGAAGCTGTTTAAAGTCCCCAAACTGTATAAAAATTAGCTTCCTGATTAAACTCTTTATTCTTGCTTTGCCTGCATTCTGTAGTAGTAGGAGTACCAAATCACTTCATCTCAGCTGGCACCCAGACCTCAAAGTGACTTCAGGCAGAAGCAAAACAGACATTTGTCTAGAGCAGAAACTGGTGAATACTTAAAATTCAAAGAGTTAAGTAAAATAAACTGTATAATGAATGAGGTAGGCATTTAGAAATGCAGAGAAGTAGGGAGCTAACAGAATCAGAAGTCCCTAACTGAAGCCCTAACCAAAGACCCTAACAAAAGAAACTATTGCTCAGAGTGCCATGGTTTAGTTGATTAGACAGTGTTGGGTGATAGTTTGGACTCAGTGATCTCAAAGGTCTTTTCCAACCTGGATAATTCTATCCTATTCTATCCTATCCTACCCTATCCTATCCTAGCCTAGCCTAGTCTAGCCTAGCCTATCCTATTCTTTTATACTTTCTGTTATCAATCCCTTAAGCAGTAAAATCCAACCACATACATAAATTAAAATGTGGGTGTTTTTTGATAGTGCTTGACTTTAGTCCTTTATATTAATGTCAAAGACTACGAATAATGAAGATGACAGAACTAATATGTTTAAAGAGAAGTGTGGCCAGCAGGTTGAAGGAGGGGATTCTCCCCCCTCTACTCTGCTCTGATGAGACCCCACCTGAAGTACTGCATCCAGTTCTGGAGCCCCTATTACAAGAAGCATCTGGAGATGCTGGAGTGTGTCCAGAGAAGGGCCATGAGGAGAGAGCTGGAGCTTGGTCTGCTATGAAGACAGTTTGAGAGAGTTTGGGCTCTTCAGTCTGGAGAAGAGAGGGCTCTGAGGAAACCTAATTGTGGCCTTCCAGTATCTGAAGGGGGCTACAAGAAAGCTGGGAAGGGACTTTTTAGGGTGCCAGGTAATGATAGGACTAGGAGGAATGGAAAAAACCTAGAAATGGGTAGATTCAGATTGGATGTTAGGAAGTTCTTCCCCATGAGGGTGGTGAGACGCTGGAACAGCTTGCCCAGGGAGGTGGTAGAAGCCTCATCCCTGGAGGTTTTTCAGGCCAGGCTGGATGTGGCTCTGAGCAACCTGCTCTAGTGTGAGGTGTCCCTGCCCATGTCATGGGGGTTGGAACTGGATGATCCTTGAGGTCCCTTCCAACCCTAACAATTCTATGATTCAACTTCAATTAACAGGCACTCCATAAAACATTTAGGGTTTTCAAAGTATTCATGGGTCATATTGCACTAGACTGGCCCACTATGATCACATGCAGCCTTCTGTGATGTATTTCCATATACTGCATCACTATACTTTCCTTTTGGTTAAGACTGATAAACATAAAGACAGCCAAACACAAACCCAAGCTCCTTTTGCAACCTTTCTGTTAATTGCCTAGACTGAG
This sequence comes from Dryobates pubescens, assembly GCF_014839835.1. NCBI lineage: Eukaryota > Metazoa > Chordata > Aves > Piciformes > Picidae > Dryobates > Dryobates pubescens. Next base: position 42,341,619 of record NC_071616.1, on the reverse strand, counting down.
AGCGAAACATGTTTGACATTTCAAGCCCCTTGCCGCTTTCCTTCCCTCCTCCTTCAGAAAAAAAAATAATAAAGCATCAACAAAATAAAAATTTCAAACCTGTTAATAAAATGGGATGGGGAGAAGGGGGGGACACACAACGCTGCTACATTTTGTAACTCTGTTTTCAGACCCTGCTGTCTCCAGTCAACTAATGGTTGGGGTTTGATGGAGCAGGTGATGGTTCCCTAGCAACAGATTAATTGATTGCAGCTGTAAATCCACCTCGCTCAGCCCACTTCTCCTGTTCCTCAGTTATAAACACATACAAACACATCTGCCAGGTAAAAGACAGCAGAAATCTAAAGAACAAACAGTGAGAGGGATGTGATGGTGATTTAGTCAGGAATGGTTTCAAATTTCAGTAAAAATAAAGCAATGTTGGGATTCAAACATTTTTTCAGCATACCCTCAGTCATTTTCTTTTAATCCTGCTCTTTAATGCAGGGATCAATAAATCTTTTAGTTCACTATCATATTCATTAATGTGGATTCATTCCAATTTTATATATCAAATTTTACCCTCCTAGTAGAGTTGAAAGACATGATTTAACATGGAAACTTGCAGATAGAAGGCTGAATGCTGTTCATAAAGTAGATCCAAGGGCTACCATCCTGTAATTTCTACACTATTAACATGTTATTAAGAAAGAATTGGGAGGGTTTTTTCCACTTGCCTAACTATATTTTACATAACTGTATAAAACTGACACGTTTTCAGTACCAAAATAGGAAATAGATATGAAAAAAACAGGTTCAGATAGTTTTCCAGGCCCTAAATCCATTACTGCAGGACTGAATACCCCTGCTGAACTCAAAGGCATAAACTCTCTAGACACTACAGTCTCTGACACAAGCATCTGTGTCCAGTTCTGGGCCACTCCATTCATGAAAGATGTTGAGTTGCTTGAATGTGTCCAGAGAAGGGCAACAAAGATGGGGAGGGGTTTGGAGCACAGCCCTGTGAGGAGGGAAGCTGAGGTTGTGTAGCCTAGAGAAGAGAAGGCTCAGAGGAGACCTTATTGCTCTCTATAACTACGTAAAAGGAGGTTGTAGCCAGATGGGAGTTGGTCTCTTCTCCCAGGCAACCAGCAACAAAACAAGAGGACACCATCTCAAGCTGTGTAGTGGGAAGTTTAAGTTTGATCTTAGAAAGAAGTTCTTCACTGAGAGATTGGTCATTGGAATGGGCTCCCCAGGGAGGTGGTGGGGTCAGCATCCCTGGAGGTGTTTAAGAAAAGCCTGGATGAGACACTCAGTACCATGATTTAGTTGATTAGTCAGGGTTAGGGGGTTGGTTGGACTTGATGATCTCTGAGGTCTCTTCCAACTTGATTGATTCTGTGAAAAACCTAACAGGCATTAGATGGATGTTTTGAGCAAACTGTCAGACCTAAGTGTCTACAGGACACCTAAAGGAGGATAGTGAGTGCAAATTTGAGAGCAAGAAAGGGTGACTCCAGAATTGCTAGGGAAGAAGAAAGGAATGCTTTGTGGATTGGAAAAGATTTGGAAGCACCAAGGACTGGGAAATTTGTGTTTTCCCCTGTCTAGAGAGAAAGGAATTAATTTTGCTAGTCTTCAATAGGTGAGATAAACATATGGCACTCTCTTACATTGTAATCTTTAATCTGAACACTGGGCACACTGCTCTTCTCTAGTTTGAAACTATTGCTCTTTGTCCTATCACTGCAGGCCTTTGTAAACAGTCCCTCGGCACCCTTCTTGCAGGTCTCCTTCAGGTACTGGAAGGCCAGTAGGTCTCCCCAGAGCTTTCTCTTCTCCAGGTTGAACAACCCCAGCTCCCTCAGCCTGGCTTCATAAGAGAGGTGTTCCAACTCCCTGATCATTTTTGTGGCCCTCCTCTGGACCTTCTTCTCCTTCCAGTAGCAGAGATACCTTATTTCTTGTGTTATTGGAAAGAGACAAACCCACATCTTCTACAGGAATGTCAGAGTCATCGCAATATTTACTTACTTAGAATGCTCTATTTACTTAGAACAGAATAAACCAGGTTGGAAGAGACCTTCAAGATCATCGTGTCCAACTCATCATTGAACACCATCTAATCAACTAAACCATGGCACCAAGCACCCCATCAAGTCTCCCCCTAAACACCTCCAGTGATGGTGACTCCACCACCTCCCCTGGTCAGGCGTGAATCAGGAAATCTTTATCTTTTCTGTTGAAGCCGTTCAAACTTTTCTGGGCCACAGAAAAGTTCAGAGATTCCCTGAGCCAGCAAGAACTGTGCTCAAAGAGTTTTATAGGTGAACAGAAGCAGGACACATGGGTTCTGTTTTCTTCAGCTGAATAATGTCTTTTAATGTAAATTCAATAAACAGGCCTGGGAAGATGGAAATCAGCTCTCCTCACTTATATCCATAGCTGCTAGGCTCCAGGCCAGGCAATAAATGCTTAACATCTGTTTACTGATCATCTACATCATCAGTTACTACACTTCTTTCTGAAGCACTTAGGGATCTGTGTGAAACAGAGAAAATTTAGCTCTGAAATGAGGAATCCATTTTGAAGAAGATGGCTTAGTGGGCTCTATTATTAAAGTGCCTATTGGATCTGGCCTTAGAATAGTAAGTTCTGAAATACTCTGAGCTGGAAGAAATTTGCAGTTGTGTAAAGCTAATTTGTAAAATCCAGAGCCTTTTTTTTTCAATAACCAAAGAACTACAAGTCCAGGGCATTTGTTCTGAAAGCTAGTTCAGCCATCACATGTGGAAAAATACTTCTTCCTTCAGATTTATTTCCACAAGTGAGAAATATATAGAAAATGGGAACATGACACTTTGATAATGCCAGGCATCTGAAGATCATCCAGTAATGTTTTTATTCTGCTTCCAGGCACATTCATATGAATTTCTCCCTCCTACATGAGGTGTCCTATCACACTCTTTCCCTAGTGTTATTAAATAAATGGATAGCATTTTAAATAATGTCAGTGATATTCACTGGATGCAACATAGTGTGCCCAGGTGGCCAAGAAGGCAAATGGCATCCTGGCCTGGATTGGAAATTATTGTGGCCAGCAGGAGTAGGGAAGTCATTTTGCCCTGTACTCAGCACTGGTTAGGCCACACCTTGAGTCCTGTGTCCAGTTCATGGCCCCTCAGTTCAAGAAAGAAGTTGAGATGCTGGAATGTGTCCAGAGAAATGCAACAAAGCTGGGGAGGGATCTAGAGCACAGCCCTGTGAGGAGAGGCTGAGGAAGCTGGGGGTGTTTAGCCCGGAGAACAGGAGGCTCAGGGGAGACCTTCTTGCTCTCTACAACTACATGAAGTGTTTGAAGCCAGGTGGGGGTTGGTCTCTTCTCCCAGGCAACCATCACCAGAACAAGAGTTTCAAGCTGCACCAGGGGAGGTTTAGGCTGGATGTTAGGAAGAAGTTCTTCATAGAACAAGAGATTGGCCATTGGAATGTGCTGCCCAGGAAGGTGGTGGAGTCACCATCACTGGAAGTGTTGAAGAAGAGCCTGGATGAGGCACTTGGTGCCATGGTTTAGTTGATTAGATGGTGTTGGTTGATAGGCTGAACTTGATGATCTCAAAGGTCTTTTCCAACCTGGTTAATTCTGTATTCTGTATTCTATAAAAGTGACTTGGATAAAAAAAAAAAAAGTGTCTTTCCTGTGGGAAGCTGCTAGCATGATCTCTGAAGTAAACCTTAGCAACATGAATCATAAAGTTATTTTCAAACATTGTTTTAGCAGTTTGGCAGAGAAGAGGATACTACAACCACATCACAGCAAACAAATATGTACCACAGATCAGAGATGTATGAAAACAGTAAATGGTTAAGAATGTGTTTGATGTAGGTTCTGTATAATTGGAGTGTAAAAGTCAAAATTATGACACAGGAGTAACTTTAAAAGGAACCTCCATAGGTTGCCTAGCTTAATTTGAAATATGTAAAATACATATGAGGGAGAAAGAATAGCCAGACATCACTTTCTATTTCACCTAGCAACATGGAGTGTTTATCTTTCAAACAGTCCTTGATATAAAAGACACATTCATTCAGCTCTAAAATCAATGTTCCACACAAATCAGCACATTTTTCTCGCTGTTAATTACATACAGTGAAAAAGAAGAATCATTACACTCGAGATTGAGAAAGACTTGCTGACAGCTAGAGGTGGACTATCTAGAATATTAAGTGTTCTGCATCTTTTCCCCCAGAATCTGAGGAATAGAATAGAATAGAATAGAATAGAATAGAATAGAATAGAATAGAATAGAATAGAATAGAATAGAATAGAATAGAATAGAATAGAATAGAATTAACCAGGTTGGAAGAGACCTCTGAGATCATCGAGTCCAACCTATCATCCAACACTATCTAATTAACTAAACCATGGCAGCAAGCCCCCCATCCAGTCTCTCCTTAAACACCTCCAGTGATGGTGACTCCACCACCTCCCTGGGCAGCACATTCCAATGGCCAATCTCTCTTTCTGGGAAGAACTTCTTCCTAACATCCAGCCTAAACCTCCCCTGGTGCAGCTTGAGACTGTGTCCTCTTGTTCTGGTGCTGTTGACCTGGGAGAAGAGACCAACCCCCACCTGGCTACAACCTCCCTTCAGATAGTTGTAGACAGCAATAAGGTCTCCTCTGAGCCTTCTCTTCTCCAGCCTAAGGAGCCCCAGCTCCCTCAGCCTCTCCTCACCGGGCTTGTGCTCCAAATCCCCCACCAGCCTCGTTGCCCTTCTCTGAACATGTTCCAGCAACTCAATAGGTTAAATAGGTTAAATATTAATGTTTTATGCTTTAATATTTGGCACTTTGATACATACCTTACCGAAAGTGCATCTGACCTTGGAAACCAATTTGGAGTAGAATGTTTATTGGTAAGAACATTTAATATATGGGAAAAGGAGCCCTACAAATTTCTCTGAGGAAAAAAGAATCTCTCCTCCAATACCTACAGCATCTGAATGCATTTCAACTGACCATCTGGTCTAGCCCTAAGCATCAGGAGAGACATCAATGTGCACCCATTGCTGATAATCTCACAAATGCCAAGGATAAGAACCTCTATTGCTTTATACATGTCACATTTTACAAACACCAAAGAGAAATTTGTGTTTCCACCACCACCACCTCCCCAGCTTCTTTAAGAGCCTCACTCTGCCAATCTGTATTCAAATTTGGACATGCTGGAATCTGCATAACTGCCTCTGCCTCCTATTTCATATCAGTGAATTTAATTTCACTTTCCTGGACATATGATTGTACTTGTCACCATCAGATTTCATCTAGTTGATTTTGGACCATTTAATTTCTTCTTTTTCACTCATATTAAGCCTCTCCTCCAAAGTGCTTGTAACACTTTCTGATGTGATGCCACCTCTATTGTGCATGAGGGAAGTCTAGTCTACACCTCCGATTTCTCATTAAAACATTGCTATAAATGCACATCAAGCTCAAGACTAAACCCTCAAGGTTGCACTTTCAAACATCCTCCAGTGATGAAGGATATTGAAATGAAGCAAAATGGGCATCCTTCCTCCCAGGTAAGTACCCTAATCACTGTGCTATTATGCTAGTCATGAACCAAATCTTCTGTCTTGCCAGCCCAATAAATCTTGTAACTATTTCATGCAAAGCAGAAAATTGCCAACTGAAGAAATTAATCCTGAGCCACATAGAGATAGCCTCTATTGAACAAAGTTCTAGAAAATTAATCTGTGTATTTTGCACCAAGAATTGGTAATTCCTGCTGATTGAGAATGCTTACAAACCTGCCATGTAACTATTTCAATACTTTCACTGATACGATGGTATTTGCCTGATTATTGTCATCTCCTGTTTCCATGTCTTGTTAGAACTTTAAGCCAAATGGTCCATCTGTCATTCTCTCTCACTTGTCACTTTATAAGATATAAAAATAAAGTATATTTTAAAATTCTAAATCATCAGGTTTTGTTTTCTCACATAAGAACCAAATATGAGAACTCAAAGGCTTTTACAGACTGTTTTATTATTTTATGGGGGAAAAAGAAAGAAAGAAAAAAGAAAGAAAGGAAAGGAAAGAAGAAGGAAGGAAGGAAGGAAGGAAGGAAGGAAGGAAGGAAGGAAGGAAGGAAGGAAGGAAGGAAGGAAGGAAGGAAGGAAGGAAGGAAGGAAGGAAGGAAGGAAGGAAGGAAGGAAGGAAGGAAGGGAGGAAGAAAGAAAGAAAGAAAGAAAGAAAGAAAGAAAGAAAGAAAGAAAGAAAGAAAGAAAGAAAGAAAGAAAGAAAGAAAGAAAGAAAGAAAGAAAGAAAGAAAGAAAGAAAGAAAGAAAGAAAGAAAGAAAGAAAAGAAAGAAAGAAAGAAAGAAAGAGAAAGAGAAAGAAAGAAAGGAAAGAAGAAAGAAAGAAAGAAAGAAAGAAAGGGAGGAAGGAAGAGAGGAAGGAAGAGAGGAAGAAAGAGAGGAAGAAGAAAAAAAGAAAGAAAGAAAGGAAGGAAGAAAGAAAGAAAGAAAAAGAAAGAAAGGAAGAAAGAAAGAAAGAAAGGAAGAAAGAAAGAAAGGGAGGAAGGAAGAGAGGAAGAAAGAAAGAAAGGAAGAAAGGAAGAAAGGAAGAAAGGAAGAAAGAAAGGAAGAAAGGAAGAAAGGAAGAAAGGAAGAAAGAAAGGAAGAAAGAAAGAAAGGAAGAAAGAAAGAAAGAAAGAAAGAAAGAAAGAAAGAAAGAAAGAAAGAAAGAAAGAAAGAAAGAAAGAAAGAAAGAAAGAAAGAAAGAAAGAAAGAAAGAAAGAAAGAAAGAAAGAAAGAAAGAAAGAAAGAAAGAAAGGGAGGAAGGAAGAGAGGAAGAAAGAAAGAAAGAAAGAAAGAAAGAAAGAAAGAAAGAAAGAAAGAAAGAAAGAAAGAAAGAAAGAAAGAAAGAAAGAAAGAAAGAAAGAAAGAAAGAGGAAGGAAGGAAGGAAGGAGGAAAGAAAGGAAGGAAGGAAGGAAGAAAGAAAGAAAGGAAGGAAGAAGGAAAGAAAGAAAGGGAGGAAGAAGGAAAGAAAGAAAGAAAGAAAGGGAGGAAGAAGGAAAGAAAGAAAGGAAGAAAGGAAGAAAGAAAGAAAGAAAGAAAGGAAGAGAAGAGAGGAAGGGAGGGAGGGAGATTCTTCATCTAGGTCTCATATCTGCATCTGTACTGTATTGCAGTATCTCAGTCCCTGCCTAGTGACAACAATGACCAGGGAGGAGCAGTGCACCAGGCTGGAACATACATTTTCTCAAAATTATCTCTTGACATCTTCAAATGGCACAGGAGATTTAGCCACGTCTTCCATTGGAATGAATGTGGGTATTGTGTCTAGGAGAGAAAGGGATTCAGGGAATAGACAAAATGCTTAAGTCTTTCTATGGTCTTCTGTTTGCACTCTGCCTGTTTTAAAAAAATAAATAATTAAATAATATATAACTGCAGAATGTGTTCAACAGACTGATGAACACCTCCACAAGCACAATCAACATGAACTGAGCAGGACTCACTTTACTTCCTGAATACATTTACATTATGGTTTGTGAAATTACTGAGCAGCTGTTAGAGAAAAAAAAAAACCATAAAGAAAGGGAAAAAAAAAAAAGAAGAAAACATGATCAGTATTCTTGCAGAGGGACTTACTGAGGACCAATCATCAAATACACATGGCAAATAGAAATGGCAGTCTGAAAAGGTGATAAGCAATCAAGCACAGACAAAAGTGAGACATCGTGACCTTACATTCAGCAGGAGTAGTAAATTTGCATATCTGTGCAGTGTACTAGGAAATTAAGAGGACAATAAGGACAAAGTAGATTTAAGGCCAGCCACGGGCTGCACAACTCTGAAATACCTAATCTAGTCTAATTACAGTCTATTTCACATCCCACATCCCAAACCTTGGCCACCTATTCTTTTTCACCAGCAACCAGCACTTCACAGCTAGGTCTACAGGCTTGACCTACGTGATTAAGCATGGCATATGTTGTATTTTTGGGACGTGGCCTAGTCATGGAGTGGGGTAATCTGAAGACAGACAAGTGGCTCAGAAAATGGGCTCAATTAACTTATCTCTGTCCATTATGCATAATTCCTTTTCTTTTTTTTTCCTTCCCCTCAGCAGAATTCAATTCTCTCTGATCTGTAAGAGATTCCTGTTAGTCTAGTTGAGGCACAAAACAGATTCAGGTAAACTGATTTCTGTTTTCTGGCATGCTCCTCTGGCTGGGAGGACAAACCAGAAGCAATTTGTTACATGAGTGCTGTACCTGAGAGGTCTCTCAGAAACACATTGTTGAAACCCTGCCACCAATTAAAAGAGACATTTGAGGTGATCTCCCTTGCTTCAGAGGAAGTTTACCACCCTCTGAAATCATATCAATTTATTCCAGACACTAGAGCTCATAAAATGGGATTTGAAGAGTAAGCTTTTTGCCTTTGTATCTAACACATTGTCCTAGGTATTACCTAAAGAAAATAGAACAATTCCTGTAGGTACTTCTGTCAGAGATCTTCATATACTTTATATACAAAGGTTTTTAATTGACAAGCAACTGAATATGAGCAAGCACTGTGCCCAGGTGGCCAAGAAAGCCAATGGCATCCTGGCCTGTATTAGAAATGTTGTGTCCAGCAGGAGCAGTGTCCCCTAGTACTTGGATCTGGTGAATCCACACCTGGAGTATTATGTCCAGTTTTGGGCACCTCAATACAAGAGAGATGTGGAGGTGCTGAAGCCAGTGCAGAGGAGGGCAAGGAAGCAGTGAGGGGCCTGGAGAATAAATCTTATGAAGAGCAACTGAAGGAGCTGGGGATGGTTAGTCTGGAAAAGAGGAGGCTGAGGAGAGACCTCATTGCTCTTTACAACTGCCTGAAAGGAAGTTGTGGAGAGGTTGCTGCTGGTCTTGTCTCACAGGAACAAGAGGGAATAGCCTCAAGCCGTGACTGGGTAGGTTTAGACTGGACATTAGGAAACATTTTTTCAGGGCAAGAGTGGTCAGGCATTGGAATGAGCTGCCCAGGGAGGTGCTTGAGTCCCCAACCCTGGATGTGTTTAAAGGTGTTTTGGATGTGGTGCTTGGCGCTATGCTTTAGGAGTGAACCTTGTAGAGTAGGGTTATTGATTGGACTTAGTGTTCCTGAGAGTCTTTTCCAACCTGAATGTTTCTGTGATTCTGTCAAAAAGCATGCTGGTCTGGATTAGACTACTAGGTTATTTAGTATGCACATCAAAAACTGAAAGATAATATTGTTTTATTCCCTAGAGGAGGTCAGGAGAGAAGTTTCTTTTGAAATGGCAATATTAGGTTAGTAGATTCAGGAGCCCTTCATCTGTTCCCCTGGAAACATAGACATGGCCACGTGCTAATACAATAAGAACTGTTTTACTGAGCAAAGGGCACTTCCATTTTCTGCACTCTTTAGGTAAATGCAAATAAGCCTTTAAATCATATAAAATGCATAAAATTCAGAGATTCAGAGTGCCTGACAGGTTTAGGACATTTCACACCCATGGCATATGTGCTACATCATATGTTCTTACATGTTTGTCAGTGAATACTTTAAACTAGTGGGAACACTAACCACCTCTCTTCCAAAATTAGACTGAGTCAGCAACAAATCCTTCAATTTGTGGACTCTTGGGAGAGTTTTACAAGCCTGCTGAGAGAATTTAAAGACTTCATTCTGTGCATGTTAGACCAAGGTGAAAAGTGAGCAGGAGGTCAAAGAAATAAATGCTCCTGCAGTGATGAGAACTGGTCAAAGTCTTTGGTCAGACAGCACAAGCTAATCAAGATAATCCCATTTACTTTAATGGACCTACAAAACTTTCTTATGCTAACAATTTACACTTGTAATAGGCTACATTCATAGCTGTTTTGTTTGTCCGTAAGGTCTGGGTGGGGGGGGTGTGCATTCAGAAGAATAAGGAAAGAGTACACAACAACCTTGATGTTTCTTCTCGGGATGCAGGTGCCCAGTTTAATGTGTGTTAACAGATAGTGTTTGTTCACATTTACATGGAGTGCAAAGGAAAAGCTATCCAAGGTTATGCAAAAATGTACATGATTAAAGCCCTAGATAGGAATACTTTGCTGTACTAACAACCAGAGGCCTTCCAAACATTTTCCCCTGCACAGTTTACAATAAATATACAAGCAATATGACTATTACACCTTCCCTCCAGAACAGAAAGCTATAGCCACAAAATACCCATTGCTTTTATTTCCTTTTATATGCTTCCAATTATATTTGAGTTTACACTATGTTGAAATATGTTTGGCTAGGGAGAAATTTCATCCACCCATCCACTCCTCATTAGCTCCTAGTGCATGCTTTTCAGACAGTTCAAGGTTTTCCACAAGAAGTCATGAAAATACAATCAAAATGATGCTTCTACCAAGTGTAGGAGTATTACAAGTCCTTGATTTCTTTCTCAAGTCACACCATAGAGATATGATTCAATACTTATAATAGCAGCACTGTTTTAGTGATAATGGTCAACTAAGAGAGAAGCATAGCCAGCAGGTTGAGGGAGGTGATTCTCTCCCTCTACTCAGCTCTGGTGAGACCCCACCCGGAGTACTGTGTCCAGTTCTGGAGCCTCTATTACAGGAAGGATCTGGAGGTGCTGGAGTGTGTCCAGAGAAGGGCCACAAGGATGATCAGAGGGCTGGAGCACCTCTGCTATGAGGACAGACTGAGAGAGTTGGGGCTATTCAGTCTGGAGAGGGGAAGGCTCTGAGATGACCTAATTGTGGCCTTCCAGTATCTGAAGGGGGCCTACAAGAAAGCTGGGGAGGGACTTTCTAGGGTGTCAGGGAGTGACAGGACTAGGGGGAATGGAAAAAAATATTAGAAATGGGTAGATTCAGCTTGGATGTTAGGAAGAAGTTCTTCCCCCTGAGGGTGGTGAGACACTGGCACAGGTTGCCCAGGGAGGTGGTGGAAGCCTCATCCCTGGAGGTTTTTAATGCCCAGCTGGATGTGCCTCTGAGCAGCCTGTTGTAGTGTGAGGTGTCCCTGCCATGGCAGGGGGGTTTGGAACTAGATGATCCTTGAGGTGCCTTCCAACCCCAACAATTCTACCAGAAATCAGACAAGGCTTACAAAGTGAGGAAGTTACTTCTGCTATGTTGATAGCAACAAAATAAACAGGAAATAATGTTTCCAGGATAAATCGACTTCAGCTTAGTTTCAGCCTACAGAAGAGAAGAGCCCAGGAAGATGCTTTCCAATACCTGAAGGAATCTTACAGGAAGGCTGGAAAGTGACCTTTCATAAGGGTGTCTAGCAATAGGACAAGAAGGTAAGGTTTGAAGCTGAGGGAGTGTAGGTTTAGGGTGGACCTTAAGAACAAGTTCTTCAATACAAAGATGGTGAGACTCTGGAATAGGTTTACCAGGGAGGTTGTAGATGCCTCCTACTTGGAGGTGTTCAGGGCCAGGTTGGATGAGGCTTTGAGATGCCAAGTCTAGCTGAGAGGCATCCCTGCCCATGGCAGGGATGTTGGAATAGATCATCTCTAAGGTCCCTTCCAACCGAAGCCATTCTACGATTATAACTTTTCATTTATAACGTTCTTAGTTTGCACTTTTTTCCTCAGGTATTCTTGCTTGGCAGGCAGCAAAATCATTTACATGGATCTGATGTATCAGAGTAGTACTTTAATGATGTTGATATCTGAAGGACTAGACAGTTGTTGCTATGAACCAATGTTTTTCATTTGGCTATTAATAGTTAAAGCTTGCTCTCTGTCACATCTCACATTGCAGGTTTTTCCCAATCTGACAATAGAGACATCTAAAACTGCAAGTGACATCTAAAGTGTATAAACTGCTCATGGAAGTTCAAAGTATCTTCAGAAAGGAGGAAAAAAAATAATAAAGAACAGTGAAGAGGAGAACAAAGAGAAGGCTCAGGGGAGACCTTACTGCTCTCTACAACTACCTGAAAGGAGGTTGTAGACAGGTGGGGGTTGGTCTCTTCTCCCAGGCAATCAACAGCAGAACAAGAGGACATAGTCTCAAGCTGCACCAGGGGAAGTTTAGGCTTGAGGTGAGGAGAAAGCTCTTCACAGAAAAATAATTGGCCATTGGAATGTGCTGCCCAGGGAGGTGGTGGAGTCCCCATCCCCGGTGGTGTTCAAAGGATTGGATGTGGCACTTGAAGCCATCATTTAGTTGTCTTGACGTATTAGGTAATAGGTTGGACATGATGATCTCTGAGGTCTTTTCCCACTTGGTTGATTCTATGAAATATTATTAAATAATAATCATTGGCTGCTTTAATCCTGTTAACAAACCTCTGGTTGGAAAGGGATGTGGTTTGGGTTTTGGTTTGTGGGGCTTTTTTTCCGCCTTCTTTTCCTGAGGCAAACATCAATTTGTGTTGAAAATAACTAAATAAATTCACACGTCTGTTAAAAACTGCCTGTAAAAAACCCCAAAAAATCTATCCTTTTAAAATTTCCAACTACAAGTCAGAACATGTCAGGTCAATTAGAAAATTTCTGCTGAAATTTCTTTGATAACATTTCATGTGAACCCTATTGTTCTGGTAACACATTTTCTGACCCGGTGCAATTTGTAATTTAGCTATTTTTACTTCTGTGAAAGATTTTGTGGCTCCATATCAGACATTCATAAAAATGACCTCTCTCTGTGAATCTCTGCACTGCCCATGGAGGTGGTTGAGTCACCCACCCTGGATGTGTTTAAAGGTTGTTTAGATGTGATGATTGGGGACATGGTTCAGGGGTACTCTCGGCTGGACTTGGTGATCCTGAGGCTCTTTTCCAACCTGAATGTTTCTGTGATTCATAGAATCATAGAATCAATAAGGTTGGAGAAGACCTCAAAGATCATCAAGTCCAACCTGCCACCGAAGACCTCATGACTACTAAAGCATGGCACCAAGTGCCACATCCAATCCCCTCTTGAACACTTTCACGGAGGGTGACTCCACCACCTCCCTGGACAGCCCATCCCAATGGCTAACATTGGACTCGGTGATCCTGAGGATCTTTTCCAACCTGAATGTTTCTGTGATTCTGTAATTCTGTGTGAATGCCACAGGATAATCTTACAGCACTTGACATTACCCATGCTGAAAATAAGCATACAGGAAAACACACTGAAATAAGCAGCTTGATTGAAATCCTTCCTTTTTCAAAGGGCAACTACAATTGGAAGGCAATAGTAGTCTTACCAACTACTGGCAGGGCAATTTGATGGCTTTGCCTTTTACCTCATAGCTTTGATAGAATTCTGAAGCTGCAGAATAGTTCCTATTTATGCTTTTTAAAGTTAATTCTATTCTCTTTCAATCTCATCTTTCTCAGGATTGGTATTTTTAAAATAGGGAATCACTCACTGCTTGTTTCATTGTCTCAGTTGCTCTAAAGCAATAGTTGCTTCTCTGTTATTATTTTTGGAGTTTTCTCACCCCTCAGCACACTCTCTGGAAATATCTTTAGATATTTTATGCAGAGCAAAAGATCTTTAGGGGGAATGGAAGGAAAAATAGAAATGGGTAGATTCAGACTGGATGTTCAGAAGAAGTACTTCCCCATGAGGGTGGTGAGACCATGGAACAGGTTGCCCAGGGAGGTGGTGGAAGCCTCATCCCTGAACGTTTTTAAGGCCAGGCTGGGTGTGGCTGTAAGCAACCTGCTGTAGTGTGAGGTGTCCCTGCCCATGGCAGGGGGGTTGGAACTAGATGATCCTTGAGGTCCCTTCCAACCCTAACAATTCTATGATTCTGATTCTATGGTAACTGGGAGCAGTCACAGACACTTCCACAACTATCCATGCCACAAGGCTTGTATACATAGGAGAATGAAAAGATGAAAGTGCTTTACAGTAGTGCTACTTGTTTCTCATGAGCGCCTCCAGACTTCGATGCAATTTATTTTGTACGTATTGACTTCACATCTTGACAGTCTGCATGCAGACCTGAGCTCAGACAAGAATAACCACAAAATATGGAGCTTGCTCTTTATGAAGCCCTTTTCCCAAAGGCTTTTTGTCTCAGTGGTGTTCCTGTGTGGATTTTTTTGATTCCTGAATACAGATTAATTTACCCCCTTGTATTCACATCCTCACAAGGACATTACTAAGTAGTTTTTTTCTATTTAGCCATTTATTCTCAGAAGACATACAGCAACTCATTTCTCTTTAGGTACTTAATATGTGTGTGAGACTGTGTATAAGGCTAAAACCTTTTCTAAAGGTAAGACACAGACACAATCCTACACATGTATATACAGAGAAAACCTAACCTGTAAGTTCAGCCTCTTAACAAACCAGGCTGAAGGGACTTTTCATAAGGGTGTCTAGCAATAGGGAAAAAAGTATTCCAGCACCCTTATTGGTAAAGAACTTGTTCTTAACATCCAATCTAAATCTCTTCTTCTCTAATTTAAAACCACTGCCCCTCACCTTATTACTGCAGGTCTTTGTATACAGTCCCTCTCCAGCCTCTTTGCAGGCCCCCTTCAGGTACTGGAAGGCTGCTACTAGGTCTCCCCCGAGCCTTTTCTTCTCCAGGCTGAATAACCCCAGTTCACTCAGCCTGTCCTCATAGCAGAGATGTTCAGCCTCTGATCATTTTCACAGACTTCCTCTGAACCTGCTCCATCAGGTCCATGTCCTTCCTGTGTTGAGGGCTCTAGAGCTGGATGCAGTACTCCAAGAGATGTCTTACCAGAGTGGAGAAAAATGGCAGAATCAGCTCTTTCCATCTGCTGGCAGCACTTTTTTGATGCAGCCCAGAATGCTATTTGCCCTCTGGGCTGCAAGTGTATACTGTTGGCTCATGTCCACTTTCTCATCCACCAGCACCTCCAAGTCCTTTTCTGCAGGGCTGCTCACAATTTCATCATCCCCAAGCCTGTATTGGTATCTAGGATAGCCCAAACTTGGGTGCAGGGCCTTACACTTTGCCTTATTGAACCCTATGAGATTCTCCTCAGTTCACCTCTCCATCCTGTTCAGGTCCCTCTGGATGGCATGCTGTCCTTTGGGCTTATCAACCACAAAACTCAGCTTGGTGTCATCTGCAAATTTGCTGAGGGTGCTTCAATCTTGCTGTTGATATCATTGATGAAGATACTGAAGACTACTGGTCCCAGTCCAGACCCTTGAGGGACAGCACTTGTCACCTGTCTCCATCTGGACATTGAGCCGTTGACCCTTTGGACGCAATCATCCAATCAATTCCTCATCCACTGAACAGTCCACCCATCAAATCTATATCTCTCCAGCTTAGAGACAACTTTGTGGCTGACTGTGTCAAAGGCTTTACAAAAATCCAGATGTATGACAACTGTAGGTCTTCCCTTGTCCACTGATGCAGTTACACCATTGTAGAAAGCCACTGGGTGGGTCGGTCAGGCAGGAATTAGGTAAACTGGCAGGTTTTCATGTTCTTACAGGACTTTATTTAGACTTACAGGATGCTATCCTAGGGAGCAAACACCTCCTAGTGATGAGGAGTGCAGGTATTATGTGCCAACTTACAAATATGTGCCAGGTTTGAGATAGGTTACATTTTTTTCCTTCAGAAGTGAAGATCAGAAACAAAACCTCTACTGGAAGCAAAATTTCCCTAGATTGTTTGTTTCCAGGCTGGGTAATAACAGCACGTTGAAAAGACTGAAATGCTTCCCTTTCTGCCACAAGTTCTAAACAGAGGTTGACAACGCATTAAGTATCCTGACAACACTACAGGCTGCATCTAAATGGCAAGACATTTTCACTCTGCTCTGTTCCCTCAAACAGGGAACACTATCCCCCCAGGCTTAAAGTTGAGGTTTATTGCTATAGAGCATCACCATTTAGATATAGTCCCATTTCATCACCCTTCTCACCAAATTCTTTCAAAGCAACTTCACAACAGCACTGATGTAAGCCTTTTAAATAAAAGCAGTCTAAAAAGGGTGGGGGTGTTGGAACATGAGCATCTGAAATAATCTGAAACAGTGCTTTCTGAAGTTTTGTTTTCCAGGTAGCTAAAATTTAGATGTGCCCCAAAAGCTGCCATCTGAAAGCCACTAATCTGTATTGTCCCTATGGTTAATTAAAAAGGATTCTGAGGAAAACTGCTTATTTTTCCTACTGGTATACTACTGCAGTTAAAAGAATACACTTAATAGCGGAATTGAAATGTTCTGTTACTTACATGGTGATAGAGCCTGCTTTGGTTGTCCTCTGTGGGCTTTGATCATTAAAGTAATGACTGCAATAAATTCTTAACCCAGAAGGGAAGTATTTTTGTCAATGCTGTGCTGCAAGTCCCCCCGTTTACAGGCTCTGTGGGTACAGCTTGCACATTAGATAAAGGTAGCTACAGAGGGCATGCTTTTAGCTCTATTGCTTCTTCTCTGTCAAGTATTATTGACATAATGTCTATCCAAAAAAAAAATTAAATTCCTGAAGAACTAAATACCAACAGTACAGGAAACTACCTTGAACTCCCTGCCCTCTCCTCCTGGTATATCATGATACTCCACATCAAAAGCTGGGACCTGGGTTACTGGTGCCATATATTACCAACTGCAAAAAGAAAATAGAGAAAAAAGGAGGGTTAAGGCAAACTGATGTTTTGATTCTCGCAGCTGGGAACAACACTTTTAATAGACATGCACATCTGTTACACATAGAATGAAAATATCCTTGGCTAGCTGCAGTCGTGCCCATCTGTTTGGATGGCGTGCTGCCTGCTCACAGGTCAGTCACATCATAGCCAAATGGCACAAGTGCCAGAATAGGCACAGCTTCCTTGGCCAGCCTGCTTCTCAGTAGAAGTGAGCAAACCTTCTGTAGGACATCATAACAAATACTAGTAGTGCTGCTTTGATAGAAAGCACTATTCTAAATTGCTTGCTGCTCAGTATGTTTTCATATTGCAACAACCAAACAAGAGATGTCCACGAGGTCTCGAGCACAAACCCTGTGAGGAGAAGCAGAAGGAGCTGGGGTTGTTTAGCCTGGAGAGGAGGAGGCTTAGGGGAGACCTTATTGTCATCTACAACTACCTGAAAGGAGGTTGTAGACGGGTGGGGGTTGGTCTCTTCTCCCAGGCAACCAGCACCAGAACAAGAGGACACAGTCTCAAGCTGTGCCAGGGAAGTTTAGGCTTGAGGTGTGGAGAAAATTTTTCACAGAAAGAGTTATTGGCCATTGGAATGTGCTGCCCAGGGAGGTGGTGGAGTCACCATCCCTGGAGGTGTTTAAAAAAAGGATTGGATGTGGCATTTGAAGTCATGGTTTAGTTGTCATGAGGTGTTAGGTATTAGGTAATAGGTTGGACTTGATAATCTCTGAGGTCTTTTCCAACCTGGTTGATTCTATGATTCTTTCTTATATGTAGTGGTTGGCCTTCTGGTGGAAATCGGCCTACCTGAGGTGTACTGTGAGATATTTGCACTCTCCTTTTAGAGCAAAATACCAGTAAAAAGAGTGGCTATTTCGTATGGTCATTCCATGTCATTAACCTCTAACTAGCAGTGGAGGCACTAAGATGAGCCTTCCAATCTAAAGCTTATTCACTGCCTTCTCAGACTCTGAAGAGTTTTTTATCTTGACATTTACCAAAATAACAGCTTTTCTTTCTGAACATCAGAAACAGCTGATTTCTCAAAATGGCAATATTCCTCTGATCTCATTATTAGGAAGGCTGACTTCTTCTGAGCATAACCACAGATCATTTTGTTTTGTTGGTCTATTTTCAACCGATAGTCAGATGAACGAAAAGGCTCTTTCCCAACAAATCTGTGGCCCTTCTCCTAGCATCACTTTCAAATTAAGTAAAAGCAAAATCAAATTGCCCATTCTCCAAAAAAATATATATTTATGGAATAGAATTATTTCATTCACTAGTAAGCTAACTTTTCTGTCTGAAGCATACATCCTTTTTATTAAGTTCTTTCTGCTGCTTCACAGAATCACAGAATCAGTCAGGGTTGGAAGGGACCACAAGGATCATCTAGTTCCAACCCCCCTGCCATGGGCAGGGACACCCCACACTAGATCAGGCTGGCCAGAGCCTCATCCAGCCTGGGCTTAAACACCTCCAAGGACAGCGCCCCAACTACCTCCCTGGGCAACCCATTCCAGGGCTTCACCACTCTCATGGGGAAGAACTTCTTCCTCACGTTCAGCCTGAATCTCCCCAACTCCAGCTTCATTCCATTCCCCCTAGTCCTATCACTACCTGAGATCCTGAGAAGTCCCTCCCCAGCCTTCCTGTAGGCCCCCTTCAGATACTGGAAGGCAACAATAAGGTCTCCTCAGAGCCTTCTCTTCTCCAGACTGAACAGCCCCAACTCCTTCAGTCTGTCCTCATAGCAGAGCAGCTCCAGCCCTCTGATCATCCTTGTGGCCCTTCTCTGGACATGTTCCAGCACCTCCAGATCTTTCCTGTAACGAGGCCTCCAGAACTGGACACAGTACTCCAGGTGGGGTCTCACCAGAGCAGATTAGAGGGGGAGAATCACCTCCCTCAACCTGCTGGCTATGCTTTTCTATTTAGTTGACCATTATCACTAAAACAGTGTTGCTATTAAAAGTATTGAATCGTATCTCTGCAGTGTGACTTGAGAAAGAAATCAAGGACTTGTAATACTCCTACACTTGGTAGAAGCATCATTTTGATTGTATCTTCATGACTTCTTGTGGAAAACCTTGAACTGTATGAAATGCATGCACTAGGAGCTAATGAGGAGTGGATGAGTGGATGAAATTTCTCCCTAGCCAAACATATTTCAACATAGTGTAAACTCAAATATAATTGGAAGCATATAAAAGGAAATAAAAGCAATGGGTATCTTGTGGCTATTCCAGCATGTCCATATCCCTCTTGTAACAGGGGCTCCAGAACTGGACACAGTACTCCAGGTGGGGTCTCACTAGAGCAGAGTAGAGGGGGAGAATCACCTCCCTTGACCTGCTCAATAAAACCCTCTAGAGTGTGTGTACAAGCATACAGCTTCTACTAAAGATGAGATGGCAATAGGTGGAATATTTTCAAGAAATTTTGGGACAAAACAATGTGAGACCTGTCTCCAGCTTTGGGCTCCCCATTTCAAGAGACAGGGATCTGCTGGAGAGAGTCCAACACAGAGCTGCGAGGATGATTGCAGGACTAGAACAGCTCTCCTATGAAGAGAGACTGAGAGACCTGGAGCTATTTCATGTGGAGAAGGCTGAGAGGGAATCTTATCAATGTCTGTAAATATCTCAGGGGTGGGTGTCAAGATGGAGGTGCCAGGCTCTTTTCAGTGGTGCCCTTTGACAGGACAAGGAACAATGGGTGCAAGCTAAAACACAGGAGGTTCCACTTCAGCATGAGAAGACACGTCTTTATGGTGAGGCTGCTGGAGCACTGGAACTGCTGCCCAGAGAGGTTGTGGAGTCTCCTTCTCTGAAGGCATTTCAAACTCACCTGGATGCATTCCTGTGCTGCCTGCTCTAGGTGATCCTGCTTTGGCAGGGGTATTGAACTTGATGATCTCTGAAGGTCCCTTCCAACCCCTAGCATTCTGTGATTCTGTGAATAAGATCAAAATCAGCACTTAAAACTGAAAGAAAAGACAAAAAGTCTTGCTCAAAAGAAAATCATAAACACAGAATTTCTCAAGACTATTATGTCATTACTCAACAAGTATAAAGAAATGTATCTAGGAGTAAGAAATACTGAAGTGCCTCCTGCACTAATATAAAAGTAAGATAGTGTATTATTTTTATGAGTATAACATGCAGTTTTACATTACATATACAGCTTTGTTTTACCCAAAGTGTTAGGAGTGGGGACAGTGTTTGGCTACCTCCCTGCTGTCACTGGCTGTTGAGTGGCTCATACTCCTATGTCACATACTATGGTTATGCTGTGAAGCATCCCCATGAAAGTTAGTCTGTTAAGTATTTCTGACAGGTCAGGGAAATCAATTCACCCTCTCTACTCAGCTCTCTTAAGACCTCTCCTGGTATATGCATTCTATTCCAGGGTTCCCAGTGAAAGAAAGACATGTACTTACAAGAGCAGGCCACAAAGATGATGAGAGTGCTGGAACACCTCTCCTATGAAGAAAAGCTGAGTGTTTGGGTTGTTCAGCCTGCAGAACGCTCCAAGATCTTATTGCAGACTTTCAATATATAATTATGGCTTATAAGACAGGTGGAGAAAGACTTCTACCAAAGCCTTTAGTGACAGGACAAAGAATAATGGTTTTAAACTGAAAGTGAGTAGATTTGTGTTGGATATAAGGAAGAAACAGTGCAGATGTTGAGCCACTGGGACAGGTTGCCCAAAGAAGCTGCAGATGTCCCATCCCTGGAAGTGTTCAAGGTCAGGTTGGATAGAGATTTCACCTGATCTAGTGAAAGATGTTCCTGCCCATAGCAGGAAGGACCAGGGGAAGTTTAGGCTCGAGGTGAGGAGAGAGTTCTTCACTGAGAGAGTTGTTAGCCATTGGAATGGGCTGCCCAGGGAGGTGGTGGAGTCACCATCCCTGGAGGTGTTCAAGAGGGGTTAGGATGTGGCACTTGGTGCCATGGTTTAGTAGTCATGAGGTCTTGGGTGACAGGTTGGACTTGATGATCTTTGAGGTCTTTTCCAACCTTATGAATTCTATGAGGGATCTTTAAGGTCCCTTCCAACCCAAACCATTCTATGACTGTTTTGTCTGTGTCCTCTGATTCTGTGTTTTATTTTAATAATCATAGTATCAGTGAGTACTTTTAAATATTTTAGGTATAATTTTTAGCTATGTTTACTTTAAACAAAAACCAACACCTTAGCATCACTTACTAATAAGCAAAAGTAACAGGTTGAATAGGTTCAAACATTGCTAGTTACTCAAATATTTGCCTTTATAAACCCACACATTTTCACTGACAGTATTTTCAGTGTTATCTAGTCAATTTCTGCTGAAAATGAAGTCATTAGCAAAGAAATATTTGCACAGAAAAGAGAATACTACGAGTATTGCTCAGAAGAAAATTACCTTACATCCCCATCTTGATAATGAAATGTTCAAATATGCAATCAAAAGTGAAGCACAATATTATGTGAACAAACTACACAGTGCAAACTCAAGAGCCATTTAGTTTCAGCATGCTGGAATCTTCTCTCTGGACTGTTTCCGTTGAAGCTGCTTCTTGTTGGAACATTGGTTTGGGTTTGGGGTTTGGTTTTTCACAATAGCTGTTTCTGTTTAAAAATCAATAGGTATTATAACATATAAAACCTTTTCTCAACAAAGACATTGAAGGCTGAATCAGAATTCAGAACAGTGTTATGTCAACAGTGCTGTTACACTGTATTTTAGATATCTAATCAAATCCAGTCATCTGTTGGGTGAAGCTATGTACATTCAGTACTCCAAGAATGCAGAAGCTATTAGTACATGATAAGAAATATAAACCTAGGTAAATAGAGGCTGCTGCAACAGAGAACTGATATTACAGGGGACAGATGGGAAATGATTAGGAACTCCTCTTAATTGCAGGAAATTTTAATATGGCAAGACATGCAGCTACTCAGATGAGTACGATGAGTTGAATAGAAATTTACTCTAAACCATAGAGTAGGAAGGATTCTGTAGTTTAATGCTTTACTGTAAGAAGAATGTAATTGCTAAGATTTTATTTTGAGAACTTATTTATCAGTTTCACCAATAGCAAATAATAGGGGAACTCATGAAGAGACTTTGAAGCTCTTTTTTTTTTTTTTCAGAGAACATTAAGAAAGATAAAACACAAAGACTTCCAGTAATTAAGAAGAAAATCAGTGACCACAAAACAGTGGTCAGTGTCTAGGAAAGCTCAGCTAAATTTGTTTTCATAATAATGAAGTGATGGAAATGTAATTACAGTAAATTAACTGAAAGGTTTACTTCTGTTCTGAGTTGTTCCAGGCCTGTCACCCTGACCTCAGTGCCAGGCAAGATTATGGAGCAGGTCATCCTGAGTGCAATCACGCAACACTTAGAGGATGGCCAAGGGATCAGGCCCAGCCAGCATGGGTTTAGGAAGGGCAGGTCCTGCCTGACCAACCTGATCTCCTTCTATGATCAGGTGACCCGCCTGGTGGATGTGGGGAGGCCTGTGGATGTAGTCTACCTGGACCTCAGCAAGGCCTTTGACACCGTTCCCCATAGCAAACTCCTGGCCAAGCTGTCAGCCCATGGCTTGGATGGGAGCACACTGCGATGGGTTAGGAACTGGCTGGAGGGCCGAGCCCAGAGAGTGGTAGTGAATGGTGCCACATCCAGCTGGCAGCCAGTCACCAGTGGTGTGCCCCAGGGATCAGTACTGGGCCCCTTGCTCTTTAACATCTTTATTGATGATCTGGACGAGGGCATTGAGTCCATCATCAGTAAATTTGCTGACGACACCAAGCTGGGGGCAGGAGTTGATCTGCTGGAGGGTAGAGAGGCTCTGCAGAGGGACCTCGACAGGCTGGGCAGATGGGCAGAGTCCAACGGCATGAGATTTAACACATCCAAGTGCCGGGTTCTGCACATTGGCCACAGCAATCCCATGCAGAGCTACAGGCTGGGGTCAGAGTGGCTGGAGAGCAGTCAGGCTGAGAGGGACCTGGGGGTGCTGGTCGACGGTAGACTGAACATGAGCCTGCAGTGTGCCCAGGCAGCTAAGAGGGCCAATGGCATCCTGGCCTGCATCAGGAACAGTGTGGCCAGCAGGAGCAGGGAGGTCATTCTGCCCCTGTACACTGCACTGGTTAGGCCGCACCTCGAGTACTGTGTCCAGTTCTGGGCCCCTCAGTTTAGGAAGGATGTTGACTTGCTGGAACGAGTCCAGAGGAGAGCAACAAAGTTGGTGAGGGGTTTGGAACATAAGCCCTACGAGGAGAGGCTGAGGGAGCTGGGGTTGCTTAGCCTGGAGAAGAGGAGACTCAGGGGTGACCTTATTACTCTCTACAACTACCTGAAGGGAGGTTGTAGACAGACGGATGTTGGTCTCTTCTCCCAGGCAAGCAGTACCAGAACAAGAGGACACAGTCTCAGGCTGTGCCAGGGGAGGTTCAGGCTGGATGTTAGAAAAAAGTTCTATACAGAAAGAGTGATTGCACATTGGAATGGGCTGCCTGGGGAGGTGGTGGAGTCGCCATCACTGGAGGTTTTTAGGAGAAGACTTGACAGGGTGCTTGGTGCTGTGGGTTAGTTGCTTGGGCGGTGTTGGATTGGTTGATGGGTTGGACGCGATGATCTTGAAGGTCTCTTCCAACCTGGTTTATTCTATGTATTCTATGTATTCACCTAACAGGAAAAACACTTCTTCAAGCATTTCAAGCATTCAAGCAAGGGAGGTTGTAGCCAGGTGGGGGTTGGTCTCTTCTCCCAGGCAACCAGCACCAGAACAAGAGGACACAGTCTCAAGCTCTGCCAAGGGAGGTTTAGGCTGGATGTTAGGAAGAAGTTCTTCATAGAAAGAGTGATTGCCCATTGGAATGTGCTGCCCAGGGAGGTGGTGGAGTCACCATCACTGGAGGTGTTTAGGAAGAGACTCAATGGGGTGCTCAGTGCCATGGTTTAGTTGATTAGATAGTGCTGGATGATAGGTTGGACTCGATTATTTCAAAGGTCTCTTCCAACCTGGTTAATTCTATTCTATTCTATTCTATTCTATTCTATTCTATTCTATTCTATTCACCTAACAGGAAAGATAGTTCTTCAAGCATTTGTGTTATGCAAGAGGTAGTAATAACCTATGTTAAGTAACATGCACAAAGCTAGTGAATAGACTTGGATATCACAAGTAGATGTTTCTGAAGTGGTACTAGAAAAAGTTTCCTTGAAAAATCTAGGCAAGGTCAAAGCATGCCAGCTGTAGAAAATTAAAATGCAGCAGCTGAGTGAACTCAGCTAATGCTTTCCTTCTTGATCCTCTTTTACAGTGAAAGTAATGTAGTCATGGAAGTTTGCAAAAACACCTGTCTGGTTTTAATTCCACTGAAAGCAAAACAGTTTATGTTCCTAATGTTCATAAGCTACAGAACCAAGATGTCGTACAAGTATAACTATTTTAGCAGAGAGTGATTGATGTATTATCTCTTACTAAAGCCACACAGCACTGGTGTAACTATCTTGCTCTAAGGCAGCCTCACATCACATAATTTTTATTCTGTCTCCATGTACATGTTAAGAGAAAGGCTATCAGCATTCACACACTGAGTATATGACCAGGACAGAACAGGAATAAAAATGCTCACCTTTGAATTATCATAGATAAAGTAATTTGACTTTCTAGGTGGTTGTTGCACTCAACAGTTTCATAGGTAGTAAAAAACAATAAACTGAGGGTGGTTCAACTGTCAGTGCTATCCATTTCTTACCCAGTAAAGAAACAGCCCCCTCAGAGAACCATAATCTCACACGGGTGTTTTGGAGGGGGAAAAAATGTGTTACTAGCTATGGGCAGAGAACCAATAAGAAGCAGAAGAGAAACACAGCAACTCTCACATGTTGTTGTGGTAAATTGGAGGACTGAATTTCTGGAAGCCAATGAAAGGAAACCAAAACCAGAACAGAATAACAACAAAGCAAGGGTGTCGCTTCCAGCCAACCAGCTAAGACGAGCAGAAGGAAAATAATTATTTAGCATTGTGCCCATTGTCTTCTATATTCTATACTAACACTTTGAAAATATGTATTAGAATTGGTAAAATAACAAAGAAAACATGATGGAAAGTCAGTAAGATGAGCAGTTGTTATAGCATTGCAGGATTTCACTACAAAATATTGTTTGTTTTGCATGGAGTATTGCAATTAAAAAAACTAATTAATCAAAAAGCCTTACTACAATTGAATTATTTTTTTTCTTATTGCTTTGAGATATATTCCTCTCTGCAGAGGAACCTTGACAGCCTGGGCAGATAGGCAGAGTCCAAGGGCATGAGATTTAACACATCCAAGTACCAGGTTCTACACATTGGCCACAACAACCACATGTAGCACTGCAGGCTGGGGTCAGAGTGGCTGGAGAGCGGCCAGGCAGAGAGGGACCGGGGGTACTGGTCAATAGTAAGCTGAACATGAGCCAGCAGTGTACCCAGGTGACCATGAAGGCCAATGGCATCCTGGCCTGTATCAGGAACAGTGTCGCCAGCAGGAGCCAGGAGGTCATTCTGCCCCTCTACTCAGCACTGGTTAGGACATACTTTGAGTCCTGTGTCCAGTTCTGGGCCTCTCAGTTTAGGAAGGATGTTGACTTGCTGGACCATGTCCAGAGAAGGGCAACAAAGCTAGGGAGGGGTATGGAGCACAAGCCCTGTGAGGAGAGGCTAAGGCAGCTGGGGTTGCTTAGCCTGGAGAAGAGGATGCTCAGGGGACACCTTAGGGAGGTTGTAGCCAGGTGGGGGTTGGTCTCTTCTCCCAGGTGGCCAGCACCAGAACAAGAGGACACAGTCTCAAGATGCACCAGGGGAGGTTTAGGCTGGATGTTAGGAAGAAGTTCTTCCCAGAAAGAGTGATTGGTCATTGGAATGTGCTGCCCAGGGAAGTGGTGGAGTCACCATCACTGGAGGTGTTTAGGAAGAGACTGGATGGGGTGCTTGGTGCCATGGTTTAGTTAAGTAGATGCTGGATGATAGGTTGGACTCGGTGATTTCAAAGGTCTCTTCCAACCTGGTTAATTCTATTCTATTCTATTCTATTCTATTCTATTCTATTCTATTCTATTCTATTCTATTCTACTCTGTTCTACTCTGTTCTACTCTATTCAATAGTTATCTCACCCAGTGAAATGTCCTGTTAATTCATTCTAGAAGTTCATAAGTTCTGAAGAAAATATTTTGAAATGCAGGATGTACCAATAATTTCAATTACTTACCACATAGATGCCAGAGCAGAAATAGAATGATACTGCATAGGGACTAAAACCACAAGACCAGCTCAGGTCATGAGGTCTGCTTAAATAGGATAACTAGTACTAATCAGTATGAATATAAGCAGCATGGTTCAGCCAACATAAGAGTTAAAACCTAATGAGATTTAGTCTAATTGTGCTGGAAACATTTTTCACCTCTTAGAGTTCTTAGTCAGCCATGCTAGATAATGCAAGTGCCACACTGATCTACTACAAAGAATATGTGATTTAGGGGAATCCAAGGTTGTATATATTTGGGTTAGAGGAATACGAGATTATACATGCACCAGTACAGGTTAGGGCTGCCCTAACTAGGAAAGCAGCTCCATGGAGAAGAACCTTGGAGTCCTAGTAGACAGCAAGCTCTCCATGGGACAGCAATGTGACCTTGTGACAAAGAGAGCCAATGGTATCCTAGGATGCATCAAGAAAAGTGTGTCCAGCAGGTCTAGGGAGGCTTTTCTTCCCCTCTACTCTGCCCTGGTGAGACCACATCTGCAATACTGTGTCCAGTTTTGGGTTCCCCAGTTCACAACAGACAGAGACCTGCTGGAGAGAATCCAACAGAGAGCCATGAGGATGATTAGGGGACTTTAGCATCTCCCCTGTGAAGAGAGACTGAGAGACCTGGGGCTGTTTAGTCTTGAGAAGAGAAGACTGAGAGGGGATCTGATCAATGTGTATAAATATCTGAGGGGTGGGTGTCAAGTGGGAGGGGGCAAGCTCATTTTGGTGGTGCACAATAATAAGACAAGAAACAATAGGTTCAAGCTGGAACATAGACGATTTCACCTCAACATGAAGACAAACTTCTTTACTGTGAGGGTGACAGAGCATTGGAACAGGCTGCCCAGAGAGTTTGTGCAGTCTCCTTCTCTGGACACATTCAAAACCCATCTCAATGCATTCCTGTGCACACTACCCTGGGTGATCCTGCTTTGGCAGGGGGGTAGGACTCGATGGTGTCTGGAGGTCCCTTCCAACCTCTAATGTACTGTGATCCTGTGATACTATGATACACATTTGCTAGCCAACCATCAGGCAGATTTTATATCCTGCACAAGAGAGTTTTTGTTCAAAGCAGAGTTGCCATTCTCACTTCCTTACTTCTACTTGCTGGGTAAGATGTACTTCTCTTATTAGCAAGGCAGCCTCCAGTGATTTCACTGAGTCATGCTCACTTAGGTCTATGCTGAATTATTTCTGAACACCCTTTTTTGTACACAGACTGGAAATAAAGCAAGATTGAACTCAGAGACGCATGAGCTGGCACTTCCAGTGAAATTAAGGATGAAAAACAGTTTTGCTGGGAAGGAAACAGCAGTGATGAAAGGACATTTAGAGTGTGACGTGCGAAAGCAAGTTCAGGTGCAGGATGAAACATGAGAGCAGAAATGGTGAGTGAAAATTGCCTATGGATATTAGAGTGTCTGGGAGGCAAGGTTTATCTCAGCCTGCAGTAGTATTCCAGTCTGGAGCACCATGACACCTTACTAACACGCACAAAAAGAAAAGACAGAAGGGAATACTACTGTTAGGTAATGGAAGAAACTAACCTTTGAGAGGAGAATAAACGAAACAAGTTCATAGACTTTTGCTAAGTGATTACCAAGCAAAAGAAGACAGAATACCGTAACTACATATTGTAGGTGGATATAAGCACAGAAAAAGGAAAGGAATTCTTTCAAGTGGCACAGCAGACCATAATTACTTAGAGAAGTAATGGCTGGCATTCAGAAAAGGATCATTCTGGATGTATATTAGAAAATACTTTCTGATCCATTAGGCTCTAATATAT
This sequence comes from Dryobates pubescens, assembly GCF_014839835.1. Classification (NCBI taxonomy): domain Eukaryota; kingdom Metazoa; phylum Chordata; class Aves; order Piciformes; family Picidae; genus Dryobates; species Dryobates pubescens. The sequence goes on along the minus strand of NC_071616.1, from coordinate 42,313,925 downwards.
TCTTCTGAGGAAAATGCTGAAATCCAGGTTAGTAAGGAATTTAGCAATTAGCCTGGAAGAAGTCACAGAAAATATGCTGAGAGGATCAGTGCAGCACCTGAAAGAAAATTGAAAGAAGTTCTATCAGGTCATCTAATTCACCTTAATTTCTGTGAAAATTAATGTTTGCTCTTTTTTCCTTGGTTTAAGCTTTGCTCACCCAGTCATGAAACCTCCTCAATCTCCGGGCTCAAAAAAAAATTGTCTTTCATTCAGGCAGCAGTGCCTCAAAGCTATTCACACTAATTAGCCAAGGTCATTTAAATGCATTTTGCATGAAGCACCTTCAACTCAGTGTGCCATTTTATGTATTTATCAAATTACTAATCAATATGCTCTACCACAGTTACTACTGGGCCTTGAGTTGCGCACAGAATGCTGCCTGAATTCAAATCGTGCAAGCTGCTGTCTGCAGAAATGAAATTAAAGTGTATGGAGTGATCATTACTCACAATACAATAGAAATGAAGAAGTGGCCTAAATGCAGGACACACCACAAATCTGTATTTTAAGTAAGTCTTAACTGTGTTGTTGGTTTCTTTTTTCCTTTCTTTTTTTTTTTTTCTTTTTCTTTAACAAACCTTGGATTAAACTAGCTTCGATTTCACTTTCTTTCTCCAGCATATTACCTCCACTGTATTGGTAAAGTAATTTATTCCATCCTCTGTGGAGAGCCTGGATCTCATTTGCCAGCATATTTATCTTTCCTGCCACTGCACTGTCATTCATCTGCAATCTCCACAGAATACCAGACCTGTGCAGAATTTCAATTAGGATTGATTCGACTAAATCCAGGCCACAGAACTGAGGCTGACAGGGTGACCCCCTGAGAATTTGATATGCTGAATCTAAAGCTGAAATTAAAAAGGTAAAAATGCAGAAGAGAACGAGCCCAAGTTTAACACCATAATTCATTAAGTCCTCTATACACTAAGTTTAATCTGGCTCACAATAGGTTTTTTTCAGACACTGTGTATTGTGTGGGTAAACTGCTTTATGGTAGCTTTGATAACCACAGGAAAGAAATGACTATAAAAACCTCTACTCTTCCTTTGAGGTCCAATCAACTTAAACTCAGACAGCTTGTAATGAACCGGGGGGGGGGGGGGGGGGGGGGGGGGGGGGGGGGAAATTATGTCCAGAGGCTGAGCTACCTTAAGCTTTCTATTCTGTATTATGTATACATTCAAACATCAGTGCTGTGTAGGTATACAGGTAAAATAGCTCTTTTATTGGACATTTGATCTGACAGACTTCCAGTGGTTTTCACTGTAATCGTTGACAGACTTTATCTGCTTGTCAGTCAAATGTGCTAAAGAATTCCTTAAATAATTTGTGATTACTAGAATGCCTTTGTGGGTTTACAGGCAGCTAAACTGCAGAAGAAATAGAGATCTTTTCAGCTGTAGCATGTAAGTAGTATTCTAGTCCTAATATTATATTAGCTTCTATACATAATGTGACTTACTTTGATTATACACCAGAGCAGGTGAAACCAGACATTCAGTTGTGCTCTAAAGCATTACAGTAGAAAAGAGAAATAAGAAGTAGTCCATATTTAATTAGGGGAGGGGGGGGTGTTGTCAGTAAAGGATTATGTTGAATGTATTTTCCCTAAAGACTGAATTTTAACCACTGTAAAAAACCATCACACATGTATAAACTCCCACCTGATTTAACATAAAAGATGAGATAAAAATATGCATAGAAAACATTCACCCAGCATAAAGAGTGAAAGAATACAAATGGAGTGGGGAAACATTGGTACACACACACATAACGTTAAATAAAACATGAGGCAGTTGGAACTGGATTAAATCAATTAAAGCAGACATTGATCTGTTTGTCCACACAGATACCACATCAATGAGTGTGGCATAAGCAAACAAATTCATTGATATGGGGGGGGGAAAGGTTTTTATTTTAACTTAACATCACAATACCAGAAAATATTTCACATATGAAAAACATTTTGTACTCCTTCATCTGTCTGTTAGAAACCTCTCAGTGTGTCGTGATTATTATGAAGAAGATGTACAACTATCACCAATTAAAAACTGTTGTCTATAGAGTGCCCAGAATGAATACACAGGAAGGCAGATTTCTTTCTGAAATCTGGTCACAAGATCTACACATAACTGCAGTAAAAGGGAAACTGCAGTAATACATACTGCATCGCCACCTTACTCTGTTGTAGGGAGACCTCACTGCCTCCAGCTCTGGAGCCCTCGACACAGGAAGGACATGGACCTGATGGAGCAGGTCCAGAAGAGGGCCAAGAAAATTATCAGGGGGCTGGAACACCTCTGCTACAAGGACAGGCTGAGGGAGCTGAGGTTGTTCAGCCTGGAGAAGAGAAGGCTCCAGGGAGACCTAATAGCAGCTTTCCAGTAGCTGGAAATGCCTGCAAGAAGGAACTGTTTACAGAGGCCTGTAGTGGTAGGGCAAAGGGCATCTTAGGTAGCATCTCATAAACTGATTAATCATTTGTCTTCATGAAAGAGCCAGACACCTAGGTGAGAAGTAATCTCTTGTTCCCCAGATCCTACACCTACCCACCTTTAAAACGAAGTGATTTACTTGACCTGCTCTAGTTCTTCAGCTGTCACCAGTTCTGGAATACACACAACAAAACACTTGTGGTTCCAAAATTTCACAGATTGTTAGAGGATGGAAGGGATCTCCAGAGAACATCGTGTCCAACCCCTCCTGCCAAAGTCAGATCACCTAGGGCAAGCCACAAAGGAACGCATCCAGGAGGGCTTTGAATGTCTCCAGAGGAGACTTCTATGAAACGCCAATGAGAGGAAGGTTTCACCTTAGCTTTTATCTTCCTTTGAGCCCCCTACATTTTATTTAACCTACTCTTTTTCTACCATACTTTCTCTACTAAGAGTGCCATTTTAAGAAATCAGTCACCACAGATTTTCTTGCAGATAGTTAAGAAACAGAACTGCATACATCTGTATTCACCGTGTCGCCCACTCTTTTGCCTCCTTCCTGATGAGTAAGTATTTTATTCTTTAAATTTAATCATACAAATTTTTATTGCTCTTTATTGCTTGAAAGTATTTCATATGGCTTCTCCTGTCTGATTGGTCTGTTCTTGGTGTATTACCTTATGTTCAGACCTTTTCCATTCTTCTGAAATCCCCTTCTGTTCTTCCAAGTTCTAAAAGTGATCTGATACAGTCACATAGATCTTTTATCATATTTTCTGTCAATACTGTTCACCAGGGAACCTGGCTGTTACCCTTTTAATAAAGTTGTTTAGTTTGACTGACACCTCTACTCTACTATTTCACCACCAGATCACGTTCCCAAGAGACCTTGTTTCATTTTCAGCAATTTTATTGAGATGTTTTTGTTTTATAGCTTTAGTGACATCACTTTATTTAGAATACTTAGAAGCTGCACTGCTGCCTTTAGAAACTGGAGGAAATAAGCAGACAGGAAAAGTGAGCCTATACTTTTCACTGGCATCTGTATAGGCATACCAAGCTGTGATCATCTTCATGTTATATTTCTATTACTTTTCCTGTTTTAATCAGGTTTTGAGAAGACATTTACTGTGAATCAAATGTGATTTATATTATTTGGGGTTAGATATGTTTCTTCCAGTTACTGCTTGCTCAGAATGGGATTTTCCAAGGTTCATTGACCCAGTTTACTTTTCTAATTGAAACTCCCTTTCTCTATTGCCTTTTTCTGTATCAAATATAATCTTCTCAATATAAAGGAAATCCTTGCCTTATTAATGTCCATGACAATTTCATACTGACTTCAGCTGGCCCTGGTTTAGGCAGCAGACACTGAGAAGTTATGAACAGATAAGTATGAATGAAAGGTAATGAGTAAACTAAACTGTAAACTAAGTATTTTGTCTATTAGAAGCTCTGTTCAATCCTCACTGCAATAACCCTATTAATGCACTACTTTTGACTTCTAAATAGAACAGTGATTCCATCAAATGTTCTAGAACACTTCCATGAATCCAGAATATGCTGAATAATAGAGTTACTGTAAGCAGTGTTCCTGGAATGCATGTATCCCACAAAGATATTTTTTTTTCCTATATGAAGCCAGGTAAATAGATACTCATGGCCTAAGTTTTATCTCATTGCTTTTTAAATGATTATTTATTACAGAATCACAGAATAAACCAGGTTGGAAAAGACCTTCGAGACCATCAAGTCCAGCCTATCACCCAACTAAACCATGGCACTGAGTGCCTCATCCAGTCTCTTTTTACACTATTCCAGGGATGGTGACTCCACCACCTCCCTGGGCAGCACATTCCAATGGGAAAGCATCCTTTCTGTGAAGAATTTCTTCCTAACATCCAGCCTCAAAAGCAAAATTGTTTTAGAATCATAGAATCATAGAACTGTTAAGGTTGGAAGGGACCTCAAGGATCATCCAGTTCCAAACCCCATGCCAAGGGCAGGGACACCTCACACTTCATCAGGTTGCCCAGAGCCACATCCAGCCTGACATTAAAAACCTCCAGGGATGAGGCTTCCACCACATCCCTGGGCAACCTGTTCCAGTGTCTCACCACCCTCATGGTGAAGAATTTCTTCCTAACATCCAGTCTGAATCTCCCTATTTCTAGTTTATTTTTTCCATTCCCCCCTAGTCCTATCATTACCTGACACCCTAAAACTCCCTCACCTGCCCCATTTCCCCCTTTTTCCCCTCAAATTCCAGAGCACCTGGGCTCTGTTGGAGTCTCCTCCCATCCCAGGTGTGGCCACTTGGCCCTCCCCACCAACTCTCCTATTTAATCCCCACCAGGAAGGGCAGCAGCCCTAAGCTGAGCCCATCTGGGCTGAGGGATCCTCCTCTCATCACCGGTGAGTGCCCACAGTGCACACTGGGTGATGGTGGTGGTGACAACAAAGGCCGGGGGGCCTGGTGGCCCCCCGGTTAGGTAGGGAACAACATTGATGACTGCTCCAATATTATCCACGGGTGCTGGCTGGGCTTCCTTACTGGGGCTGAGATCATCTGTGTGGTATCTTGGCTGGTGAGGGTCTTGCCCTCAGCTCTGGGGTGGGTGTGAAAATGGTGGTGGTGGAGCAGGAGCTGTTTAGTCGTAAGTAGCATAATACCATATACTATTTTTACTTGGAGGCCCCTTGGGTCTGCTCTCCTCATTCAATAAATCTGTTTTGGTGCCTCATTTGCAGACCATTTCTTCCCCCTCACTGCTTCTTTTCAGAAATAAGGAAGGAAAGGGGGGGGGGGGGGAAGGCAATAAAGCATATCTGCAGAAATGCATTCACTTATCAATCAACTCTGAACAGGAAGCGGGGCAGATTGGAAAGTGAGAATCACTTCTTATGAATTTAGGTTGGTTTCATTCTAGAGCTTCAGTATTTACAGCAACACTTACAAAATACCAAGGCACATTATTCTAGGATGCTCTCACCTCCACAGTGAGAGTAGCAGTAGGGGGAGAGAGGAGCCAGAAACCACAGAAATCGCAAAGGCTGGAAAACACTTTTAAGATCATTAAGTCCAACTGTAACCCACCTGCCATGACCACTAAACTGTATGCTGAAGCACCACATCTAAAGCCACTTGAACCTCTCCAGGGATGGCAACTTCCCCCACCTCCCAGCCTCTTCCAACACCTCACCACTCTCTCAGGAAAGAAGCTTTTTTTTTTTCCCCTAATGTCCAATCTAAACCTCCACTGGGAGAAGTTAGACTCATTTCCTCTCATCCTATCTCTGGGAGAAGAAACCAACACCAGCCTCAATACTATCTCCTTTCAGATAGCTGTAGAGAGCAAAAAGATCTCCATTTAGCCTTCTCTTTTCCAGACCAAACAACCCTAGCTCTCTCAGTTGCTCCTCATGCAACATTCCCTGCAAACCCCTTGCCAGCCTTGTTGTTATTCTCTGGACAAGCTTTAGGATGTCAATGTCTTTCCTACACTGTGGCACCTAGAACTGAACACAGGACTCAAGCTGTGGCCCCACCAGGGCTCAGTACAGGTATTCAATCACTTCCTTACTCCTGCTGTTTATGGTGCACTGAAAGACAATTAAGGACACTGGAAATCTGTTGATTGTAACTCAACTTCATTACTTCTGCAGCTTACTGAATGGATTGTTGAAGATTGCTTTTATTTGGACACATATTTTTAAGAGGACAAGATAATCACAGAAATAGCTGTATGGTGGTATGGCCCCACCAGACATTCAAACCCTGCAACATATAGAAACCATTAGAGTTTCACAATTCCACACTTCAGTAAGACTTTATTTCTTACAGAGTGTGCTCCTGAGTACAGCTTATTTCCTTCAGCTGAGCTCTGGAAACAAGATTTACCCATTCTCATTTAGCAATGCAGCCAGCAATGGGGAAACTCAAAAATGTCCAAAATGTCAATTAGACTAAATTATTGGGGCCATATCAGTTATCAGGGTCCACTGCACTTGCAATACACCTATACATGAGGAAATTATATCCTCCAGTCTCAAATCCTTATAACCATATGGATCTTAATAGACAGGAGGAGATGCTACCTGAAGTACAAAACCTATAAATAGTCAGAATAGTCACATCCTGGGCTGCATCAAGAGAAGCATAGCCAGCAGGTCATGGGAGGTGATTCTCCCCCTCTACTCCACGCTGGTGAGACCCCACCTGGAGTACTGTGTCCAGTTCTGGAGCCACTATTACAGGAAGGATCTGGAGGTGCTGGAGCATAACTGGAGGAGGGGCACAAGGATGATTAGAGGGCTGGAGCATAGGGCTCTCCTATGAGGACAGACTGAGAGAGTTGGGCAATTCAGTCTGGAGAAGAGGAGAGAGAGAGACCTAATTGTGGCCTTCCAATATCTTAAGAGGGCCTACAAGAAAGCTGGTGAAGGACTTTTTAGGATGTCAGGTAATGATAGGACTAGGGGGAATAGGAAAAAGGGAGAAATGGGTAGATTCAGATTGGATGTTAGGAAAAAGCTCTTCACCAGGAGGGTGGTGAGACAGTGGAACATGTTGCCCTGGGAGGTGGTGGAAGCCTCATCCCTGGAGGTTTTGAAGGCCAGGCTGGATGTAGCTCTGAGCAACCTGCTCTAGCATGAGGTGTCCCTGCCCATGGCAGGGGGGTTGGAACAAGATGATCCTTGAGGTCCCTTCCAACTCTAACAACTCTATGATTCTATGAGTATTCCTTATTAAATCTATGTGCTAAGTCATATATCTCTATATCCATAAAACACTCAGTTCAAGATGTGTGTTTTTAAAGGCTGAATGCTTCAGTACCACAATAATTTTTTATTGGAGGCTACCTGCTAGTATCTACTGTGAGTGAGTATAATAGAAAATAAGAAAATAACTCCATAGTCAGCTTTCCATTCCAATCATACCTAATTTGACAGTCGAACTCAAGCAAAGATCTGACAAAAAAAAAAGCTACTTTGAGCAGCCAAAGGAACCAGAAAGAATATCCATGTCTTAAACTTAAAAATTCTGGGGGGGGGGGGGGGGGGGAAATGTACTTGCTGGACTTTTGTCTTAGTCACATTACTGTAACTTAAAGCCAGGTGTGAATTTCTAGCACACTAACTACACTACAGTGATTTCCCATGTGGATATTAGGAATGCATAATAACAGCATAATAAGGACAAATTGAACTGAAGCTTTTCTTTGGTAAAGTAAAATTTAGTAGGAGGTGTCTTAGCTAAGGGGAAAAAAAACCACAGAGAAAATTATATATATAGATATATACAGATAGATAAATGGATTTACATGAACCACAGACAAAAGGGGAGGAGGGGGAATCTAGATAAATGTATTTACATAAAATGATTTGAACTTTTTAAAAGTGCATTGAGTAATATGTGCTCCTTAATAATACATTTGATGATTCACTGGGGAAAAAATGAGCTCATTTGTTATTCACAAATATTATTCAAGCATGTCTGAAAAAAATACCCCACACACAAAAGCTATGACTTCAAATTTCCACTGTGGTCTGCAGTACCACATTCATATCTCTGTGAATCCTTACTGCTTCTGCTCCATCATCTCCTTAGGCGCTGACACTTGACAGTCAGATGGGTTCTAATTAGTGAGGCTCCACTCTAGTATTACATTCTGTTAAAAAGCTCAGGGTTTGGCCCTCTATCTTTCGATGTTTTATGCTCAGGAAAAAAAATGTTATGCTTAATACATTTCAGACAGTTCAATATATCTTCCATTTGGGTACTGAAAGCACATCAGTTTCTTTTTTCCCTTCATACCAACAATAGCAAAGCAGAAAAAAGCTCCTTCAATAATTATTAATTGCAGCCACATGCAAGAAAACTTGATTTCAAATGCTTTATACTTCTGAAGGAGCACAAATGCAAAATGCAGATTGTAGACAACCTGTGACAGAACAAGAGGACACGCTCTCAAACTGCACCAGGGGAGGTTTAGGATGGATGTCAGGAAGGAATTCCTCACAGAAAGAGAGCTTGGCTATTGGAATGTGCTGCCCAGGGAGGTGGTGGAGTCACCATCACTGGAAGTGTTTAAAAACAGCCTGGATGAGGAATTTAGTGCCATGGTTTAGTTGATTAGATGGTGTTGGGTGATAGGTTGGACTGGATGTTCTCAAAGTTCTTTTCCAACCTGGTTAATTCTGTATTTTCATGTTTATTGTTCCTACCTCATATGATGTGAGTAGAATTCAAACATTTAAATGTGCTGATAAGTCTTTTATCATTTCTCTCCAGGCAAAGGTAGCTAGACCTTACACTGTGTCAAGTATAACCCTCCTAAGCATGTATTTTCATGGCTTATGTCAGCTCTAGGTAATGAGTCACCTTGTTACAGCCATGTGCACACAAACAGATTTTTGCTCTGAGGACTGCAGATACTATTTTCCACATTATTCTGCCTTCAAAATCACAGGGAGACCTTTGAGGTTGCAATGTAAAGTAAGATTATGCATAAATTGTCCCATATACACACATACTCAAGTAAAGATGCAGTCTTTCACAACCTTAAGTGAAACTTGAGGTCCTATCTGAGGCAGCTGAAGTCAGCTCCACTTCTAGCTAAAAAAATACAAACCCAAACCAACCATATTGAAAGCTTCCTATGTCAAAACATGTCAAACACAAATCAAATATGTCATTTAGACATATTTATAGCCCAGAGAATGGTAAACTCTTTACATATAAGAAGGCCTCTATTCAAAGGGGTTTTCTAACCTTGGTCCTAGAACTGGGCTGGAACAATCCTCCCTACCAATACAGACTTGGGGGATGAAGTGTCAGAAAGCAGCCCTGTGAAAAAGGACTTGGGGGGGTGCTGATGGATGAGAAGCTGGACATGAGCAGGCAGGATGAGTTTGTAGCCCAGAAGGCAAATCACATCCTGGGCTGCATCAAAAGATGCATTGATGATCTCAAAGGTTTTTTCCAACCTGGTTAATTCTATTCTATTCTAAAAGTATTTTAATTCTCTTTCTCATTCTCATTACAAGGAACTCTCATGGTAAAGAGGGAAGGAAGGAAAAGAACAAGAAACTGAGGAGGCTGAAGAAAATTTATTTTTTTAACAATTACTTGGTCAGAGAGGAGAAAAGATATAACCAGCATCATTAATAGACTTACCTTTTTTAAAGTGTAATTAATAGTTGCATATGTTCTTCCTCAGTGTGGGAAATAAATATTAACAAGGCCCACAGCTTTCAGTTATAGTGTACATAAGGAGAGGCTGAGGGAGCTGGGGTTGCTTAGCCTGGAGAGGAGGAGACTCAGGGGAGACCTTATTGCTCTCTACATCTACCTGAAGGGAGGTTGTAGACAGGCAGATGTTGGTCTCTTCTCCCAGGCAGCCAGTACCAGAACAAGAGGACATAGTCTCGGGTTGCTCCAGGGGAGGTTTAGGTTTAGGTTAGGAAGAAGTTCTATACAGAGAGAGTGATTGCCCATTGGAATGGGCTGCCAGGGGAGGTAGTGGAGTCACCATCATTGGAGATGTTCAGGAGGAGACCTGATGGGGTGCTTGGTGCCATGGTTTAGTTGTTTAGGTGGGTTGGATTGGTTGATAGGTTAGACACGATGATCTTGAAGGTCTCTTCCAACCTAGTCTAGTCTATTCTATTCTATATTTCTCAGGAGATACTCATTCACATCGTGTCCAAATTTGTGCCCAGCAACGTAAAACAGTTTGGATGCTCCAAACATCTAGTGAATGATTCTGAGAAGGCAAAGATGACAAAATGCACGTTGCAGAAGGCTCAGACTTTGATAGGAGCTGTTGGGAGCTGTTTGCTTTGACTGACTGAATACCTTCCACACAGATGAGATACATGTTAAGTTATTTACAGATAATTACTTCACTGTGCCGTTGCTGAAATATTAAGACACCGTTGTCCCACAGGACAAATTGTGACAGACATTGGCACATCAGCTAATGAATAGCTGTAGGGTAGTGGGGAAAAAAAAGAGCTACCACAAGACCTCAGTATTAGGAAACAGAATGTCTGTAAGTAATCCACACTCAGAGGAAAATGCCACTTTCCTTTTCCACTTCCCTTCTACTAATTACATATAGAACAAATGTTCAGCATTTGGTAGATGTTGCTTGAAGGCAGTTGGTTTTTTTTCTGGAATTAGTCTCGAGGCATCCTCCACTCCCTTGTCATTATAGGAAACTATGACCTAGAAACACTGAATAGTAACCTTCAACCAAAACCAGTGTCCAGTTCTCGGCCCCTCAATTTAAGAAGGACATTGAGACACTGGAACATGTCCAGAGAAGGGCAACGAGGCTGGGGAGAGGCCTTGAGCACAAGCCCTGTGAGGAGAGGCTGAGGGAGCTGGAATTGCTTAGCCTGGAGAAGAGGAGGCTCAGGGGAGACCTAATTGCTGTCTACAACTACCTGAAGGGAGGTTGTAGCCAGGAGGGGGTTGGCCTCTTCTCCCAGGCATCCAGCACCAGAACAAGAGGACACAGTCTCAAGCTGTGCCATGAGAAGTTTAGGCTTGAGGTGAGGAGAAAGTTCTTCACTGAGAGAGTCATTCACCATTGGAATGTGCTGCCCAGGGAGGTGGTGGAGTCACCATCCCTGGAGGTGTTCAAGAGGGGATTGGATGTGGCACTTGGTGCCATGGTTTAGTCATGAGGTCTGTGATGACAGGTTAGACTTGATGATCTTTGAGGTCTCTTCCAACCTTGGTGATTCTGTAAATACTCACAGGAGACTGGGAAGCCGTTTTGGAGACAAAGTGCACCATTGCCCACAGGAGGATTCAGTTCTCAGGTGGTTATTGAAGTTAGGGGAGGTTGGTTTTTAATATCACAGAGTGAAACAATGAGAGGAACACTCCCAGAGAATACAGTCAGAATAAGAGCAGACAGAATTGAACAGCAAGTCTTCATTTTAAACAAATATTTAAACATTAAAACTAGCTATCATCTGCCAAGTTTTGCCTTTTATTTAAGTCAATTGAAAGAATAGCACCTGGAATATTTATCATGAAAAAAATATTTGGCAAGTTTTCAAAAGTACAGATTTGCAAGACTTGTCTTCTCAGCCATTAATTTCCTTTTAAGAAAAGCAAAATTTCCTTCAGACTAGAATGATGAGATTGCATGCAGACTAAAGATACTCTTTAAAATAGTTACCTACTTCACAGTACAGGGAAAGTGGAAAAGAATAGAATAGAATTAACCAGGTTGGAAGAGACCTTTGAGATCATCAACTCCAACCTGTCATCCAACACTATCTAATAAACTACACCATGGCACCAAGCACCCCATCCAGTCTCTTCCTAAACACCTCTAGTGATGGTGACTCCACTACCTCCCTGGGCAGAACTTCTTCCTAACATCTAGCCTAAACCTCCCATGGTGCAGCTTGAGGCTGCGTCCTCTTGTCCTGGTGCTGGTTGCCTGGGAGAAGAGACCAAGCCCCACCTGGCTACAACCTCCTTCAGGTAGTTGTAGACAGCAAGAAGGTCTCCCCCTGAGCCTCCTCTTCTCCAGGCTAAGCAACCCCAGCTCCCTCAGCCTCTCCTCACAGGGCTGTGCTCCAAACCCCTCCCCAGCTTTATTGTCCTTCTCTGGACACATTCCAGCAAGTCAACATCTTTCCTAAACTGAGAGGCCCAGAACTGGACACAGGACTCAAGGTATGGCCTAACCAGTGCTGAGTACAGGGGGAGACAGATGACACACAGAATCATAGAATCACCACAGAATGGTCTGGTTTGGAAAGCACCTCCAAAGGACATTTAGTCCAACCCCCTCTGCAGTCAGCAGGGACATCCTCAACTAGATCAGCTTGCTCAGAGCCCTGTCAAGCCTCACCTTGAATATCTCCAGCAATGGAGCCTCAACTACCTCTCTGGGCAACCTGTTCTAGTGTTCCAGGAGCGTCACGGTGAAGAACTTGTTCCTAACATCCAACCTAAATCTACTCTTCTCTAGTTTGATGCCATTGCCCCTCATCCTATCTCTCTCCATCCTTTTTGTAGACCCCCTTCAGGTACATCACTGATAAAAAACTAATCCTCATAAACTCCAGCTGTAATTCTGTAGAACCACATGTATTAGTGCTAATCCCAAGGATCTATATGGCCTTGACCTATCACAAGTGATAGAAATCTATCTTTAAGACACCATATTGTGCCAGTTATCTTACAGTCACCTGCATGCCTGTAGTATTAGCACAACATTTCACAGGGGTCACCTGTTCAGCAGGCAGATATGCAGTCAACCAACAGTGAAGCAAATGAGACATAAGTATATCCTTGAAGTATATTCTTATGCCCTTTTCTGAGTAGAAATTAAAGGCTTTAAAAGTTTAAATGTATGATTTGGGGATATAACAAATATTTCCAAAAGAAAGGATATGCCAGATGATAAATGTGCAGTGAGGTTTATAATTCAGCCTGGGACCCAAAGTAAGTTCTCCTATTCCTTAAAAAAAAGTCCTTCTAACAAAGCCCTTTTATGTTGTATAGAGCTATACTAATGTGAAAGGTGTACTTTCTGTTCTGAGAACACTACATTTTATTATATTATAAAGTTAATATCACTTAATATGGTGAAACATGCAGAATAAGTTAAAACCCAATATATAGAAGCAGAAAGTCCTACACCTTATAAATATTTGAGGGCTGGGTGTCAGGAGGGAGGGGACAGCCTCTGCTCAATTGCTCCCTGGGATAGGACAAGGAGCAACGGATGTAAGTTGCATCACAGGAGGTTCCACCTCAGCACAAAGGGGAACTTCTTTACTGTAAGGGTCGCAGAGCACTGGGACAGGCTCCCCAGAGAGGTTGTGGAGTCTCCTTCGCTGGAGACTTTCAAGGCCTGTCTGGATGAGTTCCTCTGTGACCTGAGCTAGATTGTATGGTCCTGCTCTGGCAGGGGGGTTAGACTTGGTGATCTCTTTGGGTCTCTTCCAACCCCTGACATCTTGTGAGTCTGTGACCTTTCAATATGATTCAAATTCTGGAGAAGAGGAGGCTCAGGGGAGATCTTATTGCTCTCTACAACCACCTGAAGGGTGGTTGTAGCCAGGAGGGGGTTGGTCCCTTCTCCCAGGCAACCAGCGGCAGAATGAAAGGACACAGTCTCAAGCTGCACCAGGGGAAGCTTAGGCTGGCAGTGAGGAGAAAGTTCTTCACAGAGAGAGTTGTTGGCCATTGGAATGGGCTGCCAAGGGAGGTGGTAGAGTCACCACCTGGGGTGCTTGGTGCCATGGTTTAGTTGTTTAGGTGGGTTGGATTGGTTGATGGATTGGACGCGATGATCTTGAAGGTCTCTTCCAACCTGGTCTATTCTATTCTATGATAATGGGTCTGAAGATTTGGTGTAGGATGTTAAGGTATGGCAGCATGAAGGCTGCAGGGGTAACCTCTGTGGGGGGATGTTAGGGGCTACACTATGCCACTCACAGTGAGTTCCAAATGGGAGAAGTGAGTGAGCAGCTGGGTGGGAGTTTTTCTGCTAGACAAGTGCAACCACCAACATTTAGGAATAAGCCTAAGCCAATTACTGACATTATTTCAAATACAGACAGAAAGGGTAAGGATTGAAAGCAAAGGGGATACATAGCATCTCTAACCTAAAGCAAAGCTTTCTCAATCATGAAATTTGGAAAACTCAAAAGGGCAACACCTGTAAACATCTAACTAAAGTTACAAAAGAAACAAAATAGCTATTTTCTCCCTTTCAGGAATGATTAAATAGTTCTTTACAAGCTTAAAAACAAAACAAAACCTTCAAACATTTGGCTGTGTTGTTCTGACTTAATGACATTCTGACTTAATTGCAGATTCCTGATTGAATCAATTAATCTTTTCAAAATAAGAAAATATTCTTCTTTTAAAAATAGGGAGGTTTTCTTTCTTTAAAAAGAAAAGCTTTGTGTGTTAAGAAAAAACAAAACCTAACAAAACATACTCCTACCATTTTCAAACTCTTCTAATAACTGCTATTATGGTTGTATCTACTTTTTCATGCTTCAAAGCAGCAGCATTTAGAAACCATTTTCCCCTTTTCCCAAATTCCTCTACTTTTCAATGCATTACAGGAGTTACAAAATCAGTATCTCAATTATTCACTTAAAGCCTTGTTTCCAGAAGCAGACCTCCAAAGCAGCTGAAGGGAGCTGTTACGTCTATTCATTTGTAATGCTGCCTCTAAATCTAGCTCTTATAAAGAACAGTACAATAAACAATCCTTGTCCCTGCACATGGAAAGGAGCAGCAGCAGGTTCATCTCAGCTATTAATACTTAATTTCCTGAGATGTGTATACAGAGTCAGCTGCTGGTTTCACACAGCTCAATGGATGTAACATGGAAGCAATTCCTCTTAGCATTGCGGAGCACATGCAGTGCCAAGTGATGGGGAGGAGGTTGCTGGCCACAATTTTGCTTTCCTTCCTACTCCCCCCAAGCTGTCTGTATCTGAACCTTCCAGAGGTTGGCTTGATTTGTTTTCCTCTAGACACTTCAGCACTGAAATACTACAGAATATACTCAATGTGTGGGGTGTTTACACATGGCCAATAAAACTGAACAGCTGTGGGCAGTGCATGATGGTCACTGCATTGAATTGAATTGAAGGAGAGTTTTTATATGAATCACTTTTGTGTCAACCTGCTTAGAATAACTGTACATTAACTTATCTAACCAATGTATGAAAGCCAGCAGGAACTAAACTAATGTATGGAAGTCAGAATAACAGGTTGGACTCAATGATCTTAAGGTCTTTTCCAACCTGGTTAATTCTATTCTATTCTATTATGATATTCTATTAAATGAATGTATGGAAGCCAAGAAGTTTGAGGGACAGGATGATAATGTATCATGATGTGCTCCTAATTTGTGACTTGAAAGAGAGGAAGACATGAATCTGGGACTTTGTATTTAAAAGCTCAAGGCCTGTTTACCACACAGGAAGAAAGCTGTTACAAAACAATGTTTGCATGCAGGTAAATCTATGGAATGCTTATCTAAGACAATGTATAGATAATGGGAAAACAGGCCAGGAACAGACCAGCTTGTTCCTGCAAATGTGAGTAGGAGAACAGGGTGGGGCAGAATTAAAAGAGCAGATGTGGAGAGGAAAAATGCAACAAAGAGGAAGACCCTCCAAAGACCATTACCAAAAGACACTGCCATGTATGGATAGGAAATGCTGGACATAAGCAGGCAGTGTGAGCTTGCAGACCATAAGGCAAATCACATCCTGGGCTGCATCAAAAGATGCAGCAGATCCAGAGAGGTGATTCTGCCATTTTGCTCTGCTCTGGTGAGACTTCACTTGGAGTACTATGTGCAGGACTGGAGCCCTCAATATAAGAAGGACATGGACCTGATGGAGACGGTCCAGAGGAGGGCCATGAAAATGATCAGGGTGTTGGAGCACCTCTGCTGCAAGGACAGGCTGAGGGAGCTGGGGTTGTTCAGTCTGGAAAAGAGGATGCTCCAGGGAGACCTAATAGCAGCCTGCCAGTACCAGAGGGGGCTACAGGAAGGATGCAGAGAGATTGTTTACAAGGGCCTGCAGTGACAGAACAAGGGGCAATGGCTTCAAACTAGAGAAAGGCAGATTTAGATTGGATATCAGGAAAAAGTTCTTCACTATGAGGGTGGTGAAACACTGGAACAGATTGCCCAGGGAGGTGGTTGAGGTCTCTTCCCTGAGGATATTCAAGGCGAGGCTCGATGAGGCCCTGGGCAGCCCGATCTAGTTGTGGATGTCCCTGCTGACTGCGGGGAGGTTGGACTGGATGACCTTTGAGGGTCCCTTCTGGCCTGGACCATTCTGTGATTCTATGATTCTAAGAGGAGCCAAATGTAAATGAAGAGGAGATAGCATGAATATGTAGTAGCTACCTCAATATAAACTCTGCAAAACTTGTGTTCAGGCAAACACATTAGGAGGAAATATTCCCCTGTGTGCCCATAGCTGTTCATAAATTATTAAATAATACCAACTTAACAGTCTTGACTGTTGAATCTGTCTGTTTCTCTGTAGCAAAATAAAGCAGACTAAGGTCTTGGATTTGGCACTTAACTAACCAACAGGCAACACCAAAATGAACATGCCTCAACTATTTTCACCAGAAATTTCATCGTGGGCATGAGATTCCAGTTCTGCCAAAAAAAAATTGATAGAAAATAGAATGTGTACATGTGGGGGGGGAATCCACAAATTAAAGTTTTCTAATGCAAATGTATTTTGACAAAAAACTGCAGTACAGTTCTGGGTTTGCCAGTATAATAAAGAATGGAAATTTGGCTTCCACCTTTAAAATCCGTATTCAAACATAACCTCTCCTACTGATAATTTTTTTCTTCCTGTCTCATACTACATTAACAAGGTATTTCCTCTACAAGGTATTTCCTCAACAAGGTATTTCCCCAACATAAACATCTAGATATCTTCAAGAAAAACTATTTTGTATTAGAACAATGGTGATTCTGTCTGTGTGTGTGTGATCTCTTCTCCCAGGCAACCAGCACCAGAACAAGAGGACACAGTCTCAGGCTTCACCAGGGGAGGTTTAGGATGGATGTTAGGAAGAAATTCTTCCCAGCAAGAGAGATTGGTCATTGGAATGTGCTGCCCAGGGAGGTGGTAGAGTCACCATCACTGAAAGTATTTAAGAAGAGACTGGATGAGGCACTTAGTGCCATGATTTAGTTGATTAGATGGGGTTGGGTGATAGGCTGGACTTGATGATCTCAAAGATCTTTTCCAACCTGGTTAATTCTATATTTCTGTACAGGAACCCACAACCAAGTATGCCTGGGGAGTTGTTGGTGGGGACAGAGAGCAGGAGCACCCAAGTTGTGCAAGCCAGGGAAAGCACCTACTCTGTAGGGTTGGGGATGCTGGTAACCTACTCTGTCATGATGGAGAGAGGCAGGGGGAAGTTAGAACTTTTTTGGTGTTAGTTTCCAAGATTACATAGAGATTTGCAATGCTTATCAATAGCTTGGAAGTACCTTGTGTTGCCATTAATCTGCTGTATCACTGATGTTGCACCTCAATGTAGGACTCGCTGGTTAATTTTGGTTCATTACATGTCATTGATAAATCAATAAATCACTATGATGATGATTTGATTGAAACTGCATGAACCGAGCAGTGCTTTCCTGAAACAGCTGGTGTCTTCCTTTCTGTTTTGAACAAGCAAGGAAATGTTGATGGTAGCTGTTAATAAGCAGAATACTGGTGTTTAAAACATGATATGTAAAATTTGGAAGACCTCATGACTTTTGTTTTAACAAGAATAATGAAACACAAACTAGTGTAGATTTAGCATCTTTCCTAAAGGCTAAAAGTATAAGGGCCTAATTAGAACAGTGACTTTATAATAAATTGTGGAATATTGTAATTCTATCTATAATCCCACACTGACTTCAAATCAGTGAATGACCCTCAACGCCAGTAATTCACAATAAATCCACACAGAATCATAGAATCAGTCAGGGTTGGAAGGGACCACAAGGATCATCTAGTTCCAACCCCCCTGCCAAGGGCAGGGACATCCCACACTAGATCAGGCTGGCCAGAGCCTCATCCAGCCTGGTCTTAAACACCTCCAGGGATGGGGCCTCAACCACCTCCCCAGGCAAACCATTCCAGGGCTTCACCACCCTCATGGTGAAGAACTTCCTCCTCACCTCCAGCCTGAGTCTCCCCACCTCCAGCTTCATTCTATTCCCCCTAGTCCTGTCACTACCTCATATCCTAAGAAGTCCCTCCCCAGCCTTCTTGTAGGCCCCCTGCAGATACTGGAAGGCCATAAGGACACCTCGAAGCCTTCTTTCCTCCAGACTGATCAGCCCCAACTCTTTCAGTCTGTCCTCATAGAAGAGGTGCTCCAGCCCTCTGATCATCCTCGTGGCCCTTCCAGCATGTCCATATCCCTCTTGTAATCATCATCAATGAGACATACTGCAAGGCAACAATGTTTGTGCTTTGAGGTTTTTGCACCATTATGGCATTCAAGTCAACACTCATAGGCTGTCATGGCAACTTTCTCAGCCTTCTAAGTGATGAAGTGGTCAATTATTATCATCTTCTTTACACACAGCAGCCAGGGATGATGTAGAATGTGCATGAACACGCTGGACATAATTTGGAATTATACTGTGAAGAGAATTGATTCCCTTAATTTGACAGCCAGGTAAAATCAATTAACTAATCATTTAGGTAGATTAGACACTTGTTTATCATTTTTCAATTAAAAAAAAATATTATTCTGCTTCAGTATTAACTGTAAATAAAGAATCATAGAACTGTATGAATGTAGAGAGGAGAGAATATAGAATCAAGAACTATATGTTCATAAAACCTGAGATGAAAACCAGTATCTCACTTTAGAATGTACCATTAGACACACATGTTATGTTTGAGACTTGAATTAAAATCTCCTCTCTGTCTAATTTAGACAAAATGCTCCTGCCAAAGTGCTTTTGGTTGAATGTTCCTCATACAAAGTTATTCAATGTAACTGCTTAAATATTCATTTGCCCAGACAAAAGAGGGTGATTCAGACACTAGTGTTTAGGAGACTCGCCTAAGGAGCAGGAACACAAGTTGGTGCTCTTGCTGGTCATGGTTCATCATCACTTATAAAGAGATTGCTAGGAAAAAAAAATATGTAGCTATTACTTACACTGATGTGCTGATAGTGTAGCTGCAAAACATTGCCCCTGCACAGTTTACAGAGCCTCCATTGGTGGGGGTTGGTCTCTTCTCCCAGACAACCAGCAATAGAACAAGAGGACAGATTCTCAAGCTGCACCAGGGGAAGTTCAGGCTCAAGGTGAGGAGAAAGTTCTTCACAGAAAGAGTAATTGGCCATTGGAATGTGCTGCCCAGGGAGGTGGTGGAGTCACCGTCACTGGAGGTGTTCAAAAAGGGATTGGATGTGGCACTTGAAGCCATGGTTTAGTCGTCAGGAGGTGTTAGGCATTAGGTAACAGGTTGGTCTTGATGATCTCTGAGGTCTTTTCCAACTTTGGTGATTCTGTGATTCATTGTGGTGTTTGTACACAATTTACTTCTCAATTTACTTCACAAATTCACTTCTCTTGTAGGCACCATAATAGCTAAAACATCATTTGAAAGTATTCACTCAGTAATATTATACTGGGAAGAAAATATTTCTATTCTCCAAACCTACATTTCCTAGAATCATAGAATGGTTTGGGTCAGAAGTGACCTCTGAAAGTCACCTAGTCCAAACCCCCTGCAGTCAGCAGGGACATCCTCAAGCAGATCAGGTTCCCCATAGCCTTGTTGAACCTCACCTTGAAGTTCTCCAGGGACGGGGCCTCAACCACCTCTCTGAGCAACCTGTTCCTGTGTTCCACAGTTTGGGGGAAGCTGTTGTAAATTGCAGTGATAATCCAGGCAATTTGTGATAAATTCTTTACATTTTAACAGAACTGAAAACAAAGTAATTCAAGAAGCTTAATTGCAAAAGCAGTTTATGGGTTTGGAACTATAATCTTTCGGTCCCTCAGCTCTGCTGAGTTGTTATATTGTTTCTGTGCAAGAGGAAAAGTAAAATTAATGAAGGCTCTTAAGTTCATGAGGTACCAACACCTTTTATAAATCCACCATTATCAGTAAAAGCAAACAAAATTAAGATATTGGAAAGCTTACAAAAACTCTCCTTTATGCATCCTGTTATACACTTGTTTAGGCAAATCTGCCACCATGTAAAGTCAGCAGAGTGCAAGCATATTAAAAGAACTACTCACAATGTCAAAAAATTTAGCCTGACTGCATATTTTTGGAGGATCAGGCCACAGGGAGTCAGAGAAGATGAATAAACATAGAATAGTTCTACAATGTGAAATGACACGATGGTGCTCCAGTAAGATGTGCACTAAAATGACATTTTGGAGTCCAAAAGTATCCCAGCAAACCTTATAAAAAGTTGAGGAATAATGACTAGGGAGCTAGTCAAGGTCACAAAGGACATCTCCTTTAATTTATATTTCCTAATTGCCTGATATTGCATTGCTACAATCATGGAGTAAGACATTAATTAATATACCTTAAGACACACACCAAAAGAAAAAGAATTACTTCATAAATGAACAGAATATAAAAACTGGAGACTGAAACAGAAAATTACTTAGATACATGGTAGATTAATTATACACTAAAGGTCATGTCAAGGTCAAAAGCCACCTTACAGAGCAGTGATGTGGTACATGTATAGAATCATAGAATGGTCCAGGCCAGAAGGGACCTCCAAAGTCAACAAGGACATGCCCAACTGGATCAGGCTGCCCAGGGCTTCATCAAGCCTTGCCTTGAATATCTCCAGAGAAACGGCCTCAACCACCTCCCTGGGCAACCTCTTGCAGGGTACAGGCAGGAACAGAGGGACACTGTCCTGATTAAACTACTTAGTAGCCAAATACATGAGCATCATCTAGTTCCAACCCCCCTGCCATGGGCAGGGACACCTCACACTACATCAGGTTGCTCAGAGCCACATCCAGCCTGGCCTTCAAAACATTCAGGGATGAGGCTTCCACCACCTCTTCCAGTCTCTCACCACCCTCCTGGTGAAGAACTTCCTAACATCCAATCTGAACCTACCCATTTCCATTTTTGTTCCACTTCCCCCTGTCCTATCAGTCCCTGATATCCTAAAAAGTCCCTCCCCAGCTTTCTTGTAGCCTCCTTCAAATACTGGAATGCCACAATTAGGTCTCCTTTGGAGCCTTCCCCTCTCCAGACTGAACAACCCCAACTCCCTCAATCTGTCTCCATCGGAGAGGTGCTCCAGCCCTCTGATCATCCTTGTGGCCCATTCTGCACATATTTACTCAGATGTATGCAGAAAGACTGATGTGTTTTTTACAATCTTTTTATCCATACTAGTAACCTTAGGATTGGTTTATGCAAGTTTTATCCAAGCTTTGTTAACTCCTGTTTGAAGGCAGCAGGGACATAAATAAAAGAATGATTGTTGCTGCAACTGCTAATCAGTTACTGTTCACCAAGGCTGGCAGAATAAAGGAAAACTTCTGAATAATAACTCTCTTCAACTGTTAGATTTCTTTGCTTGATTGCCACACCACTAACACCAAAAGCCAAAGAATTTAAATACACCTATTAAATAGTGCACCAGCAATAATTAAATTTGGAAATCAAGTTTGTAAGTACAAGTTCAGGAAATTAGGCAGAAAGGAATTTAACAAGATCATGCTGATATACAGTCAGCAAAAGGATAAAATAACTTACTTTGTTGGCCCCAAGCATATCACAGTATCACAGTACATTAGAGGTTGGAAGGGACCTCCAGAGATCATCAAGTCCAACCCCCCTGCCAAAGCAGGATCACTGAGGGTAGTCCACACAGGAATGCATCCAGATGGGTTTGGAAACTCTCCAGAGAAGGAGACTCCTCAACCTCTCTGGGCAGCCTGTTCCAGTGCTCTGTCACCATTACTATAAAGAAGTTTCTCCTCATGTTGAGGTGAAATCTTCTATGTTCAAGCTTGTACCTGTTGGTTCTTGTCTTATTAGTGCACACCACCAAAAAGTGATTGCCCCCGTCCACCTGACACCCACCCCTCAGATATTTGTACTCATTGATGAGATCCACTCTCAGTCTTCTCAAGACTAAACAGCCTCAGGGTTCTCAGTCTCTCTTCCTAGAGGAGGTGCTCAAGTCCCCTAATCATCCTCATGGCTCTCTGCTGGATTCTCTCCAGCATATCCCTGTCTGTCTTGAACTGTGGAGCCCAAAACTGGACACAGTATTGCAGATGTGGTCTCACCAGGGCAGAGTAGAGAGGAGGAGGACCTCCCTAGACCTGCTGGACACACTTTTCTTGATGCATCCTGGGAAACCATTGGCTCTCTTTGCCACAAGGTCACATTGCTGTCCCATGCAAAACTTGCTGTCCACTAGGACTCCAAGGTTTTTCTCCATGGATCTGCTTTCCAGCAGGGCAGCCCTAACCTGTACTGGTGCCTGTATGGCAAAAGTGCTTTGCCCTTCTGCATTATTGTACAAAAGAATTCAACTTTCCTAAAGTGTTGTTAAACTCAACATTCAGTCATGGATAAAAAGTCAAGTGAAGAATTTACCATTAGTCTAATTAAACAAAAAGATTCTTCAAACACAACTAAAAAGCTACAAACAGCTATTATTATCAGTCCAATTATAGAGATAGTAAAGCACTTCAAATGCAAAGCAAAGTGATTAACAGTATTACTGGTGTTATCCCTGCCCTGTCACTGCTCCTTTGGTCTTAGGGTCAATATATTTAGTCAAATGGGAAAAGGGTTGGAAATCTGGCAGAACCTGAGCTGTTCAGAGGGAGGATTGTGATGCTAATGTCAGAGGCACAGGATGTCTTATTGACAATGTTTCCTTCCTCCTCACTCCTGTGTCCACAGGAGCACATAGTTCTAAGATATTTTAAAGCATTTTTTAGATCTTGCTCTGTTTTTTACTGGTCTGAAACTCCAGTTTACAACCAACTTTGTTTTGTATGATGCATCATACATGTTAGATGATTATTATTTATCCTTTTTGTTACCAGAACAAAAAAACCAAAAAGAACAAAAAAAAAATACAAACCTTGCCCAGCTCCTAATTTAGTGACTCATCACTGGTGGATATTCATGGAGTCTACATTTCTCAGCCTATCTCTACGCCTTCAAGGTCTCTGCTGTCAGCCCAAGCCTGTAGTCCTCTAGACTGCATCATCATTATCATAGCATAGAATCATAGAATCAATAAGGTTGGAAAAGACCTCAGAGATGATCAAGTCCAAACTGTCACCCAAGAGCTCATGACTAACTAAGCCATGGCTTCAGCCGTCACATCCAATCCCCTCTTGAACACCTGAAGAGGGAAGAAAGAGGTCCCTCACACATCTGCAAACCTGCTTTGATGCTTATCAGAGACTTTTGGGCAGAGCAGTGCCTTAGCTTGCTTTCCAACCTTTGTTGTCAGCTTTAAGCCTCTTTTGTAGTTAGAAGATATCCAGCCTTTCTCACAGAGTCTAGCTGTAGCAATGCAAGGATCTCCTGACCCTGTTGAGATGTTGAAACACAAGTATGCACATCTACTTAGACTAAAGTCCTATTCTGACTACGAGCAGCATGGTATTGTCTTCTTTATGTCTAAATAAAAGTCATCCATGGACTGAATTTAGTGTTTGCAAGGGAACCAGACCAAGAACTTCAAGATGCAAGGGCAATGAGATGGTACCAGAATTAACATTGTTAAAAAACAGGGCAGGTGAATGCTGCCTGTGAAACTCACCAACTACTCTTGCCAGACAGTCCCCAAATAAAAATGCATTTAAATAAAATCCATACACAACCTGAATTCTGAATCATACCCTTACAGGGCTGAATGACTTGCTATGGCTACTAGCAACACAATTATTGATTACAGGAATTCTTTCACACAGTTATACAAAGGTAAGTAGAGCCGAAACAAACTGGAACAGGTAAGCTGATGCAACAGTACAGAGCTTATGCTCTGATAGCAAGGGAGTCAGTTCTGTATTTACTGGACTACAAGGATTACTCATTAGCCTATTAAAAGTTGTCCTGCAGGAAGTGAATTTGTTGCAAGAAATTTTTGTGCATCCTATACACCTGAATGTCCCAGTCAGATATCTAGACCAAAAAAAAAACCAGATTATGCAAATATTTTCAATTGTATGCTAGTTCTTCAGCATGGTTCAAGCTCTTTCATCTCATCTCATAACTATGAGAGCTAATCCTTGACCTTCCTAAACCAATGGGAACCACTGCTGAAATTAATATTGCCCATGAGTTGCAAAAACCTTTGTGTGATATGTTTTAAAACCTCTTCTTTCCACTGTCCAAACCCATGACTAGTCCTTGGTCAATTTTGCTTGTGCAAGGAAAATCCTCTTTTGATCTGGGATGTTGAAAACTGGCAAGAGAGCCCTTCTCACAGTATGGGCTCCCACATGCACAATATCCCTATGTCCTTCCTACAGTCGTGAGATTAAAAGGTAGAGAAGATTTTTACCCATTTTTGCTTCCCTGAGGAAACAGCAGATTTGCTGCCCTCTATACAGTGAGAAGGGATTTGGGATTTTGACTTTAAATTTAGTCAAGTTAAACCCTCAGTTCCAGTGCAGACACAATATACAATGTGAACAAGTCACAGAACAGGCCAGAAAGAAAAGGCAAGGGAAAAACGGAGTAGTTCTGCAAATGCCCTTCAGTGGATCACCGTCTCTTGGGAACTAACAGAATCTCACTGCCTTAAGAATGTATGAAGCAAGCTTGCAAGAATGTTTGGGAAATACATGCAATCAATTAAATCCTCCTTAGGTAAAGATCTGGGCAGAATGTCCTGCAACTAACAGGGCTTTTTCATTACTAACAACATTTTCAAGTGACGAAGAGAAACTTGCAAGAATCAGAAATTCAATAACCCCCTCCATATGTCTGAACAGAAAAGAACTAGGACCAGAAGGAAATTAAAATTCATAGTGTTTCCTGTCTTTACTTCAATATTTGCCACCAGAAAAAGGCATTACACAACAGGGTACAAAACTTTTCCTACAGGCTGTTCTTGACATCTACGACGTTTACATGAAACTGTGCAGGATGAGCCAAAAGACTGCAGATCCCCAAGTTCAAAGCAGATGCTAACTTAAGTATGGCAACCATGGATTGCCATACTGAGCCTTTTGGCTGAAATCTCTCTATGCAGCAGGCTCATTAAGAATGAATGTGGAATATTAAGGAACGAATATGGGTCTATCAGGAACTGTAATAATAAAAGCAGTGATGGAGGCAGGGGATATTAGCCAGGATGGCATACATGATGCTAGAGAAATAAGGTACAAGAAACCAAGGAAAAACTTGATTTCCTAATTGCACCCCAAAAGAAAATAATAACAGCTGTAGCGTTTTTAATACACTGCCAAATAAGGAATGAATTTTAGTTAGGGCAGGGAGTTTTCACTTCTCTTCAGAATTTAGACTAACAAGAGGAATGACTTCTCTACTCTGCTCTGGTGAGGCTGCATCTGGAATATTGTGTCTAGTTCTGTGCCCCTCAGTTCGAGAGACAGTGAGCTGCTTGAAAGAGTCCAGTACAGAGCCACAAGGATGATGGAGTGGAACATCTTCCATACGAGGAGAGACTGAGTGAGCTGAGGGCTCTTTAACTTAGAGAAGAGGAGACTGAGAGGTGACTTCATCAATGGTTATAAATATGCAAAGGGTGAGTCCTGAGAGGATGGAGCCAGGCTCTGCTCAGTGGTGCCTGATGACAGCACAAGGGGCAATGGGTGGAAGTTGAGGCATAGGAAGTTTCACCTAAATATGAGGAAATTTTTTTCCCTGTGAGGGTGACAGAGCACTGGAACAGGCTGCCCAGGGAGGTTGTGGAGTCTCCCTCCCTGGAGATATTCAAAACTCACCTGGATGCATTCTAGTGTAATCTGGTGTAGGTCATCCTGCTCTGGCAGGGGGATTGGACTGGATGATCTTTTGAGGTCCCTTCCAGCCCCTGAAATTCTGTGATTCTGTGAACTAATGAACTTTTAGTAATCATTAAGTGGCTGATACCCCATCAGGCTGAGCTGCTGTTCAGTGAGACCTAGGCAGGCTGGCGAGCTGGGCAGGGAGAAATTTAATGAAATGCACCAAGGGTAAGTGTAGAGTCTGGGAAAGAAAATCCCCATGGACAATATCGGTTGGAGACTGACATGTTGGAGAGCAGAACAGGGGAAAGGGACCTGGGGGTCCTGGTGGACAGAAGGATGATCATGAGGCAGCAATGTGCCCTTGTGGCCAAGAAGACCAATGGCATCCTGGGGTGTATTAGAAGGGGAGTGACTAGTAGATTAAGAAAGATTCTTCTCCCTCTCTACTCTGCCCTGGTAAGGCTGCATCTGGAATATTGTGTCCAGTTCTGGGCTCCTCAGTTCAAGAAAGACCTCAGGGAACTGCTTGAGAGTCCAGTGCAGAATCATAAACGTGATGAAGAGAGTGGAACATCTCTCTTATGAGCAAAACCTAAGGAAACTGGGGCTCTGTAGCTTGGAGGAGAGGAGGCTGAGAGGTAACCTCATTCATATTGATAAAGATATGAAGGGCAGTGTTGGGAGGACAGAGCCAGACTCTACTGAGTGACGTCCAATGATAGGGTAAGGGGCAGCGGATGCCAGCTGGAGTATAGAAGGTTCCAGGTAAACATAAGGAAAAGCTTTCACTGTGAGGGTGACAGAACACTGGAACAGGCTGCCCAGAGACATTCTTGTCTCCTTCTTTGGAGACATTAAAAAACTGCCTGAATGCCTTCCTGTGTGACCTACTCTAGGTGATCCTTCTCTGGCAGGGGGGTTGGACTTTTTGAGGTCCCTCCCAACCCCTCACATTCTGTGAGTCTGTGATTCTGTGAATACACAACCTCCACTGCCTCATTGTTCAGGTATTCTGGGTAAGTTTAGCAGAGTTATATGGTTTGCAAAGTATCAGTAAAATATTATCACATATATTTTCAACTTCAATTCACATTTTAAATACACAGTGCAAATTATCCACAAGTAAACAGACTTTACATTCTCATTTTTTAAAATAATGATGAGTTTTAGAGAGTAGCCTCCAATTCAATTGCTCTCAGTCATACACATACCAGTCACACACATATGTACTCACAACAAATTTTCACAGAATCACCAAGGTTGGAAGAGACCTCAAAGATCATCAAGTCCAACCTGTCACCACAGATCATGACTAAACCATGGCACCAAGTGCCACGTCCAATCCCCTCTTGAACACCTCCAGGGATGGTGACTCCACCACCTCCCTGGGCAGCCCATTCCAAAGGTTAACGACTCAGTGAAGAACTCTCTCCTCACCTCGAGCCTAAACTTCCCCTGGCACAGCTTGAGACTGTGTCCTCTTGTTCTGGTGCTGGTTGCCTGGGAGAAGAGACCAACCCCCACCTGGCTACAACCTCCCTTCTCCAAAGAAGGAGATGCCACAATGTCATCTTAAGGGAAAAAAATTCCATGCAACCATTCTGCATGAAGTGATACTTAATATACATGATACTGAAAGCATCCTAACACTTTTTTTCAAAGCCATCATTGCAGGTTGCTTATTAAAAAAATACAAAATAGAAAATAAACATCATCCTTGTGTTCAAAACCCTTCATTTGAGCTAAGGATCACGCCAACGTTCTAATTAAACAGTTCTGAAGCTGCTAATAATAACTCATTAAAATGATGCCATAAAAGTTGGGTCTGCTGGGGATTAAGATACAGTTGGATTATGTATAATCACATTTTTTTTCTGTCTATTTGCCAAGGCTTTAGAAGATTTTGTAGTGTTCATGAAGCATGAAAACAAGTTTCTGTACTTGACATTAAACAGATGTCATTGTTTTGTAACAGCACAAAAAGTTCAAGGTAAATCTTTCACAGCCATCACTTCCTTGATAACACTGATAAAAACAATAAATAAATCTGACTGTATCTAAGAAAAATTGGTAACATTTTTCAAGTCACCCAAAATCATCAGAATCCTTGGGGTTGGTTTGTCTTGGAAGCAGCTCTTGAAATCAATTTTCTCTGTTTCCTGAACTGAGAAGATCGTTAACAAGTTTCAATTCCAATTGAAGAAGACTACTTGCTGTTGAAAAATCTCAGAAAAGCAAGGCACATGCATCCCCACAGATCACTTCATTGCTTTCCATCTTATTTTGCCCTCATTCCAGAATTTCACAGTCTGCTCCAGGTAGCCTGCATCCAGCTGTGTCAGTATAAATACGGAAAGTGGGTTTGCTCATTACAAAGCCAGCAAAGTACACCAGTTTGGATCATCTTAGCATATACTCACATGCATCCCCATAGGTCACTTTATTGCTTTCCATCTTATTTTGCCCTTGTTCCAGAATTTCACAGTCTGCTCCAGGTAGCCTGCACCCAGCTGTGTTAGAATGAACATGGAAAGTGGGTTTATTCATTACAAAGCCAGCAAAGTACACCAGTTTGGATAATCTTAGCATATACTCAAAGTAATCCACAAATAAAGATTCAACTGATGAAAAATATTGGCTATTCATTACAAAAACACAAAAGCACTTCAGTCCATCCCAAGTGAGTCACAAGTGAGTTAAAAAAGCAAACATGTTTTAATATAACTTGATCTTCCTTTGTGTTCTTAAAATTCCTTCCCATATCAGCTAAGTCACAGGTGAGTTAAAAGGAGCACAGCTTTATTACACAAGCTGGAGAAAGCAGCTTTGATATGAGGCATCAGAAACGCCCTTCAAAAATCAGTACGTTCTCAGACTGACAATTGGCTCAAACACTTCTTAAAATCAGAAATAAATGCTTCATTTCACAGCAGAGGGGACCTAAATCCCAGTGGCTTGAACTTTTAGCTACTTCCTTTTAATAATTTCTTTCACTCTTCTCCAGTTAGTTTTTTAATGAACTAAGAATAACGATGCCAGCCTCGGCCCTTAAATTACAGCTGTGCTTTAAGAACTGTTTTCCTTTAACCTCGAAACAGACTCTACCTAATTATTGTCATCACTGTGCTTCTTCCTTTAAAAGAAAATATTGACCCTTCCTGTAGACAACAGGGGAAGAGTCTGAGTGCCTGTAGTGGCAGTTCTGCAGCACCTAGCTTTTGAAGAACCACAGGTTAGAAATCACTGAGAGGAGGGAAAAAAGAGAGAGCAAAATTAAACATGAAAAGCAGAGATCTGCCCCTAGTCTTCACAATGCTGTATTCACACTGCGACATGGGAGACCCAGACACAGGTGATAGAAGCTAACCTTGGTCCCTGACAGTAGCTGGTTTATAATAGGGGTGATGCCCTCAATCTCTGAGGAAGGGATTCGTGTGATATCACTCACAAGCACTCTCTGGGGGCAAGCGTACAGTACTACTCTGGTCTTAAAGAAAACTGAAAACTCCTGCAAAGGTAAGACTAGCCTGAACAATCCAGTTAAATGGATGAGAGAATAGGAAGCAGGATTAAATAAGAGAGGATGGCAGCTCAAAATGCAGCATACAGGAAATGAATGATGCTAAGGAGTTTGGTGAAAGGCTCCATGTTTCCAAAACAAACTTGCCCATATACCCCTTCCAAACTTGCCTGCTACCAGAAACATCACTGTCAGAAAAAAAACCAAAGAACTGGGAGACAGCAACACTTACAGGTGTGCTTCTGTTTCCTTTTAATGTTGCCTGTGCTCTGCTAGAGGCTTTTTCTAAGTCAATTGCACAGAGAAGACAAACACATAGATATTAATTTAACTAAGCAATTCTCACATCTTCCCTCTCAAACAATGAAGCTTTAGGCCTTTCATTAGAGGAAAAGAGCTTTCTATGTTAAAAATCTCCAAATTTTGCAGCTGACTAATTTTTACTTTGTGGTGGGCCCTTAGCCACTGGGGTACCCACAGAAAAGAAAAGAAAAAGCCTAATGGTGAGAATATCAACAAACAGTGGAATGGAATGGAATGGAATGGAATGGAATGGAATGGAATGGAATGGAATGGAATGGAATGGAATGGAATAGAATAGAATTAACCAGATTGGAAAAGACCTTTGAAATCACTGAGTCCAACCTATCATCCAACACTATCTAATCAACTAAACCATGGCCCCAAGTTCCCCATCCAGTCTCTTCCTTAACATCTCCAGTGATGGTGACTCCACCACCTCCCTGGGCAGCCCATTATGCAGAGATCCATTCAAATAGTTAAAGGGGAAACATATTTTACTTACTCCACAATGGATTTGTGGGGTTGAATGTTTCTGAAAAGCAGGATAAACAGTTAAAAACTGATACAAAGCTTCAGAAGCAGTTGCACTAAAGACATTCTTGGCCATGTTTGTCTGCTGTTTTTAAACCAAATCACCCCTTTTGTTTACACCCTGACCAACAAGTACCTGTACAGTCACAAAGAAAGGTGGGATCTTGCACACTAGGGAAACAGGAATGAATATCAGGATATGCCTTACAAGGAGAGACTGAGGGGTCTGGGGTTCTTTAGCTTGGAGAGGAGGAGCCTGAGGGGGTGACCTCATTCATGCTTATAAATAGGTGAAGTGCCAAGAGGTTGGAGCCAGGCTCTGCTCGGTGATGCCCAATGACAGGACAAGGGGCAATGGGTGGAAGTTGAGGCATAGGAAGTTCCATGGAAAAGTGAGGGAAAATTTTGTCAGTGTGAGGGTGATGGAACACTGGAACAGGCTGCCCAGGGCAGGTGTGGAGTCTTCCTCTCTGAAAATATTCAAAACCCAAATGGATGCATTCCTGTGTGATCTGGTCTAGATGATCCTGCTCTGGCAAGGAGGCTGGACTGGTGATCTTTTAAGGTCCCTTCCATCCCCTAACCTTCTGTGATTCTGTCATATGGTGGAACACAGTCTTAAGCTAGTATTAGTGCCAATAGCTTTCTGTAATGGAAACTTCAAAGCAGTCATGAAACCTAGCAGACAATTTGCGACATAGAACAGTTTCTTCATCTGAAGTAAGTAGATCTAGCTTCAGTCACTAAAGGTTTCAAGTAATTTTGCAGCAGATGTAAAGCTGATAGTTCATGCATCAGAATAAGATCTAAGTTTAGTTTGAGAGCTTACTCTGATAGAACTGAATTTTTACAGAGGGTGGAGAAATACTACTGGACTGAGAGGTCAGTCAGCTCTGATCTGGTCACATCACAGGTCAAAGACAGCACATACAGAAATATCTTGAAGTTATAACATTCTAAAATAACATCTTCAACTCCTAATATTTTTAGAGAATTTGCATGTAGAAGAACCTCTAACCCTTTTTGATGATGACATAAACCAAGAGCATCTCCATTATTAATTGCAGTACAAACCCTAGGTTAAAATAGGGCATCCTTAGGTTAAAATAAGAGCCATCCTGCTTATTCCACAGCTGTTCATTATTTTCATGTTTATCCTAGCATTTGAAGTGCATCAATGTTGTTTTCTAAGATTAAGACAAAATTTTCCTTTAAAAAATCATTAAAGGTGCCCCCAGATCTTATATTCTTCCTGCCTTCATTTAAGTCTCAAAACCCCTAAACCATTTTCACTCTCTCCATAAGCTATGCTTCCTTTACTTAGAGACAGGCTTTAATTAAATACTCACAATATTTGCCATAAAAACATTCCCTCATTTCTGTGGTGGCTAAAATAAGATCACAGTCATCCAACCTGTACTGCAGTGAAATGTTTAATTATCCCTCCACAAAACAGGTAAAAATCATAAAACATACCTTCTACAGGAGATAACAAGCTTTAATTCAGGATGTTTACAACCAAGGGGAATCATATTAACTGCAGATGTTAATTTACCATAACAAGACAGGTCTGCTGCTAACTACTCCTTCTTTTTAAAAGGAAAACATTTGAAATAATTATTTTAACTGCAGGTGTTGGTAATGGCTCAGCAGGAACAAAAGCATTTAAAAATCCATCCTGTCTGTCGTCTGTGTTTACAAAGACAGCTTTATTCATTCTAACAACAGCTAAAACATTACTAAAAGTAGCTTGTTTGCCTACTTGTCAATAGCAGAAAAGCATCAGTGTGGGCCCACAGTCCTGCAGTGTGTTTATTGTTCTGACTCAAAAGCCTTTCAGCTGTTCTGATTGAAATTATCATAGCCAAAACCTATGGGCAGAGAAAAACCTGAAGTATTTTTCTCCTTTTCTAGCCTTTTTTTTTTTTAATTATCCACTCATTTGCAGTGTGTTCTGAAGCTAAAAAAATCCATTCAAATTCATTGATTTCTATGCGAGGATTTGGGTTTGGTTTCATTATGGTTAACGTGAAAATTAATTTGGCAGTCTCATGCTTCTCCCAGCTGATGTGAGCTGAAAATGCACAGAACCAGTGAGTCCAGACCCTGACAACTGAGAGTTTATTCTGAGGAGAGAAAGAGATCTTGATTCTGTAATTATATCTTTTCTTTTTCAGGTTGCAATGACTATCAGAGAAATAATATCAACCCTTAATAACAGTCTTTAATTATTTATCACCAATTTATTGATTTAGAATAGAATAGAATAAACCAGGTTGGAAGAGACCTTCAAGATCATCGTGTCCAACCTATCATCCAACACCACCTAATCAACTAAACCATGCAACCAAGCATCCTGTCAAGCCTCATCCTGAACACCCCCAGTGACAGCGACCCCGCCACCTCCTCAGGCAGCCCATTCCAATGGCCAATCACTATCTCTGTGTAAAACTTCCTCCTAACCTCCAGCCTAAACCTCCTCTGGCACAGCCTGAAACTGCTAGGACTTGGGTTTGGTTTCATTATGGTTAACATGAAAATTAATTTGGCAGTCTCATGCTTCTCCCAGCTGATGTGAGCTGAGAATGCACAGAACCACTGAGTCCAGACCCTGACAACTGAGAGTTTATTCTGAGGAGAGAAAGAGATCTTGATTCTGTAATTACATCTTTTTTTTTCAGGCTGTAATGACTATCAGAGAAATAATATCAACCCTTAATAACATTCCTTAATTATTTATCACCAATTTATTGATTTCTATGCTAGGACTTGGGTTTAGTTTCATTATGGTTAACATGAAAATTAATTTGGCAGTCTCATGCTTCTCCCGGCTGATGTTAGCTGAAAATGCACAGAACACTGAGTCCAGACCATTACAACTGAGAGTTTATTCTGAAGAGACAAAGAGAACTTGATTCTGTAATTGTATTTTTTATTGTTTGCAATGATTATCAGAGAAATAATATCAACCCTTAATAACATTCTTTAATTATTTATCTATCACCGATTTACTATTGGTAATGTAAAGATTAACTGTGAATATGAAACAACATTTTTATGCTGGAAGATGCAGACAGTGTATCCCTGTACAATTGCATATTGCCATGCCAATCAAAGCAGCAATCTATCAACACTTAACTATTGCATCTCGATGGCGAAAAGATGCTTCTAATTCTAAATTTAAAAGCTTAGGTTCGTTAAGAAATATATTGTCAATATTAGCTGTGTATTGCCTTACTTTATCTTGCCAAGAAAATGGAT
Source organism: Dryobates pubescens (assembly GCF_014839835.1). Lineage (NCBI taxonomy): Eukaryota > Metazoa > Chordata > Aves > Piciformes > Picidae > Dryobates > Dryobates pubescens. The sequence continues at coordinate 42,280,317 of NC_071616.1, read as the reverse complement.
TGCTCCTTAAAATAAGGCTCATGATTTAAGAACCATGGAATAATTATACAAAAGTTTGAGATTAAAAGCCATTTTTCTTTATGAGATCATCCTGGCTTATGACAGCCTTCAGAAAATTCAGCTGGCAATTGCTCAGAGGTGCAAATCCCTAGAATCATAGAATCATAGAATCAGTAAGGTTGGAAAAGACCTCAAAGATCATCAAGTCCAACCTGTCACCCAAGACCTCATGACTACTAGACCATGGCATCAAGTGCCACGTCCAATCCCCTCTTGAACACCTCCAGGAACGGCGACTCCACCACCTCCCTGGGCAGCACATTCCAATGGCTAACAACTCCCTCAGTGAAGAACGTTCTCCTCACCTCAAGTCTAAACATCCCCTGGCACAACTTGAGACTGTATCCTCTTGTTCTTTTGGTGGTAGCCTGGGAGAAGGGACCAACCCCCACCTGGCTACAATCAGGTAGTTGTAGAGAGCAATAAGGTCTCCTCTGAGCCTCCTCTTCTCCAGGTCTGCCAGAGTCACACAGCATTTCAAAGTACTTTCCTCATTATATATAAAAATATACAAGCCTCCTATAAAGTTTGAGGAGTTCTGGTATTAGGGATGCATTCACAGATAACTTCCATTGGCTGTTTATAGATATGAGATCAATTGATACCAGTAGGCATTCAAATTTCACATGTCAGTTTGGACGTTTGCAGACAAATAGCACACATCATAGGTTAATAAGGAAATAATTAAGTAGTAAGAGCAATTGAATTACAAATAGTGTGTTGACACATGTATATGGAGTCAGACTGAAAGAGTTGGGGTTGCTCAGTCTGGAGAAAAGAAGGCTCCAAGGAGACCAAATTGTGGCCTTCCAGTATCTGAAGGGGACTACAAGAAAGCTGGGGAGGGACTTTTTAGGCTGTCAGGGAATGATAGAAATAGGGGTAATGGATAAAACTAGAAATGGGTGGATTCAGACTGGATGTTAGGAGGAAGTTCTTCCCCATGAGGGTGGTGAGACACCAGCACAGGTTGCCCAGGGAGGTGGTGGAAGGGCATCCCTGGATGTTTTTAAGGCCAGACTGGATGTGGCTGTGAGCAACCTGCTCTAGTGTGAGGTGTCCCTGCCCATGGCAGGGGGGTTGGAAGTAGATGATCCTTGAGCTCGCTTCCAACCCTAATAATTCTATGATTCTGTACTCTTCCTCACTCCTATCTACATAAAATTTACATCCATTTACTACATCAAAATTGGACTTTACATTCTTAGCATTCCTATCCCTAAGCCAGCATTTGAAAACCAACCCATTTATATTCTGCTTCACACCTTACCATCAACAATGACACCAAATCAGATCTTCATTTGAAAACTCAGAAGCTGAGCAAATCTGTAGTTTATTTTCCTGAAGATTTATTTGTCTACAGTGTAACAGACTACTAAGGGTATGAAGTAATCAGGAGTGCTCAGGAGATACAAGATGGCAACTCAGAAGTGGTAAGAATATACATAGAATAAAGCAGGTTGGAAGAGACCTTCAAGATCATCGTGTCCAACCCATCAACCAATCCAACACCACCTAAACAACTAACCCATGGCACCAAGCACCTCATCAAGTCTTCTCCTGAAAACCTCCAATGATGGCGACTCCACCACCTCTCCAGGCAGCCCATTCCAATGGGCAATCACTCTCTGTATAGAACTTTTTCTAACATCCAGCCTGAACCTCCCCTGGCGCAGCCTGAGACTGTGTCCTCTTGTCCTGGTACTGGCCTGGGAGAAGAGACCAACATCCGTCTGTCTACAACCTCCCTTCAGGTAGTTGTAGAGAGTAATAAGGTCACCCCTGAGTCTCCTCTTCTCCAGGCTAAGCAACCCCAGCTCCCTCAGCCTCTCCTCGTAGGGCTTGTGTTCCAAACCCCTCACCAACTTTGTTGCTCTTCTCTGGACTCGTTCCAGCAAGTCAACTCCTTCCTAAACTGAGGGGCCCAGAACTGGACACAGTACTCGAGGTGTGGCCTAACCAGTGCAGTGTACAGGGGCAG